>NC_081411.1:66077619-66708773 GCF_030272615.1 Cryptomeria japonica | reverse complement strand
TACAATGTAATAATGGTTAGATGTGCCTCGATCTTGTAACACGTTTTTATGGGCATGTCTAGGTTCAATGTATCTGGTAAAACATTTCATGTGGTGAATTAACTTTACCACTCAGTAGCCATGAAACTTTACTCGGTAAACAACTCGGTGACTACTGCGTTCTATGACTACTTTCTTCTGTAACTGAATAGACTGTTCATATCGACTTCTCTGTGTGTATCGACTCCATGATTCGGTAATACTAATCGACTAGAATATATAGTATGACTTTGGATATAAAAATAATGGCAATTTGACAAGTAGTAACAATCTCCCCTTTTGACATTAGTTGAGATGTTTGAAAAAAACTACTTTCAAAGTCATAACTCAAAAACTATATGCTTGCAAAATTTAATGGTCAATAAAATAGCATATGCAGATATACTCCCCTTATCAATATTTTGTACATAATTTTGAATTTTGCATGTTCGGTACTGTTCTGTGCTTGTGTGCTCTGAATGCTCTGTATATTTTGCTTGGTATACTCCCCTTGTATAGAATACTCAAAACTGTATTATCAAAACTGTATCACTCTCCAAATATAGCATTACTCCCCCTTTGTCGGGTATTACTTTCCTCTATGTAGTATCAGAATATTACTCCCCCTTTTTCACAAATATCGAAAACTTAATTTCTATCCAGAGGCTGTAACTGATCAAAAATAGACTTATACTTGGTCCGGGCATTGGTTAGGGCGACTGAGAGTGAATCTTTGACACTTTCCATCGATGAATTTTGTGCTTGAATATCAACTAGAAGTGATATTAAGCCATCAAGAGTGCTTCCCTCTTGTGTAGTTGATAGGTGTGTAGCTCTGTTCATCTATTCCTATACTGATGAGAGATGAGGAAGGAATAATGTCTGAAGGGTCATTATATCCATCCTGATTTTATGCTCTTCATTCCTGAGTTCTAACTATTGAGCCATGAGCTGTTGAAGCTTTGTATAAAAATTCTGAACTAAATTTGGCTCAGTGGTCAACGTAGTTGAGAGATCGGTGATCTTTTTCTAAATTTCATCAGTTTTATTCTTGATATCTTTAATGAATAAGGAAAATGTACAAAGTTTCTAAAATAAATAAAGAATGTGCTTGAGCTGAGGGGACAACTCAACAATGAATTTGACAAGCTTTACCTTGCCAACAGCAATTGATTTTGGTACTTCCTCTATCATTTTAGCAGTTAGCTCTTTATCCTTGAGCTTGCTTAAGTACTCGGATGCATCAACTCTAGATGTTTTAATATGATTGAGGAGTTCATCCAATTGAATATGGATGGCTGCATTGGTTGACACTGTTGCTGATGGTAGCATATTTGTTAGTAGTGTCTTAATCCTCTGAAGTACTTTATTCTTCTTTTGTATGGCCAGTTGCTTCTCCTATTCGGCCTTTGCTTTGCATAGTTCACCGAATCTAGTGAGTGCTTACCCTTTCAATTTGGAAAAGTCTACATTGGGCAACACGATTGGTTTAGATAAGTCATATTTGAAACCATGCTTTCTCATCTTCTTCTCTTTTCCTTTGATCGGGGGCACTAAGACAAGTGCTTGTGAGGCTTATTGACCCTCGGTAGGTTGCTCAGTAGATGCAACACTTTGGTCTATCCTTGTAGCCATTGTAGGGTCCTTGGGTGTCTCGGTGCTAGGGGTCTCAGCTATAATAGTTACAGTGCTTGATGGTGCTTGAGACATCTGATCTTTGGTTGTATCACCTATAGCTTCAGATTTGTTACCTTCGGTGCCTTGGTTTGTGTCCTTGGGAGCTTCGGTTGAGATAGGTGGCCTCACCGGCGGATAAGGCTGAACTTGTTCTAAGACATATTCACTAGAGACAAGTTTTGCATAGGTAGTGTTTCAATAATCTCCTGCTCCGGTGCTCCGGTGCCTTGCAGATTGGAAGAAATAGTAACCAATAACTCTAGTTGCAAACTTGAGTTCTGCATCAGTGACATTATTCAATGTCAGTCCTCGGTAATCAGATTCTACTCCAGTTAGATTGATTAGCTCCTTTTGTGATATCATCTTCTGTGCTCTTCCATGATCATAGATAGGATATCCGGTGATCAGATGAATGACTTCCTTAGTGATCTTGAAGGCTTGCTCTTGTAGCCACATGAAATCATCATGTACTCTGCTCAATACAAACTTAACCCATTGGGGTTTGAACACACGGGGATAGACTAGGGCTTCAGGTAATCCCTTGATTTTGATATGCTCGAATTTTCTATCCAATTTGCCATCAGTGCAAAGTTCATCATATGTGTCACGAATCTCTACATGACCGAGTTCCTCAACATGACATTTGGTAAAGAATCTGACATCTTCCACTAACAAGACTCGATCTGAGATAAGTGAAAATGCATTTTTATCATATGGTTCAAAGGCAACTTTAGGAGTTAGAGAATATTTTAGCAAGGGCTTCTCCACATTTTTGACTGCTACGGGATCTTGGATCTTGGACGCCATGGTAGGTATAAGGTAAAATTTGACAAATTATCCTTAGCGTTTACAAACGACTGATGCTTCACACTTAGTAGATAATAATGCTTAATACGTTCGGTAAACCAACTTAGCAATTAATAGATTGATGTAAATACCTCAAAATTTCTCTTTGAAGGTGGTTTGATCGCTTTGATTCACTCTTCTCTACTTCTCAAAAACTTGGGTGAATGAAAATGATAGCAAAAAACCTTCTAAGTGCTCAAAAATACCTTATCAAGCTCTGCGCAAGTTAGGTCAAAACATTAAATGCACTTGGTTCACCTTTTACTGATTTACTCTTTTTTTTGGTTTTAATCGAGTAGCCAAGTTCCCTTTGTTAACCTACTTGACAAGTTTCCTATATACACCGACTTGACAAGTTTCTTGTATATTATATAAACTAACTAATTGCATCTTAACTATGCACAATTGAATTTGGTACATAATAGAATAGGAACAGTTATGATTTAACCTTTAGAGAATGCAGTCCCTTCATACCTTTTCCTGACTAATTTGAAATAGGTGCACCTAACTCGATAGGTAAGGTACTTTCTTCATCTGACATAATTTCCTTCTTTCTCCAAATCATCTTTAATTTCTCTCTTATTTCCTCAGTGTCCTTTCTAGGTTGATCTTTGCAATCTCTAGCTAAATGTCCCACTTTGTGATAGTGAAAACATGCCATACCAGGATTTCTCCATGATCTCCATTTGTTCATTCCAAATCTTATAAAACAGTTGGCACTTATATGTCCATATCTTCCACAACATTCGCACCATATCCTTGTATTGTAATCCCATGGTACTGCTGCATATTGTCGGTAAGGATCGGTGTGAGTTCGGTAACCTCCAGTGTTTGCTCGATGTGGATACTTCATGTCGTTCTTTTTCTTAAACCAACACTTCTCAGTAGTTTGTCCATATCTATTGCAGTTTCTATAAAACCCTTTGAATTTTGCCTTTTGATAGTTGTTAACAAACTTTGTCCTACATTGATTAGATGTGTGACCATATTTATTGCAATTGTAACAATATCCATTGGACTTAGTGAAATTTGGTTGCTTACCTTTTCCGATCTGGCATATGTTGGCAGTATGACCTTGATTTCCACAGTAGTAGAAAATAGGCTTCTTCCTTTTGATGTTATTCCTTTTTCTAGCTTGTTTTGATGATTCTCCTCTCTCGGTAGTATGAATTCCTTTCTCGGTAGAGTCTTTTCCTTTGTAATTGAGTCCTGCATCTTTGTAAGATCATCTTGTATTTAGTTGCTCATCCAACATCTTTGATGCCTCAAAACTCTTCTTTAGTGTTTCCTTGGATTTCTTCTCTATTTGATGTTCATTGGTCAACCTTGATACTTCAAGTTTCAATGCTTGATTATCATCATCTTTCAGAGTTGCTTCATGATGTGCATAACCTAGTTGATCTATCATATTTTGTTGAGTACCAGTTAGCCTTATGATTTCATCATTCTTATCAAATATGGAGACTTTAAGTTGTTGTTTCTCTCTTTGTAGATCTCTTACTTTATCCTCAGCTATCCTTAATGCATCTAGATTTTAAGTCATCTGTGTACCAAAATGTTCCTGTTCTCTTTTCATTGCTTTTAGTTGATCAGCCAATGCTTTGTTCTTTTCTTTCAACATTCTAATCATTTCTTATGTCTCTTTAGATATACTATTCTCAGATGATGTCTCGATTTGTTCTACTAGCTCTTGAGAATCATGCAAGTCATCAGATAATCTTCTTCTCACTTTCAGAGATTTTTGCATTTGCCTTTGCATGTCTACAATAACCTGATTTGCATGATCTAGCTCTTCTTGCAGATATACAATCCTCCAAGATTGTTTGTAGCCTTCCATTCATAAGGTATTTCTTTTTAGGCTGTTAAACCCTTTTCCAAGATTCAAGCTCTGATACCAATTGTTAGGCCCAATATGGAAAGCTAATGTACAAAGAGGGGAGGGGTGAATCAGTACTGAAAAACACTTCTTGAATAATAACTTTACTATCATACATAAGCTGAATAGTGCAGTAACATAAAATAAAGCTAAAACAAATATATACCAATCATACATGATTCATTCCATAACACATATATTTTGGTTATGCAGAAACTCTTGGTTAGAGAGAAAAATTGCGGTGGGGATGGCACCCACAACTTCACTATTGCAATAATAAAGATTTCTCGGTTAGAGCTACATTTATCTATTTCTGATAGCTTACCCTATTAGGAGTATCAATATCTATTAGATCTACCTTACTAAAGGATTTTGCAACATTATATAAATGTTGCACCTGGTTAGAGGATTTACAATTTATAGACTTGGTTAGAGTCTTTTACCCTGTTAAAGGTTTCTCTTATAACTTCAAAATATTAAAATAAATTCATTACAAATATCTGCAACTTCACATGTGAAATGTTGTAGCGGATTCTATGTGCTCAAAATAAGATTACCTTGCATGTAGCATACCTCGGTAACTCATATTGTAACTCAGTAAACCCTTTTGTTTACTCTATTCTTCGATTGTTCAATGTGAAAAACACTTCTTGAATAATAACTTTACTGTTATGCATAAGCCGAATAGTGCACTAACATAAAATAAAGCTAAAACAAATATATACCAATCATACATGGTTCATTCTGTAACACATATATTTTGGTTACGCAGAAACTCTTGGTTAGAGAGAAAAATTGCGGTTGGGATGGCACCCACAACTTCACTACTGCAATAATAAAGATTTCTTGGTTAGAGCTACATTTATCTATTTCTGATAGCTTACCCTGTTAGGAGTATCAAGATCTGTTCGATCTACCTTACTAAAGGATTTTACAACATTATATAAATGTTGCACCTGGTTTGAGGATTTACAATTTATTGACTTGGTTAGAGTCTTTTACCCTGTTAAAGGTTTCTCTTTCAACTTCAAAATATTACAATAAAATCATTACAAATATCTACAACGTCACATGTGAAATGTTGTAGCAGATTCTATGTGCTCAAAATAAGATTACCTTGCCTGTAGCATACCTCGGTAACTCATATTGTAACTCAGTAAACCCTTCTGTTTACTCTGTTCCTTAACTATTCACTGTTAACCTTCTCTGTGACCTTTTTGTGTCTCTGTAACAATTGTTCTTCATGCATACACACACATATCTCACATCTCTTATTTTTTCTCCTTTTTTTTGTATTTTCTAACCCTAAAATCATGCTATATAAATAGATCTCTTACAATGGTGATCAAATTCATTGCATCGATCTTACAAAAGATTCTTCAAATGAATAACTAAACAAAATATTTCATTGGTTAGATTGACCTTGTAATCATACACAATCTCCTAGTGCAATTTCCAATGTAATAACTTTTAGATGTGCCTCGATCTCGTAACACATTTTCATGGGCATGTCCAGGTTCAATGTATCTGGTAAAACGTTTCACTCGGTGAATTAACTTTACCACTCAATAGCCATGAAACTTTACTCGGCAAATAGCTTGGTGACTACTGCGTTCTGTGACTGCTTTCTTCTGTAACCAACTAGACTGTTCATACTGACTTCTCTGTGTGTATCGACTACATGATTCAGTAATACTAACCGACTAGAATATATAGTATGACTTTGGATATAAAACTAATGGCAATTTGATAACTAGTAACAATCTCCCCTTTTGACATTAGTTGAGATGTTTGACAAAAACTACTTTCAAAGTCATAACTCAAAAACTATATACTTGCAAAATTTAACAGTCAATAAAATACTATATGCAGATATACTACCCTTATCATTATTCTATACATAATTCTAAATTTTGCATGTTTGGTACTGTTCTGTGCTTGTGTGCTCTGAATGCTCTGTATATTTTGCTTGGTATACTCCCCTTGTATACAATACTCAAAACTGTATTATCAAAACTGTATCACTCTCCAAATAGAGCGTTACTACCCATTTGTCGGGTATTACTTTCCTCTATGTAGTATCAGAATATTACTCCCCCTTTTTGAAAAACATCAAAAACTTAATTTCTATCCAAAGGCGGTAACTGATCAAAAATAGACTTATACTTGGTCCGGGCGTCAGTGAGGGTGACTGAGAGTGAATCTTTGACACTTTCTATCAATGAATTTTGTGCTTGAATATCAGCTAGAAGTGATATTAAGCCATCAAGAGTGCTTCCCTCTTGTGTAGTTGATAGGTGTGTAGCTCTGTTGATCAGTTCCTGTACTGATGAGAGATGAGGAAGGAATAATGTCTGAAGGGTCATTATATCCATCCTGATTTTATGCTCTTCATTCCTAAGTTCTAACTATTGAGCCATGAGCTGTTGAAGCTTTGAATAAAAATTCTGAACTAAATTTGGCTTAGTGGTCAATGTATTTGAGAGATCGGTGATCTTTTTCTCAATTTCATCAGTTTTATTCTTGATATCTTTAATGAATAAGGAAAATGTACAAAGTTTTTTAAATAAATAAAGAATGTGCTTGGGGTGAGGGGACAACTCAACAATGAATTTGACAAGTTTTACATTGCCAACAACAATTGATTTTTGTACTTCCTCTATCATTTTAGCAGTTAGCTCTTTATCCTTGAGCTTGCTTAAGTACTCAGATGCATCAACTCCAGATGTTTCAATCTAATTGAGGAGTTCATCCAATTGAATTTGGATGGCTACATCGGTTGACACTGTTGCTGATGGTAGCATATTTGTTAGTAGTGTCTTAACCCTCTGAAGTACTTTATTCTTCTTTTGTATGGCCAGTTGCTTCTCCTATTCAGCCTTTGCTTTGCATAGTTTACTGAATTCAGTGAGTGCTTACCCTTTCAATTTGGAAAAGTCTACATTGGGCAACACGATTGGTTTAGATAAGTCATATTTGAAACCATGCTTTCTCATCTTCTTCTCTTTTCCTTTGGTCGGGGGCACTAAGACAAGTGCTTGTGAGGCTTACTAACCCTCGGTAGGTTGCTCAGTTGATGCAACACTTTGGTCTATCCCTGTAGCCGTTGTAGGGTCCTTGGGTGTCTCAGTGCTAGGGGTCTCAGCTGTAACAGTTGCAGTGCTTGATGGTGCTTGAGATGTCTGATCTTTGGTTGTATCACTTGCAGCTTCAAATTTGTTACCTTCGGTGCCTTGCTTTGTGTCCTTGGGAGCTTCGGTTGAGATAGGTGGCCTCACCAGCGGATAAGGCTGAACTTGTTCTAAGACATATTCACTAGAGACAAGTTTTGCATAGGTAGTTCCTTCAATCATCTCCTACTCCTGTGCTTCATCCATTACATCTTCATCAATTTGTATAGTGTCAACCAGGTCTGGACCTTTCTCGGTGACATCTGGATCTTGCTCGATGATATCAACAATTTCAATTTAAGATTGTTCACCGACATCCTTTTGTTTCAATATTTCTTGCTACTTGGCTCTTTTCTCATTCTCCCCATCAATGTATAGCCCATTCATCAATTTTAAGGCTCTCTGTTTCACAAGAAATTTAGAATTGTATGTGGTCAAATGCTCCTTGATTTCAGCAATGGACATGTCAAGAAATAGATGGATTAGACTTCTTTCTCTTATTTGTCTCTCTGAATCCATTGCATATTTCCATCTGTTATCAATGTGTAAGTAGAGTTCACTCGGAAGTGACTTTGCTAGTTCTAATGGAGCTAACCGAAACTTCAGAACTGTACAGATGACAACTTCTTCAATCTATCACTTCTCATCATTATTCCTAGACTCATACTTAACATATCTAAATCCTGCAAATCCACCGTATTCTTTAAGATTTTTACATAAAAATTCTAAACTATGTACATCTACCTTCTTGCTTTTCACAATCTAAAATTTATTTGCATCATCAGACTCTGTATCACTCGACTCTTCTGGAAAAATGAGTCTCCGAGTAGATTTCTTATAGGTCTTGGTTACCTTGGGTGCAGTAACACTATTTTGCTTCTTACTCAGTGATGCAGCTAATGCTTTGGTGTTGGGTCTCTTTCTCTTCAAAACTTTACCCTTAGGCAACTCTGTGCTTAATGTTATTGCAGCCTCTTGAGCTTCTGTCTCCTCTTTGGTAATGGAAAGAGTGCCTTTGATAGGTGTAGAGGAGGATTCTTCTCTGAATTTCTCAAATAAAACCTTTATCATTTTTTTAGCTTTTCTTGTAGCCTTAGGTACTACAATGCTCATTTTTACTTTCTCCTTTACCTCTTCATAGGTTCCATACCTTAGCTCATTGCATGCCTTGGTAATGATAGATAGGCATCAATTTGTTGTTGTGTAATATCATAATCAATCTCATAACCCATTGGTTGCAACGATTGAGTCCTTGGTTCGACAGCATTTACATAGCAATAATCAGTGTCAATTTCAAAACATATATTGTCCTTGTATTTTTCGAGCAGCTGTGGTGGGATCCTGTACCTGTTGTGCATTTTCTCTTGGAATTTGCTAAAGTAATCATCCATGATATCATTAAAGTTGTCTCCTAACTTCTTGACGTAGTCATTGATCTGATGGGTGATAGGTCGGTGTAGCTCCCAAACTACTTTACCGACTGTGGGAAAGAACTTCTCAAAATAGAAAAACATACATACAAGTAATGAACTGAACTTTGGTGTATTTTCCGAGTTGTTATTCTTTGGCTTCCTTATTGTGTTCAGGTTCTCAAACAAGTTCTTCAGTATTACTTCACACAAGTCTACTTTCATTCCCTTCTTCACTATTTTGTAGGCCAAGTCAACTGCAGCACATGGTACACTATTTTCCCTTGCAGATTGGGAGAAATAGTAACCAATAACTCTAATTACAAACTTGAGTTCTGTACATTATTCAATTTCAGTCCTCGGTAATCAGATTCTACTCCGGTTAGACTAATTATCTCCTTTTGTGATATCATCTTCTGTGCTCTTGCATGATCATAGATAGGATATCCGGTGATCAAATGAATGACTTCCTTAGTGATCTTGAAGGGTTGCTCTTATAGCCACATGAAATCATGATGTACTCTGCTCAATACAAACTTAACCCATTGGGGTTTGAACACATGGGGATAGACTAGGGCTTCAGTTAATCCCTTGATTTTGATATGCTCAAATTTGCTATCCAGTTTTCCATCAGTGCAAAGTTCATCATATGTGTCACTAATCTCTACATAACCAAGTTCCTCAACATGACATTTGGTCAAGAATCTGACATCTTCCACTAACAAGACTCGATCTGAGATGAGTGAAATTACATTTTTGTCATCCGGTTTAGAGGCGACTTTAGGAGTTAGAGAATATTTTAGCGAGGGCTTCTCCACATTTTTGACAACTATAGGATCTTGGATCTTGGGTGCCATGGTAGGTATCAGGTAAAATTTGACAAATTATCCTTAGGGTTTACAAATGACTGACGCTTCACACTCAGTAGATAATAATGCTTAATACATTCGGTAAACCAACTTAGCAATTAATATATTGATGTAAATACCTCAAAATTTTGCTTTGAAGGTGGTTTGATCACTTTGATTCACTCTGCTCTACTTCTCAAAAACTTGGGTGAATGAAAATGACCACGAAAAACCTTTTAAGTACTCAAAAATACCTTATCGAGCTCTGTGCAAGTTAGGTCAAAACATTAAATGCACTCGGTTCACCTTTTACCAATTTACTCTTTTTTTTGTTTTAACCGAGTAGCCAAGTTTCCTTTATTAACCTACCTGACAGGTTTCTTGTATACACCGACTTGACAAGTTTCCTGTATCTTATATAAATTGACTAATTGCATCTTAACTATGCAGAATTGAATTTGGTACATAATAGAATAGGAACTATTATGATTTAACCTTTAGAGAATGGAGTCCCTTCATACCTTTTCCTGACTAATTTGAAATAGGTGCACCTAACTCGGTAGGTAAGGTTCTTTCTTCATCTGACATAATTTCCTTCTTTCTCCAAATCATCTTTAATTTCTCTTTTATTTCCTCAGTGTCTTTTCTAGGTTGATCTTTGCAATCTCTAGCTAAATGTCCCACTTTGTGATAGTGAAAACATCCCATACTAGGATTTCTCCATGATCTCCAGTTGTTCATTCCAAATCTTATAAAACAGTTGGCACTTATATGTCTATAACTTCCACAACATTTGCACCATATCCTTGTATTGTAATACCATGGTACTATTGCATATTGTTGGTAAGGATCTGTGTGTGTTTGGTAACCTCCAGTGTTTGCTCGGTGTGGATACTTCATGTAGTTCTTTTTCTTAAACCAACACTTCTCGGTACTATGTCCATATCTATTGCAGTTTCTATAAAACCCTTTGAATTTTGCCTTCTGATAGTTGTTAATAGACTTTGTCCTACATTGATTAGATGTGTGACCATATTTATTGCAATTGTAACAATATCCATTGGACTTAGTGAAATTTGGTTGCTTACCTTTTCTGATCTGGCATATGTTGGCAGTATGACCTTTATTTCCACAGTAGTAGAAAATAGGCTTCTTCCTTTTGATGTTATTCCTTTTTCAAGCTTGTTTTGATGATTCTCCTCTCTCAGTAGTATGAATTCCTTTCTTGGTAGAGTCTTTTCCTTTGTAACCGAGTCCTGCATCTTTGTAAGGTCGTCTTGTGTTCAGTTGCTCATCCAACATCTTTGATGCCTCAAAAATCTTCTTTAGTGTTTCCTTGGATTTCTTCCCTGTTTCAAGTTCATTGGTCAACCTTGATACTTCAAGTTTCAATGCTTGATTCTCATCATCTTTCAGAATTGCTTCATGATGTGCATAACCTAGTTGATCTATCATATTTTGTTGAATACCAGTTAGCCTTATGACTTCATCATTCTTATGAAATATTGAGACTTCAAGTTGTTGTTTCTATCTTTGTAGATCTCTTACTTTATCCTCAGCTATCATTAATGCATCTAGATTTTAAGTCATCTATGTACCAAAATGTTCTTGTTCTCTTTTCATTTCTTTTAGTTGATCAGCCAATGCTTTGTTCTTTTCTTTCAACATTGTAATCATTTCTTCAGTCTCTTCAGATATACTATTCTCAAATGTTGTCTAGATTTGTTCTACTAGCTCTTGAGAATCTTGCAAGTCATCAGCTAATCTTCTTCTCACTTTCAGAGATTTTTGCATTTGCCTTTGCATGTCTACAATCACCTGATTTGCATGATCCAGCTCTTCTTGTAGATATACAATCCTCCGAGATTGTTTGTAGCCTTCCATTGATAAGATCTTTCTTTTTAGGTTGTTAAACCCTTTTCCAAGATTCAAGCTCTGATACCAATTGTTAGGCCCAATATGGAAAGCTAATGTACTGAGAGGCGAGGGGTGAATCAGTATTGAAAAACACTTCTTGAATAATAACTTTACTGTTATGCATAAGCCGAATAGTGCAGTAACATAAAATAAAGCTAAAACAAATATATACCAATCATACATGATTCATTCCATAACACATATATTTTGGTTACACAGAAACTCTTGGTTAGAGAGAAAAATTGCAGTGGGGATGGCACCCACAACTTCACTACTGCAATAATAAAGATTGCTCGGTTAGAGCTACATTTATCTATTTCTGATAGCTTACCCTGTTAGGAGTATCAAGATCTATTAGATCTACCTTACTAAAAGATGTTACAACATTATATAAATGTTGCACTTGGTTAGAGGATTTACAATTTATAGACTTGGTTAGAGTCTTTTACCCTGTTAAAGGTTTCTCTTTCAACTTCAAAATATTACAATAAAATCATTACAAATATCTGCAACTTCACATGTGAAATGTTGTAGCGAATTCTATGTGCTCAAAATAAGATTAACTTGCCTGTAGCATACCTCGGTAACTCATATTGTAACTCAGTAAACCCTTCTATTTACTCTGTTCTTCGACTGTTCACTGTTAACCTTCTCTGTGACCTTTTTGCATCTCTGTAACAATCTTTCTTCATGCATGCACACACATATCTCACATCTCTTATTTTTTCTCCTTGTTTTTGTATTTTCTAACCCTAAAATCATGCTGTATAAATAGATCTCTTACAGCAGTGATCAAATTCATTGTATCGATCTTACAAAAGATTCTTCGAATGAATAACTAAACAAAATATTTCATTGGTTAGATTGACCTTGTAATCATACACAATCTCCTAGTGCAATTTCCAATGTAATAACTTTTAGATGTGCCTCGATCTTGTAACACATTTTCATGGGCATGTCCAGGTCCAATGTATTTGGTAAAACATTTCACTCAGTGAATTAACTTTACCACTCGGTAGCCATGAAACTTTACTCGGTAAACAGCTTGGTGACTACTACGTTCTCTGACTGCTTTCTTCTGTAACCGACTAGACTGTTCATACCGACTTCTCTATGTGTATTGACTACATGATTCAGTAATACTAACTGACTAGAATATATAGTATGACTTTGGATATAAAACTAATGGGAATTTGATAAGTAGTAACAATCTCCCCTTTTGACATTAGTTGAGATGTTTGACAAAAACTACTTTCAAAGTCATAACTCAAAAACTATATACTTGCAAAATTTAATAGTCAATAAAATAGTATATGCAAATATACTCCCCTTATCATTATTCTGTACATAATTCAAAATTTTGCATGTTGAGTATTGTTCTGTGCTTGTGTGCTCTGAATGCTCTATATATTTTGCTTGGGATACTCCCCTTGTATACAATACTCAAAACTGTATTATAAAAACTGTATCACTCTCCAAATATAGCATTACTCCCCCTTTGTCGGGTATTACTTTCCTCTATGTAGTATCAGAATATTACTCCCCCTTTTTGACGAACATCAAAAACTTAATTTCTATCCAGAGGCGGTAACTGATCAAAAATAGACTTATACTTGGTCCGGGCATCGGTGAGGGCAACTAAGAGTGAAACTTTGACACTTTCCATCAATGAATTTTGTGCTTGAATATCAGCTAGAAGTGATATTAAGCCATCAAGAGTGCTTCCCTCTTGTGTAGTTGATAGGTGTGTAGCTCTGTTGATCAGTTCCTGTACTGATGAGAGATGAGGAAGGAATAATTTCTGAAGGGTCATTATATCCATCCTGATTTTATGCTCTTCATACCTGAGTTCTAACTGTTGAGCCATGAGCTGTTGAAGCTTCGTATAAAAATTCTGAACTGAATTTGGCTTAGTGGTCAATGTAGTTGAGAGATTGGTGATCTTTTTCTCAATTTCATCAATTTTATTCTTGATATCTTTAATGAATAAGGAAAATGTACAAAGTTTCTGAAATAAATAAAGAATGTGCTTGAGGTGAGGGGACAACTCAACAATGAATTTGACAAGTTTTACCTTGCCAACAGCAATTGATTTTTGTACTTCCTCTATCATTTTAGTAGTTAGCTCTTTATCCTTGAGCTTGCTTAAGTACTTGGATGCATCAACTCCAGATGTTTCAATCTGATTGAGGATTTCATCCAATTGAATATGGATGGCTGCATCGGTTGACACTGTTGCTGATGATAGCATATTTGTTAGAAGTGTCTTAACCCTTTTAAGAACTTTATTCTTCTTTTGTATGGCCAGTTGCTTCTCCTATTCGGCCTTTGCTTTACATAGTTTACCGAATTCAGTGAGTGCTTACCCTTTCAATTTGGAAAAGTCTACATTGGGCAACATGATCGGTTTAGATAAGTCATATTTGAAACCATGCTTTCTCATGTTCTTCTCTTTTCCTTTGGTCGAGGGCACTAAGACAAGTGCTTGTGAGGCTTACTGACCCTCGGTAGGTTTCTCAGTAGATGCAACACTTTGGTCTATCCCTGTAGCCGTTGTAGGGTCCTTGGGTGTCTCGGTGCTAGGGGTCTCAGCTGTAATAGTTGCAGTGCTTGATGGTGCTT
The DNA here is from genome assembly GCF_030272615.1 of Cryptomeria japonica. Taxonomy (NCBI): domain Eukaryota; kingdom Viridiplantae; phylum Streptophyta; class Pinopsida; order Cupressales; family Cupressaceae; genus Cryptomeria; species Cryptomeria japonica. The sequence goes on along the minus strand of NC_081411.1, from coordinate 66,694,390 downwards.
GAGACGTCTGATCTTTTGTTGTATCACTTGCAGGTTTAGATTTGTTACCTTCAGTGCCTTGTTTTGTGTCCTTGGGAGCTTCGGTTGAGATAGGTTGCCTCATCGATGGATAAGGCTGAACTTGTTCTAAGACAGATTCACTAGAGACAAGTTTTGCATAGGTAGTGCCTTCAATCATCTCCTGCTCTGGTGCTTCATCCATTACATCTTCATGAATTTGTATAGTGTCCACTGGGTCTGGACCTTCCTTGGTGACATCTGGATCTTGCTTGGTGATATCAACAATTTCAATTTAAGATTGTTCATCGACATCCTTTTGTTTGAAGATTTCCTACCACTTGGCTCTTGTCTCATTCTCCACATCAATGTATAGCCCATTCATCAATTTTAAGGCTCTCTGTTTCACAAGAAATTTAGAATTATATGTGGTCAAATGCTCCTTGATTTCAGCAATGGACATGTCAGGAAATAGATGGACTAGACTTCTTTCTCTTATTTGTCTCTCTGAATCCATTGCATATTTCCATCTGTTATCAATGTGTAAGTAGAGTTCACTCGGAAGTGACTTTGCTAGTTCTAATGGAGCTAACCGAAACTTCAGAACTGTACAGATGACAACTTCTTCAATCTGTCACTTCTCATCATTATTCCTAGACTCATACTTAACATATCTAAATCCTGCAAATCCACCGTATTCTTTAAGATTTTTACATAAAAATTCTAAACTATGTACATCTACCTTCTTGCTTTTCACAATCTAAAATTTATTTGCATCATCAGACTCTGTATCACTCGACTCTTCTGGAAAAATGAGTCTCCGAGTAGATTTCTTATAGGTCTTGGTTACCTTGGGTGCAGTAACACTATTTTGCTTCTTACTCAGTGATGCAGCTAATGCTCTGGTGTTGGGTCTCTTTGTTGGTGGAGTCGGTAGAACCTTTGTGATGTCTTGTTTCTTTCTCTTCAAAACATTACCCTTAGGCAACTCTGTGCTTAATGTTATTGCAGCCTCTTGAGCTTCTGTCTCATCTTTGGTAATGGAAAGAGTGCCTTTGATAGGTGTAGAGGAGGATTCTTCTCCGAATTTCTCAGATAAAACCTTTATCATTTTTGTAGCTTTTCTTGTAGCCTTAGGTACTACAATCCTCATTTTACCATTCTCCTTCACCTCTTCATGGGTTCCATACCTTAGTTTAGTTGCATGCCTTGGTAATGATAGATAGGCATCAATTTGTTGTTGTGTAATATCATAATCAATCTCATAACCCATTGGTTGCAATGATTAAGTCCTTGGTTTGACAACATTTACATAGCAATAATCAGTGTCAACTTCAAAACATATATTGTCCTTGTATTTTTCGACCAGCTGTGGTGGGATCCTGTACCTGTTGTGCATTTTCTCTTGGAATTTTCTGAAGTAATCATCCATGATATCATTAAAGTTGTCTCCTAACTTCTTGACTTAGTCATTGATCTGATGGGTGATAGGTCGGTGTAGCTCCCAAACTACTTTACCGACTGTGGGAAAGAACTTCTCAAAATAGAAAAACATACATACAAGTAATGAACTAAACTTTAGTGTATTTGCTAAGTTGTTCTTCTTTGGCTTCCTTATTGTGTTCAGGTTCTCAAACAAGTTCTTTAGTAGTACTTCACACAAGTCTACTTTCATTCCCTTCTTCACTATTTTGTAGGCCAAGTCAACTGCAGCACATGGTACACTATTTTCCCTTGCAGATTGGAAGAAACAGTAACCAATAACTCTAATTGCAGACTTGAGTTCTGCATCAGTGACATTATTCAATTTCAATCCTCGGTAATCATATTCTACTCCGGTTAGACTAATTATCTCCTTTTGTGATATCATTTTCTGTGCTCTTGCATGATCATAGATAGGATATCCGGTGACCAGATGAATGACTTCCTTAGTGATCTTGAACAGTTGCTCTTGTAGCCACATGAAATCATGATGTACTCTACTCAATACAAACTTAACCCATTGGGGTTTGAACACACGGGGATAGACTAGGGCTTCAGTTAATCCCTTGATTTTGATATGCTCAAATTTGCTATCAAGTTTGCCATCAGTGGAAAGTTCATCATGTGTGTCACTAATCTCTACATGATTGAGTTCCTCAACATGACATTTGGCAAAGAATCTGACATCTTCCACTAACAAGACTCGATCCGGGATGAGTGAAAATGCATTTTTATCATCTGGTTTAGAGGCGACTTTAGGAGTTAGAGAATATTTCAGTGAGGGCTTCTGCACATTTTTGACAACTACGAGATCTTGGATCTTGGGCGCCATGGTAGGTATCGGGTGAAATTTGACAAATTATCCTTATGGTTTACAAATGGCTGATGCTTCACACTCAGTAGATAATAATGCTTAATACGTTCGGTAAACCAACTTAGCAATTAATAGATTGATGTAAATACCTTGAAACTTCGCTTTGAAGGTGGTTTGATCACTTTGATTCGCTCTGCTCTCCTTCTTGAAAACTTGGGTGAATGAAAATGACTGCGAAAAACCTTTTAAGTACTCAAAAATACCTTATCGGGCTCCACGCAAGTTAGGTCAAAACATGAAATGCACTCGGTTCACCTTTTACCGATTTACTCTTTTTTTTGTTTTAACTGAGTAGCCAAGTTTCCTTTATTAACCTACTTGATAGGTTTCCTGTATACACCGACTTGACAAGTTTCCTGTATATTATATAAACTGACTAATTGCATCTTAACTATGCAGAATTGAATTTGGTACATAATAGAATAGGAATTGTTATGATTTAACCTTTAGAGAATGGAGTCCCTTCATACCTTTTCCTGACTAATTTGAAATAGGTGCACCTAACTCGGTAGGTAAGGTGCTTTCTTCATCTGACATAATTTCCTTCTTTCTCCAAATCATCTTTAATTTCTCTTTTATTTCCTCAGTGTCTTTTCTAGGTTGATCTTTGCAATCTCTAGCTAAATGTCCCACTTTGTGACAGTGAAAACATGCCATACTAGGATTTCTCCATGATCTCCAGTTGTTCAATCCAAATCTTATAAAATAGTTGGCACTTCTATGTCTATATCTTCCACAACATTCGCACCATATCCTTGTATTGTAATCCCATGGTGTTGTTGCATATTGTTGGTAAGGATCTGTGTGAGTTCGGTAACCTCTAGTGTTTCCTCAGTGTGGATACTTCATGTAGTTCTTTTTCTTAAACAAACACTTCTCGGTACTATGTCCATATCTATTGCAGTTTCTATAAAACCCTTTGATTTTTGCCTTGTGATAGTTGTTAACAGACTTTGTCCTACATTGATTAGATGTGTGACCATATTTATTGCAATTGTAACAATATCCATTGGACTTAGTGAAATTTGGTTGCTTAGCTTTTTTGATCTGGCATATGTTGGCCATATGACCTTGATTTCCACAGTAGTAGAAAATAGGCTTCTTCCTTTTGATGTTATTCCTTTTTCTAGCTTGTTTTGATGATTCTCCTCTCTCGGTAGTATGAATTCCTTTCTCGGTAGAGTCTTTTCCTTTGTAACCAAGTCCTACATCTTTGTAAGGTCATCTTGTATTCAGTTGCTCATCCAACATCTTTGATGCCTCAAAACTCTTCTTTAGTGTTTCCTTGGATTTCTTCTCTGTTTCAAGTTCATTGGTCAACCTTGATACTTCAAATTTCAATGCTTGATTCTCATCATCTTTCAGAATTCCTTCATGATGTACATAACCTAGTTGATCTATCATATTTTGTTGAATACCAGTTAGCCTTATGATTTCATCATTCTTATCAAATATTGAGACTTCAAGTTGTTGTTTCTATCTTTGTAGATCTCTTACTTTATCCTCAACTATCCTTAATGCATCTAGATTTTCAGTCATCTGTGTACCAAAATGTTCTTGTTCTCTTTTCATTGCTTTTAGTTGATCAACCAATGCTTTGTTCTTTTCTTTCAACATTCTAATCATTTCTTCAGTCTCTTCAGATATACTATTCTTAGATGATGTCTTGATTTGTTCTACTAGCTCTTGAGAATCCTGCAAGTCATCAGATAATCTTCTTCTCACTTTTAGAGATTTTTGCATTTGCCTTTGCATGTCTACAATCACCTGATTTGCATGATCCAGCTCTTCTTGTAGATATACAATCCTCCAAGATTGTTTGTAGCCTTCCATTGTTAAGATCTTTCTTTTTAGGCTATTAAACCCTTTTCCAAGATTCAAGCTCTGATACCAATTGTTAGGCCCAATATGGAAAGCTAATGTACTGAGAGGGGAGGGGTGAATCAGTACTAAAAAACACTTCTTGAATAATAACTTTACTATTATGCATAAGCTGAATAGTACAGTAACATAAAATAAAGCTAAAACAAATATATACCAATCATACATGATTCATTCCATAACACATATATTTTGGTTACGCAGAAACTCTTGGTTAGATAGAAAAATTGTGGTGGGGATGGCACCCACAACTTCACTACCACAATAATAAAGATTTCTCGGTTAGAGCTACATTTATCTATTTCTAATAGCTTACCCTGTTAGGAGTATCAAGATCTGTTAGATCTACCTTACTAAAGGATTTTACAACATTATATAAATGCTACACCTGTTTAGAGGATTTACAATTTATAGACTTGGTTAGAGTCTTTTACCCTGTTAAAGGTTTCTCTTACAACTTCAAAATATTACAATAAAATCATTAGAAATATTTGCAACTTCACATGTGAAATGTTGTAGCAGATTCTATGTGCTCAAAATAAGATTACCTTGCATGTAGCATACCTTGGTAACTCATATTGGAACTCAGTAAACACTTCTGTTTACTCTGTTCCTCGACTGTTCACTGTTAACCTTCTCTATGACCTTTTTGCATCTTTGTAACAATCTTTCTTCATGCATACACACACATATCTCACATCTCTTATTTTTTCTCCCTTTTTTTGTATTTTCTAACCCTAAAATCATGTTGTATAAATAGATCTCTTATAGCGGTCATCAAATTCATTGCGTCGATCTTACAAAAGATTCTTCGAATGAATAACTAAACAAAATATTTCATTCTTTAGATTGACCTTGTAATCATACACAATCTCCTAGTGCAATTTCCAATGTAATAATGGTTAGATGTGCCTCGATCTTGTAACACGTTTTCATGGGCATGTCTAGGTTCAATGTATTTGGTAAAACATTTCACTCGGTGAATTAGCTTTACCACTCAATAGCCATGAAACTTTACTTGGTAACCAGCTTAGTGACTACTGCATTCTGTGACTGCTTTCTTCTTTAAATGACTAGACTATTCATACCGACTTCTCTGTGTGTATCAACTGCACGATTCAGTAATACTAACCGACTAGAATATATAGTATGACTTTGGATATAAAACTAATGGCAATTTGATAAGTAGTAACAATCTCCCCTTTTGACATTAGTTGAGATGTTTGACAAAAGCTACTTTCAAAGTCTTAACTCAAAAACTATATACTTGCAAAATTTAACAGTCAATAAAATAGTATATGCAGATATACTCCCCTTATCATTATTCTGTACATAATTCTAAATTTTGCATGTTCAGTACTGTTGTATGCTTGTGGCTCTGAATGCTTTGTATATTTTGCTTGGTATGCTCCCCTTGTATACAATACTCAAAACTGTATTATCGAAAATGTATCACTCTCCAAATATAGCATTACTCCCCCTTTGTCAGGTATTACTTTCCTCTATGTAGCATCAGAATATTTGTTAGTAGTGTCTTAACCCTCTGAAGTACTTTATTCTTCTTTTGTATGGCCAGTTGCTTCTCCTATTCGGCCTTTGCTTTGCATAGTTCACTAAATTCAGTGAGTGCTTACCCTTTCAATTTGGAAAAGTCTACATTGGGCAACACGATCAGTTTAGATAAGTCATATTTGAAACCATGCTTTCTCATCTTCTTCTCTTTTCCTTTGGTCAAGGGCAGTAAGATAAGTGCTTGTGAGGCTTACTGACCCTCGATAGGTTGCTCAGTAGATGCAACACATTGGTCTATCCCTGTAGCCGTTGTAGGGTCCTTGGGTGTCTCGATGCTAGGGGTCTCAGCTGTAATAGTTGCAGTGCTTGATGGTGCTTGAGACATCTAATCTTTGGTTGTATCAACTGTAGCTTCAGATTTTTTACCTTCGGTGCCTTGCTTTGTGTCCTTGGGAGCTTCAGTTGAGATAGGTGGCCTCACCGGTGGATAAGGCTGAACTTGTTCTAAGATAGATTCACTAGAGACAAGTTTTGCATAGGTAGTGCCTTCAATCATCTCCTGCTCTGGTGCTTCATCCATTACATCTTCATCAATTTGTATAGTGTCAACTGGGTCCGAACCTTCCTCAGTGACATCGGGATCTTTCTCGGTGATATCAACAATTTCAATTTAAGATTGATCACCGACATCCTTTTGTTTCAAGAATTCCTGCCACTTGGCTCTTTTCTCATTCTCCAAATCAATGTATAGCCCATTCATCAATTTTAAGGCTCTTTGTTTCACAAGAAATTTAGAATTATATGTGGTCAAATGTTCCTTGATTTCAACAATGGACATGTCAGGAAATAGATGGACTAGACTTCTTTCTCTTATTTGTCTCTCTGAATCCATTGCATATTTCTATCTGTTATCAATGTGTAAGTAGAGTTCACTCAGAAGTGACTTTGCTAGTTCTAATGGTGCTAACCGAAACTTCAGAAGTGTACAGATGACAGCTTCTTCAATTTGTCGCTTCTCATCATTATTCCTAGACTCATACTTAACATATCTAAATCTTGCAAATCCACCATATTCTTTAAGATTTTTAAAAAAAAATTCTACACTATGTACATCTACCTTCTTGCTTTTCACAATTTGAAATTTATTTGCATCACCAGACTCTGTATCACTCGACTCTTTTGGCAAAATGAGTCTCCGAGTAGATTTCTTATAGGTCTTGGTTACCTTGGGTGCAGTAACACTCTTTTGCTTCTTACTTAGTGATGCAGCTGATGCTCTGGTGTTGGGTCTCTTTGTTTGTGGAGTCTGTAGGACCTTTGTGATGTCCTGTTTCTTTCTCTCAAAAACTTTACCCTTAGGCAACTCTGTGCTTAATGTTATTGCAGCCTCTTGATCTTCTGTCTCCTCTTTGGTAATGGAAAGATTGCCTTTGATAGGTGTAGAGGAGGATTCTTCTCCAAATTTCTCAGATTAAACCTTTATCATTTTTGTAGCTTTTCTTGTAGCCTTAGGTACTACAATGCTCATTTTTACTTTCTCCTTCACCTCTTCATAGGTTCCATACCTTAGTTCAGTTGAATGCCTTGGTAATGATAGATAGGCATCAATTTGTTGTTGTGTAATATCATAATCAATCTCATAACCCATTAGTTGCAACGATTGAGTCCTTGGTTCACAGGCATTTACATAGCAATAATCAGTGTCAATTTCAAAACATATATTGTGCTTGTATTTTTCGATTAGCTATAGTGGGATCTTGTACCTGTTGTGCATTTTCCCTTGGAATTTGCTGAAGTAATCATCCATGATATCATTAAAGTTTTCTCCTAACTTCTTGATGTAGTCATTGATCTGATGGGTGATAGGTCGGTGTAGTTCCCAAACTACTTTACCGATTGTGGGAAAGAACTTCTCAAAATAGAAAAACATACATACAAGTAATGAATTGAAATTTAGTGTATTTGCAGAGTTCTTCTTCTTTGGCTTCCTTATTGTGTTCAGGTTCTCAAACAAGTTCTTCAGTAGTACTTCACACAAGTCTACTTTCATTCCCTTCTTCACTATTTTGTAGGCCAAGTCAACTGCAGCACATCGTATACTGTTTTCCCTTGCAGATTGGAAGAAACAGTAACCAATAACTCTAATTGCAAACTTGAGTTCTACATCAGTGACATTATTCAATTTCAGTCCTTGGTAATCAGATTCTACTCTGGTTAGACTAATTAGCTCCTTTTGTGATATCATCTTCTGTGCTCTTGCATGATCATAGATAGGATATCCGGTGACCAGATGAATGACTTCCTTAGTGATCTTGAATAGTTTCTCTTGTAGCCACATGAAATCATCATGTACTCTACTCAATACAAACTTAACCCATTGGGGTTTGAACACACGAGGATAGACTAGGGCTTCAGCTAATCCCTTGATTTTGATATGCTCAAATTTGTTATCCATTTTGCCATCAATGCAAAGTTCATCATATGTGTCACTAATCTCTACATGACCGAGTTCTTCAACACGACATTTGGTAAAGAATCTGACATCTTCCACTACCAAGACTCGATCGGGATGAGTGAAAATGCATTTTTATCATCCGGTTCAGAGACAACTTTAGGAGTTAGAGAATATTTCAGCGAGGGCTTCTCCACATTTTTGACAACTACAAGATCTTGGATCTTGGGCGCCATGGTAGGTATCGGGTAAAATTTGACAAATTATCCTTAGGATTTACAAATGACTGACACTTCACACTCAATAGATAATAATGCTTAATACATTCACTAAACCAAGTTAGCAATTAATAGATTGATGTATATACCTAAAATTTTGCCTTTGAAGGTGGTTTGATCGCTTTGATTTGCTCTGCTCTGCTTCTTGAAAACTTGGGTGAATGAAAATGACCGCGAAAAACCTTTTAAGTACTCAAAAATACATTATCGGGCTCCATGCAAGTTAGGTCAAAACATTAAATGCACTCGGTTCACCTTTTACCGATTTACTCTTTTTTTTGTTTTAACTGAGTAGCCAAGTTTCCTTTATTAACCTACTTGATAGGTTTCCTGTATACACCGACTTGACAAGTTTCCTGTATATTATATAAACTGACTAATTGCATCTTAACTATGCAGAATTGAATTTGGTACATAATAGAATAGGAACTGTTATGATTTAACCTTTAGAGAATGGAGTCCCTTCATACCTTTTCCTAACTAATTTGAAATAGGTGCACCTAACTCGGTAGGTAAGGTGCTTTCTTCATCTGACATAATTTCCTTCTTTCTCCAAATCATCTTTAATTTCTCTCTTATTTCCTCAGTGTCTTTTCTAGGTTGATCTTTGAAATCTCTAGCTAAATGTCCCACTTTGTGATAGTGAAAACATGCCATACTAGGATTTCTCCATGATCTCCAGTTGTTCATTCCAAATCTTATAAAACAGTTGGCACTTATATGTCTATATCTTCCACAACATTCGCACCATATCCTTGTATTGTAATCACATGGTACTATTGCATATTGTCGGTAAGGATCTATGTGAGTTCGGTAACCTCCAGTGTTTGATCGTTGTGGATACTTCATGTAGTTCTTTTTCTTAAACCAACACTTCTCGGTACTATGTCCATATCTATTGCAGTTTCTATAAAACCCTTTGAATTTTGCCTTCTGATAGTTGTTAACAGACTTTGTCCTACATTGATTAGATGTGTGACCATATTTATTGCAATTGTAACAATATCCATTGGACTTAGTGAAATTCGGTTGCTTACCTTTTCTGATCTGGCATATGTTGGCAGTATGATCGTGATTTCTACAATAGTAGAAAATAGGCTTCTTCCTTTTGATGTTATTCCTTTTTCCAGCTTGTTTTGATGATTCTCCTCTCTTTGTAGTATGAATTCCTTTCTCGGTAGAGTCTTTTCCTTTGTAATCGAGTCCTGCATCTTTGTAAGGTCGTCTTGTATTCAGTTGCTCATCCAACATCTTTGATGCCTCAAAACTCTTCTTTAGTGTTTCCTTGGATTTCTTCTCTGTTTCAAGTTCATTGGTCAACCTTGATACTTCAAGTTTCAATGCTTGATTCTCATCATCTTTCAGAATTGCTTCATGATGTGCATAACCTAGTAGATCTATCATATTTTGTTGAATACAAGTTAGCCTTATGATTTCATCATTCTTATCAAATATTGAGACTTCAAGTTGTTGTTTCTCTCTTTGTAGATCTCTTACTTTATCCTCGGCTATCCTTAATGCATCTAGATTTTTAGTCATCTGTGTACCAAAATGTTGTTGTTCTCTTTTCATTGCTTTTAGTTGATTAGCCAATGCTTTGTTCTTTTCTTTCAACATTCTAATCATTTCTTCAGTCTCTTCAGATATACTATTCTTAGATGATGTCTTGATTTGTTCTACTAGCTCTTAAGAATCCTGCAAGTCATTAGATAATCTTCTTCTCAGTTTCAGAGATTTTTGCATTTGCCTTTGCATGTCTACAATCACCTGATTGGCATGATCCACCTCTTCTTACAGATATACAATCCTCCGAGATTGTTTGTAGCCTTCCATTGATAAGATCTTTCTTTTTAGTCTGTTAAACCCTTTTCCAAGATTCAAGCTCTGATACCAATTGTTAGGCCCAATATGGAAAGCTAATGTACTGAGAGGGGAGGGGTGAATCAGTACTGAAAAACACTTCTTGAATAATAACTTTACTGTTATGCATAAGCCGAATAGTGTAGTAACATAAAATAAAGCTAAAACAAATATATACCAATCATACATGATTCATTCCATAACACATATATTTTGGTTACGCAGAAAATCTTGGTTAGAGAGAAAAACTGCGGTGGGGATGGCACCCACAACTTCACTATTGCAATAATAAAGATTTCTCGGTTAGAGCTACATTTAGCTATTTCTGATAGCTTACCCTGTTAGGAGTATCAAGATCTGTTAGATCTACCTTACTAAAGGATTTTACAACAATATATAAATGTTGCACCTGGTTAGAGGATTTACAATTTATAGACTTGGTTAGAGTCTTTTACCCTATTAAAGGTTTCTCTTACAACTTCAAAATATTACAATAAAATCATTACAAATATCTGCAACTTCACATGTGAAATACTGTAGCAGATTCTATGTGCTCAAAATAAGATTAACTTGCCTGTAGCATACCTCGGTAACTCATATTGTAACTCGGTAAACCCTTCTGTTTACTCTGTTCTTCGACTATTCACTGTTAACCTTTTTGTGTCTCTGTAAAAGTCTTCCTTCATGCATACACACACATATCTCACATCTCTTGTTTTTTCTCCTTTTTTTGTATTTTCTAACCCTAAAATCATGTTGTATAAATAGATCTCTTACAGGGGTGATCAAATTCATTGCATCGATCTTACAAAAGATTCTTTGAATGAATAACTAAACTAAATATTTGATTGGTTAGATTGACCTTGTAATCATACACAATCTCCTAGTGCAATTTCCAATGTAATAACGGTTAGATGTGCCTCGATCTTGTAACACATTTTCATGGGCATGTCCAGGTTCAATGTATCTGGTAAAATGTTTCACTCGGTGAATTAACTTTACCACTCGGTAGCCATGAAACTTTACTCGGTAAACAGCTCGGTGACTACTACGTTCTATGACTGCTTTCTTTTGTAACCGACTAGATTGTTCATACCGACTTCTCTATGTGTGTCGACTACATGATTCAGTAATACTAAGCGACTAGAATATATAGTATGACTTTGGATATAAAACTAATGGCAATTTGATAAGTAGTAACAAGAACCCCACTCTTCAGAGATTTGTAACCAATTTCGAAAGGTTGTCAGGAAGTTTAAATCATGTATGCAGGTGTTATTCAGAAGATTGGATGAAGATTTGAGGCTCCAGTAAATGATTTCATGAATATAATGGTAACCAGTTAAAGTGTTTATTATAATGTAGGATTAGGTTTTTAGAGAGTAAAATGACACTCCAAAAGTTCATATCTCACAATGCATCCAAGAGAATAGAGTAGTATAGCAAAGTGAACTGATTTAGCGATCTAAAGAAATCTTATAGCAATCCAAAGTCGAATTCTTCCACTTGGTTGTGAATTAGGGTATTTTTCTATTTTGTGAAGCTATCAATTTTAAACCCTAGATTCAAATGGCATCAGTATCTAGAATTGCTACCCCATTGGTTATTGAAATTAAGGATAGAGACAAACCTGTTTTCAAGAGACACCCTTTCAAGTTTGTTGAAGATGATCTAGAAGGAAAATTTTCTTCAATACCCTACAACGTCCATCACAATGAGGATATTAGGGCATACATCCATTGTGATCTTGAGGAGCTTGGCAATGCTGATATGCTGACCCTATATAATAAATATTTGGTAGACAGTTTGGGTAAACTCTGTAGACACCTAAAATTGTCATGTCTAATTAAATAAATATTTTATTTATTTAATTACTTTAGCTTAATTCTTCTATTAATTAAATAAATCTTTATTTATTTAATTAATTCATTTATCCTCTTCTAGCCTTATTTCTCATTTAAATAAATACATTTATTTATTTAAATTATCTTTTTTCCTAAATTAAATAAATATCTTATTTATTTAATTGATCCCACTTCTTCTATTAATTAAATAAATCTTTATTTATTTAATTAATTCATTAACCTTTTCTACCCATGAGACATGTCATTCATCTCTTAATTCATACACTACCTACCCTTTCATTATTTTATTATTTCTTTTACCTACCCTCTAATCATAGCCAACCTCCTTTTACACCTCTCAATCTTATCCCTCCATTTCATATAGTGTCTTCTATATAAGGAGATGCTTCCTTCATTATCAAACCCTAACTACTTGATCAATTGACTACTTGACTACACTACGCTTTTGAAGATAGACGATCCTACTTGCAACCACATTTCGTTCTTTGTTGAGCTCTTGTGCACATAAAATCTGAGAGCAAATATATCAAGCAAGATCAATGGAGATAGGAAGAATGGAGATCCAAACCCTATTGGACATGTGATGGTATAATCTTTGTGATTTCATTTGATTTGCATTGTCTTAGGTAATCTTCATATGTTATGGTGGACCTTTGTTGTTGTTAGGCTAGGGTTTTGTGGTTGAATTCATTTAACCTTTCAATATCGTTATTATTGTTATCCATTTTCACCATATACATTTTACCACACCCCATGGGACATGTATTTTTGTTAGATCTATGTTTTTTGTAGATTTTTCTAACCCTATATTGTTGTTTTATAAAACAATTTGGAGAATAATCTTGTGCAGCTAGGGTTTTGGACACAAAATCAAGATCTTGGAGAGATTTGATCATATCTCAAAAACAGCTTAGAAATTTTGCACCAAATTTGTTTTGTAGGTTGAAAAAAGTATCAGGAGCTTTCAATACAAAATTCAGAATTTTTGGAGTATATTTTCATTTTCTATGAATTTTTTATGATTTTTCATAAAAAATTAATTTTGAGAGAAAATGAGAGAATTTTTTAGATTTTCTTACATTTTTGGAAATCACTTAGAATTATACATAGGATCTATTCTTTGTGATTTTAATTTTGATTCAAAATATTTCCCTAAAAATCAGATCTTTAAAAATTAGGGTTTTTCCTTATTTTGATCAGATCTCACAAACGGCTTTGAATTTTGGTATCAAATTTTTTTTGCAAGTCAAAAAAAGTATCAAAAGGATTTAGTAAAAAATTTATATTTTTTGGATCAATTGTTCAATTTATATGAATTTTTTTATTATTTTTCATAAAAAATTAATTTTGAGAGCAAATTAGCAATTTTTTTGCATTTGCTTACATTTTTAGAAATATCTCAGAATTATACATAAGATCTAAGTTTTGTGATTTTAAATTTGATGCAAAATAATTCCTCAAAAATAAGATCTTTGAAAATTAGGGTTTTACATTATTTTACTCATATCTGACAAACTGCTTGGATTTGTTGTAGAAATTTTTTTATGCAGGTTTGGAAGACCATCAGAACTCTCCAGTAAAAATTTCATAATTTTTTGATTGATTTTACATTTTATATGAATTTTTTATGATTTTTCATAAAAAATTAATTTTTGGAGCAAATTAGCAATTTTTTTGGATTTTCTTACATTTCTGGAAATATCTTGAAATTTTACAGGTGTTCTTTTTTATGATGAATCATATCTTTGAATTGGTCAACAAAATACATTGTTGAAGGCCCCTATTTGACAAAGTCTTTTGGATCTAAAATTTACCTATCTTGTGTGCTTGCAGGAAGGGGTGATTATTTCAAACAATCCAAACTACTAATAAATCTTTGTTGCAGGTCCTTGGCAAGGTTTTTTGGATTTTTATTATGTGCCTTGTTTTCATAGACTAGCAAACACTTCAATTGGTGCACTAAAATTGAATCATTGTCTTTTGTGTCTTGAGCAATAGGCTCTTTTTGTTTAATCTTTAGAGGGCCTGTCTTCCCGTGTGGTCATTAGGACTACTAGTGAGAAGAGAACGACCCAAGTGGTAGCGAGGAAAACCCACCTCTTTCGAACCACTATAAACAACTATATTCATGGTGAAAACTATGGATAACATGTGCTGATTAGTTCATACCGACACTATGTCTCCCCATAAACCCGTTTGATCAAATTTATTTGATCAGTTGTAGGGCGTAACCCCTACCAGCTGGGAGCCTTCTGTATTTATAGAGATGAAAGTGCCGCATGTATGGCCACACGAGTGGATGCCCTTACTAGCACCTTTTTGTTTTAGAAGCCAAAATCCTTCTAGTTGTTGAGGCAAGAGGACGGACCTCTGGTAGCGGCCCACACACATACGGTTCTTAGTAGAGATACAAAGTTCACCACAAGGAGTTTTCATGGGGACTGATGCTTGGCTGACCTGAGAAGTGAGTGCCGAGGGTGGAGATAGTAAGGTCAAGCATCTAAGTATCTGCTCTAAATAGCATAGCCTCAGGGGTAAAACCTCATGTGGGATCAACAACTATTGTCTTGGCCAGCCATAAGAATTGTGCTTGACTTATTTTAAACATTCAAAACATTCAAGACCAAACAGTAAAACATTGTGTCTTTTGTGTCTTCAAGTGTATGCAAAACATTTTTATATCAAACAACACACTTTTCTTGGAGTCATTTTGAGTCTAAACACTTGCAAACATTGAGTCCTCATCAACATTGTGTCCTCTTGTCACGAAAAATAGTCAAACATTTAGATTTGGTCACAACCAACAACTTCACAAATTGGAAAAATTTTACAGTCTAACAAATAAGAGCAATCAGTTTCGGAATTCTTGAGCTTCTTAGGTTGTTTCTCCAGGTTTTCATCTAGCATTCAACTTGTCTTTGGGTCTCACAAAGTCCATCATTGCTTTACATCTTACATTACATTCACATTTGTCTAAACTTGAGTCAATATGTCACTTGCTTGTCCTCATCATACTTTGTCAACACATTACATACAACAACATTTTGCTAAGTGGTCCCTCATCAAGGTCTATCACCTTTGGGTCTCATTTGGTCTTACTTAGAGTCAAGGTCAACTTACCTCATCAAGAGAAACTATCCTCTCTTTGGAAGTCACACCTACTCTACTACATACATACTTGGTCTTACACTTTGGACATTGCAAGTTGTAGCGTCGTAAATTGTACGCACTTGCTAGGGTGGTACAATTTCACACCTAGTTTAGCACTCGCCTTGGCGCATTTTGTATTTTGCATTGCATTTCCCCTTTAGCACTTAATTAATTAAATTAATTAGGTCTAAGGTTCTATTTTATCATCTCCCATATCATAAAGTTGGGCCCTTTCATTAAAGTGTGCCCTTTTCATTTTATTCCTCCAATACATCATTTAATCAAAAACCCTAATTAGGTCCTATTTTGAACTTTAAGGCCTGATTTCGAGGGTCAAAACATCTCAAAATCACCTATAACTTCAGGATTCTCTCTAAAATCATCATATCCGATGACCCTGAAAATTTGGTGAAAAGTTGTCGGGACCATGGCGCCCGAAGAGGACCATGGTGCCCGGAGTGCACATGGTCCTGGACATTTTTCCTGAAATTTTAGGAGCACAATCCAATCATAAAATAAAGCTTAACCCCAAGAAATTGGCGGGAGATTCAATATCTAGGTTGGCTAAAAGTTGAAATTAAGACCTAGGGTTTCATATATAAGAGCTCTCTTTCTTCATTTGAAAGGATCTGAAATTTTGGTTGGAGGGACCTCATATGCAGTGAAAGAGTAGATCTTTGAAGACTTCAACAACATTCAACATCCATCCATCAAGCATTTCATCAATTTCATTCATTTAGGGCTTTGAAGGCATTGAAGAGTAATAAGGGATCACCGACTAAAGATTGGCTTGTACCCCTCCCTTGGGGTTGGGTATGATTTCATGTTGTTTTCATGTCTTTGCATAAGCTTCACTATATCACTTATTCATGCTTTAGATCACTTTGGATCTTGATTTAGAGCATTTACATTGTCATTTACAAGCAATTAGGGTTTACTTTCTAGGTTGCTCTAGTTTGCTTACTTGCATTTTAGGATCTTGCACACACACAAGGTCTGCACACACATTACTTTTACAATACAACTTAGCTATTCGTGGAGGTGGAAATCACCGAAGCAGGGGTTTGACTAAGGCAAAACCCTATATAGCTGCCCACCATACCCTTTTCAGATATAAGTGCAAGTTTCAGGATTCGGACGACGCCGCAAGTTGCAGATCCGAAAAAAGTAGGCTGAGACAGCACTCCACACCAAGTTTCAGAGCAAAAGACCAGGACAGGGGCGTGGAGCACCTTGGTACTACCAGGATAGGGGCGTTGGGTGCCCTGGTCCCTGGGATAGTTGCACTGGGTGCCCTGGTCCTTCTGACAGACAGCATTTCTGACAGTTTTCCAGAGTGCAAAACAGCAGTTTCAGGAGCAGTTTTAGGGGCAAAATCAAGACAGTGGCGCCCGTGCCCCCATCCTGAACATTTTTAGTCAGATTTTAACTCCGGGTATGCATTTGCATTCTTGCCTTGTCCTTGTGTTTATAGCTTTCCATTGTTTAAGTTCAATTTTGCAATCTTGTTATTAGTTCATACTTGCACTTTGGGGTTAGGGATTGAACTTGCATCATTTTGTCTTTCAATTACAACAAAGGAATAGAAATCCTAATAGGTAGCCCGTGGCTCTCTCTTTCACAAAAAGAAGTAGCCAATTGTGTGATACCTCGAGGTTCTTTTGTATTCCACAAGTGTGTGGTTGAAAGTGAGATTAGGGCATGTTTGCTTAGTGACACTTTTTTCCCCCACACACAAGTAAACCTCAGATTCATTTACATTCCATCCAACTCTTGGTCTTCCATAATCTTTTCATTTTCATCTAGTCTCACACATCTTGGTCAATACCTAGTTCATGGTTGAAACCTGTTCCCAAAAATCTAGGAGAGAAACTAAAGAGGCTCAAGAGTCCACAAACATGAGTTCCTATGAGTATGACAGTGATATCTTTTTCAATTCTGATCATACTACATTACCTAGCATGGATGCTTATAGAAACATTCCAAATGTTGAGCACATGGACACTACAAACAAAAATGATACACACAATGACAATATGGACAACTTTTCCATACATTCAGCAGAAGTGGAAGACTCCATTATGGATCTCCATTTCAATCGATTGGTTGAGGAAATAATGAGGAGAGATAGACAATACTTCTTACAAGTGATGGCACAAAGTGGAGCCAAGATACCTCATGATTTTGACATGTCTCAAATAATGGAAAATCAACCTTCACAACAAAATCACTCCAACATGGATCAATGGAGGCTTAATAGTGGAGGCAATAGAGGACCACATATGGTGCCTGAATCACCATCATCTTTGTTTCAAAAACCAAAGGTCCCATACACACATGGTCAAGCATATGATACTCACCTTCGTAGACCATTATGGAAGTCTTATGCAGAAAAATACACTCAAGCACATGCTAATGCTAAAGACCTACCACCAAAGAAATTGGATATTCAAAGGCATGCTCAAAATTTGGACACAAGGAAACCCCGCATCAAATTTGGGGGCAACACACTAGAACAAAATCATGACATTCCTATAGAGTATGGTATACATGGACAAAGTAGATATTTTGTTGCTCAACATGACTCTATACCAAGTGGTCCATATATGTAGCATCATTATAGACCTCCTCCATATGAACATGTGTATGATCAATATCATCCATATATGCAACATGCTTCTCCTCCAATTGGTGCCTCAAGCATGGGGTATGGTCCAAGAAATTGATCTCCACCTAAGAGCAATTTGGAGCAACAAATTAGGGACTTACAAAAGAAAATGGAGGACATAAATACACCAAAGCCAACATACACAATGAGAGACATATGTCCTGATCCATTTGACAAGAGCATGCCAATGCCTCCTTTTCCTACACACTTTGTGATGCCTAAATTTGATAAGTATAGAGGAAAAGGGGATCCTAAGGCACACATAAGATAGTTTTTCACAACTTGCATTGAGATAGCAGTAGAAGAGACATATTTGATGAGATTATTCCCACAAAGCTTAGGTGATCAAGCTATGGAATGGTTCTCTCAACTCCCACCTAGAAGTAAGTCATGGGGTGACTTAGCAGAAGCATTTATCCAACATTTCTCCTACAACATAGAGACAGACATATCAGTCACTACTTTGTGGAACACCAAACAAAAGAATGGAGAATATTTTTCATCATTTTTACAAAGATGGAGGAATCTAGCCAGCAAATGCTCTTGTGAAATTCCACAAAAACAAATGGTAGAAATGTTCACCTAGAATGTTAACAAAGAAATTGGTTATGACTTGAGAAAAGCTTTCTTATCCACCTTCAAAGACATCATTGAAAAAGGCTTAGCAACAGAGAAGGTCCTAATTGAACAAGGAGTCATTAAGATATTCAAAGAAAACAAAGAGGAATTCAAAGGAAAAGATAAGCCAAGATTTTGGAACAAAAACAAGAACACAATCAATGATGGTGTTGTGGATGCCAATACAGTGTGACCTAAAATCATTTTTTCTGGATCAAGCTCTACAAACAATCAAGTGAATACTCAAACAACTTCAAAATCATGAAGGAAGTACACTCCATTGGGAGAACCACTTGAGTCAATTTTCAAGAAACTAGTGGCAAACAAAATAATAACAATTCCAGATCTACCTCCATATGAGCCAAAGGTTAAACCAAATTGGTGAATGATGATGAGTATTGTGTATTTCATAAGAGCAAGGGTCATAAAACAAGAAATTGTCATCGATTGAAGAACATCATACAAGATCTTATTGATAGAGGTGACATTGAAATTGACGGACACTCATCCAACCAAGAACATGAAATGTTTAAGGAACCATTCCCAAAGCATGACAAGGGAAAAGCTAAAGCCATAGATGACCAAACCAACTATACCAGAGCATCTTATAACTATGATTCAACTGTTAATTACATTTCAATGGACAATTATGTCTCTACCATTATCATCAAGGACAAAACGCCTGAGACTTCTACCCAAAGACCCAAGAGTGTCCTAAAAGGCATTGGATCTTCTTCCAAACCAACCTCTGAATGTAATGTCACAACTCGTCAAGGTAAATTCACTTTGCAAGATGCTCTAGCTAAAAACACCACTTCCTCATCAACCAAGCCTAAGTATGACCTTGTAGAATAGTTAGGGAAGACACCCTCGCTTATCTCAATCCTTGAGCTTTTACACATATCTCCCACACATAAAGCCATTCTTGACAAAACTTTGAGAGACACTTCCATTCCTATTGATCTAAACGTGGACCAATTTCAAGCCATGGTAAGATACCTTTTGGTGCAGGAGCATCTGAGCACCTGAATGCTCAAATCCTAGCAGGTATAACATTTTATTGCAAATTAAGCATGTGTGTTTATTTTATGCTTCTAATAGGTTTAATAGGTTTGTTTTGGGGTGTAATAAGGCTTGGAACTCATTTGTGTTTAAGAGTTTCCAAGATTTTTGTTTTTTTGCTCGGCAGGCTAAAAATTGTCAATTTTGGGTCCAAATGAGCATTTTTGAATTTTTTATGTTGGAAAGCCTTGAAAGGAATTGGAGCATGTTTATTTAGTGTTTCTAGATGATTTTGAGTCATTGGTTTGAGTGCCAAGTCACCGGGAGTCAAAATGCAACTTTTTGAGCAACAAAAGTTGTCAAAAGTTGTCAAAAAGCTGTCAAAAAGTGAAAAAAAATGATTTTTGGTGGTTTTGGTTAGTTCCAGCCTGTACCTGTCCGTACAAAGGCTTCAAAAAGTTGGCACATGTATAAAAACCATGTTCCAATCATTGTATGGGCAGTTTACATTGGAAAAATAAGAAAAATACTT
Source organism: Cryptomeria japonica (assembly GCF_030272615.1). Classification (NCBI taxonomy): domain Eukaryota; kingdom Viridiplantae; phylum Streptophyta; class Pinopsida; order Cupressales; family Cupressaceae; genus Cryptomeria; species Cryptomeria japonica. The sequence goes on along the minus strand of NC_081411.1, from coordinate 66,674,219 downwards.
GTTTTGCTCTTATTTTCTGTGAGTTTTAACTAGTTTTCTGCACTTTTTAGAGTACAGTCCGTACCATGGCTCCATGAGTCCGTACTGCTCCTATTTTTGGACTGTTATTTCTGAGAAAATGCAGTAGTATGATAACTATTTGATAAAATTTCAATATTGGAAGATGAGGTTTAAGTCCTTGGAAGTGTTTGGTATATGTGGAAGCAAGGTTTGAAGCATTTAAATTGGTCTATTATCATGAGGAAGACTTGTAAATTGAAAACCCTCACTAGAAGCCTCAAAAACCCTTGAAAATTGCATATTTTGTGGGACAGCACTAAAACAGTCTGTATAGTACTTGCCATAGCAAAAATCCTTGAGCTTTCAACATAAAATGACCACATCTCCAAGGGTTTGTCATGAAGTTTAGCAGGTTGAACAGGGTGAACAAATTTCATTAAAAAGTAGGGCTAATTCTAGTAGCCTTTTTGGAGCAAATTTGACCAATTAATGAAATCGGTAAGGAAGGGGAAGCAATTGGTTGTTTCAAATCACCAAAATTGATGAGTAAAGGCCTGAGACACCCTACTACAATATCCACAACCTTGCATTAAGTCATTTGGTCAAAATGATCATTTGAACCTAGAAAGTTGCTTGAGTAATACAACGTTCTTTACACCCAATTTAGAAATTCACATTCTTGAAAGGTGAAGTACAGTCCTCAATCTTTGTAGATCTGTCCAGATGCTCAATCAACAAGTTAATATGATTGAAATCCTTAAGGGTGCAATTAAGATTAGGTAAACCATGGTTCTCCAACAGTTGCCCATTCCCGGAAGAGAGGAGATTCAGCCAGTTGGACAACCAAACTTGTTCATTTTTGGTGACACACAAGAGGACCTCATTTCAGACTTGAATGCCTTAGCATGGAAGGTAAGGAGGAGTGATGTCCAATTCACTAGGGTGCAATTAGTGTTGAATAGAGAGGAGGAGATAGGAGAAAGTTTTAGGAGAATCCCATTTGTGCCTAGGGATTGATTTGGGAAACACTTGGAGAACAAAAGCCCACCAATCTCAAAAAGGAGACTAACTTCTATTTTTACCTCCTCATCATAGTTGTATCAGAGCCAATTCAGATTTGGGTTGAGAGATTAGCATATGTCTGGTAGTGAGTCAGTGGGAGACAACATCGACAACATGGTGACCAATGCAGAGTTAGCAAAGAGGATGGAGGATTAGGTTGAAGAAAATAGACTCCTTAGGGAAAGATTACAACAACTTGAAAGAAAATTGAACCAAGTAGAAGTCAAGACCGAAGAAGTCAGTGAGAGAGTAGAAAATGCTGAAGATAAGAGGGAAACCTTAGAGGAAGAAGTCCCAGAACCAGATCCAATCTTGGATAAAGAACAAGAAACCTTTTTACAAGCTTTGAAAGCTTTGACTGGAAAGGCCCTAGATGGAGTGTCCCTTTTTAGTGGTAAGATGGAACCAGAAGCACTAATGGAGTGGATAGAGGGTCTAGAGAATCACTTTGAATGTGATGGCATTACTAAAGTACAGAAAGTAAAGGTAGCCAAATCCAGAATGAGAGGGGCAGCCTTGACCTGGTGGAAATTCATCCAAGAGGAAAGGGTGAAAGAGGGAAAGAAACCCATAACCACCTAGAAGACAATGAAGATTATGAAATCCAGTTGCATAGGAAGAGACAAAACTTGAGGCAGAAAGACCTAGATGTCAGTAGTTACACTCAAGAATTCCAAAAACTAAGCCTTAGATCTAAGGTACAAGAAGATGAAAATGTCAGAGTAGCTAGATATCTCAATGGGTTAAGATGGAATATTCAGGAAGAGTTAAGCCTATGGTATCCCAACACATTACAGAAGTGTTATCAATTAGCATTGAAGGTAGAAGAGAGAAACAAGAAGAAACAAGAACATAATGGTAGAGGCAGAGGCAGAGGAAACAGAGGCAGTCATAGAGGCAGATTTGGGGGAAGATACACAGATCATAGGTCCCAGGGAGAGTCTAAGCTTATTGAGCAAAGCGGGGATTCTCAGAGCAGACCCAACTATAGGGGTAGGGGATCAAGCAACCCAGGAAGGGGTAGATCTAATGGACCTGGAAGAGGTTCATACTTCTCCACAATGAAGTGTTACAACTATCAGAAACTAGGCCATCCAACATATATATGCCCAGAAAAGCCAAGCTCATCTCAAGGAGGTGATAAGAGAGTCCATTTTGTGCAAGAAGAAACCACACCAAGTCAAAGGTGTCTACCATCAAAAGAAGGGGAAAACCTCATGATCAGGAGGATCCTCATGAAAGAGCCATCTCAGAAAGATGTGTCTCAAAGGAAAGCTCTTTTCAGGATCAAATGTAAGATCCAAGGAAAGGTGTGCAAAGTTATCATTGACTCAGGATCAACTGATAACATCATATCAGAAGAAGCTGCTACAAAACTTCATCTACCTAGAATACAACACAATGAGCCCTACAAGGTCACATGGTTGGAAAAAGGGTAGCATGTATTAGTGAGTGAACAAACATGGGTAGAGTTTAACATAGGTGAGTACCAAGATAAGATTTTGTGTGATATACTACCTATGGATGCTTGTCATTTGCTTTTAGGAAGACCTTGGCAATTTGACATGAAAGCACAATATGATGGAGAAAAGAACTCATACTCATTTTTCAAGAATGGTATCAACTATAAAATTCAGTCCCTTAATAGAGAGTGAGGGCAGCAAACCACAAGTTCCAAAAACTTTGTTAGTTGGTGAAAAGGAGTTCATTCATACCCTAAAAGAAGGTAATGGCATAGGTTTTGCATTAGTAACTAAACCAGTTGATGAAAAGAAAGAAAAGAAGGTAGAAATCCCATATGAGGTGCAGCAACTTTTGGATCAGTTTAAGTCAATTGTTAATGATGGCCAACCAACCTCTCTACCTCCTCAGAGAGCCATTAGCCACCAGATAGACTTCATCCCAGGTGCATCTTTACCAAACAAAGCTGCCTACAAAATGACACCTGAACAAAATCAGGAAGTGGCAAGACAAATCCACGAGCTATTAGACCAAGGATTGATTAGAAAAAGTATTAGTCCATGTGCAGTACCCACAGTGTTAGCACCTAAGAAAGGTGGGGCTTGGAGACTTTGTACAGATTCAAGAGCAATAAATAGGATCACAATCAGGTATAGATTCCCCATTCCTAGGATAGAAGATCTTATGGATTGTTTAGGGGGAGCAAAATATTTCAGTAAGATAGACCTAAAAAGTGGTTATCATCAAATCTGCATCAAAGAGGGAGATGAATGGAAAACAACTTTCAAGACAAATGAGGGGTTGTATGAATGGCTAGTCATGCCATTTGGGTTAATAAATGCACCCAGTACATTTATGAGATTGATGAATGAGGTGTTACATGACTTCATAGGCAGGTTTGTAGTTGTGTCCCTTGATGACATCTTAATATTCAGTCAAACCAAGGAAGAACACCTCCAACATTTGCAGATTGTCTTACAAAGATTGAATGATGAACAACTTACTATCAACCTAGAAAAATGTGATTTCCTTAAGCAAGAGCTGGTCTATTTGGGTTTTATTGTTTCAGGGGGTGATTTGAAGATGGATCCAGATAAGGTAGAAGCCATAGTTAATTGGCCAACCCCTAAGAATGCTAGTGATGTCAGGAGTTTTCATGGACTTGCTCAATTTTATAGGAAATTTATTAGAGGTTTCAGTGAAATATGTGCACCTATGTTAGAAACCATTAAGGATGGTGTGAAAGTGAAATTTCAGTGGACAGAAGCAGCCAACAGGGGATTTGAATTGTTGAAAGTCAGAGTTGCTACCCAACCAGTGTTGATTCTACCTAGTTTTGACAAATTGTTTACCTTAGAGTGTGATGCAAGCAATATTGCTATTGGTGCTGTTTTGAGTCAGGATAATAGACCTGTTGCATTTTTCAGTGAAAAGCTTAATGATGCTAAGAAGAAATATTCTTCATATGATCTTGAAATGTATGCTTTGGTTCAGGCACTTAGAAAATGGAGGCATTACCTTCTTCCTAAAGAATTTGTGGTTTACACTGACAACCAGGCACTTAGTTTTCTCAATTCACAGGATAAGCTTAGTCACAGACATGCTAAATGGGTAGAGTCTTTGCAAGCATATACCTTTACTTTGAAGCATAAGAAAGGACAGTGCAATAAAGTAGCTGATGCATTGAGTAGAAGGTTACTTACTGTTCAAGAAATTCAGATTAGAAGTATTGGTATAGAATGTTTTAAGGATTTATATCCACATGATTCTGATTTTGCTGATATTTACAAAGTTTGTCAAGATTTTCAGAATACTTTTCATAGTGAATATGCTGACTATACTTTGCAAAATGGATTGTTATTCAGGGGTGGACAATTGTGTGTGCCAAAAGGTTCAATGAGGGAGAATCTGATACAGGAAAAGCACAATGGTTGCTTGAGTGGTCATTTTGGTCTTAATAAGACTTTGGAATTGGTTCAGATGCACTATTTTTGGCCTAAGATGCAGGCAGATGTCAGGAAATATGTTGAGCAATGCATGGTATGTCAGAAAGCCAAGGGTACTAGCACTAATGCTAGTTTGTATCAGCCTCTTCCCATGCCTTCTAGGCCTTGGGATTGTATCAGTATGGATTTTGTGGTAGGTTTGCCCAGGACTAAAGCAGGGTGTGATAGTATTTTTGTGGTTGTTGACAGATTCAACAAAATGGCACATTTCATACCTTGCAAAACTACTAATGATGCTAGTCACATTGCTTTTCTTTTCTTTAAGGAAGTTGTAAGAATTCATGGTTTGCCATCTAGTATTGTATCTGATAGAGATGCTAAGTTTTTGGGTCATTTTTGGAAAACTTTATGGAAGAAATTGGGTACTAACTTGTCTTTTGGCTCAGCTTACCATCCACAGATAGATGGCCAAACAGAAGTGGTGAATAGAACATTGGGTAATCTACTCAGATGTCTTACCAAAGAATATGGGCAAAGTTGGGATCAACTCATCCATCAGGCAGAGTTTGCATACAATGACAGTGTAAATAGATCCACTGGTAAGAGCCCATTTCAGATTGTTTATGGAATGCATCCTAGAGGTGTTTTTGAGTTAAATGATGTAACTAATTTGCAGCATGTGAGTGGTATAGTAGAAGATATGGCACAGTCTATGAAAGAAATTCATGATCAGGTACAGAAGTCTTTACAGGAAACTACTCAAAAAGTTAAGGAGAGAGTTGATGCTTCAAAAAGAGATGTTCAATTTTCAGTGGGTGATTATGTGATGGTCCATCTCAACAAGTCATGGTTACAGAAAGGAGTGCCTACTAAGTTGCAAATGAGAAGAGTAGGACCATGCAAAATCTTGGCTAAATATGGCCATAATGCTTACAAAGTTGATTTGCCTAATGAAGTTTCTATGTCTCCTATTTTCAATGTTGCAGATTTGGTGCCATTCAAAGGGGAGCTACCAATAGATTCACAAAGAGTTTCAGATCTTTCTCATTCCCTTTCTGATCTTTCTCTCCCCTCTTCTTCTACTCCCATTCCTCAGCAGGTACTAGATTCAAGAATCATCAAAAGGACAAGACACCATACCTACTTGGAGCATCTCATCAAGTGGAAGGATAAACCAGTTTCTGAAGCCACATGGATACCTGAAAGTGACTTTCTCAAAGCTAGAATTCCTCTTTCTTTACTGCCCAAAGGAGTCACATGACTTCTTTGTCCTTAGGGGAGTATGGTGCAGGAGCACTTGAGCACCTGAATGCTCAAATCCTAGCAGGTATAACATTTTATTGCAAATTAAGCATGTGTGTTTATTTTATGCTTCTAATAGGTTTAATAGGTTTTTTTTGGGGTGTAATAAGGCTTGGAACTCATTTGTGTTTAAGAGTTTCCAAGATTTTTGTTTTTTTGCTCTGCAGGCTAAAAATTGTCAATTTTGGGTCCAAATGAGCATTTTTGAATTTTTTATGTTGGAAAGCCTTGAAAGGCATTGGAGCATGTTTATTTAGTGTTTCTAGATGATTTTGAGTCATTGGTTTGAGTGCCAAGTCACCGGGAGTCAAAATGCAACTTTTTGAGCAACAAATTTGTCAAAAGTTGTCAAAAAGCTGTCAAAAAGTGAAAAAAATGATTTTTGGTGGTTTTGGCTAGTTCCAGCCTGTACCTGTCTGTACAAAGGCTTCAACAAGTTGGCACATGTATAAAAACCATGTTCCAATCATTGTATGGGCAGTTTACATTGGAAAAATAAGAAAAATACTTGTTTTGCTCTTATTTTCTGTGAGTTTTAACTAGTTTTCTGCACTTTTTAGAGTACAGTCTGTACCATGGCTCCATGAGTCCGTACTGCTCCTGTTTTTGGACTATTATTTCTGAGAAAATGCAGCAGTATGATAACTATTTGATAAAATGTCAATATTGGAAGATGAGGTTTAAGTCCTTGGAAGTGTTTGGTATATGTGGAAGCAAGGTTTGAAGCATTTAAATTGGTCTATTATCATGAGGAAGACTTGTAAATTGCAAACCCTCACTAGAAGCCTCAAAAACCCTTGAAAATTGCATTTTTTGTGGGACAGCACTAAAACAGTCTATACAGTACTTGCCATAGCAAAAATCCTTGAGCTTTCAACATAAAATGACCACATCTCCAAGGGTTTGTCATGAAGTTTAGCAAGTTGAACAGGGTGAACAAATTTCATTAAAAAGTAGGGCTAATTCTAGTAGCCTTTTTGGAGCAAATTTGACCAATTTATGAAATCGGTAAGGAAGGGGAAGCAATTGGTTGTTTCAAATCACCAAAATTGATGAGTAAAGGCCTGAGACACCCTACTACAATATCCATAGCCTTGCATTAAGTCATTTGGTCAAAATGATCATTTGAACCTAGAAAGTTGCTTGAGTAATACAACGTTCTTTACACCCAATTTAGAAATTCACATTCTTGAAAGGTGAAGTACAGTCCTCAATCTTTGTAGATCTGTCCAGATGCTCAATCAACAAGTTAATATGATTGAAATCCTTAAGGGTACAATTAAGATTAGGTAAGCCATGGCTCTCCAACAGTTGCCCATTCTTGGAAGAGAGGAGATTCAGCCAGTTGGATAACCAAACTTGTTCATTTTTGGTGACACACAAGAGGACCTCATTTCAGACTTGAATGCCTTATCATGGAAGGTAAGGAGGAGTGATGTCCAATTCACTAGGGTTCAAGTAGTGTTGAATAGAGAGGAGGAGATAGGAGAAAGTTTTAGGAGAATCCCATTTGTGCCTAGGGATTGATTTGGGAAACACTTGGAGAACAAAAGCCCACCAATCTCAAAAAGGAGACTAACTTCTATTTTTACCTCCTCATCACCTTTCCATTCCACACTCCCTTACATTCATAGAAGCCGATGACGCCTTCGTAAGTTAGCCACATAATGCACCTTTACACATTGAAGCCTTCCTACACAAACATCAAATAAAATGAGTTCTGATAGATGGAAGAGTAGGTCTAAACATTTGTACATTGAGCACTATTAAACAAATGGGATATTTTGATAAAGTTGTGAATTCTACAAACAAAATTACCATCAAGGCATATGATGATGAAAAGCGTTCATCCAAGGGCACAGTCATTTTACCTCTCAGAATAGGGCCAGTTACAAAGGATGTGGTTTGTCAAGTCATAGACCTTGATCTCACATACAACATATTGCTAGGACATCCTTAGATTCATGAGATGAGCATAGTACCATCTACATATCATTGATGTATCAAGTTTCCACACAATGGAGTTGAAGTGACCGTCAAAGCAGATCCAAATCCATTCATATATTGCAACAATCTGCAACCTCGATCAAAAATAACAATCCCAGTCAATCAAGAAGCTATTCCTTCATTGGCATATGTGGATCTAGAATCCTTGAAACCTTCTACATCAAAGCAAGCAGAGCTCAAAGAAAAATTCAAGATTAAAGATCTGGGATGTGGTGAGTATATCTTTCATGTTGATCAACTCCCACTATCTCCTAAGGTATTTAGTCAACAGGAACAATCTATAAACAATTTGCAATGCCAAGGAATTGGGTGTGAACCACCTAGTGTTGTGACTACTAAGTCTGAATGCAAATCTCCTCTAGTGGTGCAAGCAACTCTTGATATCAATAGTCCTAAGAGTGGTTCCAGCAAAGAATCTATTGAGTGTATTGTCAACCCTCTTTAGAACTCACATAGCTTTACCATATCATCCACTCATTCCATTTCCACTCCACTTCTAGACTTGGATCAACAAGAATTACAAAACCCTTACTCATTGGGGATCAAAAATCAAGCTACGAAAATAAAAATTTAAAAGTCAAAAATAAAGAAAAATCCTCTAGTCCAAATTAAAATCAAAAGCTAATGGACTCTGAAAAAATCAAAGGCAAGGATAAAAATCCTATGAAGCAAAAAGAACAAGAGTTGATCTCCCCTAATATCAAAATAACTAGGGGCAAAAGTTCTACAATTGCAAATCAAAAAGCATACTTGTTGATCCTAAGTCTCCATCATGCTATCCTACTTTCACTTCTTTTCACAATCATAAGCCTTCATAACTCATCCACTTGTTCCACACATCCATCCCCTTTTGGCAATACATCAGGGACCTTTAATGGATCTTCCTCGTAGGACTTTGTTATCAAGGATGCCCAAACTTCTTTAGGTGGCATGCATACGGGCCTGTGTAGTCCACACACTAGTAATTCTATCTCAGTTCCTTTATCAAGGAAGACACTCACTTGAGATACATATCATTCAGTCAAGGAACAATGCAACTACAATCATAAAGTCAAGCCTCACACATTTGAGGTAGGGGACTTAGTTCTCAAAGAAAATCCAAAAAATCAGCAAGACAGAGAGAAGAAGGGCAAGTTCGAACCAAATTGGCTTGGTCCTTACATCATTACAGCAGCATATGGATCTGGGGCATATCAGCTCTCAACTACAGAAAGTGAACCTTTGGAGGATCCTATCAACAACATGCACCTTCGCAGGTTTTACACATAGCTCTTCAGAGTATCCTAATTCAAAAAAATACAAAAAAAATTATAAAACAAAAAAATTGTTACTTGGTGAAAACCTAGTAAACAAGAGCCTTGTGACACAAAAAACATTGAAAAATTGAAAAAAGTAAAGAGAAATAATTTCGTCCGATGGTGAAAACCACTTCGGTGGCGCCCTGGGCAAGTACCATGGTGAAAACTGGGTCACCAGCTCCATGCGTAGAGAAATTGCTCCTCCCTCCTTCAGGATTCCATTTCATCCTTCGCTTTGCACACACTCATAGCCTATTCATCCATAATAAACTTACCCATTCCCATCATGGCTTGTTATTGATCTACCCAAGATTGGTTAGCCATTCATAATAAACCTCCCTTTTCACCTCCCTGTCCATCCATAATAAATCAGATCCTATCTGTGGCTAAGGCAAATCCTATGTCTAGTGATGGTTGTGGAACTGAGAACATCACATGTTTTGAGGAGTACAGTTTCTTCTAGCTTCCTTCAGTCTATCCATGCACAATCCACAATAAAGCAACATCTGCATCGCTAATCCGTAGTAAAGTTTCATCTTCTCCACAATAAAGTATCAGTTTCATGGATTCAATCAGTTTCAGATGAGACACAACAACAACAATGAACTTCAACAAATCAAATCTTTCAACAGACTCAAACAACATATGGTTCAATGCTATCTATCATTTCTGTGAAAGTAAACATTGTGACCACAATCAAATAAGACTTATACAAGTGACAAGAGACACTAAATTTGAGGACTACAGTGGATGTTGGTGTCGAGTCTTGGTTTTCTTTTCTTGTTTATCTTTTGGTGACATGTATTTTAGCTTTTCCAGGATGTCTCTGACTAGAGATTTTATCTCTAGGATGTCTTTGACTAGAAAGGCGAGGATGGGGTATCATCACCTATTTGTATTTGTTGTCTGTGGATTATCTTTTAGTAATGCTATGACTTGTCCAAGGATATGAGGACACTATGAGTCTAATATGAACTGGGGCATTCTTTGTTTGTGACTGTCTTATCTCCATACAAACAGGTACAATGAATTTCTAGGTCAAACATATGCCTCGATTGTCATAACCTACTTGCCATAATAAATCTCAATGATGATAATGCACAAGAAGCTCTTTCACTTTCATATCTTCTATCTTTCATCCCCCTTTCTTGATTGACTTCCATCGTCCTTCTCGAGTCCGCGTAACCTGCTATCACATGACTGAGTATAATGACACACCAAAAACATTTGCATTTCATGTAGTTTCACCTACATTACCACATATAAGTATTCCATACATACATATAGATATCACAATTGCATCAGATCCTGCACACAACACCTATTAGCACAATTTACATTTTCATTATCATATTCATCTGCATTACATACATTCACATTTGCATCATGCATACACATATAAAACATAAAAGAACAAAAAAATATATTGCATTGCATCCATATCATAAGCATCACATAGAAACATACATCACATAGGTATGCATGCATATAGTTGCCACAAAGATGAATCATCTCATATATATATATAAAGTGTCATGATACAATGATGTCAAAATCATATGGCTACAATCACCCGCAGGTGTCTACATCATCATACAAAAATGGTACAATACTGATACATAGGGAGCCCTCTACAACTATGATGAACTCCCTCCCTCAAAGCTGGCTAGCCTCGACAGAGTCAGAGCCCTAGAAGGACCCACCCCAAGATCATCTCTCCTGGCCCCTGTGTCCTTTGCAACCACCCCTTGTGTCGCCCTATCCAGACAGAGGAACCCACTGATAACTCCTGCCAACACTGTTGGTAGTGCTAATCCTGTCCATGTCATGGTATCCCATGCCACATGTCCCACCCTCATCTCTAGTCCTGAATCCTAGAACACTCATCTAAGGGCATCCCTGTCTCCATCTTGATCATACGGAATCAGCTCCCCATCGATTGGTATCCGCAGAATCCTATATACATCCTCTAGGGTGACTGTCATCTCCCCCATCTACAAATGAAAAGTGCAATTCTTAGAGTGCCACCTCTCTGCCAATGCAGTCAGCAATCCCATGTTCACCTGAAACTTAGTCACATACAGAATAAATCTCAAACCCATAACCTCAATAGTAGCTCGGTCCTCGAATGTTAGCTCTGGTCATAATCTTTGCATTGACGGGAATCTCTCTCGTGACTCCAGCATAGGTAGATACTCCTGCAGTCAAGCAAATCAACTATGTCAGTCAAAGTGGAATTCACTATTCATCACAAAATGTTGCTTATTATCCAAGTGACACTCACTGTTCATCACAAAGTGTTGCTTCTATCCTAGTGACACTCACTGTTCATCACAAAGTGTTGCTTCTATCCTAGTGGTACTCCCTATTCATCACAAAGTACCACATGTTTGGCACTCCCTGTTCATCACAAAGTGCTGCTCACATTTGCACTCACTGTTCATCACAAAGTGCTGCTCATATTTTAGTACTCCCTATTCATCACAAAGTACTATGTCTTGGTACTCACTGTTCATCACAAAGTACCTTGATCTATCATATCCTAGGGCCTCTGCTTGAGTGAATCCTCTTGAGTAGTTTCCTAATTGGCAACGTATGTTTTATCATAGAATTGTCAATCCTAGCCCTATCTACTATCCTAGTCTTCCCTAGAGGACCTACTTGAGTGTATCCTCTCAGTAGCTTATCCAATCGACAACGTATGTTCATCACAGAATTGCCGATTTGACCTTGAAGACATAAACACGCATTCATGATGCAGACACGCCCTAGCATTTTTTTACCCCGCTTGACACTACCTAAAGCGCATTTTATTGCACTACATAGCATGCATTTATGACAACATTTATTGCAGCAAAGTACAAGGAGGTTTTGTTGTACTTACCAGCTCTCCTGCATTTGCTGGCCTTTGAAATTGGCAAACGCAATCGAATCTGTGAACCAATACCATCGCTGCTGACTGTTGCTGCTCTATTCTCTCTCCGCACTCTGATCTCTTGGATGTGTGGATGACAATAAGGATGTTTTCCCCTCGTAGTCTATTTTATAGACTGCTCTAGCCCTAGCCCTAACCCTTGTCTCCTAAGTCAGTCTTCATTATCCTGTGACTCTGACACTCTATCCTATCTGGTCAGTTCATTCTAGCCTTTCTTTCTTATTGAGAGATTGTCTGTGATCTTTCCATAAATTTTCATCCAATCTCTCGAGGGGGCATATCATTCCCATCTTGGGGCAACTTTGTATCAGTTCATATTATCTTCTTTGAAACAACGCGACAAGCTGCATTGTCTCAAAGAGGGGCAAAATGTAGACACCTAAAATTGTCATGTCTAATTAAATAAATATTTTATTTATTTAATTATTTTAGCTTAAGTCTTCTATTAGTTAAATAAATCTTTATTTATTTAATTAATTCATTTATCCTCTTCTAGCCTTATTTCTCATTTAAATAAATACATTTATTTATTTAAATTATTCTTTTTCCTAAATTAAATAAATATCTTATTTATTTAATTGATCCCACTTCTTCTATTAATTAAATAAATTTTTATTTATTTAATTAATTCATTAACCTTTTCTACCCATGACACATGTCATTCATCTCTTAATTCATACACTACCTACCCCTTTCATTATTTTATTATTTCTTTTACCTACCCTCTAATCATAGCCGACCTCCTTTTACACCTCTCAATCTTATCCCTCCATTTCATATAGTGTCTTCTATATAAGAAGATGCTTCCTTAATTATCAAACCCTAACTACTTGATCAATTGACTACTTGACTACACTACGCTTTTGAACATAGGCCATCCTACTTGCAACCACATTCTGTTCTTTGCTGAGCTCTTGTGCACATAAAATCTAAGAGCAAATATATCAAGCAAGATCAATGGAGATAGGAAGAATGGAGATTCAAACCCTATTGGACATGTGATGGTATAATCTTTGTGATTTCATTTGATTTGTATTTTCTTCAGTAATCTTCATATGTTATGGTGGATCTTTGTTGTTGTTAGGCTAGGGTTTTGTGGTTGAATTCATTTAACCTTTCAATATCATTATTATTGTTATCCATTTTCACCATAAACAACCTCAAACCAGGATATAAGGTTCTTTAGGACAAGGGGTTTTCACAATTCATCTATTTTCCATTATTCGATGAAGTAGAGTGGATCCAATATATCCTTGATTGAGTCCATGATAAGTTCATATGGCTTGATAGGCCTCATAAGATCACTACATAGGAAATTTGAGTTGCGACATGCCTCAATGAAACTAGTGAAGTACCTGGCCTAAGAAAAGTATCGAATAACACAATGATACACACTACCAGTTCTAAGTTCAATAACAGAACAATAACTATTAGCAACATTTTGGAGCATGATGTGAGGTTTGCATCGATGGTGATTGGTTACAAAGTATGATCTGTGTACAGTCCTTTTGAATGAGATGATGAGTAATTTGAAGAAAATTAAACAAGACAAGAAACACACCTTTAAGTATGGATCTCTTCTTATTTTCTTGGGCTTATATTTCTTGAATGAGATACCAAGTGTAAAAGGAAAGGTCCAATAGGCCTATGATAGACTAGTGGCAATGCAAATCAAAGAGGGATTGTGGGGAATAGGAGATGCCACAATGAGAATATCTAAATTATGGGGCTATTTCAAAACCTTTCAGGCTTCCATGAAGAGTAGAGAAAGAATCCCTAAGGAGATTGTGGAGAAGTATGAGGAAAATATTTTCTTCATGGTTGATAAAGATCAATGTCAAATGGAAGTTGTTGAGCCTAGGACAACTTGGATCATGCCCCTAGGGTATGGAGTTGACTCTATCATGCTTGAGGCATATGCTCAACACCTACTGAGCCAAATGGTAGATCCAAGAGAAGAAGGATTTGGTACTTTCAAGGAGAGGGACTTAAGCTTACATCATAAGTTCTTTGAACCGACCCAGAAGAGGAAGATTAGAAAGGAAGTAGAGGCGGTGGCAGAAAAGATGGGACTTACTAAGGAAGTTGTGCAAAGGGCAAGAGCTTAGAACATTCTAAGGGAGGAGGATGTAATCAAACATCAACCAGTAAAACCTCCTATGCAGCCCAAAGCTAAACCTAGTAAGTCTGCACTTCTTTCTAGAGTAAAGAAACCAATTCCTCCACCTAAGCCCAAGCTTACAGTATCAACTGGTGGAGTTGAGAAGGGTAAAAAGGAGAATCCTTCTAGGAAATAAGATGGAGTAGAGGAAGAGACAGAGTAAGATGAAGAAGTTAGGGAAGTCAAGAAGAGTGCTACCTATGCTCATGTAATCCAGAAGCCATCTGGTGATGCTCCTCCTTCTAAGAAGACAAAGATTCAAGGTGAGCCATCTGGGAAGTCCAAGGGAACCAAGTAGCAAAAATTTAAAGCCTTGGAATCTGGTAATGTTAAGATTATTCCTCTTAAGTCTCTAAAAGGAATAAAGACTGAAATACTTAAGGATCGTAACTTGAATAATCTTGTTTATATTATGAGAATGCAAATGATAGGGAGAGAAGGGAAATTGAGGAAGCAATTGTACTATATGAATAATTGTAGTAGAGCCTTAATTGAATTATCATCTGAGTTACCAAAATAATTGTATGATATTTTAATTATCCGAAGAAATACTTCCTGCCAAAAAGATGAGGAAATGGGGGAGTATGTTTTGGTTAAATCATGTTCAGATATTTCTAGAGAAGAAATAAGTAAATTACTAAAGTTGGCCAATGAAAAGTTCAGAAGTAAGAAAAGGGTCAACTGAAGAATGCTCGGTAAAATTGATGAAGTTGCCAATGAGACTGAGTAGATCATGAGAGAATTTGTGCATGAGCATAAATATGAGGTAAATCAACCTCAAGTTAGCACCCACTTGGTAGAGGACATTCCTAAAGACACTTCCATTCTGGAAGTACATATAGAGGTCTCTGGTGGTTAGATGGATCAACCATCTATTGAGAAGGTTGAACAAGAAGCAGTAAAAGTTACACCTTTTGAAAATCCAGCTATAGATGTCTCTGGTGATGCTACTCAGGACCCTCCTTAGATTGATATAATTGCATAAATGATCACAAAGGAGAGTACCAAAGGTGAAAAGAGTGTGAATGCAGAGGTTGAGAAGGATAAGAGTAATGAGCAAATAAAGAAAGCTCTGGTAACCATGATTGTGAGAGTTGTCATTGTCAAAGGTAAGGAAATTGATGGAGAGGATGACTTTTCTCATGGTTAGGTTGATTTGAGAACTCTTTCCTCTCTTCAAGCATTAAGAATTTCCACCCATATACAAATTAAGGCAAGTGAAGATCTGATGAAATCTTAGTTAGAAGAAAAGGAAGTTATTTTTAATCTTAGAGGATCTGGTTAATACTGAGAGGTGAGGTGAATCAATATTAACACCACTTGAAAAAACTAAAACTTAAACTTATCAAACATTCACCAAATCAAACATAAACCAACAATAAAGTCATTTACCAGTACCAGTATCTACTAATAATCATCTGCTAAACTGCTATATCAATGTTGTTGATGAACTTATAAGGCACTTAGAGGGGGGTGTGAATCAGTGCAAGTAAAAACAATACAAATCTAATTGTCAATTTCACCAACTTAAAACTCAATAGGAATATAAGAAATAACACCAAGTAAGAAATCACCATATAAAGTATAAACCACATGACACAAGAGGTTATAGGTGGAAAACCCAAATGGGAAAAACCATAGTGGGAGTTAGTACCCACAAAGATCCACTATCTACAGTATAGAGATCTGATCGGTTAAGGTCTACAATACCCTATTAGGGGCACACCTTGTTAGGAGTGTCTAATCCTGGTTAAGAGCTATACAATAAGGCCTATGAGGACTAGCCTTGTTAGGAGATACCCACATTACTTGGATTTTCAAACACAAGTTAAGGTGTCACTTGGTTAGAGGATTTAATGATTAGACCTATTAAGATGCGATTGCACCCTATTAGGAGTGACCTTGTGAGAGGATTTTCTTGCTACAACTGTTAGGGAGACAACAAGTTCAAGTGTTCTCAATATAACACCATCAGTGTTTGATAAGACCCACTTCAGATCATTACAATATCACATATACTTCATCTCAGAACTCCTCTAATTACCACACTATCAAAAATAAAACATTCGCTAATGATTTCTCACACATTCAAGCTCATACTCATAAACTCATACTCGACTCATACCTCATCACACATCTTAAAATCATCATTTAGTCAGCTACAACCTTGGAACAATTTCCTAGGTTCAATGAATCTAGTCAAACTTGCATTGCATGCCTTGCATAAGTCATCCACCAACTTAACACATCAAATTTTGTGTTGATTTACCAGTCTAAGTGATTCTCATCACTAATGGTTAAGTATTCATCAACTAATCTTCTCTATCAAATAAATCTTGTTCACCTAATTGAATCTGCACATGTGGTCATGGACATAACTTCATCTACCAATCTTGATTGTTTTTGCAAAACCACATCATTCCATTCTTCATGAATTTCTTGTACTGGTTGTCAGAATATTATTCTATCTGTCTTTTACCGGTTAAAGTCCTATTTGTTGGTTCTGATAAAAATTGTCTCTGCTTACCGGTTATGCCTTACCTGTTGAACTATAGGACTTAGATGACTATAGACACATAGTTACCATCAATGAAAACATAAAAATAAATCATCACTCAATAATCTCATCACTTTACAAATCAAACATGTACCAGTTGCATCAAGCAAACAAACATTTATCAGTTCAAATCAAATGGTCAAATGCCAACAACTACTCATTAAGTGTTCATTAACCATGCATAAACTAAAAGTAAATCATAATAACACATCAAAAAAATTCACCATATGAACACCATGTTTCTCACGTGGAAACCCAAATAGGGAAAAACCACGGTGGGAATTGGTACCCACAAGAATTTTGCACTCTTTCATAATGTGCCCTGTTAGGAGCCTGGCCGATTAGGAGTGTACAAAGATGCCCTGTTGGGAGAAGACCCTGTTAGGAGTCACCCAGTTAAGGGATTTAGTCGATGAGCCCTGCTAGGAGATTTGACCTATTAGGATCAACCTTGCTAGAGGGTTTAGAATTCAGATATTGAGCCACCTTGTTAGGGGATTTACAATGTAAGGCCTGTTAGGACCTACCTGGTTAAGGGATTTTATATTCTGCAACTATTAGGGAATAACAATGAATTATTTGGGTATAGAAATTCATTGCTTCCTTGATCAGATCCAATTATGATCCAAATCTACAACACTTTGGTAGATCTCTCATACTTTTTTTTGGCTTCACACTCTTCTAAAAAACCGCCAACACAACAAACATGAACTATATCGACATAAATAACTTTCACAACTAGGTTAGAAACTAAACCATAGATACATCAATATTTTACAATACAGATCATCATAGATCATATCAGATTGTCATACAAATCATTACAATATTTTACAAGATAATATCAACCATTGAGTGAACATAAGTCGTCACAGCAACTCGATCTGATACAAGGTCAAACCCTTATAACACTCTTCTAAGCACTTTGCTATTTCCCAAGAAATTCCATCTTTGAACACACCAAAAAAGAAATTCATCCATTTATGCGGGTTGTGCCACATCACCTCCAACATTTAAACTTGATGTAGATCACCGACAAACCAAAAATCATTACCGGTTAAGAGAATTATTTACCGATCCTTAAACCCTTCTTAAACCCTAGCAAAGATACAAAAAAAATCATAAATATGACTTCTTGTTGTCACAACATGATGCGGTTCTGGCTAGATACATATTACAATGATAAAACCTCATATTACAAGCCACAAAACCTCAATCATCACCAATCACTAGATCCAATCAAAACATTTCCTCATTTACAGGTTAAGGTCCTAATTCCCAGTTTCTTATTTCTTTACCGGTAAGCTCTTTTCGATAGACCAAAAAGACTTAGATGACAAAATACAACAAAAGTAAACATCATTTGTCATGAATAAACATTAGTTTCCATCAATGACAACATAAATAATTGATCAAATTCACCCAATCATGCAATCTCAATCTCTTCATCACAATGTTATCACCATCAGTCTTTTACCAGTTCAGTTAACATTCTCTATCTACATCGATTATTCCAACATGCCAATAGTATCCCCCTTTGGTATTGATGGTAACACCAACACAAACACCAACATACTCAACTTATACTATTGTTCTCTATTCTGGAACTTCTCTGCAACTCTTCTCTACTGCATCTCATCTGTCAGTTACAATTCATCTGTCGGTTCTGATTCATCTTCATGTCTTCACCCCCTTTCTAATAGTTTTCTTCTCCTGGTTATATTACTTCTCCCCAATCATATTTCTTCTCCCATGCCTTATAGTTTTCTTCTTCCTGGTAGTTTTCTTCTCCACCTTTGACAACAATGCCAAAGGTGCATATGTATCACCGATCATCAAATTTGTTGTTGTTGCTGCCATTATCTCTGCTCACCACATCTAAGTTTCTCTCCCTGCAAAGTAGCTTGCATCTCATCAATCCATAGTGAAAAATAGTCATTAAGCTCACTGGATTGATGCATCTGCTACATCCTAGTTCTTCTTGTGTAAGGGTCCGATCCCTAATTTACCTCTGAGGTACTCAAAGGTTGTCCTCGACAATGGTTTTGTGAGAATGTCTACTAGCTACTCTTTGCTTGTCACATACTCCATTCTGACTCGCTTCTCCTATACTCTCTCCCTTATAAAATGATATTTCAATTCTATGTGCTTTGTTCTTACATGTAACACAAGATTTTTTGAGATATTAATTGAACTAGTGTTGTCACAATAAATAGTTACCAGTTCAGACATATCAAATTTAAAACCTTCTAACACATGTCTCATCTATATTGCTTGTGTGAAATTCATTGATGCTACAACATACTCTACTTCTTCTATTGATTGTGATACACAAGTTTGCTTCTTACTTTTCCAAGCAACCAATCTACCTCCAAGAAGAAAAGCTCCACTGGTAGTGCTTTTCTTGTCATCAACATTGCCTGCCCAATCTGCATTAGTAAACACATTCAAAGAAAAATCACCTTTATAAGGATACCATAAGCCATAATCTATTGTGCCTTTCAAGTACCAAAATATCCTTTTCACCACTACTAAGTGAGTCTCCTTGGGATCCTTTTGAAATATAGCAACCAAAACAACATGTGCAATATCAGGCCTGCTATGAACAACATAATGCAACTTACCAATCATTAACCTATATTCCTTCTCATCAACAGATGGTGAATCATCTTGTTTAGACAATTTTCAACTTATTACCATTAGAGTACCAACTGGTTTACAATCCTCCATACCAAATGTTTTCAACACTTCCTTTACATACTTTCTTTGACAGATAAACATTCCACCATCCGGTTGTTGGACCTGCAACCCAATGAAAATTTTAATTTCACTAATAAGAGACATCTCAAATTATTTCTTCATCTCCTTAGTAAAATCCATACATAAATCATCATCACCACCAAACATTATATCATCTACAAATACTTTAACTATAAATATTTTATCTTGATCGGTCTTAAGATATATATTAATGTCCTCACTGGTATGCTGGAATCCTATCTTGATTAGGTCTACATGCAATCTTTCATTCCATGCTCTCGGTGCCTCCTTCAATCCATACAGTGCCTTATGTAACTTTCAAACCATATCTTTATCCTTAGACAAAGTAAATCCATCTGGTTGTTCTATGTACACTTCTTCCTCAAGGATGCCATTAAGAAAAGTCAATTTAGCATCCATCCGATAGACCTTAAAGACTTTAAATGTAGCATAAGCTAGTAACATTCTTACTCCTTCTAGTCTCGCCATTGGTGCAAAGGTTTCACCATAATCTTCTCCTTCTTCTTGTGCATAGCCTTTTCATATGAACCTTTCTCTATTCTTCACAACCTTGCCTTCTTCATTCAACTTGTTTCTAAAGACCCATTTAGTGCCAATCACATTCTTGTCTTCCGGTCTAGGAACAAGTGTCCATGTTTTGTTATTCTCTATCTAATCTAATTCCTCATTCATAGCATTAATCCAATCATCATCCTTCAATGCTTCTCTTACTGTTTAGGCTCAATAGTAGAAATTAGATAAAAAATTTCACTGATTTTCCTTCTTATTTATACGGCAACATTTTTATCTCCAATTATTTGGTCTTTTTAATGATTCAGTTTGACATACCTTGGTATTACCAGTTCTGGTGTTGGGCCTTCTACCTCATGTTCTTCATGTTCTTCATCACTTTCTTCATTTACCGGTTGAACACCTATTTTTGCATTTTCCTGCTCAACATTCTTGTGCACTTTTAGTTCTATAAACACAAGTTTTTCTTTATCTTTCTTAGGTTTAGACCTACTGGTCTCATCATATTTCTCATAGAGTTCATCTACCTTCACATTTGCACTCTCAATGATCTTCTTAGTTCTCTTGTTCTAACATTTAAATGCCTTACTCTTTGTAGAGTAACCAAGAAAAATACCTTCACCACACTTTGCATCAAATTTTCCAGTGAAATTATCACGTTTAATGAAACATTTACTCCCAGAAAATTTAAAATAACTTACATTAGGATTCTTTCCAACAATTCATAAGGTGTTTTGTTATTACCTCTCTTGACAAGTACCCAGTTCAAAGTATATACAACAGTGCTAATTGCTTCTCTCCAAAACATTTTCGGTACTTCACTTTGAATCAATGTGGTTCTAGCAGCTTCAACAATTGTTCTATTAATTCTCTCTACTATCTCATTTTGTTGTAAAGTTCTAGGAGCTGACATCTACCTTTTAATTCCCTTTTCATCACAAAACTTGGCAAATTCATCAAAAGTAAATTCACCTCCCCGATCAAATCTCAAACAATTCAAATTCTTCCCTGTATCTTTCTCAACTAGAGCTTTAAATTCTTTGAATTTACTGAATGCCTTAGAATTTTCTCTCAAAAAAGTTACCCACATCATCTTGGAAAAATAATCAGTAAAGACCATAAAATACTTGTCACCATAATAGCTCTTAGTCCTCATAGGACCACATAAATCAGTACGAACCAAATCAAGGATATTCTCTAAAGAGAAAGACTTACTCTTAAAGGATGCATAAGTCATCTTACCCATCTGACAGTCCTTGCATAACACATTGTCTGGTTTCACAAGTTGGGGCATTCCTCTCACAATACTTGATTTAATAGCCTTTATTAAATTGTCAAAATTCACATGACAAAACCTCTTGTGCGATAACTAGTTGTCTTCAATCTTTGCCACCAAACAATTATTCACATTAGTATTCAGATGAAAAATATTACCTCTTTTCTGCTTTCCAGTAGAAATTAGTTCACCATTGTTTCCAAGAATCCTACACACTCCACTTTTGAATTCAAGAAAATATCCCTTATCATTTAATTGACCAACACTTAAAAGGTTATGTTTTAATCCATCAAACCAAAAGACATCATCTGCAATACTCTTTCCATTTAATGAAATTCATCCCTTACCTTTTATCATGCAGTGAGAGTTATTACCAAACCTTACAACACCTCCATCAAACTCTTCAAGGGATATGAACTTACTTTTGTTAATGATTATGTGGTGTGAGCAGCCACTATCTATTATCCATCCATCACTGCTATTCATGTGAGACACCAATACCTTTTCATCATCCAAATATTCCTTCACAGCAATAAGTACTATCTCCTCATTGTCATCTTCTGCTGATTATTCATCTCTCACACCTTCATCCATTACAACATAGCATTTTTTCTTGCCTTTTCCTTTGAATTTATTGCACTTCTCTTTCTTATCAGTTTTAGGACAATTGGCAGCTATATGTCCAATTTTACTACAAGAGAAACACTTCAAGGCTAATTTACCTTTATATTTACCGGTGCCTCTAGGGAATCTTTTAGCCGATAATGCCTCAAGTTCCATCAGATGATCTTCTTCATCACCATCACCTCTACTACTCCCATGACTAGACCTGCAACCATGATTATGACAAATATCATTTCCTTTCCTCATAGGTGTACCAGTTATAGAAGCTTTAAAAGCATATTTAGTAGGTTTAGAAACACTATTATCAAAGTTGTTTAACTCAAATGCAATCAACTTGCCAATAACAGAATCAATAGTGACTTTATCTTTAGAAATAGATCTCAATTCTTGAATTGCAAAAACTCTAATAGAATATTGTGGTAAGAGAGTTCTAAGCATCTTACCAACAACAGTATCTTCTTCAATTTTACCTCCAACACTCTTTATAACACCTACAACTTCCTTAATCCTTTGTCCATATTGTACTATGTTCTCACCATCAACCATTTTCATATCATCAAATCTACCTCTTAAACTTTCTTCCTTTTCCCTTTGTACATGTTAATCTCCTCCATAAATTAATTTTAATTTCTCCCATACTTCATTTGTAGTCTCTAATCCATGAACATCAATATATTTTGAGTCATACAAAGTACTCACAATTGCTTCAAGTGCATGAATGTTTTCTTGTTATTCCTTAAGCTCATCCAATGTGAAGGGGCTGGTAGTAGGAGAAACATACTTGGTTACCACATGATTCCAATACTAAGAACCCATTCCTTTATTGTAGATATTCATCCAATCACTCCATATCCAATAGTTTTCCTTGGTAAACTTAGGACCCTCCTTCTTCATCATCTTTCTTCAGGATCTTTCGCTCAACCTTTTAGGCTTTCTGCACATACAGGACCAATGATCTAATACCAATTGGTAATCTTAGAGGATCTGGTGAATACTGAGAGGGGGCGGTGAATCAGAATTAACACCACTTGAAAAAAATGAAACTGAAACTTATCAAACATTCACCAAATCAAACATAAACCAACAATAAATTCATTTACTAGTAACGGTATCCACTGATAATCATTTGTTAAACTGATATATTAATGTTTCTCATTAAGTGTTCATTAACCATGCATAAACTTAAAGTAAATCATAACAACACAAAAAAATATTCACCATATGAACACCATGTTTTTCACGTGGAAACCCAAATAGGGAAAAACCACGGTGGGAATTGGTACCCACAAGAATTTTGCACTCTTTCAGAATGTGTCTTGTTATGAGCCTAGCTTGGTTAGGAGCTTACAAAGATGTCTTATTAGGAGTAGACCCTATTAGGAGTCACCCGATTAAGGGATTTATATGATGAGCCCTATTAAGAGCTTTGACTTGTTAGGATGAACCTCGAAAGTGGATTTAGAACTCAGATATTGAGCCACCTTGTTAGGGGATTTAAAATGTAAGGCATGATAGGACCTACCTAGTTAAGGGATTTTATCTACTGCAACTATTAGGGAACAACAGTGAATGATCTAGGTATAGCACTTCACTTCTTGCTTCATCAGTCAGATCCAATTATGATCCAAATCAGCAACACTCTGGAAGATCTCTCATACTCTGGTTTGGCTTCACACTCTTCTCAAAAACCACTGACACAACAAACATCAACTATACCGACATAAATAACTTTTACAACTAGGTTGGCAACTAAACCCTAGATACATCAAGATTTTATAATACAGATCATCATACAGGTCATTACAACATTTTACAAGACAATATCAACCGTTGAGTGAACATAAGTCATCATAGCAACTCGATCTGATACAAAGTCAAACCCTTAGAACACTCTTCTAAGTGCTTCTTTGTTTCCCAAGAAATTCCATCTTTAAACACACCAAAACAACAATTCATCCATTTATGTGGGTTGTGTCACGTCACCTCCAACATTTGAACTTGATGTAGATCACCGGCAAACTGAAAATCATTAACGATTAAGAGAATTCTTTACCGGTTCTTAAACCCTAGCAAAGATACAATAGAAATCATAAATATGACTTCCGGTTGTCACAACATGATGCCGTTCTAGTCAAATACATATTACAATGATAAAACCTCACATTCCAAACTACAAAACTTCAATCATCACCAATCACTAGATCCAATCAAAAAAATTCCTCATTTACTGGTTAAGGTCCTAATTCCCAGTTTCCTGTTTCTTTACCGGCAAGCTCTTTCTGGTAGACCAAAAAGATTTAGATGACAGAATACAACACAAGTAAACATCAGTTGTCATGAATAAACATCAGATTCCATCAATGACAACATAAATAACTAATCAAAGTAATCCAATCATGCAATCTCAATCTCTTCATCACAATGTTATCACCATTAGTTTTTACTAGTTCAGTCAACATTCTCCATCTACATTAGTTAGGCCAATCATGCTAACAATTATTACTCTTGCCACTAAGCTTTTGGAGAAATTCTTACCCAATTTTGGTCAAGATTCTAGTGCTTCTCCATATGGAAAGCTTAAGAATTTATTGAATGTTGTTAATACCAATTTTGTATCATTAGAAAAGGTTGCGGATGAATCTATACAAAGGAGGTTTAATGAGAAGAGATTGCAAGAAAATTTGAAAGAAGTAGAAAGGATAAAGTGAGCATAAAGTCTGCAATGAAGAGTGTAGAAGAGGCTTTAGATGAAGGTGGGAAATCTTCAAATTATGTCTATTTTTGCCCAAATTTACTATAGACATTGATAAGCAAATAAGAGAACTTGAGGGTAAGCTAGCCAGCATAGGACATTCTTTCACACCTCAATCAGTTTTCCCAAGTACCCTTGAAGCACAAATTATGGATTAGACCGCTATAATAAAGGGTTTGGATCAAGACAAGGATAGAATTTTGAGTAGAATTGGTGAACTAACGAGTTTGATAAGTCCTGGGATGGATACCTTATTGGGAGCTTTGGATGATTTAATTAGTGCATTAAGTAAATCGGTACCATTCCATCTTCCAAGTCTTGAGATTCATGCATTTATGTACATTGCTTTAATAAATATCTTTGATTGTTTCTAGAGAGGATGAAATGAGTATTTGAAGTTCCTAAAGGTGACCTACTTAGAAATCTTTAAAATTATGTAAATAAGCACATTCATTCATTCTTTTGTTCATATGTGTTGGTGGATTCCCACCCTTTGCAATTGATGTCAAAGGGGGATAGAGAGATTAGTGAAAATTGGATTAATCAGTTTAGGGGGAGTTAGTATAGAATGAGTGCACATAGTTCAGATTTTTGGTGTTAGCACAAGTTTGGGATACTTATCTTTTTTCACCAATGTTGCCATCAATGCCAAAGAGAGAGATTATTGACATTTGATGTTCCAGTGATGCTCTGGCAAAGATTGGTAGTCTCTAATGATTGCAAATGCTTAGGAGTTGTCATTGATGGAAACTTAGCCTGCTAATTTGATCCAGTATGAAGTTCTCATTAATCGGTAATCTAGAGTATGCCTTTAGTGACCAGTTTGCCCAGTGAAGCTCAATGTACAAGTTTGAGAGCACTTTTCATTTTTGGTGAAGCAGATTTTAGTTTTTGTGATCAGGGTTGATTGTTTAAGTATCATAAGCCTACTATCATGCAAATCTACCCTCTGGTATTGATTATGTCACTTGTTTGAAGATTCAGTATCTGAAAGAGTAGCAAAGCAGAGTATTCTTCATGTTTGATGTAGTGTGTGTCTGGATTGTTTAAGTTAATTTTGATGGTCAAAATTGTGTTTCGGAGTTATGTGAGACCTATAGGAAGCATGTGATAATGTATTTTGGATCTGGTACAAAGTTTTTGAAAAGATTAGAGCTGACTTGTAGCTACACGTTTCATGTTGTGTTTTATGCAATTTTTGGAAGCCAACCTGTGGAAGATTAATCTTGCTAATCCGATATATATATATATATATATATATATATATATATATATATATAAGACCATTTTGGACGATGCATTAAGGATGTGATGTGATGTGGTAGATTGTTTTGGATTTATTAGCGCAGTTTCACTTGCACATTTTCATCTTGGTTGATCCGATGAGCAGGTATAGAGCATAATAGAGCAATTTGGCAGAACAGTGCAACAGATCATTTTGTGCCTAATCAAAACTGATTTTTGGCATAGTGATGCTATTTTCTAGTTCTTCATCACTTGTTGTAATTAGTTTTTAATCTCTTGTAAGGCAGCGATCCTTCTTCTAGGGTTGTAGCCATGTTTTGTAACTTGAGTAGTGAACTATAGGCAGTGTGCATGAATGCAAGTGCATTCCCATCATATAATATTGTTTTGCTACTAGCCATAGTGGAATAATATTGTGGGTTCAAATCCCACTGTGGTTTTTCCCATTTGGGTTTCCATGTAAAAATCTTGGTATTATAATTTTGTGGCCTATTATCTTGTGTTTCTATATTTTACTTTCTTGCATATGATTCTGGTGGTTTGAGATTAAGTCAGAAAATTTATTTGTCGGTAGATCATTGATTCACCCCCCCTCTCAGTGATCCTTGATTCTGTAATTTATTACATTCATTTAGGAAATTCTTTTGCATTCATTAATTCATTTAGTGCATTCATTGCCTTCATTAATTCATTAAGTTCCTTCACTAGTTCATTTAGTGCATTCATTAGATTCATTATTTTGCATTCATTAACTTCATTTAGTAAATTCATTTAGGACATTCTTTTGCATTCATAATTTATTTAGTGCATTCATTAGGCTCATTTAGTACATTCATTAGATTCATTCCTCAGCATTCATTAAATTCATTTAGTCAATACATGGCATTTAGATTCATATAGTTTACTCATTTCATTCAAATTCATTTAGTCCATATCATCATTTAAGGTCATTATTAATCTCATCACATAATTATTATACATCACTACATTATTATCATCATCATCATTTAGAGCATTCATAAAGTACCCATCTTACATTTTCAATGTTTCATTTAATCATTGCATAAACATGTTAGCAACAACCAAGAAGGAAGACTAAGAGGGGGTATGAATCATTATTGTTTCACCAAATCTACAAACTTAATCACCAAAATAGATCTAATAAACTACAGTAACAACAAAGATAAGAAAATTGAAAGCGCAAAACACAACACCAAGATTTTGACATGGAAAACTCAGTTAAAGGAAAAACCACGGTGGGAACCTACCCATAATAAGATGATACTCTGCAGTAGTATGTGAAAATATTACAATGGGGAATGCAAATGCAATCAGACACATTGCCTAGAGCTCACTGCTCAAATATAATGGCTTGGAAGGATACAACCCTTAGGGAAGTCTCACTGACTTACAATAAGATTCAGACTACAATCCGAAAGAAATGAACTAAAAGAATAACATCTCCAAATGCCTGATTACAATTCCGGTTAAGAACAGTTATCTACTCCACAACACCAATCTCACCTCAACATGACACTAAAGGATAAATCTCTTGTTCAAACATACACCTCTCTTTGATAATGTAAACACAACATCGACATCCAAACTGCATGAATATGTCACCTATATATACAATTCATCAACCTTGATAACGAGGTCGACTAAACCCTCAACCCTCAATTATAAAATTACATCACACGATACAAAGATCGTCTACCAGACTAGTACAATGATTTACATAGCATAGCATGGACCTAAAGAAAATTCCCAAACATGCAACTCTACCAAAAGTCATGCCAAGATCAACTGCAACATGTTACACCACTAGAAATGTCACATAACATGAAAATCATCATCAGTCGATGCAAACCACCAAAAAATCGCACAACAATCAATGTGGATCACCAAAAAAAAATAGAGCACAATTAGGAAACACCAGAAAGAACGTTAGAAATATCAGGAATAGTTGCACCAACACCACTTATCAAATCTTCATCGGTCAATGTCTAAAGGCTCAAGAACACAACCAATTGGCAACTATCATGAAGAAAGATAACTTGTAAAGCACCAAATCACAAACCATATGAAACAAAGATACACAAGACCATCTCAAACAATATCCCCAAATATCAACACAAAATCTGATCAAACTGGAATATACTGGAGAATATATTGAACTCTACAAAACAGTGATCAACAAAACAATACTGCAAAACCAGATCATAAGCTCTTCCCAATCTGCAATCACCAAAGCAATACATAGGAATATGTTGACATCAATGACAACAACATATCCTAGCAACAGTAATGCATGACAATATCCAATAATCTCCCCCTTTGGCATTGATGGCAACATATGAATGTGAAAAATAGTCAATGCAAAGAAAGAAGATATCTCCATCAAACTCCCCCTAAGATCAAGATAGATAAAGTAGTTTTTCACATGATCTCTCTCCCCCTTTGACAACAATGCCAAAGATATCAAAAATAGAAAACCAAACTCTCTCCCCAAAATAGAAACATGAATCTCTCTCCCCCTAAAATGTATAACCAGGTCAACATACTACTCCAGTAGAGGAGTAGTATCAATTCATAAATCCAAATAAGAAGATAAAGCTATGAAATCCACTAGATTGATGTAGCTTAATGCATCTATTTCTCATCAGGATGGGTGGATACCAATAACTTTTCTCTCAAATAGACAAATGTATCTGTAGGAAAAGGTTTAGTGAAAATATCAAGTATTTGTTCCTTTGTAGACACATATTCCAGCTTCACCTTCTCTTCACTGACTTGCTCTCTCAAGTAGTGATATTTGATTGACACATGCTTAGTATTTGAATATTGCACCAGATTCTTTGCATGTTAATAGCACTATAATTATCATGATAAATAATAGTAGGCTCATCATAAATAACTTTGATATCTTTCAGCATTCACTTCATCCAAACTACCTAAGTGCAATTACAAACTCTGATTAGCTTTTGGAGATTCATCATTCTTAGACAATTTACAATGAGTCACCATAGGAGTTCCAACTGGTTTGGAGTCATCTAACCCAAACTTCTTAAGCGATTCCTTCACATACTTAGTTTGAGATATGAATATACCTTTTCCATTTGGTGCAATCTGCAAACTGAAGAAAAATTTCATCTCACCAATCATAGACATTTCAAATTCTTTCTACACATCACCAACAAACTTCATGCTCAAGTCATTGTCACCTCCAAATATAATATCATCAAAAAAAAATTCAACAATCAAGATTTTATCATTCTCAATCTTAAAATACATATTAATGTCAGCAACACCTTTAGCAAATCCCAATTTTAACAAATATTTATCTAATCTAGCATACTAGGGTATAGGGGCTTGTTTCAATCCATAAAGAGCTTTCTTCAATTTACATACCATGTCTCCATCATTTGATAATGAAAATCTATTAGGTTGCTCAATTTAGACTTCTTCCTCAAGATCACCATTCAAAAAGGCAGATTTGACATCCATCTGATATACCTTGAAATCTTTATAAGCAGCATATGCAAGCAACAGTCTAACAACTTCAAGTCTGGCAATCAGAGAAAAAGTCTCCTCATAATCAATCCCTTCTTGTTGTGAATATCCTTTGCAGACCAGTCTTGCTTTATTTCTAACAACTTCACCAACTTCATTCAATTTGTTTTTGAATACCCATTTAGTACCAATAATATTCTAATCCTTAGGTCTAGGCACAAGTTCCTAAGTATTATTCTTTTCAATTTGATCTAGTTCTTCTTCCATAGCTCTCATCCAACTTTCATCTTTACAAGCTTCAACAACATCTATAGGTTCAACTTTAGAAATCAAGTATACTTCTTCAACAGCTAACCTTCTTCTAGTTATTACACCTTTATTCTTATCACCAATAATCCAATTTTTAGAATGATTCAATCTTACATACCTCAAAGTTTTTTGATTGTTTTGATACTCAGGTTCCTGCAGTCCTTCACCGGTAGCAACAACATACAAATTAACAATCTCTACTGGATCATTCTACTTAGGCTCTATTAGAACCCTAAAATTCCTGATAGAATCTAGCATTTCTTGACTTGTAAAATATTGAGACCGCTTTCCTTGTTTGTCATCACCAAGATTTTGTATTCAAACAAGGGGAAAATCCTATCCTAAAAGAATAATTCCATATGTTTTAGCCTATCCCTATGAACACTTGTTTGAGAAGAATAGTTTATTTATCAGGTGAGGTTATTATTGTTACAAGTTCATTAATGAAAGACATGAATAACAAAGAAATAAAGATCATTAGGAATACTCTGAGGTGTGGATGCTATGTGAGGGGATAAATGTGGCTCCTACAAGAGTTAAGCCCAACACTTAGCACTAGGGAGTAATCAACAATGATGCATGATTTCAATTCATGAAGCCAAGAAGATCACCTTATATTCTTCATTGTGCATTAAATTTTGTACCGACAAAACTCACCAATTATTAAAATGAAAGGATGACTTTTCAAAATAGCTTGTAGCCCTGGTGAACAAAGGAAACACCATGGCGAAATGGTAAGTTATACCAATAAGCCCTTTTTGGTATGACTCTTGCAAATCTCTAGCGAAAATCTATCAATCGACATAATGTTGTGGTTTTGTTGAATACGATAATGCTATACCAAAAGAGTAAACTACAACGAAAGGAAAAACTTATCGGGTAAAAGTATATAATCTATACCAAAAGCATAAAATGTAAGGGTTTTTGGTGATGTCAGAGTAGGTGTCTAGCCACTTCACCGAAAATATGGGTTTTCGGTATAATGATCAAAGAATTTCAGAGAGTGGAAATACTATGCCGAAATCTGCTTCTATACCGAAAAGACTGGTGTGCCCCATTTCTATGAGTAAATAAGTTTCGACAAAACTAGCCAGGAACCTATGACGAACTCTGTGATTTCGCTGTGATGAAGAAAAATGGGAAAGGATGTGAATCTTATACCGAAAATATGTGCTATAGAGAAAATGAAAACTATCAGAATATATCCCTAAAACTTACACCAATATATATAGACATTTAGAACAGATATCAGTATGACAAATGGAGTCTACAAAGAGGGAATGTGCATATGTCAAAATCCAATCTTACACTGAAACAAGGTCATATTGGGATAACTAAATTTTTTTATACTGACAAGGATTTACACTTTGATGAAATTGCAAATAGCAGAGAAAGGATTAGGAGTTTTGACGAACTAGCAAGTTACATCAAAAAGACTTAGGTGCTGACAAGATGATGGGTAGAGTTCTTCAACATTAATGCACACCAAATTTAATGTCAATATTACATGAAATTGAATTTAAAGTATCCATGACCATTCTGCAACTATATTCAAGGCAACGTTTCATGACATTTTTAAGAAGTGAATTTTATAGAATTCAGACAATGCATACAAAGATAGCTTTGAGCTAGGTGAGCAAACAAAGGATCAGAGTTAACTCCCAAATTGCAAGTAAGTTTTATCATTGAAGAAAATATTTTGATTAATTCTACATTTTTGCATGATGGAGGGTACTTTGAAGAAAACTTGGGCTGAAAAATAGAAAAAGGAAACCACTGAAATAGAAGTTTCCTAAGAACCTAAACCTAAAAAGCAGAAAAAGGAGGGGAGACACCTAAACCGGGATCTAATGGATCAATTTCCCGATTTTGGGCCAAAATCCAAACGATCCTCACAAGTAAGAACAAATGTATTGGGAGATAAGAATGAGGGCCTAAAAGATATATGTACACCAATGAGGGGATTTGATATAGTGCTTTACCACTATAGAAAGAGGAATAGGCCAGAACCTATTTGCAATCCATGGACTTACAACATTGGAAAATTAGCAGTCCCAAATTTCTTCATGAATACAAATTTAATGAATGCATTGATAAAAAGCTATGAACCAAGCACAAAACTCATCAAGGATGCCATTGGGCAGATATTGTTACCCATCACAAGGGATTTCATGTCCAGAGTATTTGATTTGGATATAACATTGGACCAACACATTGACCCTACAATTCTAACTAATAAATACACTTGACTCATAGATACATATAAAATATGAAGATTGCC
This sequence comes from Cryptomeria japonica, assembly GCF_030272615.1. Classification (NCBI taxonomy): domain Eukaryota; kingdom Viridiplantae; phylum Streptophyta; class Pinopsida; order Cupressales; family Cupressaceae; genus Cryptomeria; species Cryptomeria japonica. The sequence continues at coordinate 66,642,199 of NC_081411.1, read as the reverse complement.
CATCCACAAACAAAAAGAGGGAAATAAAGGGAAACTTTTTGAAGAAAATGAAAATCCTCCCTTCGAGCTAGACCAATTTGAAGAATATTTCAGGTACACTTATTATGCCATATGTCAAATCATGGGGTATGAAGCAAGTGTTCTGATGCATGTGGTACAGATGGTGTTGGTTATTGATGTGCAAATGCATGATACTAGGTTGTTCGATTATGTATCTTTAATGGTTAATCAAATAACTCATGGTTTGGAGAGATGAAATGGTAACTCTGAAGAAACGCATTTCAAACATTATTATGTATTGATGCACATGTTATTACATGTAGGAAAGGAAAAGAATTTATGGTCTGACAATCTCAGGGTCATAGAATATGATAGATAGGGTTTGAGGAGTTTGGTTCTGTAGCGTCCTAAAATTGCAACACTTGCAATTTCGATCGCATTTGGGTCTTCACGATGGTGATGCAACACGGAACCTGAATGGAAACCCCGAAACTTGTTCATGACATCAAAAACTACATTTTTTAGCACCCTGGCCTGATCCTCCTTGCACCCTGCTATCCCTGGAGGTGGGACCATGGCGCCCAGCGCCCTGGTCCCTGGCGCCCAGCGCCCTGGTCCCTGGCCCTATTTTTGGGCCCGGTCTCTTTTGGGTCTCAAGTCTTTATGTTTGCAAATTGGAAAATAATCTTTCCTAGTCAGCCTAAGGTCAGAAAAATCAGTCTTTTAACCCTAATTGACAAGTATATAAACTACACTTCCTCTCCCATTTTCAAAAGATGAAAAAAAAGGCGGAAGCGATACTCAAACATTCAAGCATTCAAGCATTCAAGTATTCCTTCAAGCAATTGATCATTCTAAGTCTCCATTCAGGGCTAGGTGTTGCATTCAAGACAAGGATTCAACCATTGAAGAGGAGATCACATACAACATACAACATAAAACAACATTTACACCTTCGCATGTAAGAATACAAACATTCTTACAACAAGGTATCAAGTACTTGTTTATATTACAATCATTTACATTTACAGCATTCTCATTTCTTGGTTAATTCCAAAACCGGGGTTTGACCTAAGGGCAAACCCCTAATCCCTAACCCCCCAATCGTCCTTTCTTTTCTGTGTGTAGGTTGCAGGTATGCGGTTGTAATTGAAGATCCGGAGTCCTTGTGCAGAGACGAACAGATCCCCCTTCGTTTCACGGATTTTTCGGAGGACCATGTGCACGCCGAGTGCCATCGTCCCGTCAACTTTCGCTCAAATTTGTAGGACAGCGTCGTCTCAACATTTTACTACTAATTCCAGGTCCGCAGCTTCATCCTATATCCCTATCTCTGTTTATAAGTGAATCTTTCTCACTTTTCATGCATTCCTAGCTTAATCCTTCTATCTACATTCTTTACAAAAGAGGGTAGCCTTGTTGTCTCAACCCTTGAAACTCATTTAGAATCCAATCTTGCATTGTGTGGGATTGGATCTTGTGGGTTTCAACCCCTCTTTTGAATGTAAAGTCTCCCCTAAGTGAAAACCGTCAACCCTAGTGACCCCCTTTCTCTCTCCTTGGAGTGGTGGGGGGAACACTTAGGGTTTGCTTGCAATTTTCCGCTTTACATTTTGGTGAACCCGATGTGAACATCCTTTCTGATTATTCATGGTTAGATCTGAAAATTGGCTTCCTTGATTACATTTCCATGTTTGATCTTTTGCAAATTTTAGAGGTTAATTGCATAAAAACCCTAAATTTTCTTTTTAGTAACTGAGCTTGCAAAATGTTTAATGGTTAATGCTTGTTTCAGATCTACCCTTCTATTGCAAATTATCAATTCATATTTGTGATTTAATTCTGAAAATTAAGTGGTTAAATGTCAAAACCCTAATTTTTAAAACCCTCTTGATTCAACCTTTGACTGATAATTTCACTAATCAAAACATCTCCAAATCAGCTGTAACTTTGGATTCTACAATAAAATCACAATATCTTTCATCCCTAAAAATTTGGAAAAAAGTTGCGAGGACCGTGTGCACCCTGAGCGCCATCGTCCCCAACATTTTTTTCAAAATTTTGGGAGTTAGATCTTACTGTATTTTTCTGCTAAAATCTAGAATTTTGGCTGATTTTATCAATTACAACACTTTTAAAATTAAAGTCAAAGTTGGTCTAGTGATTGCTTGGATTAAGGCTCCTAATCATTCAAAAATTGTTGAAACTAAAATTCATGTCAAAATTGTGCTTCTTACTGTCCTAAATCTGAAAAGTGTGTTGGCATTCATTCAAAATTTCAGTGCTTTATTCAAATTTTTTGCAATTTGTGACTTTTGAAATTAAGTGTTTAATTACAACAACTTTGATTTCCGCTTTCAAAATTGAATTTTGCGTGAAATTGAGTCAACCTTTAAATTTCAAAACTTGCATTGCTTTTGGTATTCCCTCTAAAATCATAAAATTCAAAATTTCAGTTTCCCTCTATTTTTCAAAATTCAAATTTTGCATTTTCCAACAATCTTGGTAGGGTTCAATTTTGAAATTGCAACTTTAATTTGGCCTATCTACAGATCGTGAAATCACTCAATTTTTTCAGATTAGCTTTAAAATCATCATAACTGTCATCCCTGCAAATTTTGAAGTTGCGAGGACCATGTGCGCTCCGAGCGCCACGGTCCCTGACATTTTTTTTGAAATTTCGGGAGATTGTCGTGATTGCATTTAACAGCTTAAATCTAGGAGATTGGCTGATTTTATTGAAATTTGCTACCTCTAAAATTCAAAATTTTCTCTCTCTCTTTAGTGCATGAGTTTTACAACAATAAGCCCTACTTACACTATTCTCGTTAGACGAAGCCATAGAATTAAGTCTTTCCAAGGTTTAATTACCGAGGAGATGGAACCTAATTTGAATAGACTTTTTAACGAGGACACGGGTAATTCCTCTAATCCTCCTAATGATGAAGAAGCTCTCCATGAGGTTTTTGTAGAACAACTTTCGAAATTGGATAACCAATTTGATGATTTTCAGCAATGGATGTCTCAAGAGTATCCTGATAGTCAAGCTCTTTCATTAATTGAGGGTCTAAAACGTATGGTTCAAAGTGATAAGAATGGAATTGATATTTTGCGTGGTATTGCACACATTGTGGATTCGAATGTGATGCCTATGAAGAGTTGTGCTGAAACTTTAGGTTATACACAACCTCCCACTCAAGTCAATCATTCTATTCCTTTGACAACTTCTATTGCTAGCATACCTACCTTTACATCAAACATAATGACTACTTCTATACAAGACATTCCCCCTATGATCACTAGTCATGGCGGCAATCCTTCTTCTTCAATTAGCCCTCTTCCTTCATTTAATCTGAGTTCTTCATTCATTCCTTCAATAAGTGTTCCTATTACATCTCCACAAATTAACCTAGCACAAGGGGGCAATTCATTTAATCATTCCATTCCTCCTTGTAGTGTTCCTCTTTTCCAATCCTCTCCTATGACTAACTATCATAGTGTCCCGCCACCTTACTCTCAATCAATACCTTCTTTCAATAACATAATACCTCCATCTCAATCTAACACGTCTAATATGAATTCTACAACTGAAGCGACCATTAACAATCTTGCACAAACTGTCTCTTCTTTACAGCAACAAATTGCCTCTATGAATCAATCTAAGTTTAGTGTGCCCACATTTGATGTTGCGAGCCCACTTTCTCTTGACATTGTTCGAGCTATCCCTCCTAAACATGTTGAAATTTCGCATTTGGAGCTTTATAATGGTAAAGGTGATCCTCTAACACATGTTAAGACTTTTCAAACAATATGTACTGATTTTGCTTATGACCAAAGGTTGCTTGCAAAACTGTTTACTAGAACATTAAGAGATAAAGCCCTACAATGGTATTGCTCATTTCCTTCTTATTCTATTACTTCTTTCGAACAACTTGCAAATGCTTTTATTCAACAATTTCAAAACAATATAAGTCCTAAAGTTACTTTGATTGATTTAATGCATTGTAAACAAGGTGTTAAAGAAAAAGTGACTGATTTCATTGGTAGATATAAGCATTTGTATGCTCAAATTTCTTTTCCAGTGCCTGACAATGATATTCAAAGAATCTTTATTTCTAATTTACAAAAATATATTCAAGACGAACTTCTATTTTCTGAGTTTACTTCTTCCCAACAGTTGTGTGCAACTCTTCACAATTATCAACTGACTGTGAGTCAAATGGAACAAGCAAATCCTATGGCTCCAAGTGATAAGGGTGATAGTAGTCAACAACCATTTGGGAAGTTTAAACCGAATAGAGAGTCTGTTAAATTCAATGAAAACATCATCAACAACAATGTGAATGCAGCATCAGGTGTGCCTCCTATTTCTATGTTTTTCAAGAAAGAAAGAAAGTTTACTCCTTTGAATGAGTCACTGCATAGTATTATGAATAAGTTATTGGAACAAAATGTGCTTACTCTCCCTCCTATAAAGCAAATAGATCCTACAAAGATTAATTCACCCTATTTTGATAAAAAATCTTTTTGTCAATTTCATCGTCAACGTGGGCATGATACTGAAAAATGTTTTGCTTTAAAGGGTAGAATTCAAGATTTGATTGATAATAATACTATCTCTGTTTCGGGAGTGAATGATAAAGGCAATACATCTGTAGCTCCTCCTAACCAAAATCTTAAGATTTTTACTGATCCATTACCTTCTCATACCTCTAATGTGATTGAGACTAATGATTCCTCTTTCTCATTTGATGGTCTTGTGTCTATGACTCCGAATGTGATTAACTTTGTAGAGCAGCAAGAAAACCCTAAAGAACCTTCCATCACATTTGATTCTAGTGAAACTATCACGACACCTAATGGTCCTTTATACATAGTTGTAAAAGTCAAGAATACATCTTGCCGTGGAGTGCTTATTGATCCTGCTTGCATGGTTAATGTTATTACTGAGGAATTTCTTTTTACTTTGCAATTGAATCAAGTGATGTATGACAAAATAGATGTGATTGTGAAATTATTTGATGCATTTTCTTCTCCTGCAATTGGTTCTATTACATTACCTATTGAGGTCCATAACAAGTCCCTTGAAGTGAACTTTGCTATTATTCCTTCATCCGAACAATTTCGTGTGAAGCTAGGCTATCGTTGGCTATCTTCCATGAAAGCTATTGCTTCTCCTATTCATAAATGTTTGAAATTTCCCCATAATGGTGAAGTTGTTACTGTCAATCATAGTCTCTTTAAACCAGCTGAAAGAACTTCTAGCGTTCCTATTGATTATTTTTGGCCTAAACAATTCCAATCTCTTCCTCTGCGAAGTGATCATCTTTTCAAATCTTATCAAAAGTGGAAAACAGATATGATCCTATCTCTAAGTGAACCTAGAACACCCAAACTTGATATTCCTATTGTTCTTGAGAAGGAAGTTCTTCCTTTGAAAGATAAAACTAATGTCTTTCCTCAAGAAGATTCCCAACCTATTCCTATGGATGTGACTATGTCTATGTCTAATAAACTTTCTAAAAGTAGACCTATACCTCCTCATCATGATGGACTCGGTCTCCTTCCTAAACCAAATATTCCTCCTTTATATGGAGCAGTTCCTCCTCCTTCCTTTTACAAAGAGAAGAGACCTTCCTCTTCTCCTATTATCCAGCCTAAGAAACCACAACCTAAACACCCAAGTGATAAGGATGAGAACATTCCTCCTCCTCAATCTTCTCCACTTCCTACTAAGACTAGACGAAATCATTCTGCGTGTGAACACCGACGAAAGAGTCGTCTTAGAGCCCAGGTAGCTACTTCTCAAACTTTGCAATCTCCAAAAACACCTTCAACAAGCATTATTCCATTTTCTCCTCAGCCAGAAATTGAGCCAAAATCTCCTAAACATAAGATGCATGATGTTCTTGATCCTGTGTGAGTCAAAGATCCTATTTTTATAAATCTTGATGATGATATAGATGAAAATGTTACTTCTCTTGCTTCTGATAGTGAATATGAATATGTTGATGTTGATAACCATTTATCTAACGAATTTTCTAAAGCACTTATCCTAGCTCCTAGACAAGAACAACGTGGCTTAGAACATGAACATAGCCCTTGTTTGGATCTTGTGATAGCTCCATCTACTGTGTTGGATGTTCCTCCTCTAGCGTGTTCCCTGCCTTCCCAAAACATTGATCAGTAAGATCAGGGGGTAGATGACATGCTAGACTAGTTTCATTAGCATAGCAGACTCTGTCCTCCTCTCTTTTGTTACTTCTTCTATGTGTTATTCTCATTCTTCTATTCATTGTTCTTAGTGTTGTCTACTTGAGGACGATGCAAAGCATTGAGATCTCTTTTGGTCTCTCTCATGTTGACTCAAAAGACACATGTGTTCCCTTCTTCTAGGTGACCTTCCTTGATTGGGGAATGAAGAACAATTATGCATACATACATATGATATACATGAATTATCATATAGCATACTGACCCCGAGGAAAGCGAAGTCACCTCGTGCTTTGTGTTTTGTGTCTATTATCCTTGGGTTTATCTCACACTTGGGGGCTAAATATTTGTGATAACATGCTCCTTTCCCTTCTCATTTCTTATGTGTATCACTACCTTAAAGCAATCACCCCCGTTGAGGCATGTGCGATCGATTTAATGTAGGGGGGCATACACCCCGTCTATCCCTTCAGGATACTTGAAAATTTCTTGGCGAACTTAGCTTTGCCTTGAAAATTTTTGGTATTTTTCTTGCATGACTCATAGTGAGAGAACCTTACTACTGACAGTCATGGTTCTCCCTCGTGATCTTCCCTTTTACTTTGTCAATCAAAGTCATAAGATCCTTAGTCCACTGGGGGCTTGGTGTGTCTTGCCTCCTTGACATGGTGAAAGTCTTTCAATGTTGTTTCCTTGTACTTTACTGAAAGTATGAGCATACGCTTATACTCCTGCTAAAGTGGGGGCTAAATGTAGTGTCCTAAAATTGCGACACTTGCAATTTCGACCGCATTTGGGTCTTCACGATGGCGATGCAACACGGAACTTGAATGGAGACCCCGAAACTTGTTCATGACATCAAAAACTACATTTTTCAGCACCCTGGCCTGATCCTCCTTGCACCCTGTTGTCCCTAGAGGTGGGACCATGGTGCCCAGTGCCCTGGTCCCCTAGGACCATGGCGCCCAACGCCCTAGTCCCTGGCCCTATTTTTGGGCCCGGTCTCTTTTGGGTCTCGGGTCTTTATGTTTGCAAATTGGAAAATAATCTTTCCTGGTTGGCCTAAGGTCAAAAAAATCAGTCTTTTAACCCTAATTGACAAGTATATAAGCTACACTTCCTCTCCCATTTTAAAAAGATGAAAAAAAAGGTGGAAGCGATACTCAAACATTCAAGCATTCAAGCATTCAAGCATTCCTTCAAGCAATTGATCATTCTAAGTCTCCATTCAAGGCTAGGTGTTGCATTCAAGACAAGGATTCAACCATTGAAGAGGAGATCACATACAACAACATTTACACCTTCGCATGTAAGAATACAAACATTCTTACAACAAGGTATCAAGTACTTGTTTACATTACAATCATTTACATTTACAACATTCTCATTTCTTGGTTAATTCCAAAACTGGGGTTTGACCTAAGGGCAAACCCCTAATCCCTAACCCCCCAATTGTCCTCGCTTTCTATGTGTAGGTTGTAGGTACGCGGCTATAATTGAAGATCCGGAGTCCTTGTACAGAGACGAATAGATCCCCCTTTGTTTCGTGGATTTTTCGGAGGACCATCAACTTTCGCTCAAATTTGCAGGACAGCGTCGTCTCGACATTTTACTGCTAATTCCAGGTCCGCAGCTTCATCCTATATCCCTATCTCTGTTTATAAGGGAATCTTTCTCACTTTTCATGCATTCCTAGCTTAATACTTCTATCTACATTCTTTACAAAAGAGGGTAGCCTTGTTGTCTCAACCCTTGAAACTCATTTAGAATCCAATCTTGCATTGTGTGGGATTGGATCTTGTGGGTTTCAACCCCTCTTTTGAATGTAAAGTCTCTCCTAAGTGAAAATCGTCAACCCTAGTGACCCCCTTTCTCTCTCCTTGGAGTGGTGGGGGGAACACTTAGGGTTCGCTCATGATTTTCCGCTTTACAAGTTCAAATGTGGACAGCCATGTGGGATCAAAGATGCCCATGGTCTCAATACTTGTACTTTGAAGAATACTTCATAAAGCCCATACTTCATCTTCTTGGTCATCCTTGTACGTATAATTTGTCACTTGAAATAAAGAAGTTTCTAAGACCCAAGGACTTTGATGAGAAGCTGAAAATTAATCAAAATTGGGGAGATTGGTATGCACTTAGTGGATGCACCAAGTTCAAGGTATTTGGATTTGAGGGTTCTCCTCTTCTATTACCAAAAAATATACCATATAGGATTTTCTTATTTGGAAATTGTGAGACAACTAACCGAGTCAAGCTACACCCACTTGGGGATACATGGAAAACAATCTCTTACGCTAGGATATTTGTCTTTTGGTGAGTTTACAGTATTTTCTACTAAGTGTTATGAGTGTATTAAAGATAAATTATCCTATTATGAAATGACACCAGGAGAGTCGAGGGTAAAATTTGACCCTAAAAGATTTATAAGTTCTACCAAACATATGTAGAAGTTGCACCCTTATGAGCATGTGCCACTACAAATTGATGACTTGATTAGGAATCTGGACAAAGGACAAGGTATGGATAAGTTAGAGGCCTATGATAAGGTCTGCAAAGTAGAAGAGTGGAGAAGAAGGCTTATTGAAGGATAATGCTTATGATAGAATTCAAGATCCAATTGCTCGTGCCAATGAGAAGATTGCTCACTTAGATGATATTCAAGAAGGGGTCCTTCCAAGTGTGTTTGAAAATGATGAAAGGAAGATCCCAAGGAGAGGAGAACAAGCAATCACCCCTCTCATGTATACATCACCACAACCCTTCTCTTCAGTTCAAAGTGACATATGAGATGTTAGAGAACAGGTTCCATCTCACATCCCTCAAGGAAAATAAATAGTAGAGGTAGAAGATGAGGATGACAAGGAAGATGTCAGATTATTTGTAGGAGAGCTCATTTCTAATGATGATTTTATTTATTCTCAAGAGTTTAAATTTTTTTTATACAGATATAAAGGCAAGTTGCTTAGGCAACAAGTTGGAGAAATTACTCTTGAAAATGAACCTAAACATCTTGCTAAGCTTCAGAATGATGTAGATCATCATATTGCCTCCATTAGCCCTAAATAGGAAGATAGTTGTTGCAGGAAGGAGTACTCATTGTCCCAAGATGGAACATGATCTCAGTCATGTTATTTGATAGCTTTGTTAAAAGTACCAACAATGAAAAGATATTGCTTTTGCATGATGCAGATAGTGTATATTTAGGATCATGTTTTCACCCTGAGGAGGAGAAAATTTTCCAGTGGGCCCTATAACCAAAAAGAAAAATGTCGATTTTGGTAGAAAATGATAAAGTTTTTGGACATTTAATGGTGCAAAAAGTAGGAGAAATTGACCCCTTGGAAATAACAGACCTGAATGTCAATGTTACTTAGTTCAACAAGGCCCAAATGAGACATGTTAAAATAAAAAGAGACATATACAAGAAAAAATTTGAAAAGGCGGAGGAACTCTGGTTACAACTTGAAGAAAGGATAAAATTAGTGTCACAGGAGGGGTTCTCATATGAGGATGAACAACAAATTGCTATTTCCTTGTAAGACACCAACAATTGAAAATACAAAGTGGAGAAATTGGAGAAGAAGGCGAAGAAATTGGAAGAACAAGGAAAGAAAACTATGTATGATATGATGCTGATTTGCTCACACATAGACATAAAGAGATGATGCTCTATGCTAATGAATATTGGAAGACATATGCAGGAACATACCTAAGCATGTTAGGTTAACTGAGCATTTGAATGATAAAGTTGAGAAAATTAAAGATCCTACCACCGCTGAGATATGTAAGGATGAAAAAAGGTTAGTAGAAAAACATAGAGAATACCATGAGGAATTGGAAAAGGATATGGCCTAATTAGATAAGGAGGGTACAGAGATCCTGGCAGTAGTACTAAATGGAGAAGATGGTGAGGTCATGCCATGGGAGCTATGGAAAGAAGGACTTATTGGTGAGTTGCCCAAGGCTTTGAACCTGATCAATGATGATGAACAAATCTTACATCATAGGAAGGTGATCACAAATAAATTCTACGGGAAGGAGTTTGCAATGAGGCACTTCATCACGAGAATTCACACATACAAGGATCAAGAATATATTGATCATTTGAGTGCAGTCAATCTGTTTTTAGTTAGAAATTAAGTTTAAGAGTTAGTTATTTCAGTTTATGTAACACCCTTTCTCAAGAGACATGTCGTTTCATTGATCTATCATTATAAAAGGAAGATCATTTTTATGTAAAAAAGACAATTGAACATTATTAGAACAAATACTTATCACTCAGTTAGAAGCATTTTATACTTTTATGATGCAATTCTCCTATAAGTAATACAAGAATTAGAAAACCTTTATGCTTATTTATTGTATTCAAATTGTTGTGGTTCATCTTTTGAATCTTCTTGCTATTTTGATACTAAGAATATTAAAGGTTGCATTGAGAATTCATTCTATATATTGTTATCTTGTTATTTTCATTCAATGAACAAGAAGGCATGCATTCTTGGATGAAAAATGTATAACTTTGATTAAATTCCTTATATAGTGATTGTCATTATAAGAGAAATAAGTATAGGAAGGTCGATAGTGGATGGTTGTGTAGGACTATCTAGTAGGGAGACAAAAAGAAAGGGGTTCCATAAGACTTTGTGCCCAATTAAGAGGAAGACGCTGGTCAACATTGCATATTCAACATTGCATTCTATCAAATCTTAATAAGATATTTCATTTCAGTTTCATAAAGTAGGAGGTAAGATTTTATTTCAGTTTCAGTTTTGTAGAATAGGAGTAAAAGATAAGCTCAAGATCATTCTCATTCTCATGCCATTGGAGAGTGATCACTAATAGAAACATTGTAACATAATTTGTCTAAGTATCACCAACCATAGCATAAGTAAGGAAGGTTTTGTGATAAGGTATACCCACCTTGGCTTAACAGGGCCAAAAGTGAAGGGAATTAAGATCAAATTGATCATTCCACTAGTCGGCCAAAATTAGTTGCTGGTCCTAATCATAGAAAGTGGCATACTCTTAGGGATCATCAAACCAATGATTTTGAGCTCCAACAGGCTCTTCAGTCTGAATGGGGGTTAGAACAACATGATGTCCATCATTGTAACCACATCCTATGATCTCTTTCCCAAGGTTCTCATCCACCTTCACATTTGTACTCTCCACTATCTTTCTCAGTCTCTTATTGTAGCACTGGTAGGATTTTCTCTTTGTTGAATATCCCAATAAAATTCCTTCATCACTTATAGCATCAAAATTTCCTACATCCTCATCTCTCTTGATACAACATTTACTACCAAATACTTTGAAATATATCACAGTAGGAACATGACCAAACCAAAGCTCATAAGGGGTCTTGTATTTCATATACTCCTAATAGGGTATCATCTCATTATGGGTGTGTTCCTACCATGGTTTTTCCCTTAACTGTATTTTCCACATCAAAAATCTTGGTATTGTTGATGTGGTAATGATTTGTGCTTTCATTGTTAATTATCATATCTAAATTTTGTTGTATTAAGTTAAATTTTATGAGAAAACTAATTCAACCCCCCCCCCCTCTCAATTTGTTGCATTGTTTCCAACAAAATTTAGTTACATGTTCCTTGAACATGGGCCACAGTGAAATGCAAGTATCAAAATCTAAAGCTTGTTAACGCAAAATTTGAAATTTCCACTTTAGGTTTACCTCTACGTGGATGCCCTTACATCAAACACCCAAGGTAGAAATAAATGTTTCATGAGTGAAACTCGTAAATATTTATAATTCCTATGCTTGTTTTGCAACGACTTCTCTACCTAATCTTCTTGAATATGCTTAACTAGTTTCTTCTGTAATCTGATGTCTCTATCATTCTTCATTTTTCCTCTTTTTCTTCATCTTGTAACATAATTCATTTCCCACCAATTTTCATGGGGAAACTTTGGATAATCAAAAACTTCATTGCCATTCCATTTAGTTCAATAATCAACTTTTTGTAGTACCCCATCACTTGAAACTACTCCAAAAACTTGTTCTTCATCCCTCTCAATGGTAGCACCATGTTCCTCTTTCTTCATGCCTTTCAAAAGACATTGTTTTCCTAAAAAGGTTTCCTCCTCTTGATTCACATCAAAGGTATAAAAATAACCAAGTAATTATTCTTTCTCATCTGACAACAAACTATTATTTATAAAACCTTCATCTTCAACAATCTCTTTATCAAGCAAGAGACCATCCATCAACCCACCTTTCACCTCTTCATATTCTTCCTCATTTATAAATTCATCTTCCAATGGATTTTAATCTACAAAATCATCTCCTACACCAATACTATCAACCTTAAACAAATCATAATCAACAATGTTCTCACAAAAATCAGATTTTACCTTTTTTTCCTTCTCCATTAAAAGTTTCATTTTGCCCATTTAGAATACAATCAACACTATTGCAACGTGCATGTGAAAATCAAAATCTTCATTTTCATCCTTTTTGATTGATTCTTTAAATATATTAATCAAACATTTACTATTTTTCTTAAATAGATTTTCACCATTCTTAAGTTCAAGAGTTTTAATTTGTGTCAAACTCCATCCTTCATCAATGTGTTTGTGAGCTTGCATAACCATTGTCCATTACCTTCTCGTCAAACTAACATGGTCTTCTTAATAACATATGACAAACATTCATTACATAATATCATAGAATACCTCATCATGGTAATCTCCTATCTTAAATTTAACTAAACATTGCTTCCTCACCAAAACTTCTTGATCATCCTACAACCAAGCAATATGATATGGATGTGGATGCCTTCTTTTTTGTAACTACAACTTTCTTACCATTTCTTCTGAAACAAGATTGTTTATACTTCCCCCACCAATAATTACATCACATAACTTACCCTTACACTTACATCTTGTGTGAAACAAACTTTTACTTTGAATCGACTCTTGTCCTACATTCATCAAGACTCTTCTTGTGCAACAAGTATTTCTCTATTTTATGCATCTTCTGATTGTGATGACTTAACATCTTCCTCATTCAAATGTCCTACTCTTGGATGACTTTTAGATCTTCTTGTTATTTTTTCCTCATGAGGATATTCATATGCTCTATGAGCCTCTTCTCCATACTTAAAATAGGTCCCTCTGAAGGTTCATCTTCTTAAACCTCTACCCGATCTTTCTCTACCTCTTAAATTTTGATTTGTAGGACCATATGAATCATCATATCTCTAATTTTTGTTTTTATTATGGTATTTTTCATTCTTATTTGTATGATTACTACCTTCATTCTTGTCTTCATATGATCTACCCCTTCCTCTTTTCTTGTTTTCAAACCTTTCATTGAATCTTTCTTCCACCTTCGGTGAAAACTGATATGCATCTTCCATGGTGTACATATTCACCAATGCTAGTTCTCCTCTCGAATAATTTATTTTAACCCATTGATATAATGGGCTATCTTCTCCTTGTCTTGTTCTAAATGGCTTGACCTGATTAAAATTTTATGAAATTTCTTTGTGTATTGTCTTACAATTTTGCTTCCTTGTGTCAAGCCCTGCATTTTCTTCAACAAATCTAACTCATAATCCATAGGAATATATTGGCTCTCGATATTTTCTATCATTCTATCACATTTGTAAATCTTTTATTTTCCTTTTCTTCCTCTTTCAAGTTGCACCTCTTTCTACTAAATAAAGGCATGGCCTTTAAAATTGGTTTCTGCAAACCTCACCCTATCAGGATCTTCCTCTTTTTCAAATTAACAATATTCCTCAATATTATTCATCCAGTCTATCAACTCTTGTAGATTTAAGTTTCTATTAAAGGTAGGAAAAATCAATCGTTGTTTTCTTTCCCATTCTTGGCAATACCCCTACTAAAGGATCACTCAAACCTGATGTCATTACTTTATCTTCAACATGTCTTTCATCATCTACATCTTGTACAATTTCATCCTCTTTACTTTCAAGGTCTCTCCTACAAGCAACCCCTCTTATTATTTCTTCTTATATGGCTTCAACTTGCTTCCTTAGGGCTCTAAAATCATCAATACATACAACATCTGTAGTCTTTCTACCTCCATTTATAACTTCAACTCCACCATAACCATGTGGAGCTCCTCTTGCATACATCTTTCACAATAACCACAAGCTCGATCCTAGTGCAAGTTGCCTCCCTCTAGAAAATCTTCCTACTCACTTGGAATCTTCTAGTTTTGATACTGGACTAATGGAAGGGGTTGAAAACCAACACGAACCTATAGCATTGTAAATTGCATCCCTATGCGATTTATTGCTTAACTAAGCCCTATTTTAGCATGTATAGCCTTCCACATCTAGTTCTACTCACCACAACCCAATTTAGCATATCAGTCTAGAATCTTGTCCTCATTTAGGACATCAAGCCCGAATTTGGGCTTACTTTAGAGGGAGAATGGCCCCTAGGGAACCCCACTCCCCTTAGTTTGGCTCCAAATTGAGATCACACAATGATTTGGTGGATTTAATAAGAAATATTTTTGTGTGTTGGCCTGCTCCATGTTTTACACCCAAAAATGCTTGAGAGAGGTATATAAGCAAGTTATCCTCCATAATTTTAGGGATAAAGGAGTCAATAATGAAGTCATAGAGATATAGTAATTTTAAGTGAGCATTCAAGTCTTCAAGTATTCAAGTATACAACTATTCAAACATCTATTATGGCAACCTTCATGCAAGCATGCCTTTTATGATTTTCTTTTAGGTGTTTTGTGCGGATTTATGCTATCGCATCAACATTCATTATCATCTTCAAAGAAGCATTTACATCATCAAGGTATAAGACACTTCCAGTTTCAGATCTAGCCTTAGCTACCTAATGACAAATTTTCTTTTCAAGTTCATTTTAATTCTATTTCAAGGTTAATTCCAAAACTAGGGTTTGACATAGGCAAACTCCTTTCTCCCCAACAATTTCTTCTCTTTTCTATGTGCAGGAATAGGTGATGAAGCTACATAAATAAGTACAGATTAATCAAGTATAGATCTACAATTTACAATTCATCAAATCTGAAATTGATAGGAGTGGGATGAGCAGGGCAATTGAGTCCCAAGAGTAAGGTGAGTTAGGTAACTAAGTCATTGCACTTACACCTCAAATTTTTTCTACAGGTTAGTCTTAGCTTGTACTACTACATACTTTTCTGGAATTGAGTTATCAGAATATTATAGACTTATACACATAGAAAAGGGTTAATTCTTCATTTTTCTTCCTCTATCATTTGCATCATCACATTTCAACTCAACAATGAAGGACCATTCCATCCAATTTGTGCTTGAATCATATTGACCCTAGTTGATCATTTTCCTTTTGAATGTAATGAGTAGGGACTAAAATAAATTCTTTGTTTACATAGACTTGTGGATCTTATCTCTAACCCCCTATTCTACACCATTATAGGACCTACCACAACCATCACTCCAACACACATACAACTTTGATATATATGGTAGAAAAATAGATGAAAATAAACAACAAACTAATGCACAAACTTCAAATATTCATCTTGAAAGTTCAAGAAAATTTGCATTACAAAATGGTAAGCCTAATGGCTTTTCTTTACAACATCTCAATTTGATTTGGCTTGAACACATGCCTACAACAAATGGCTTCTGAAAAGCCTTCCTTCAAACACACCTCCGAAATTGCAACTGCACAACTAGTTATTCAATCCTTCTAAAACCAAACTACACCAAGCTCTATCCTTCTCTCTAAAATCTAGGTTTCTTCTCTTCCTTTTTCAAAGAAACCTTATTCTGAAAATAATTCTATTCACTCCCAAAACTATTGCCCTGTAGAAATGCTACACAAAACCCCTAAAAAGAAAAACACCACCCAAAAATAGAATAAAAAACATAAAATGCCAATGCAGTACCTCCTCTCATAGAATCACAGTTGCTAATTTTAGAGTCTTATGGGGGCTCCACTACTTTCAGGGTGTAGGATATTTTAAAAATCCCACTATTCACAACTTAAAGAGTTGGTCAAAGCATCAAAATCTAATGCCTACTGATAGAAAATTTAAAATTTCTACTTTAGGGTCCCCTCTATTTGGATGTCCCTGCATCACATATTCTTATACTAAAAGATATGCAATAAATTTAGGCCTAGACCAATTTTTTTAAATATGTTTCTTGTTACCCTCCCATTTTTATTTTTCAAAAACACCTACCTCTATTAATAGGTGACCTTTTTCTTTCTATCACTCTTGCCTTATCAAAAAAACCTAGCATATCAAAACTTTTCTTTAGAGTTCCCAAGTTCTGTTTCCACCCGATGTTGTGATCTTAAGGAAAGGCCGATGCCCAATGGGTGACAACCAGTAAACCCAATACATCTTATTTCTTCATGATACCCAATACTCTCTTATAGGTCAATGTTGGAGTATCGAAAGTTTCCAGTTTCCCTTCTATTGGTTTCTTAAGTCAACCCATGACCATGCAACAAACAATTTCCAAGAAACAGATCAAGAGGAGATTTGTAAGTACTGTATGCGGGAAAAGCGGGTTGATGAAACTCAATATGTGAAAAACTGAGCTCAAGGAGGCTTTTCTCACACACCCACAAGACCTCTTGGTGCAAGTTATGGAGTCATGGAGAATGACTCAACTCCCCAAGGTTGGTTCCATGGTTCTCTATCTCACAAGGTCCCTCAAACCAACGTTTTTGCTCTCAGATCACTAAGCAAAGTGGCTTAGGGATGACAAATGCAAGAACGAGGGATGCTTAAGGTTGATTTTTAATATGAATGCATCATATCTATGCATGATAATACAAATGAGTAAAAACTAGATTATAAGATGCCAAGATTAGTAGAAATACTATCCTAACATGCCATGCTATACTAGATAATGATTTAAGCTAATGATAATAGAAATACTCTAAAATGTATATTAGATTATTTCCTATTACAAAGAGAGGCTAGATGATTGCTAAAATTGAGTATAAGTGTGATGCTAAAGACTTGGATATGTAAAATGGAGGAAGGAGAGCTCTATTTATAGGAAAAATAGGGCAATGGAGGGTCAAGATTGGATAATCTTAACAAAGGCCAGGATTGAAAGTTATCAATCCATGTTTACAATTGGCACCAATGAAATGGTGACAATTGTCAACATAAGGTTGGTTGAGAGGAGATGTAAGAAGCATTAAATGCTTGAGAAGACCTCATGGTTACCTTAGGGGGTAAGGGTTAAGGTTAGGTTAGGGTTATCCATTGGATAAAGCTTTTACCCAAAGGATAAACTCTTGTGCAAAGGTTAAAGGCATAACCATGGTCAAAGCAATGAATGCTTGATGAGACCCTTGGGTTGGATGGAGGTTAAGTTAGTCAAAAAGTCTCTAACCATGTAAGAGGGTTGAGTTAACCATTAATGGTTTGGAAGACTTTAGAGGTTTGAGAAGTGACTTTCCTTTGTTTAGGGATGTGACAATATTTAGGAGATGGGTTAGGATAATTGAGAAGTGATTAGAAGAATCTAGAAGAAGGTTAGAAAGGGGTTTAGGAGGCAAGTGGGAGATGTAGGAAAATTCAAGTGGGTGAGGAATAATAGGATTAATTAAAATAAAATTGATTTATTTTAATTGTGGTTGCAACTTGTATTTGTAGGATTTTGCAAGTGGGCGGATTTAATTAAATGTAAATTTAATTAAATGGCTAGAAAGGGGGTTTTAATTAAATGTGAATTTAATTAAATGGCTTAGACAAAAGAAGGGTATATTAATTAAATCTTAATTTAATTAATTGGAAGAATTAAGAATAATTAAATGAATAAAATTCACTTAATCTATTGTGCAACTTTTAGGTGTCTACATTTTGCCCCTCTTTGAGTTAACGTGTGATCACACGTTGATTCAAAGAAAATCTGTCGGATATGCTGTCAAAATTTTATCAATATGATTTTGTGGATATGAAAAATTGATTTGATATGAAAAGTCGATATGATGACTGATGTCAATATGAAATTGATATGAAATTGATGTCGAGATTTGATATGATAATGACCCCTTGGGAGATCATTCATGCACACCAGGCATGAATGATCTCTCGAAAGAAGAAGAATGTTGTTTGAAAGATAGAAGAGTGGATAGTGATGGCATGCATGGGTTTGATAAAATTGATTAGATTGATTGGAATGAGATCAAGTCTGATTTTAGGTATGACACCTCCTGTATAAGACATGGATGATCGAGCGTCTGGTTTCAGGAATGATACCGCCTGTATAAGATATGGATGATCGAGCATCCGGTTTCAGGAATGATACCGCCTGTATAAGACATGGATGATTGAGTGTCTGGTTTCAGGAATGATATATCCTGTATAAGACCAATCAAAATGCCTGGTTTCAGGAATGATATATCCTATATAAGAGCTGATCAAAACATCTGGTTTCAGGAACGATATATCCTGTATAAGAGCTGATTAAAACATCTAGTTTCAAGAAAGATACATCCTGTATAAGACATGATAGAAGATAGTTTGGAAGAATGATGAAGATAGTTTGGAAGAATGATAGAAGATAGTTTGGAAAAATGATGAAGATATGAAAGTGAAGAAAGATTCCATGATGATGTGATAGTTATGCATGTGAGGGATGCAATGATGAATGATGAATGATATTTTGAAAATGAGATGTATGATATGATATGCAACTAATTTTAAAATGATATGCAACTAATTGTTTTTGAGCATCCTTATTCTGCATGTGTCATCCCCATATAGCCACATGTTGTTTGCTTTCTTTGTAGGTATCATCATTGAGCATTGATTTGTTTGGGATATGTTAAAAATTTATGCAAGAACAATGGTATAATTGAACCATAATGACCTGAGAAAAATTTTCATGATATGTTTGATTTTGCAAGATATCACAAGCGTCAAGGTATAATTGAACCAGGACGACCAGAGTGTGTATTGCATAAACATACAAGAGTTAACCTTTGTCCCATACAAATTTGAAATGTCCTCAACAATATGCCACCTGATTGCTTCATAGGACAAATTTGCATGGTAGAAGACTTCACTCATAGATAGAAAAAAAATAAAACATCACATTCCTTCCTTGCTTCTCTAGTCGTAAGACGTCCTTGAGTCACTTAGGAGATATGACAAGAAAAAATTAACAACCATAAATAAGGATGCATGCTATTTGGAATGTATTCTTGTCAATTAAAACATCTTGCAAATAGATCTTTGTTTAGTTGAAATTAGTTCAAGTCTGTGATGTCTAGCCTTCTTGCATTGTCATGTGTCATTTGTTGGTTGTTTTGGTCCTTGTTGTCTTGCTACATTTTTGGTCTGACATTGAAAATCTTGTAGGCGAAATGCCCCCAACGAGGTCAAGATTTTGCCCCTTGTTATTGATACTACTTTGATATGGATATGTACACTGATCACCAAGCCATGGTGGGATATGATTTGGATAATGGATTTAGATAAATCAAGGACACTGACTACACTAAGTATGTCCAAGATTGATAAGCATTTGTGAATTTCTGGTGATGTCTCAGATAGGTGGATATGATATGGATAATATGACTTGTGAAACATGTATTGCAATCAATTGATAAAGATAAGGCTAACTAAAACAAAATCTAGTAGTCATACTGATCTATGTCATTGTTTTGATTTGTTCAATGATTGATAAGAATGTCTGGTTTCAAAGAGTGAGTACCCTGTATAAGACCGATTTGTCTAGTTTCGAGTGTACCTATCCATGTATAAGACATGTTTGATGTTGATGTTTTCAAGTAATGAATTGATTAACAAGACATGTGATCAGTTTGATTGCAAACTTTGAGATTTTTCCTGTTGTTAATTTGATTTGATGGATGGTCCATGCTTTCATGCTTTTGATTTTTTATTTTTATTTGGATATTTTGATTTTTTTGAGTTTTTGTATATTTTTATTTTTTTGAGTTTTTGGATATTTTGATTTTTTTTTGAGGTTTTGGATATTTTGATTTTTTTTTTGAGGTTTTGGATATTTTGATTTTTTTTTTTTTTTTTTTTGAGGTTTTGGATATTTTGATTTTTTTTTGAGTTTTTGGATTAAAAGAAAGATGTATTTGGTTGCCCCAGTGTATAGAAAGACAAGGAATATTATGAATGTATGACTAAACAATTGAGGTGGAAATGGATTTTTTTGTCCATGGTTTTGATCAAAATAAAGGATGGAAAATGGAATATGGATAGAGATAGGATATGGATAGAAGAAACAAGATCATAGATAGCAATGAGTATATAGGATAAGGGATATGGATTATAGGATATGGATGAGGTGAAACAAGATTTTAGATAGCCTTGGATGATAGAAGCAATGAATAGATAGGATAAGGGATGTGGATTAGAGGCTATGGATGAGGTGAAACAAGATCGTAGATAGCACTTGATGATAGAAGAAATGAATATATAGGATAAGGGATATGGATTAGAGTGAAGCAAGATCGTAGATAGCACTGGATGATAGAAGATATGAATAGATAGGATAAGGGATGTGGATTAGAGTGAAGCAGGATTGTAGAAAGAATTAGATGATAGAAGATATGAATAGATAGGATAGTGAAGCAAGATTGTAGAAAGAATTGGATGTTAGAAGATATGAATAGATAGGATATGGAAGCAAGATTGTAGAAAGAACTGGATGATAGAATATATGAATAGATAGGATAAGGGATATGGGTTAGAGGGTATGGATATGGTGAAGCAAGATTGTAGATAGCACTGGATGATAGAAGAAATGATTAGATAGGATTGTGAAGCAAGATTGTAGATAGGACTGGATGATAGAAGAAATGATTAGATAGGATATGGGATATGGATTAGAGTGAAGCAGGATTGTAGAAAGAATTGGATTATAGAAGATATGAATAGATAGGATAGTGAAGCAAGATTGTAGAAAGAACTAGATGTTAGAAGATATGAATAGATAGGATATGGAAGCAAGATTGTAGAAAGAGTTGGATGATAGAATATATGAATAGATAGGATATGGAAGCAAGATTGTAGAAAGAACTAGATGATAGAATATATGAATAGATAGGATAAGGGATATGGGTTAGAGGATATGGATATGGTGAAGCAAGATTGTAGATAGCACTGGATGATAGAAGAAATGATTAGATAGGATTGCGAAGCAAGATTGTAGATAAGACTGGATGATAGAAGAAATGATTAGATAGGATATGGGATATGGATTGGAGTGAAGTAAGATCGTAGATAATGATGAAGTTAGATAGGGTAATGGATATTGGAGGAAGGATAATGGGAGATATGGTAGGAAGAATAGAGTGGATGAAATTTGCTCCCAAGCATAGAGGTTTCCATTTGCAAAAAGGTGATATGTAAGATTGTCACAGTCTTTAGCACCACCTGAATAAGCATTCCTGAAATTTTTAAAGATAGAGACCCAACCCACACTTAGAACCTTTGGAAAATTCAACTAAACATTTATAGCAACTAGGAAGTAGACTCAAAAGGGAAGAAGAATCCCAAACTGGATCAAGGTACTTAGTCTTTGATTACACATGTGTGTGCAAGTGAGTTCATTCTAGCTCATATGATCATTGCAATCTTCAGAATCTAGCATGGCTAGCTACATGAGTTATCTTGACTTCAAAAGCATCCTAGATAGAGCCTTGCTACCAGTGAGCATCCATAGCCCCGATGAGGTTATTGTTGTAATCTCACAAATATTGCTCCATTGCTAGCCAGGCGTCCATAGCCCTGATGGAGTTACCTGCATTCTCCCATAGCCAAGCATTTTGATATTGCATTTTTCTTTTCATGCTCGTGATTTTGGGCTTTTGATATTTCTCTTCTTGCTCATGCTTTTGATCATTTGATATTTCTTTTTTTTTTTTCTCTTTATTTTTCTTGCATTGGCTTGTAAGTGATGAAACTTACATGGGTCTGATAATTACAGTGGTGCTAAAGCAAGATTTTAGACTTTTCACTAGCCATGTCTTCAATTTAAGAGATCACAATGATTTTAGAGCAATTGATTAAGTGTATGAGATATAGTAATCAAAAGATGTTAGTACCAAGATACAATAAGTGGTTCTTTTCTGGATTGAGTGTGTATCCCAACCAAAAGAAAATGTTAAAGAGGAACGACCTTGGATTCAGGAGCATTTCATGAATAGATATCTAGGAAAAGGACTAAACATTAGATTTGAGCATGGGCAAGTATGTGACAAAATGACACAAACACCTATCTCACAGATGAAAGATTTTATGTGAAGGATTGAATGATAGGGATGGAAGGATAGAAAAGAGGTGTTGGATAATAGATAGAATGTTTGAAGATTTGTGCGAGGATAGATAGAAATGTTTTTAGGATGAGTGTTGGTACACAACTTTAGAAGTGATGAAGAGATAGAGGAAAATTGAATTTTGGGACATAAGGACCCAAAATAGATAAAGAAAATGATAGAAGATTAGTTTAGGAAAGATATTTAGATAGAGGGTTGAAATAAGTTCAAAGACGTGTTCCTTTGTTGATCTTGATTATGGATCATTTGAGGTGATAGATTAGTGGATGGATGAAGGTAAGGACCCAAGATGGATGGAATGGATGGAGAGTTTGATTGTGGAATGAAAGGACCTAAGATAGATTTGGAGGATGAAGAGTTTGACTTTGGAATGAAAGGACCTAAGATAGATTTGGAGGATGAAAGGATTCCTTGATCTTGATCTTGACTTGGAGTAGGATCATTTGAGTTTGTGCTTTCCTCTTGATTTGGAATTAGATTAGTGGAGGAGATGGAAGGGATATCATGCTCTTTCTTAGGAGGTGGATGTTGAATGGGACTTTGCTCTTGAGATGAAAGGGGATCATCATGGATGGAATACCAAAATTTTAGGGGATCATCATAAGATTCTTGATAGGTGGGATCTTGATCAAAGATGGGATCAGATTGGGAAGTCATGATATCTTGATCTTGATTTAGGTTACAAGTCATTTCCTTTGACTGAGTTTCTTTTTTCTTGGTTTGATAATGATTGGTCATATGAATGATCAAAGCTGATGTTTTTGATAGGTTGATGTAGAGAAATTTACTCCTTTTGGTAAGGGTCCTAGGACTAGGTTGTCTCTTCTTTAACTTAGTTTTGTGATGAAGAGTTGTTCGTCTCAAAATATAAGGAGTGGTCATACACGAATGATCAATGGTTTTCTTTGATGTTTGGATTGAGATACTTTTTTTGGAAACTTAAGTCTACTTTTATCAAATGAAGGTTTAGATGCCCCCTCACGACAAAGTGTGTCAAATGATATGGATAAAGTCTCCCGATATGGAAACTTGATTTGACAACTTAAGGTTTAAACTTGGCATGTTGTTTGTTTGATAGAATCTATTGGATGGCAGACCTTTTGATCAGTGTGATGATGTAACCTGATTTTGATAGGAAAAAGTGTTATCTTTAGCTAGTTTTGGATTTGACAACTTTTGTTTTAAGACTGACTTGTTTGATTTGGAAATGATTTCTTTGGTGTTTCTGATTTGATTTTTTGTGATCATGTTTGATATTGGACCTGAAAGGATACTCAATAAGTTTGATAAAATTTTCCAGAAAGACTTGTTTTACTCTCTGGTTTTTTGAGTTTTGACCATGCGCTAAGCCAAAGACTCGATGCGCTAAAAAAAATTATCAATGCACTAGAGAAAAGACTCCATGCATTATGTTGCCCCCTGATACGTGCTAACTAGTTTATTTTGCTTTTGCCTTTGTTCAAAAAGGTCATGCGCCAATATAGGCTGCCAATGTGCTAACTGTTAAACCCTACACGCTAAAGTTTGGCTTTCATGCGCTAAGCTGATGCTTCAATGTGCTAAACTATTTTCAAAATGCGCTACTTGAAACTGTTAGAATTGGATTTCTATGAAGCACTAATTTTAAGACTTAATGCGCTAAGATGAAGGTCTAATGCACTAAAATATGCTCTTTCACGCACTAAGAAGTTGCTCTCATGCACTAAACTGCCCTGATATATTTTGACTTGGTTGTTTTTCTGTGATTTTTGGAATTTTTAACACTTGGGATTTTGATGGATGATTTCTTTTTGGATACTCAAGCTTACTAAGTTGAATAGATAAACTCTTGATCACTTGGTTTGATATTTCCCTAATCTTGTTGGATGAAAGTCTTTCCTAAAGATAGTTGAAATGTTGATAACCATCTCAAAACATGCTTTGTTGGATTTGGAAATCTCCTCCACTTTATGATTCTTCCTTGTTTGAACTGACTTTTGAGTTTGATTGTTGGATACTTTGCAAGATATTTTAACATTTGTAACTAGAATACATAGCACACATGAAGACAATGATCATCCTAATGCTAAACATTGAGTGTATATTCTTTTGAGGATGTGTCCAAATCCCTGATGTTATTACTGGTTTGATTTACAACAAAAGACACATCAAATAGACTCTTTATTCAAAGGTCATTGACAATATCATAGCCCACTAGTCTCAATACTCCATCAGCTCAAACAGCCTTGTCACCCCCTAGGGGGCGCCCATTTTTTTGTCTTTTGCCAGAAATTAACTCAAAGTGAATTGCTTCACAATTGAGTAGTTGTCTTGGGAGATATATGGTGAGCGATCTTGGGGGTGGATTCTTCCCCACCCTTGCACTATGATATTGCCAATGTTTGGCAATTGACTCGGCTCAAA
The DNA here is from genome assembly GCF_030272615.1 of Cryptomeria japonica. Lineage (NCBI taxonomy): Eukaryota > Viridiplantae > Streptophyta > Pinopsida > Cupressales > Cupressaceae > Cryptomeria > Cryptomeria japonica. The sequence goes on along the minus strand of NC_081411.1, from coordinate 66,617,275 downwards.
GTTTCTATGCTAAGGTTTGTAATCAAGCTTCTTGTTCGGGCATCAATGATAAACTCCCTCAGGAGGCTTCCCAACCTTTAGAACAAAGGCTTTACGTATCTCAAGGATACTGGGGGAAGGCTAATCGCTGTGCGCAACCGTTGAAAAGGACTTTCGTCACTTTCCACTTTTGATTATAGTGGGTTGGAACACTTGGCGTCAAAGTCATTCCCCACTTAGGTCATTCCCTTCACACCAGCCAAAGAATGGCTTTAAGAGTTTTTCAACCCCTCGGGAAGGCAGGCCTATTAAAGGATGTAAATGCAATAAACACTGAAAGCATAAGAGTGGTCTAGATTTTTGATCACCTAGTTAAGGGAAGAGCATATTCCTTCCACTTTCGAGACAAGGCAAACAAGATTCTTTTTAGCCTCCAAGACAATGATTTGCTAACTTCTATTTGGAGATGTTGCTCCAACAAGCATGTTGTTCTTTTTAACCTTTCATAGAAAAGTGTGTATTTCCAAAACTTTTGTAAAACAAGCCTGGTCAACAAAGTAAACCGTGATGTTTGGTCAACAAAATTAAAGTCGATAGGGGAAAAATTTCCCTCTTTGCCTTGCACAAAATGAAGTGAATCCTTTTAAACACCAAATGATGGTGAGGTTCTTTTTAAAACTTTTGCCAAAGTAAAGATTGTTGGTTCTTTTTACAACTTCTAAAATGAAGTGTTTTTCCTCTAATCTTATAAGAAAGCAAATATGAAGTTGTTCTTTTTACCTTGCAATAAAGAAAAGATGAAGTTTTATTTTAAAACACCAAAAATGAAGGCATGAAGTTCATTATATGCATCCAAATGAAATGATGAGGTTTATTTTAACTTTTGCAAAAAAGGAGAGAGTTCTTTTTAACCAACTTTTGTTGAAAGAAAGTAAAAAAAAGAAACTTAAAGCCTCTAAACTAGCTCCTTCCCCTGCACAAAAAATATTAGAACTTGCACACAGTCAGTGATCAAATGTTAGTGTGGGCTTACACAAGCCTAAATTCTGATCTTGGTTACAAATTGTACAATCCTGATCCTGAAATGCCCTGAATTTTGACTAAGTCTGAAATTTGGAAGATCTTCCAAAAACTAAATTTTGCATTATAACTCCTAGAGGTCCAAAACCCCTCTCAAACATCCTGACAATATATATGGAATATAACTTAAAGTATAAGAAAGATAAAAGAGAAGAGGAAATGTTATATTCCATATATATTCTACCTCCCACAAGCTTAATTTTTGACTCTGCTACAAAATTTTGCCTCTGCTAGCTCTATGCGCTAAACTATTGTACAGATGCACTAAGAAAAAGCACCTATGCGCTATTATGTGCCCCCAATGTGCTAAGCTATTTTCCCGACGTGCTATTCTATTTTTCTTCCGCGTCAAGATCTACAGGAAACTGTTAGAAATATGATGCGCTAAGGAAAAGACTTTACGTGCCATAGAATAGACCACACACGCTAAACAATGAGCTGAATGCACTATCTGATAGACCCGACGTGCCAAACTATTTTTCAGATGCACTACTTTGTTTTTTCCCACGTTGATACCTATAGGAAAAGATTAGTGGAAGTCATGCACTAAAGAAAGGACTTTGCGCGCTAGAGTATAGACCTCATGCACTAAACAGAAAGCAGGATGTGCTAGACTGTTAGTTGGATGCGCTAGGGAATGTTTCCCATGCATTGATTCTTGTTTCCCGCGTACCTACAAAAGGGGTTAAATTCAAAAACCGATTTGATATATGGGGTCGGACCCCATGGTGGGCACCATAAATGTATGTGGGAAAAGTGGGTCGATGAAACTCGATATGTGAAAAACTGAGCTCAAGGAGGCTTTGCTCACACACCCACAGGAGCTCTTGGTGCAAGTTATGGAGTCATGGAGAATGACTCAACTCCCCAAGGTTGGTTCCATGGTTCTCTATCTCACAAGGTCCCTCAAACCAATGTTTTTGCTCTCAGATCACTGAGCAAAGTGGCTTAGGGATGACAAATGCAAGAACGAGGGATTCTTAAGATTGATTTTTAATATGAATGCATCCTATCTATGCATGATAATACAAATGAGTAAAAACTAGATTATAAGATGCCAAGATTAGTAGAAATACTATCGTAACATGCTATACTAGATATAATGATTTAAGCTAATGATAATAGAAATACTCTAAAATGTATATTAGATTATTTCCTATTACAAAAAGAGGCTAGATGCTTACTAATATTGAGTATAAGTGTGATGCTAAAGACTTGGATATGTAAAATGGAGGAAGGAGAGCTCTATTTATAGGAAAAATAGGGCAATGGAGGGTCAAAATTGGATAATCTTAACAAGGGCCAGGATTGAAAGTTATCAATCCATGTTTACAATTGGCACCAATGAAATGGTGACAATTGTCAACATAAGGTTGGTTGAGAGGAGATGTAAGAAGCATTAAATGCTTGAGAAAACCTCATGGTTACCTTGGGGGGTAAGGGTTAAGGTTAGGTTAGGGTTATCCATTGGATAAAGCTTTTACCCAAAGGATAAACTCTTGTGCAAAGGTTAAAGGGATAACCATGGTCAAAGCAATGAATGCTTGATGAGACCCTTGGGTTGGATGGAGGTTAAGTTAGTCAAAAAGTCTCTAACCATGTAAGAGGGTTGAGTTAACCATTAATGGTTTGGAAGACTTTGGAAGTTTGAGAAGTGACTTCCCTTTGTTTAGGGATGTGACAATATTTAGGAGATGGGTTAGGATAATTGAGAAGTGATTAGAAAAATCTAGAAGAAGGTTAGAAAGGGGTTTAGGAGGCAAGTGGGAGATGTAAGAAAATGCAAGTGGGTGAGGAATAATAGGATTAATTAAAATAAAATTGGTTTATTTTAATTGTGGTTGCAACTTGTATTTGTAGGATTTTGCAAGTGGCGGGATTTAATTAAATGTAAATTTAATTAAATGGCTAGAAAGGGGATTTTAATTAAATGTAAATTTAATTAAATGGCTAGAAAGGGGATTTTAATTAAATTTGAATTTAATTAAATGGCTTAGACAAAAGAAGGGTATATTGATTAAATCTTAATTTAATTAATCGGAAGAATTAAGAATAATTAAATGAATAAAATTCACTTAATCCATTGTGCAACTTTTAGGTGTCTACAAGTACCATCATTAATGACTGAATAAATAACTAAAGGCATGTAAAGGTGGTGGCATGAGTTGTAATTTTTTATATTATTACCTTTCTATAGGAAAAAATTAATGCACCATCCTTAGGAACTGATCAAGTAACGTATGCCATCATGAGTTTTCCTTACCAAAATGATTATGCCCCATAATAACCATTTACTAGTTGTTGATCCTGACCTAAATTGGCCATAATGTGAACAAGGAAATATTATCCAAGGGTTGCATGCTCTTGTATGGAAACATCAAACTGATTTTTCAGAATACAGAAAGGTTATCATATTATTGTGAAAATCGTTAAACAAGCTGAAAATTCACAGGAGCATCTCCGAGAAGAAATAGTTGCAAAAAGAAACCATGGTAACTGAGCTTTCACACAAAAATGGTGCTTAAAGGAAAAAGGTCCCATAATCTAGCTAGATGTTGGGCATATGCAAGATGACATTTTGTTCGACCTGACCAACCTCGCTCGGGAACTCATAGAAGATGAGGACGAGTTTTTAGTGGTTCTATGGGTGCTTATCGAAGAAGAGACAAAGGTAGAGATGATCAACAACCAAATCATTGGTCGAAACCTAGTGCCTGTTGAAGAAGAAGTATGAAGCTAGTAGTTGTTTATAATATGGAATTTAGTGTTAACTTCTGATAATTTTTGTTTTATATAAAATCATGTTTAAAAGATAGTCATTGTCAAGACCATTACTTTGGAAGGAACCGTTTCTTGAAAATGGTAAAAGGGATTTTAGATATAAAAATGAAAAGGGAGATTAGATTGGGGGTTGGGAATTATTTTAGAGAAGCAAACTTGGTGTTGTTTTCTGAAAGACAAATAGAACATGTTGTTTAAATTTGAGTATGAAACTTCTAAACAATTTATCTAATATGATTAGACTTTGCACTACAATAGATAAGTTTGCATTCTTCTTATGTGGATGCTTTCTGTTCAAGTTTTTATATGATGAGTTGTTTAAAGGCTTGTTTCCCTCTACTGTTCATTATCATATAATGTTCATATTTGCATGAGTACTGTGTGACAATGGTTAGTTGATAATTGACTGAAAATATAAGAAGTCTCCCAAGTCTACACCCTTATAACACGCCAAAGATGATGTGTGCACTCCCAGGTCTGCAACCTTATAACTGTTCACACACTTGGCATACTATGACCATTTTTGCAGTCACAACTCATAAGCGTTCACATCACAGTGCACTTTTGTTAGATGATAAATAAATTAGTTATGAGCCACCTACTTTCACAACAGACCAACCAAGTGACCCCTCTCGCTATCTCCATCTACCAAGAGATGACTTTGCCTCTATAGAAATTAATATGCATTTAACTATAAATTGATTGAATGAAAATACAATCTCTGGGTTCATTTTATGGGTTTCTCTTCTATACCAGATTTCATTCAACTTTGAGTGCAAAATGTATGTGACTTCTGCATAGCTGTATTTTCATGCGAAGTTGAAAGGTTAGCTATCGTCAATGTTCACAATGCACTCTAACCTGCTTATGTTCACAATGCACTCTAACCTCCTTAAGGTTGTGCTTCTTGCAGGTCGGTACTTGTCTTACTGATGGGAGTTGTCATGAAACAGGTTCTTTATTTTAACCTTGATTTTTTAAAGAGAGGATTTATTTGTTGAACGTGTTTTAATTGTTGTGATAGTAGTTGTTGACATAATACCCATATTCATATATTTAATGTCCAATTTTTCTTGACAATATTTCATCAATAGTACCCATAATTGAATGAAATGTACCCTTAGTTGTAAAAAACAACCAATAATGTGATGCCACATCTACGAGGACCCTTTTTTGCACAACTATTGGTCTCACTATTTTTTTCGCTGTTCTGGACACCTTGGCAAAAAGCATGGTGAAGTGGCATCATATTTGATGATGTGGTCCTTAAATCTTAGTTATAAGTAGGGGACTTGCCAAGTAAGCTACTGTAAAAAATTAGAAGTGATTTAAAATTTCCATGTAAGATTTTGAGAAATCCAAAGTTAAGGTGCAGGTCCTCTCCCCTATAAATAAAGTTTCCTAATTTATTTATAGATACCTTTTTGTTATAATGCTAATATTTTTAAATTAAAAGTTTTCTCCTTTCTTATTTTTTGTGACTGTATTTATTTATTTATTTATTTGCATTTGGGAAAGAGCTTAAAAATATGTTTCCTCGTCCCTTCGAAGAAGGAGTAATAGTCTCTTTCTCTGTCCTTTCGATCAAATCTGTCGGTCGTCTTTCTTCTTATTTGAAGGGAATGAAGGGTTTAGCTCATTTCCCCATCGACCCTAGAAGGAGGCTGCACTTGAAGTGTAGCATCTATTTAGATGGAGGCAAAAGGATGTCTTCCATTCACTATATTCTTCTTTTAAAAATATCTATCATTTCCGAGATTTGCTTACTCTGTTTATTTCAAACCCATCCTTGCATTCAACCCCATCCTTGCATTTATGGCTTCTACATCGTCATCTCACCAAAAAAATGTTTTTTCTGGAATTGAACCTCCCCATGAAAGGAGAAAAGTAGAACAATCTTCTAGACTGTTTGATGTGTTCATCAACCACAGAGGCCCCGATGTGAAACAAACTTTGGCGACTCAGCTTTACAAATCTCTAAAGCGGGTGGGAGTAGGGGCATTTCTTGATTCAGTAGAGAGGGAACTTGGAATTTCGTTTACTTCTACTATTGAGACTGCCATCCGCTCTGCTACGGTACACATAGCCATCTTTTCCAAAGGATATGTACACTCCCCTTGGTGTCTAGCTAAGCTGGTTCTCATGTTACAGACCAACGCTAAGATTATTCCCCTGTTTTATCAAGTGGAACCATGGGAACTCCGCTATGTCAAAAAGGGAGTATATAAAGATGCATTTGTTAATTATGAAGAGAAGGGCAGGCATCTCGACAAGATCAAGGAGTGGAAGGAATCCCTTCAACAAGTTTCATATACTGCAGGCTACGAATTCCAAAATTCAGGGTAATTTTTCTGCCAATCTTCAATATCTTGGAAAATTTATTTCTATATTGTTTATCTGGCAAAACTGATAAACTAAAATTTATTTCTCATAAAGTTCCCCTTTCTCTTGCAGTTCAATTGATTGCAAAGAAATAGTTTCCGCTGTGGAAAAAGAACTACAAAGGACAAAACACTTGTATGTGGCCAAACATCCAGTAGGACTTCATAAGCTTGTAAAAGATTTTGAAAAGCAATACCTCCATGATCTTGTTCAAGATTTTGAGAGCCATTGCAGAATGAATAGAACGGGGAGAAAGAAGGGTAATGTCATTGGAATTTTCGGTATGGGTGGGGTTGGAAAGACAACACTCTCCATAGAGTTATTTAACCGAATGAGATCAAAATACACGAGCAAGTTTTCTGTTTGACGTTCGGGAAGCTTGTGCCAGGGCCGAAATACCTAATTTGCAAAGTAAACTCCTCACAAATCTCTTCTGTAAAGATGAGAGATTTGGAAGTCCCAAGGAAGGGATAAGCTGTCTGAGGGATCGTTTGGAAAGGAGCAGCTCTTCGAGTTTCCTAATTGTTTTAGATGACATTGATCATGTGGAACAGTTGGATGCTCTAATAGACATCGATATATTAAATAAGTACGGTAATCATCTAGTAGTAATTACAACCTGTGATGTAGGGGTCCTTGTGACCGCGGGAATTGAGATTGGTTATCATTTAAAAGGGTTGGATAGACAAGATGGGAAGGAGCTGTTCTGTTGGCATGCTTTCCGCCAATCCCATCCATGTAGCGGATATGAAGATCTAATCGAGACATTCGTAAACATGTGTGGAGGCTTGCCTTTGTCTCTTCAAGTTCTGGGCCGGCATGTTTCTGGTAAAGATCAGCAATATTGGAGAGAAGAATTGAAAAAAGTCAGTAAGACACTGCCCGGAGATGTAAAGAAGAGACTAAAGATAAGCTTTGATTCATTAGATTATGAACAACAACAGATTTTCATGGATGTAGCATGCTTTTTCATCGACAGGTCAAAGACTATGGCTATGACCATATGGGAGTGGTCTGGATTGTGCTCTCACCATGCTTTGGAAACACTAAAAGGTAAATGTCTTTTGGAAGAAGTTGAAATAAGGCATCGGTCTATCATGGATTGGAAATGGATATACAGGGGGGACAGGTCTGTTTTCAGAATGCATGACCACCTGAGGGATTTGGGGAGAGAAATGGCAAATGAACTGAGCCATCCTTGTCGTGTGTGGTATCCTCAACATGTGAAATCTTTGGTATGCTTTCCCCTCCTCCGAATTTCCATTTCCTTTTGATATTTAAATTTCAAAATTCCTACTACTACACAAATGTAACCTGCACTATGTGAATGCTGGAATTAAAGGTATTCCAAAACATCCTAGCTCAAACCAAAGGGAGGTCGTTACATTCCATTTGGGATGAATCCATGGGCTGTCAAATTGCATACTTTATAGGGGAGCCGGAAGATAGTTCCGATACTTCTCTACTATGGCTTCAGCTGCGCTATTTCAAACAGTCCCTGTAGAATTTTCCAAACCTGCAAATAGAGTGCAGATCTGCACAAGAGCTAGCTAGAAAAAAAACAAAACAAAAAAAACTACAGATAATAGCACAAAAGATGAAACAGAGCAGCCGAGAAAGGAAAGGAATTGTATTAACCCATCTTATATATTACAGTAGCTGAAAGCATGATTTATATAGCACTTGAACTAGCGCATGATCTAACATTACGGTGAAGACAAGAGAAGACTGAAATCAACAGCCTTAATTCAGGCAGAAAGAATGAATCTAAATCTAACAGAGATCGGTTAGTGATCCACAATCTGAGGTAGTGAACTAATAGTTATTTGAAGTTGGAATTAACCACCAACACCCCCCCTTAATTCTAACCAAGTGTAAAGTGGAAAATCGAACCCCAGGTGTTCCCCCCACTCCAAGGAGAAAGGAGGTCACTAGGATTGACGGTTTTCACTTAGGAGAGACTTTACATTCAAAAGAGGGGTTGAAACCCACAAGATCCAATCCCACACAATGCAAGATTGGATTCTAAATGAGTTTCAAGGGTTAAGACAGCAAGGCTACCCTCTTTTGTAAAGAATGTAGATAGAAGGATTGAACTAGGAATGCATGTAAAGTGAGAAATATTCGCTTATAAACAGAGATAGGAATATGGGATGAAGCTGCGGACTTGGAATTAGCAGTAAAATATCGAGACGACGCTGTCCTGCAAATTTGAGCGAAAGTTGACAGGACGATGGCGCCTGGCATGCACACGGTCCTCCGAAAAATCCGCGAAACGAAGGGGGATCTGTTCGTCTCTGCACAAGGATTCCAGATCTTCAATTATAGCCGCGTACCTGCAACCTACACACAGAAAAGAGAGGACAATTGGGGGGTTAGGGATTAAGGGTTTGCCTTTAGGTCAAACCCCGGTTTTGGAATTAACCAAGAAATGAGAATGTTGTAAATGTAAATGTCTGTAATGTAATAAAGTACTGATACCTTGTTGTAAGAATGTTTGTATTCTTACATGCGAAGGTGTAATGGTGTTGTATGTTGTATGTGATCTCCTCTTCAATGGTTGAATCCTTGTCTTGAATGCAACACTTATCCTTGAATGGAGACTTAGAATGATCAATTGCTTGAAGGAATGCTTGAAATGCTTGAATGTTTGAATGTTTGCCTAGTGCTTCCGCCTTTTGTACGCATATCTCCTTCCTCCTCAAAATGGGAGAGGAAATGTAGTTTATATACTTGTCAACTAGGGTTGAAAGACTGATTTTTCCGACCTTAGGCCGACTTAGCAACCTTATTTTCCAATTTGCAAACTTAAAGACACGAAGCCCCATAAGAGACCGGGCCCAAAATAGGGCCAAGGACCAGGGCGCTGGGCGCCATGGTCTTGGGGAACCAGGGCGCTAGGCGCCATGGTCCTGAAGGACCAGGGCGCTGGGCACCATGGTCCCACCTCCCGGGACAGCAAGGTGCAAGGAGGATCAGGCCAGGGTGCTGAAAAATGCAGTTTTTGATGTCATAAACAAGTTTCAGGGTCTCCATTCAGGTTCAGTGTTGCGTCGCCATCGTGAAGACCCAAATGCAGTCAAAATTGCAAGTGTCGCAATTTTAGGACGCTACATTTAGCCTCCACTTTAGCAGGAGTATAAGCGTATGCCCATACTTCCAGTAAAGTACAAGGAAACAACATTGAAGGACTTTCACCACGTCAAGGAGGCAAGATACACCAAGCCCCCAGTGGACTAAGGATCTTACGACTTCGATTGACAAAGTAAAAGGGAAGATCACAAGGGAGAACCATGACTGTTAGTAGTAAGGTTCTCTCACTATGAGTCATGCAAGAAAAATACCAAAAATTTTCAAGGCAAAGCTAAGTTCGCCAAGAAGTTTTCAAGTATCTTGAAGAGATATGGATGGGGTGTATGCCCCCCTACGTTAAAGCAATCGCACATGCCTCGTCGGGGGTGATTTCTTTAAGGTAGTGATACACATAAGAAATGAGAAGGGAAAGGAGCACGTTATCACAAAGATTTAGCCCCCAAGTGTGAGATAAACCCAAGGATAATAAACACAAAACATAAATCACGAGGTGACTTCGCTTTCCTCGGGGTTAGTATGCTGTATGATAATTCATGTATATCATATGTATGTATGCATAATTGTTCTTCATTCCCCAATCAAGGAAGGTCACCTAGAAGAAGGGAACACATGTGTCTTTTGAGTCAACATGAGAGAGACTAAAAGAGATCTCAATACTTTGCATTGTCCTCAAGTAGACAACACTAAGGACAACAAATAGAAGAATGAGAATAACACATAGAAGAAGTAACAAAAGAGAGGAGGAGAGAGTCTGCTATGCTAATGAAACTAGTCTAGCACGTCATCCACCCCCCGATCTTGCTGATCAATATTTCGGGAAGGCAGGAAATATGCTAAAGGAGGAACATCCAACACAGCAGATGGAGCTATCACAAGATCCAAACAAGGGTTATGTTCATGTTCCAAGCCACGTTGTTCTTGTCTAGGAGCTAGGATAAGTGCTTTAGAAAATTCGTTAGATAGATGGTTATCAATATCAACAAATTCATATTCACTATCAGAAGCAAGAGGAGTAACATTTTCATCATGAATAACATTTTCATCTATATCATCATCAAGATTTATAAAAATAGGATCATCATGCATCTTATGTTTAAGAGATTTTGGCTCAATTTTTGGCTGAGGAGAAAATGGAATAATACTAGCTGAAGGTGTTTTTGGGGATGGCAAAGTTTGAGAAGCAACTGCACGTGCTCTAAGACGACGATTTTGTCGGCGTTCACGCGCAGAACGATTTCGTCTAGTCTTAGTAGGAAGTTGAGAAGATTGAGGAGGAGGAATGTTCTCATCCTTATCACTTGGGTGTTTAGGTTGTGATCTCTTAGGTTGGATAATAGGAGAAGAGGAAGGTCTCTTCTCTTTATAAAAGGAAGGAGGAGGAATTGCTCCATATAAAGGAGGAATATTTGGTTTAGGAAGGAGACCAAGTCCATCATGACGAGGAGGTATAGGTCTACTTTTAGAAAGTTTATTAGACATAGACATAGTCACATCCATAGGAATGGGTTGGGAATCTTCTTGAGGAAAGACATTAGTTTTATCTTTCAAAGGAAGAACTTCCTTCTCAAGAACGATAGGAATATCAAGTTTGGGTGTTCGAGGTTCACTTAGAGATAGGATCATATCTTTTTTCCACTTTTGATAAGATTTAAAAAGATGATCACTTCGCGGTGGAAGAGATTGGAATTGTTTAGACAAAAAATAATCAATAGGAACGCTAGAAGCTCTTTCAGCTGGTTTAAAGAGACTATGATTGACAGTAACAACTTCACCATTATGGGGAAATTTGAAACACTTGTGAATAGGAGAAGCAATAGCTTTCATGGAAGATAGCCAAGGATAGCCTAGCTTCACACGAAATTGTTCGGACGATGGAATAATAGCAAAGCTCACATCAAGGGATTTGTCATGGACCTCAATAGGTAATGTAATAGAACCAATTGCAGGAGAACAAAATGCATCAAATAATTTCGCAACCACATTTGTTTTGTCATAGATCACTTGATTCAATTGCAAAGTAAAAAGAAATTCTTCAGTAATACCATTAACCATGCAAGAAGGATCAATAAGCACTCCACGGCAAGGTGTATTCTTGACTTTTGCAACTATATATAAAGGACCATCAGGTGCCCTAATAGTTTCACTAGAATCAAATGTGATGGAAGGTTCTTTAGGTATTTTTTTCTACTCTACAAAGTTAATCACATTCGGAGTCATAGACACAAGACCATCAGGTGAGAAAGAGGAATCATTAGTCTCAATCACATTAGAGGTATGAGAAGGTAATGGATCAGTAAAAATTTTAAGATTTTGGTTAGGAGGAGCTACAGATGTATTGCCTTTATCATTCACTCCTGAAACAGAGATAGTATTATTATCAATCAAATCTTGAATTTTACCCTTCAAAGCAAAACATTTTTCAGTATCATGCCCAGGTTGACGATGAAATTGACAAAAAGATTTGTTATCAAAATAGGGTGAATTAATCTTTGCAGGATCTATTTGCTTTACAGGAGGGAGAGTAAGCACATTTTGTTCCAATAACTTATTCATAATACTATGCAATGATTCATTCAAAGGAGTAAACTTTCTTTCTTTCTTGAAAAACTTAGAAATAGGAGGCACACCTGATGCTGCATTCACATTTTTGTTGATGATGTTTTCATTAATGAAACCTCTGTTCGGTTTAAACTTCCCAAATGGTTGTTGACTACTATCACCCTTATCACTCGGAGCCATAGGATTTGCTTGTTCCATTTGACTCACGGTCAGTTGATAATTGTGAAGAGTTGCACACAACTGTTGGAAAAAAGTAAACTCAGAAAATAGAAGTTTTTCTCTAATATCGTTTTGTAAATTAGAAATAAAGATTCTTTGAATATCATTGTCAGGTATTGAAAAAGAAATTTGAGCACACAAATGCTTATATCTACCAATGAAATCAGTCACTTTTTCTTTAACACCTTGTTTACAATGCATTAAATCAATCAAAGTAACTTTAGGACTTATATTGTTTTGAAATTGTTGAATAAAAGCATTTGCAAGTTGTTGGAAAGAAGTAATAGAATAGGAAGGCAACGAGCAATACCATTGTAGGGCCTTATCTCTTAATGTTCTAGTAAACAGTTTTGCAAGCAACCTTTGGTCATGAGCAAAATCGGTACATACTGTTTGAAAGGTCTTAACATGTGTTAGAGGATCACCTTTACTATTATAAAGCTCCAACTATGGAATTTCAACATGTTTAGGTGGGATAGCTCGAACAATGTCAAGAGAAAGTGGGCTCGCAACATCAAATGTGGGCACACTAAACTTAGATTGATTCATAGAGGCAATTTGTTGCTGTAAAGAAGAGACGGTTTGTGCAAGATTGTTAATGGTCGCTTCAGTCGAAGAATTCATATTAGACATGTTAGATTGTGATGGAGGTATTATGTTATTGAAAGAAGGTATTGATTGAGAGTAAGGTACTGTTGACGTGTATTCTATACACAATCATACACAGAATAAAATACCGACAGGCATCTTATCCTCTCTTGAGAAAATAGTCTCTAACTGCTGAAGATCTGCAAAAAGGATCAGTTAGATGGACTCCAAGGTTCTTTTAGTGGGGTCTCCACGTGTGGACAAGCTTTTTTAGTGGTATGATGTGATTTGCTGTTTCCTCCAAGGCGTCTTACGGATTCCAAAGGCTCGAAGATTCTACTAAACTAAAAAGGAACTTTCAAAAATAGCAAAAGGATAGGGTTTAAGGAAGTCTAATCTAGCCTAACCCTATGAACGACTTAGCATGAATGAGATTTGGCAAGACTCAACCAACTTCAATTTTGCCATAAGATAACAACTCAATTGAGATTAGTGCGATCTTCTAAGGTAATAATGATGTTCAATGCATCAAAGACCAAGGACACTACTACGAAGGTACATATCCTAGATACGAAAATGCTTGAAGGTTAAGGACTCAAAATGTTTTCCAGTCGACCATGCACGGCGTTCCTACAATCAGCAAGAAGCTAGTGGTTTGGATTGCGAATCCTACCAAATATCAAATCACACACTTAGTCTTTCAAATTAACAAACTACTTTGATTGAGCGTGATTCAAGTACATCCAACAACCATGAAGATAACTTAAGAAATTTGCAACAAAACACCATAACTTCAATATTTTATTGATTTCCAAGTCATCATATACAACAATTGCTTGAATTTCTCTCTTCAAGACTCAATCTTGCTACAAAATAAAAATTGCTTCTAACTCTAATCTCTCTATTTCACTCTTATCTGACTATTCGACTATTATCTATTACACTATTATTAAATGAAATGAAAAATGGGGGTATAAATAGCATCCCCAGTTACAATGAAAGGTCCAGATTGAAAATAAATCAACGGACAAGATCATGACAACTAAACCCTAATTAGGGTTTGTTACAAATGACCTCCTTTTTACTGAACAATATTAAATACATAGCCAAATATTAAATTTGGCACAAAAATCTAGGAGGTATCAACCAATGAGAAATAAGATGTCATGTCATCTGTAACAACCTTTCATCCAGAATCTTATTCCCTTTCCAATTCTCTTTCTTAGCATATGCAATGAATTTTGTCACGATTCCTTCGATTTCTGTGATTGGAATCTCGGGAAGGTTCTTGATACTCTCCTCTAAGTGGATGACCTGATCGAATGCATCTAGAAGAGCTGCGTCCCAAGTAGGTTCAAGTTCCTTCGTTCTATCAATCAGGAGCATGGTGGCATACATCTGATCATACTGTTCATCTGTAACATCTGCGTCCTTGCGAAAGATGATCTTGATTTTATCCTCAAATTCTTGAATATCCACATCTGTCTCGACCTCGATCCTTCTGCCAAGAATGGTATGAAGTACCTCAAATACTCTGTCCTGGATCGGATTGATCACCTCCTCAACTTGACCACATCTAACACTGATGTCCTCGAAGAGAACACTCTTTATATGGAGTAAGGTTGACCACTGAAACAAACTGTGAGAATCACCCTCTAAGATCCTCTCCTGCGCCAAAATTCTTCTGGATGTATGTCTTATTACTTTCAAGACAGGGATGACAACGTCCTTGGTATGGGCAAATGCAGCTACTGTTGCCATCAATCTGTGGATTATCTCAAGGACCTGGATAGCCTGATGGGTGATCTTCGACATCCTCGAAACAAATTCTATGGCCACTGTGTGAGATCTATCCATCCAACTACATGTACGCTGGACCAGGTTTCTGAATCTTTCTGCTTCATTGATCGATTGAAGGGGCAATGCCTGCACTGGTGATCTAACTGGATCCTGACGTCCCAAAGGTTCATTGATGTGACTGAAATATGTCCTCCATGCACCGACCTCTCTCTCAAGCTTTCTATTCTTTTCCACTTCTTCTCTAAACTTGTCCTTCAATGCCTCAAATGTGTCGGTGGCATCATCTAAAGTCTGCTCTGCTGTGGACGGTCCTAACTCAATAGTCTGTATATGATAGTCTTCTGCTAGGATCTCACCCTCATACTTGTCTGCTGCCGGTGTAGCTATCTGCAGTTTTCTAGATCCAGTCTCATCTCGAATCATCTTGGACATCTTTGTAGCCTTCTTCTTTTCTGTTATCACATGTGAACGTCCAACAAGGCTCTCTAAATCAATTGCATTGTCTTCATCCTCAATTACAATCACCTTGGTTAATCTTTCCTTCAACCAATCTGGGATATTCGATCTTTTCTCTTGAACTTGAATTTCTTTATGTACTATTTCTTCTTGTCTGGGAGGAGATGTTACTTCGTTATCCTCTTCTAACTCATAATCTTGGAGAGATCCATCGGATGAAACATGCTGTCCTGTCCTTCCTCCTGTCTGTCATTCTGTACCATCGACTCCATGGACTCTTCCACTCGAACTATTCTATCCTCTGGTCTGGAAGAAGTACCCGGTGTTTGATCTTTGTTGGCACCTAGCTTTTTCGTGGAAGGCCCTTTCTTTTCTGATCTTTCCTTTCTCTTCGAACCTCTCGAATGGAGATTGCCCTCACTGGCACATCGAAGGTTACCTTCACCTGAATTCCTAGGATTAGGATTGCCTTCACTAACACTGGCTCCACCCTCGGCTGGTTTCTTTTCCAAAGTAAAAGACATAGCTATGCCTTGTTCTCTCAACTTCTGATGCTGAACGTCTACCCATCTGCGAGTACAAGACAAAACTGGTGCCATCAAATCATCTAAATCCATGACCTCGGGCTCATTCCAATTCAAACTAATTGTTTTGCTTTCTCTATCATATGAAGATTGGATGTGCCTGCCGTTGTCCTGAGCTTGGTCAGCCACTCTGTAAATCCTGCATTTCCTGATGAAATCCAAAGGCAATCTAGAATGTATCTTTCGTTTCACTCCGAGATCATCTAGGAGGTTCATCATAAAATCTTCAATCTGCTGTTCATGTTTAAATCTTCTACCGACCGTCTCCTCTAAATGTCCATGCGGATCAAAACTATTCCTCCAAGCAAAAGATGAAAAAGAATACAAGGCTAACTCCTTCTCTGCGTCATCCATGGCTAAGACATTAGGACATACCTCAACTGAATTACCCAAAATAATAGGTACCTGAACTCCATTCTGATGTCTGTGTCTGAATGCCTTCACATATGCTGCCAACTGCCTTGTTACTTCAAGTAACACAATTCTGTCTGTCGGGTACCTCGGCAACATGTATGGAGGTAAAGGACATCCATGCACTCTAATGTAAGTGAACTTGGGAAACTGAATGAACCAAGCACCGTACCTCTTGATGAATTCCTGGGCATCCTGAGATAATCTGTTGTGAATCCCTCCTTGCAACGTCCTTGTGATGTTCATCATGAAAGTATCATTGACTAATTTGTAGTTCTTCCCTGGTGGATGATGCAAGTAGGTATAGGATTCACAAGCTCTAACCTCGCCGGGTCCTCTTCCAATCACTCCTCTGTGAGGTAGTCCTGCGTACTCAACACTTCTGATCAACGCATAGATGACGTATGAACTCATGTGGAAGGACTTAGTAGCCCTGAGTCTCCTCAACTGTACGTCTAGGCAATGGCTAATTATCCTAGCCCAATGTATTGTACCCTTTCCTTGAACAATCACCTGGATGAAGTAAAACATCCATTTCTCAAAATAGAAGGCATGAGGTGCTCCTGTAACTCTGTTGAGCATGGTAATCAAATCTCTGTACTCCTCCTGGAAATCAATCCGATGCGGTGTGTTCGGTACTTTGCTCAGACGGGGACGACTCTTAAGTAGCCAGTTCTTGTTGATTATGCTTAGGCAAGCATCTGGATCATCATCGTACACTGATCTGGCTCCTTCAATGCTCTTATATATCATGTCCCTGTGTTCTGGAAGATGGAAAGCCTCACTTATGGCTTCCTCTGAAAGGTACGCCAAAGTGCTTCCCTCATTGGACACAATTGTCCTGGACTGTGGATTGTAGTGACGGGCACACTCAATCATCAACTCGTGGCACTAAATAGCTGGAGGAAAGCCGGCCGCCTTGATGATGCCACTCTCTATTATTCTCTGGGCGACAGGTGATGGCTTGCCGATGTAAGGGACCTCTCGGAACTTCTTCGTGCTAAAGTTCCCCAAGTTTGTATCTCCAATGTTGCTCCACTTTGACACGATCTTGGTCTCCACTTCTTCGGTCTTCTGATCTTCTTTCATGAGAGCCGAGTGGCTGGTGGATGCTCCCGCCTTTGGGGTCGCCATACCTACACAACATTTCATTATTAGGACTAGATTTTGCAATAAATAGCGTAAATAAGAGAGAAGAGTTTTTAGGAAACATCATGATAAGTCTTTAGAGTTATCATTTCCTAAAAAAAACAACGATTGAGCTGAGAAATTCAAAAATCCAAAATTTCAAAATTTAAAATATGACGACGAATGAATAAAGCAATAATAATTAAATCGCCATACCTCGATAGAGAGCTAACTCTAGAATGCAAAAACAAAATTCGCCTAGGCAAAATTGAGGTATAAAATAATCTTCAATATGATCTCCTCAAAATTGACTTTGCCACCTTTGTCTTCAACGTGATCTTCAATTATCGTCTTTGACGTGGTCTTAAATGGATCTTCAAATTTGCCCTTGACAAATCGCTCAAACAAATCCTCCAAGTCCTTAGCAAATTCGCCTTAATGTATCCTCAAGTGCGCATTTGGTGTGGTCTTCAAATTCACACCACCCTTTGATAACTAAGCGCCACCCTTGGTTTGAATTCGCACCACCTTTGAATACACTTCGCACTATATTCGCCTCTCCTCAATTCGCATGAAGAAAGATAAAAATGATTATGTAAAAATGAAATCTCTCACCCTTCATATATAGCGCGCTCATCCTTTCACCCCTTAGGCCGACTTGACAAATAAAACCATTTTTTAAATGATTTGCAATAAAATAACAAGGCCGACTTGCTTAATTGGGCGTTTCAAATCAATTTTATATTAATTAAATAATTAATTATTAATGCCTTGCGTTTTTTAAATGAGAATTTCGATTTTTAATAAAGGCAAAAAATAATTAACAAAAGATAACGCCATATTAAATGCTAAATAAAAATGGATTTTCAATGTTTTAAATCGATTTAGCATTTGAGGAAAATTTGAATTGTTTAATTTGGCGCCAAAAATATGAAAATAAAGGGACGTACCTCATCGCTCTGGTCCCTTGGAGAGGGACAGGAGCGATTCACCATTTCTGTCTAGATTTTTGCATTTCTTACGTCCAACTCCTTTATCTCCACGTTGATTATCGATCATCATGATGGCCTTTCGAATTTGATTGCCTTGTGTGCGCATATGGGTGTCCTTTAAATGCATATCGCCCTGGTCCTTGTCCAAAGGACAGGAGCGATCTATGTTTTTCACGTTCAATATGCATCTTCTATCTTCATTGTAGGGCGAATAACACCTATGCTTGTTCCCTTTGCGTTTGTTTCATTTGTTTGCACGAAGTGTTTGGACGCTTTGAGGGATCATCGCCCTTGTCCCTTGGAGAGGGACAGGAGCGATCCATGATTTTCTCCTTAACCTTGGCAAGTTTGCACTTTGATCTTCATTGTAATGTCTTCTAAACGTCATCCCTTACCTCGCTTAACCTCGCCTTGCTTCGTTTTTGAAAGAATATGAGCGCTTTTGGTGATATCGCCTTGGTCCTTGTCCAAAGGACAGGAGCGATGTGAGCTTTTACCCTTGATCAGCAATGTTTGGACGTTCAACAATCTTGCGAATTATATTCAAACGATGCCTTGGACCATATGCTATCTTATGACGTCTTGACTTAGCTTGAACTTGAAGCAAAACGAGGAATCCAAAGCAAATCGCCCTAGTCCCTTGGAGAGGGACAGGAGCGATATAGTCACCATGCTCAAAATGATGATCATTTTACGTTCAAAACCCTTGTATATCATCCTTTTATCATACCATGGACCCTCTAGAACATTGCAACATCTTGTCCTTACGTAAATTTTGCATGAAATGGCCAATGCATCTAACATCGCCCTAGTCCCTTCCTGAGGGACAGGAGCGATCTAGGCTATAGGGTGTGAATTTCATCATTGTGACAACCTTTTAATGTTCGTGCTTGCTAGAGACACCTTGAAATGTCCCTCGCCACCTTGTCTTGACTTGGATCGACCTTGAACTTGCGTGGGAAGCAACATCATCCTTGTATCGCCCTTGTCCCTTGGAGAGGGACAGGAGCGATCCTCCCTTTGTAGCCTTTATTTTCACTTTGCCAGGTTCCGAGTTTATATTCAACGAACTCGTCCTTCTTCACTCTATTCGTTCATGCCTTGACATTGTTTGTAACTTTGCAAGAAAATCAATTATATCAAAAATCGCTCTGGTCCCTTCCTGAGGGACAGGAGCGAACTAGGCATTTAACACTGTTATGGACATCCCAAAAATCTTCAATTTATATTCAACGCATTTATCTCATGTTTTTCCTTGTTTTTGAATGTAAACTTGCCTTGACCTTTGTCTGGATTTTGCATAATGAAGGAAATCGCTCTGGTCCCTGGGAGAGGGACGGGAGCTATAAGGTATTTCGCCCTGGTCCCTTGGAGAGGGACAGGAGCGATTTGGTCAATATAGGTCATTCTCCTTCATTTTTGCATCTCAAATTATATTCATTTGGCAAAGCATCTTCCCTTGGATGTCCTCAAATCATTAAGTCTTCGAAATCTCGCAAGGACAAGGCGAAATTGAATTTGTAGCTCCGGTCCTTCACTGAGGGACAGGAGCGATTTTCCTCCTGGAGGCATTTTTGTGCTCATGAAAATCTTCAATTTATATTCAATGGAAAGATATCGCCGTTCTCCATCACTTCCAATTCGAAATTTGTCTGGACTCTGCAGGGACGATGAGATATTTGAAAATGAGCTCCCGTCCTTCACTGAGGGACAGGAGCGATTTTGCTCCCACAGGCCAAAATAACATGATTTTTCACATTTTAACACTTCACGAGGCGAAAACAAATCAATTCCAATGCCCAGGATCAAAAATCAAAAAAGGTCAAAATTTGGTCAAAATATTCAATCGGACAAAAATTCTCATTGACTGTCAACACTTAGACAAATTTAAGCTCTGCATTAACATTCCTATTGAAAATTAGACCATTTTGGCGAATTCATTGCATTCAAAATTTGCATCCTAGAAAAGGAAGCTCAAAAGCTCTCAAAAACGACTGGATTTTGGCTTGAAAAGACAGAATTTAAAACCCTAAGGCTTGACCCTAAATCCAGACAACTAACTAACTAACAAAACCCTAAAAACGAAAGCGAAAACGAGCGAAAAACAAGCAAAAAGAGGGGGTCCCCATTTGCGATGGGGCGATGTGTGAAATGGTCACAACAGGTACCAAGGACACTATGATGGTTAGTCATAGGAAATGATTGGAAATAAGGAACACTACCAAGAGGAATGGAATGGTTAAATGAATTGCCCCCTTGCGTCATGTTCATTTGTGGAGATGTAATAGGGACACTCATTGAAGGAATGAATGAAGAAGTCGGATTGAATGAAGGAAGAGGGTTGATTGAAGAGGAAGGATTGCCCCCATGACTGGTGATCATAGGTGGAATGTTTTGTATTGAAGTAGTCATTATGTTTGATGTAAAAGTAGGTATACTAGCAATAGAAGTTGTCAAAGGAATAGAATGATTGGCTTGAGTAGGAGGTTGTGTATAACCTAAAGTTTCGACACAACTCTTCATAGGCATTACATTCGAATCCACGATGTGTGCAATACCACACAAAATATCAATTCCATTCTTATCGCTTTGAACCATACGTTTTAGACCCTCAATTAATGAAAGAGCTTGACTATCGGGATACTCATAAGACATCCATTGCTGAAAATCATCAAATTGGTTATCCAATTTTGAAAGTTGTTCTACAGAAACCTCATGGAGAGCTTCTTCATCATTAAGAGGATTAGAGGAATTACCCATGTCCTCATTAAAAAGGCCATTCAAATTAGGTTCCATCTCCTCGGTAATTAAACCTTGGAAAGACTTAATTCTAAGACTTCGTCTAACGGGAATAGTGTAAGTAGGGCTTATTGTTGTGAAACTCATGCACTAGAGAGGGAGAGAAGATTTTGAATTCTAGAGGTAACAAATTTCAATAAAATCAGCCAATCTCCTAGATTTAAGCTGTTAAATGCAATCACGACAATCTCCCGAAATTTCAAAAAAAATGTCAGGGACCGTGGCGAACGGAGTGCACACGGTCCTCGCAACTTTTTTCAAAATTTTCAGGGATGAAAGTTATGATGATTTTAAAGCTAATCTGAAAAAATTGAGTGATTTTACGATCTGTAGATAGGCCAAATTAAAGTTGCAATCTCAAAATTGAACCCTACCAAGTTTGTTGAAAAATGCAAAATTTGAATTTTGAAAAAGAGAGGGAAACTGAAATTTTGAATTTTATGATTTTAGAGGGAACACTAAAAGCATTGCAAGCTTTGAAATTTAAAAGTTGACTCAATTTCACGCAAAATTCAATTTTGAAAGTGGAAATCAAAGTTGTTGCAATTAAACATTTAATTTCAAAAGTCACAAATTGCAAAAATTTGAATAAAGCACTAAAATTTTGAATGAATGCCAACACACTTTTCAGATTTAGGACAGTATGAAATACAATTTTGACACAAAATTTTTATTTCCACAATTTTTGAATGATTAGAAGCCTTAATCCAAGCAATCACTAGACCAACTTTGACTTTAATTTTGAAAGTGTTAGAATTGATGAAATCAGCCAAGATTCTGGATTTTAGCAGAAAAATACAGTAAGATCTAGCTCCCAAAATTTCAAAAAAAATGTCGAGGACGATGGCACTCAGGGTGCACACGGTCCTCGCAACTTTTTTCCAAATTTTCAGGGATGAAAGATATTATGATTTTGTTGTGGAATCCAAAGTTACAGCCGATTTGGAGATGTTTTGATCAGTGAAATTATCGATCAAAGGTTGAATCAAGAGGGTTTTTAAAAAATTAAGGTTTTGACACTTAACCACTTAATTTTCAGGATTAAAGCACAAATATGAATTGACAATTTGCAATAGAAGGATAGATCTAAAATTAGCATTAACAATTAAACATTTCACAAGCTCAATTACCAAAAAGAAAATTTACGGTTTTTTATGCAATTAACCTCTAAAATTTTGCAAAAGATCAAATGTGGAAATATAATTAAGGAAGCAAAAATTTTCAGATTTAACCATGAATAATCAGAATTAGGATGTTCATGTCGGGTTCACCAAAATGTAAAGTGGAAAATCGAACCCCAGGTGTTCCCCCCCACTCCAAGGAGAAAGGAGGTCACTAGGATTGACAGTTTTCACTTAGGAGAGACTTTACATTCAAAAGAGGGGTTGAAACCCACAAGATCCAATCCCACACAATGCAAGATTGGATTCTAAATGAGTTTCAAGGGTTAAGACAGCAAGGCTACCCTCTTTTGTAAAGAATGTAGATAGAAGGATTGAACTAGGAATGCATGTAAAGTGAGAAAGATTCGCTGATAAACAGAGATAGGAATATGGGATGAAGCTGCGGACCTGGAATTAGCAGTAAAATGTCGAGATGATGCTGTCTTGCAAATTTGAGCGAAAGTTGATGGGACGATGGCGCCCGGCGTGCACACGGTCGTCCGAAAAATCTGCGAAACGAAAGGGGATCTGTTCGTCTCTGCACAAGGATTCCAGATCTTCAATTACAGCCGCATACCTGCAACCTACACACAGAAAAGAGAGGACGATTGGGGGGTTAGGGATTAGGGATTTGCCTTTAGGTCAAACCCCGGTTTTGGAATTAACCAAGAAATGAAAATGCTGTAAATGTAAATGTTTGTAATGTAATAAAGTACTAATACCTTGTTGTAAGAATGTTTGTATTCTTACATGCGAAGGTGTAATGGTGTTGTATGTTGTATGTGATCTCCTCTTCAATGGTTGAATCCTTGTCTTGAATGCAACACTTATCCTTGAATGGAGACTTAGAATGATCAATTGCTTGAAGGAATGCTTGAAATGCTTGAATGTTTGAATGTTCGCTTAGCGCTTCCGCCTTTTGTACGCATATGTCCTTCCTCCTCAAAATGGGAGAGGAAATGTAGTTTATATACTTTTCAACTAGGGTTGAAAGACTGATTTTTCCGACCTTAGGCCGACTTAGCAACCTTATTTTCCAATTTGCAAACTTAAAGACCTGAAGCCCCATAAGAGATCGGGCCCAAAATAGGGCCAGGGACCAGGGCGCTGGGCGCTATGGTCCTGGGGGACCAAGGCGCTGGGCGCCATGGTCCTGAAGGACCAAGGTGCTGGGCGCCATGGTCCCACCTCCTGGGACAGCAGGGTGTAAGGAGGATCAGGCCAGGGTGCAAATGCAGTTTTTGATGTTATAAACAAGTTTTGAGGTCTCCATTCAGGTTCAGTGTTGCGTCGCCATCGTGAAGACCCAAATGCAGTCGAAATTGCAAGTGTCGCAATTTTAGGATGCTACACCAAGGAAAGAGGAAAGAAGAAAGAATGAGGAAAGAGGAAAGAGGGAAAACCCAGTGAGAATAAAACCCCCCCTCAAAATTAAGACTAACTCTGCTTGATACCTAATATGCTACAATGTCTTGCAACCAAATATCTTGCAGAAAGTGGCTATTTGTGCCTTCACAAAGAAGAGAAAGAATGTCAATACAGAATGTAGCAAAACAAATGTTGTAGTAGGTTCCCCTGCAACAAATGATGCCTCTTCCTTTTGGAAGATAGAAACCTCGAGCTATCAAACTGCTGAATTCCCACTCAAATGAAATGTATGAAGGAATCAAGATGAATGGTTATGAAAAATACTCATGTTTCTCCAATATGATGTTGAACTACAACTCTTCCATACAAGATTCCAGAACAGTGACCACTGAAGTGTGAGATTTGTTTGGCTGTGAATCAGGATGTATCAAGATAGTAGCATGGAGTGGCTGAGAGAAAACAAGAGAATCCAAACCAAAAGAAGATGCAACTTGATGTGAGCTGACATCAGAGAGAAGACACATGTCCTCAAAATTGTCATCATGATCAAAGAGAGATTCAACAAACAAATGATAAATGTCTGATAGGATGATATCTTACTCATCAAGAGGACAAGAATGAACCTGCTGAAGAGAATCTGAAGTAGCATTCAAAGAAGCCAAGATCTCTATCAAACTCGCAAGTGAAGTTGAAGGTACATCAATTATTTTTTTAGGTGGAGAAGGAGCAGTTTGCGATTCTGATGCATTCCCAAAAAATAGTAGAAAGACATTATGTGAGAAATGGGGACACTATTCATGCCCATGTTGATTGCTCCCACAATACATGCATCTGCAATCTTTATAAATATACATCATTAACTCCTTAAAAATATCTCCAAAAAGATGCAAAAACAAAACTTTCAATACAATGGTTATTCCAATCTAGAACAACTCTATCTTTTGTGCCTGCAAATAAAAGTGTTTAGCTTCTTCTTCCTAGCAGCCTACTCTAATACCGTGTAGAATTTTGCAGCTAATCCTGCAAAATAGAGAAAAGCTCTAGTTGGAAAATAAAAGCAAAACTTGCAGAGAAAATCAGAAGAACAAATGAAAGCCATTAAACCATCTTCATTATTAAAAATCTGTATGATTACAAATAATATATAGATCACAGGAGCAGAAATTATGCATGAGATACATGAAATTTTTGGAGATCAACAACTATTTGCATGAAACAAAACTGGAAGATGAAGAGGGAGTTAAAAACCAGAATGAGCTCCTTAGTGAGCCTTACATGCACAACGCATATGCACTATCTCTTTTTCATAAAATACGGTGCGGGACTAAATGTTAAGTGTGTTAACACTCCCCCTTAAGTCTACATAAGGAGAGATATGGGTCTCGGCAACAAAGTCTGATCAAGAACCCAATTACAAATAAGAAAGGAGAAAATCCAATTGAGAGAAACTCCTGACCATTATTCGAACTATAGAAGAAAGCTGCAATCGAGGCTGAAGAACTACAAATGAATCCACACTGCAACAGAATTGTATCAAAATCATAGAAACCACTGCATGAGTACCTCTGGGATACTTTGAAAATGCAGTTGTACATATTCTGTATTGCTCCAATGGATGAATAGACACATACATAGTCTCTGAATATAGAAATTGACCATCTGATGACAAGAAGATATGAATATGTAGAAATGTGCTCCAAGCTGAAGAAATGGAAATATGACATCCAGTTGGGATGATGCCATTGTATATCCATTGCTCAATAATGTCCTGCTAGAAAGAAACTCTAGAAGCACTCGGAGATGCGACTCTAGAATCTCATGTAGTCAGGAACCTTGCTAGAAAGAATCTCTAGGAGCAAACAAAGTTGCAACATTGGAATCTCATGTAGACAAGAATTTAGAACAAAAGAACATTTTTGGCTATCAATGGAAGAAGAGTGTATAGCAACTTTAATCTTCTATTTTATACGAGAATCTTATTGAAAGAAACCTATACTAAATGCATTAAGCAAAACCTCATATAAACTTTCTAAAAGTTTAATTTTTACAAAGCCCCAAATTTTCCAGATCTTCATCATGCAGTGCTTGCAAAGCACATACAATTTTAAAGAATCAATATAGGAAAAAAAATCAAGGAGCATGCAAAAATGAGGGGAAGAATATGCATGCATTTAGAAATAGAGATCTACGCCAGCTTCCATGATGATGCTAATCTTCAGAAATCTGCTTGCAAATAATCGTTAATGCTTCTTCTTCATAGCAAACTCGCTCTGATACCATGTTAAAATTTCTGCAAAGCAAAACTACAAATCTAGCTAGGGAAGAAAACAAAACTTGCAGGAGAAAAAATGAAACTCTATTAATTCATTATGTTTTTACATTATGCAAAAGCATGATTTATAGAAACAAGCCACCGCACAGAAATATGAAATTAGCGGTGAAAGATGCTTAGTTAAACTTATTGATCTGAAGTTTGCATGAAAACAGATCCACTATTCTTGGATATAATGGAGAGGATCATGCAAGCGGTCCATCATTCACGGAGATATATGAAAAGAGGAGGTGTTAGCATTAGTTTTGCATCTAGTTTGCAAGATCCTCTCTCACTCTCCGTGAATGATGGACCGCTGGCATGATCCTCTCCATTATCTCCAAGAATAGTGGATCTGTTTTCACGCAAACTTCAGATCTATAAGTTTAACTAAGCATCTTTTACCGCTAATTTCATATTTCTGTGCGGTTAGTGATCCACAATCTGCGGTAGTGAACTAATAGTTATTTGAAGTTGAATTAACCACCAACAGCCCCAACTTGTCTTCAATTCAGATATAAACCCAAGCATTCCTTCATGGGTTCCTCTTCAGAACCTGCAGTGTTTAAGAATCAGCGGTGGGTGTTTCCAAAGATTGTGGCAGAGCGATATGCAGGTATTTTGTCCTTCTACATCCAAATTTAAGTCTTTATTATTTGTATGCTTAGATGTGAGTTATGTTACGATAGTTTCTTGGCTATTGGGTACAAAGTTAAAAATACATTTATTTTGATTATCAGGCGCCCTTCCATTTAAAAGAGCTGCACATTGCTGGAACCTTTCTGGAAGAGTTTCCAGATTTGTCAGGAAAATCAGATAATATGGAAATGGTAGTGTTGCATGCTAAGCAATTTCAAATGGATATTTGGTCTTTATTAGGATCTCTAGGAATGAATCTCCGTAGTTTAAAAGTGATGGAGCAAGAATTAACAGGATACCTGCCTTCCACTGACACTGCAGAGGAGACCCAGTCCTTAGTTATCTCGGATTTCAAATTACCTCACGAGGGAGAGGTGGCTTTGAATAGTGATGGGTGGTCTAAAAGAGCAATGAGTGGCGTCGAAAATTTAGAAATTAAATGCCGTTATCTTGTAACGAAAATTTTAATTACTGGCAATTGCTGTCAATGCCTACAATCTCTAAAAATTTGTACAATGGAAAATCTTATTGAAGCGGATTTAGAAAAGATAAAGACATTATATTTTCTTGAGATTACCAACTGTAAATTTTTCAAAAGATTGTCACTAATACCTGATCTACCCAAGCTCATCGAATTCAAGATCGACAAGTGTGCAATTTTGGAGAATGTAAATTAAAGAATGTAATAGGCTTGGGGAGTTGCCAAATCTTGCCAGACTGAGCTGCCTGGAGCAAATTGAGATTGACAATTGTAATGAGCTACAGAACATTACGCTGCCAGCGGCACTGATCAGGCTGTCTGTACGAAGTTGTAGAGATTTGCAAAGAGTAACCGGTGACCTTACAATGCTTTCACTGCTGATTACTGAAAATTGCCCTGTGCTTGAGGAGTTGCCAAGTCTTTACAGAGTGAGCTGCTTGAAGCAAATCTTCATTGAGTCTTGTGAGAAGCTGCAAGGTGTATCGGGTATTGAAGAGTTGAATGCATTACAATGGATGCGACTTTGTTATTGTAGTAATGCAGTAATACAAGATCGCATTCATAAATTGAAGGTAACGATTTCAATACTCCGTTTAAATGGGCAATCATAAGTGATACTTAATTTTCTTTGAATGGTTAAAGCACCGCAATGTTGAGTACAGAAACTTAAGTTTTACTTAAATAAATATTCAATATGATTTTCTCATAATTTCTAAATTATCACTCTAATCTTCCATGAATAATTTTCAGTGTTCGAAGGCAGTCTATATTAGATGTAAGCTGTTTTACTTGACGTGTAAATGAAACAAACTTACTATAGATGAACTAAGAATATTTTGTCATTTATTTTGTAAAATAAATGCAGCTGTAGCTGCACAGTGTAGGATAGATCTGCTAGAAGAAAAAAGAAAAACAGAGTTTGCCGGAAAAAATACAGAGCATAAAAACAGAGTGTTAATTAATCAAAAGAAAAAATACAATGATCATAATGCATATGAGCATACACCTTTTGATGTGTTTAGATCCACACTTTGTGGATGTAACTCAAGAAACCTGGGTTAGACTTACATGTTAAATTCACGTGAATGGAGGAGATTGAGGCAAACAGATATTAATAGATTATGATCCATAATCTATGCAGGTAACTGTAAAATAACGCCAACAGAACTAGAAGAACTAGAAGTTAATGCTAACACCCCCCTTAAGTCTAACTAAAGAGATAGAAGAGGAAAGAAATGAGGAAAGAGGGAAAACCCAGTGGGAAGAAAACCCCCCCTCAAAATAGATACTAACATAACGAGAAAACTACTGTGGTACAGTTTCTTTCACCCCAAGAAGATCTCAGAGAAAGTGAAACTTCTGCTCAGTGAATGTCTTCATGAATATGTCAGCAATCTGTTGAGACGTGGGACAATACTGTAAATCAATGATGCCATCATGGATCAGATCTCAGATGAAGTGCATGTGGATCTCGATGTGCTTTGTCCGTTCTCGTTGTACAGGATCTCTGCAAACCTTCAGTGTACTTTGGTTATCACACCAAATGATGATTGGTTGATGAAAACATATACCCAGCTTAGTGAGAAAATTTTGTAACCAAAGAACTTGAATGGTAGCATTGACTGCACCTCAATATTCAGCCTCTATGGATGATAGAGCAATGGAACATTGCTTTTTACTTGACCAACAAATTGGACCAGAGCCCAAACTGAGAACATATCCTGAAGTGGACTTGCAATCAATGCTATCACCAGCCCAATCAGAATCAGTATAGCCAATGAGATCCAAAGTACATCTAGCTGAATAATGAATCTCGTAGCTAAGGGTTCCTTGAACATAGTGAAGTATATGCTTGGCAACTTTCCAATGCAGTTCATGAGGCTCCTGCATGTATCTGGAAACAACACCCACTGCATATGATAGATCTGGATGAGAGCGAGTGAGATAAAGAAGACTCCCCACAAGCTGACAATAGAGTGTGCAATCAACCAATGGTGTATCTTGGCCATCCTCAAGCTTTACTGCGGACAAGAAAGGTGTGGGTGTTGGCTTACAATCACTCATGTGAAATTGAGCTAGAAGATCCCATGCATACTTGGATTGAGAAACTTGGACACCTGATTCATTCTGGTTAATTTCAAGACCAAGAAAAAAGTTGAGGAGACCCATGTCTCTCATGGAAAATCTAGCATGCAAAGCTACTTTGGTTGCAGCAATGGCTTTGACTGAATCACTTGTTATTAGTAGATCATCTACATAGAGTACTACGAGAAATAGAGAGTCAAATATTCTCATCATATAAACATTTGGATCAGAATTGTATCGCATGAAATTTTGAGACAATAGATAAGAATCCATTTTAGCATACCAAGCTCTAGGTGCCTGCTTGAGGCCATAGAGTGACTTCTTGAGTTTGCATACCAGTGAGGAATTTTGTACATACCCTTGTGGCTGCTCCATATAGATCTCTTCCTTGAGATCACCATGAAGAAATGCGTTCTTCACATCCATTTGATGAATCTCCCACCTTCTTGCTACTGCAATTGCAAGAGCCAAACGAATGGAATCCATTTTTGCCACTGGAGCAAAAGTTTCATCATAGTCAATGCCATGAACTTGTTGAAAGCCTTTGGCTACCAACCTTGCTTTGTATCTACTTACATGGCCATCTATTGATTTCTTTGTTCTATAGACCCATTTACACCTTACAAGTTTGTGATCAGGTGGAAGTGGAACCAAGTCCCAAGTGTGATTCTCAATGAGAGAATTGTATTCCTCATCCATGGTTGCTTCCCAAAGAGGATTCCCTAGAGCTTTTGGATATGTTTGAGGATCGAATTCCTGAATCATATAGGCATGCATTGGCATGATGGGATCGATAGCTGAAAGTTCATGAGGGGCATCTTATATATCAACCAAGCTCCTAGTCCTTTGATTTTTCATAGGAGATACTGAATCATCACTAGAAGCCCAATCAAGAACTGCATCTAGATCTGCACATGCATGCTCAAGTTCATCTGAATCAGATTTAGATGTATCAGAAATCAGATCTGAATGATTACATGTATTATCTTTGAGATCTGTAAGAGGAGGAAGCAAAGAAGTACGAGAATGTGACTTCTGAGATGCGTGCATGGGACTTTCATCAAAGTAGACACTCCTCTCAATTAAGAGTGTTTTTGTTGAAAGATCTAACCATCTATAGCCCTTTACACCATCTGGGTATCCAACAAAGATGCATTCTTTGCTTTGAGGCTCTAAAGCTTTCCTTTTCTCTACAGGAATGCGAGACCATGCGCGTGATCCAAAAATTCGAAAATGGGTCACTTCTAGTTGCATGCCACTCCATGCTTCAAAAGGTGTCTTTCCTGTGACAGATTTGTGAGGAGATCTATTTTGTATGTATGAAGCACAATTGATTGCTTCAGCCCACAATTTGGAGGGAAGAGATCTAGCATGCAACATACAACTAGCCATCTCCTTCAAGGATCGGTTCTTCCTCTCAGCTAACCCATTTTGTTGCGGAGTGTAAGGAACTATGTTCTGCAACTGTATTCCTACTTCATCACAAAGATGTTGAATATCATTGTTGACATACTCCCCCCCATTATCTGTGTGGAGGATATTGATCATTTTATCTAATTGATTCTCCACATGGGCTTTGAAAATATTGAGATTCTCAAACACCTCAGATTTGAATTTGAGAAAATAAACCCATGTGTATCTTGTGCAATCATCAATGAATGTTAGGACATATCTAGATTTACTCATGGAAGGATCAGGAAATGGACCCATCAGATCACTACGAACAATCTCTAGAGGGGAGGAGGCTCTCCATGCAATCCCCTTTGGAAATTTTTCTTGTGGATGTTTTCCAAGAGCACAACCTTCACAAACTCCATCAGAAAATTCTATGGTAGGCAAGCCTTTCACCATCCCTTGTTTTCTCAATTGCTGCATGTATCTAATGTTCAAATCACCAAATCTTTCATGCCAAAATCTACTTTCATCATTTGCATGTGTTAGAAGTAAAGTAGAATCTGATTTGGCAATAAAATCAGTGAAAGTGTATAGATGAGAGTGATGATTTGCCCTACCAACAACAATTTTGGAGTTGTCTTCAATATCAAATATGCTCATAGAATCTGGAGTGAATTCAACTCTCCTGCCAGTGCCAATGTGTGTCATTTGATACGCAGAAAGAAGATTGACAGAAAGATTTGGAATGTGCAAGACATTCTCAAAACTTCCAATTCCCATCTCAACCTTCTCTATGCCAGTTGCTGCTATAGAAGATCCATCTCTCAAGTGAATAGGTGAACCAAAATATGGTTTCAAAGAAGAGAGAACATCTTTTGTGGCTGCCATATGGTGTGAAGCTCCAGAGTCTATGATCCATGCATCTGAAGAAGAATGAATAGCAATCAATGCATGAGCATTGTTTCTTGTTTCTGGTGCTTTTTCTTCCTGCTTCTTCTTGGTACCTTCTGGGATAAGGTTACCAAGATTATTTTGCTGAAGTGTTTGTGCCATGAGATCAATGGTCTTCTTCATGCATGATGATTCTGGATGGTAACCACGGTTGCAATAGCTACACTTTGATTTGCCCTTTGTGTCCTTCTTTTCTTTTGAGCTGGTAGATCCATCTGGAGGTTTGGGATTGCCTTCCTTTCTTGGATCTAGTTCCTTCTTCCCTTTTCCTTTGGATTGCTAATTGGATTTGGAGTTGTTCTTTCCACTTCCATGCACAACAAGTGCATGAGCATTGGAGTTGTTCAATGTGCCCATCTTTATGAGCTTATCTTGCTCATGTATCAAGGACTCAATGAAGGCATCAAGTGTGGGCATCTTCCAAGTTTCTCCTGTTGTGAGCCTAACTGTGTAGAAAGTAGAGACAAATACTGCATATTTTGGACCTAGCTTTGATAGAATAAAAAGGATTAATTTTCTTTCTTCTTTGGATTTGTCAATACCACATCCTTTAAGCTGAAGCAATAAGGATTTGAACTTTGTGAAAAAATCTTGAATATTATCAAAACTTCTTGGATCTAATGAGTTGAACTCATTTTCAAGAATATGACCTTACATCTCATCTTCCTTTCCAATGAGTGTCTCCAATGTCTTCCAAATGTCATTTGGAGTTTTGCATGCGTCAACATGAAACAACAATTCTAGAGAGATGGATAAGCATAGCAGACCAAAGGCTTCATCCATTCGATTGAAGTATTTAGACTTTTCAACTGTTGGATTGGGTTCAACCTCTATATTCATAACTATTCGATAGAGGCCTCTACTTCTGAGCTGAAGTAGAATCTTTGGCTTCCAATCAAAATAGTTGTATGGTGTGAGAATAGCAGAGGCTAAGAACTCCATTTTCCAACTCTGATCTTCTATATCTGCAACAAACAAAGATTTTGCTTTTCCTTTCTAACACCTAAGCTCTGATACCATGTAAAATAAATGCAGCTGTAGCTGCACAGTGTAGGATAGATCTACTAGAAGAAAAAAGAAAAACAGAGTTTGCAAGAAAAAATATAGAGCATAAAAACAGAGTGTTAATTAATCAAAAGAAAAAATACAATGATCATAATGCATACGAGCATACACCTTTTGCTGTGTTTAGATCCACACTTTGTGGATGTAACTCAAGAAACCTAAGTTAGACTTACATGTTAAATTCACGTGAATGGAGGAGATTGAGGCAAACAGATATTAACAGATTATGATCCATAATCTATGCAGGTAACTGTAAAATAATGCCAACAGAACTGGAAGAACTAGAAGTTAATGCTAACATATTTCAGAGTATGCCGAGGAAACTGGATATAATTGGAAGAGCAGTGGATGGAGCAGTGTCATATTTAAATGAAAATATGTTTCCTGACGCTAATATTTGCATCAACAAAGTTATTGACACTGGTACTTACAAAACCTTTTATCCCAAATGGGTAGAGCTAAGTGCACTAATTAGCTGTTTTGTGGTTATCATCGATAGCTCTTCTTTGGTAGAGGGTATAAATAAATCACTTTCCTAGTACTCTGACGATGGCCTTAGCATGTGTTAAGGAAAATGGATAATTATAATGGTAGAATGTGTCAATAGTTGGTATTCTACAATAGTTGCGAATGTATTCAGGAGGTATGGAATAATGGAGGAGGAATTACGGGTAGACTTGAAGAGAGATGAAGAGTGGAGAACTCAGCAAGTGTTGCATACAATTGTTGATAAGTTATATTATTTGTAAATATATTTTATGGAGATATTTAATATTATTTATTGGTTATTGTGTAGGTTTGAAAAATTAAATTATATTTATTTATAGAATGAAATTTTGTTTATTATAATTATGTTAAAGTGTATTTATTTTACATTATGTTTTTTATTAGATTAAGTAGGGAAGGGTCCCAACTTATTACAGATTTGAATTAAAAATCAATTGAACCAAAAACATCAAAAATAGGTTTGGAGAACAAGCCTTCACAAAATGAAAGACCGAACTAAGACAAAATCACAACAGACAACAAACAAAAGCTTGTTTTAGAAATAAAATGGCAAGTTACCCCAAAGTTAACCATAAGAAGGATAGATACAACATTGAAACAATGTTGAGAACCTTAGCACGAAACATTCTAAATTAAATAATAGTCTTACCAAAAGAGGATAGACCAACATTAGAAACCAACCTATGTGTTTTAACATCTTTTTTCCTAAACACCCAACTACCTAGCCAGAACAATAGTCTAAACATACCAAAGCTGAGCAATAAAAGAACTCAACAAGTACATCTAAATAACCTTTTCCAAACTTGAAAAATCATCTAGTATGAGCTATTAACAAGACACATAAACCTTGAAGGGGAAGAAAACAAAACCTCTTCACAAGTACCAAGAATAATTGCAGAGGAACTAAAGAGAGAATTGAAGGAACAATCACTAGATCAAACAAACTCATTATTAGAAGTTGGGAAGCAACAAATAGTAGTAATAACTAGTAGGTCATCAATAATGAATAGAAACCTATAAAAGAATAGTAAGAACCACCCATAGAGCTTGGGTAGGAAAAACGGTAGCAACCAAAGTAGCCTCCAATAAGGAGGGAACCACAATAAAAATCAAAAAGTGAGAAGATGAAGCAAAAATAATAGTCAACCATTTGGAACAACATTAGGATTGGAGGAAGGTCAAGAACCTTCAAACCGCAATCTAGAAAATGGGAAAAGTAGCACCAATCCCAAAATAGAATCGTTATAAGAGAATAAGAAAGTGCTAAGTCACCATATCCTAGGCAAAAATAGTTGCTCCACATAGAGGACATGGTCAAAGCCAAGGCATTGATCCAAAATAATGTAGCCATAACTGGTAAAAACCCTCAAAAGAGTCAACCGACTTATGCAGTGAGAGAGACACAACGGAAACAACAAGAAAAAATAACAAATTCATAAAAACATATCATATTCAAGCCATAGAACTTCCGGAAATCATTATATTATCATTAAGGAACATCCGGTAATTAACCAGTTACATACAAGCTTCTAGCCAGATACAATCCAATTGGGATTCTAAGAATCAACCGGATCACAACATGCAAATCTCCATCCTCATTCTAAGTTCTGGTTTCTATGCCCTTACAAATTCTTACATAACATCGTATTTATACCCACCGAAACATATCCGGGTTGGCCTCAAAAGATTACATTCACCAATGTAGGAAAATGAAATGTGTAATTAGGTTAGCCCTAAGATTTAAGAAATCTTTCCGAAAAATAACAACCAGGTGATGTGGTTTAGCAGGAAGGTCGGCCACACGTCAAAGAACATCTGACAAGACCCAAGATGGACCCACATGCCAAGAATCATGTCAGTAATGAAGGAAAACCAACTAGTAAGCACAAGAATTGTCCCAGGAACCCAGAAACAACCAACCGGAAGCAATAACTGACCGGAGAAGAATCCAAATGAACTAGAAATCAAGAATCAAGCACATGTAACCGCCAGGAAACTGCAAACAAGATCTGTCATGAAGAACAAGTAACTACCAATACATACTGGTAAGAATACAGAAATTGCATAAAGAACTAAGCAAGAACAAAACTAAAAGAAAATAGTTTTGGTTGATGCAAGATTTCCCATCGATCGAGGATGCTCCTAGATCACAAAGGTGCAAGAAAGGAAGACCAAGAGAAGCAGAGCAGAGGACAACAACTACCAATGACAAATGTAGAAACACAACTACCTTAGGGTAAAAAGAAACACAAGCATAAAGTCTCTCCAACAAAGGGCCCATAACTAAATAAGGCACCAAATCCTCGAGAGCAACAGTCACTGAACCAAAAAATGCAACGCTTGACCACCACCAATGGAGAATCCTATGAGCACCAATAGACACTACAAAGATGCCCCCCATCATCATCCTTTGCCTTGCTCTCTAATTCTCCCTCACCAAATTCACACCCTCTTGAAACACTACCTCCTCCTTTCCCTCTTCTCCTTCTCTCTCTCATTTCAAATAGTTATTTTACACCATGACTTGCATCAAATGGAGGTGCAATGGTAATGCTAATAATACCATATACTAAAAGTTTCAAAATTCTAAATATAATATAGGATATTTGTACAAGGTAAGATATGAATCACTATTCTCTTGGAGTTGGGTAGATTAAATACATTTGTTTCTAAAAGACAAAGTGGATTTTATGATCTCAGTGTCATTCATTTGAAGATACTATTGCATGATATCGAAAGTGATATGAATCACATAATTTTGGTGCTCATGTAGATGATTTTTCCCTCCAAGATGAAAATATGCTATAATAAGAAAAAATAGGTAGCTTAAGCTAGAATGGAGACATAGAAGAAATGAAATTCTTGTGTTGTGTAACAATGCAAAAAGTATGAAAGAGATTCAATTTGCAACTACATACCTTTTTTCTTTAAAGAGATATAGATGCTATAATACTGATTCTTCTTTCTTCCTTATAATTAGATTAGGTTGTTTTTAGATTTGAAACATTATTAGAAAACTATTTTATTTCATGGTAAGTACAAAAAGAAAGAAATTTAGGCTACTTCTCTAAGTAAACACTCTTGAAGAACAAGGATTTGAATTTGTTCTTTCACAATAATCAAGAGATTAGTGCTAGAGTTGGTGTCATAACTCACCTAGATGCAAGGAGCTAAAAATTAAGAGATGGGTAGAGAAGTGTCACATTCTAGTGGTGCATTATGTGCAAGGGATACTGATGTTGCTACAAGCCTTGTGCAAGGCCATGACATGCTAAACTATGAGGAAACATGTAGCATTGTTTATGGTCTATTCAATATCTAGTTGTAAAATTGATATAAATTGTATCCTTTTTAATCCCTTAAAATATTCCTAAACATAACTATACACCAAAATTAAAGACTACAACTAAAAAATTTCCAAAGCTACATAAATTCTATCCTTACTATTTATTTTCCATCCCTTAAATTTTAATTAACTAAAAACTACAAGAAAAGATTTTCCTCATTAAAAGTTACATAGATTTGATGCAAAGTATTAAAAATTGTTCTTTATTCTTTAAATTTTATTTAACATTACAATCTACATTAGTCAAATCAAAATAGCAGTGGAAGTTACCCTAATTTATTCCTATAAATTATTTTGCATCCCTTTAAACGTTTCCCAATCCTAAAATCTAAATCTATATTGATCAAATCAAACAAAAAATTAAAATTCTTGATATTAAGACCTACATTGAATCAAAATTCTCTCTACTGATCAAAATGAAAGCAAAAATAAAAGCTACAAAACAACATAAATTATATACTTACAAAATATTTTTCATTCCTATAAAAAAATTATAATACTAAAATCTGAATTACACAAATCAAAACTTCCTACTATTAAAAGCTAAATTAATTTTAAAAAAATACAAACAGAAATTTCCAAAATAAAAAGTTAAATAAATTCTACTATTACAAAATATTTATGCTCCTTCTGATATTTTTGACATACAAATGAACAATTGTATCATAAAGAATGGAATTAAAAGCTATAAAAAATTCATAGGATAATATCTAAGAATACAAAATATTCTAGATATCTTAAAATTTTCTGCTACAAAAGGCTACATTTGTCAAATAAAAAACAAAATTTATAATTATGTAAAATGTAGATGAAAATACAAATACATAAAATATAAAATAAGCGAGCCTTCAAATATGCAAGGACAATTATTGAATATAGGTAAAAGTATTCCCTATTATTTGACGTGAAGTGGCACAATACTATAAACCGAAATCTATCCGCCTAATGGAATTTAAGGAAATGGAATCTGTGAAACTTTTGCCCATGGGTGAGACAATTTCGGTGGGTTCCTACGTAAAAAAAATCCTATCGGCTAATTAAGTTATGCAAAATTTCATTTTGACATTTGTAAGCAAAATAAATTTTTACTTAAGTCATTTTTAGATAATATTTTAAATTGAAATAAGATCTAATAAATTAGAAGTCTAAAGTGGCATCTTTATTAATTAATAATAATTATTTTGAGGTAAAATTCTTCAGTTAATTATGCTGAGAGGCGTAACCTACAATGGCATCATATAGGGGTCATCACCAGTAACGGTGTAAGAAAAAATAAGTGGTTCATATTCTTCCAACTATGTATATTATTAGAACTGATCAAAGAAGACTGGAGCTAAAAAAAGAACTGCTTGACATTCCGATAGGTACAATCATAACATATGGAATTCGAAGAGCCTTATGAAATTCGAAGAGCCTTGCATCAACCTTTCAAATCCCAATTGCAGTACAAATTTGCAACGTACGCTTAAAACACATTCAACGGTGGGGGAATGGAGTTATAAGCGGATCTGCTTCTTCCACCAAGGTCTCAACATCTGAACTATGCAACACCAAAACAAGGAGAACTCTCAAAAATAACATATGATGATTGATTTAGAAATCTCAAAAATAATTTATCAAAAATTTAAAAGGTTAAAAGAAAATAATTTTAATAAAAAATAAATTTTAAGCTATTTAAAAATGTCTTAATTTTATAAAACAAAGTTTAAAGTTATTCATGAAATGATTTGCATGGAGAAAGCAAAAATATAATAGAAATATTATTTATATATCTACAAAATTATTTTAAAAGATTCTATTTATATTTTAATTTCTTAAGTTTATAATGGCTACATAGAATGTTTAATAGAAATATTAAAAAGAAAGGAAAGAATCTAATATCCAATTTAGAAAGGTTAAAAAGGCTTGGACTACTGAATAGAAGTAATATTTTTATGGAAAAAAAAATCTTAATTTTCAATTTGGAAAGATCAAAAAGAATTTATATGTTTCTAAATTTCAATCATAAAAATATAATTTTTCTATTTACAAAAAATCAAAGTTATGTGCATGCACAAATATTTTAAAAATACTATATAATATTTAAGATATAAAAATATTTATTATTAAAAGTTTCTTATTTATCATATAGATGTGATTTTTCTATTTTAGGTGAGTTAAAAATATTTCAAAAATAACATATGATGATTGATTTAGAAATCTCAAAAATAATTTATCAAAATTTTAAAGGGTTAAAAGAAAATAATTTTAATTAAAAAAAAGATTTAAGCTATTTAAAAATGTCTTAATTTTATTAGAACAAAGTTTAAAGCTATTCATTTTACATAATTATTTAATAAATGTACATAATAATAAATATTTTATCAATATTTCATAAAAAATTGATAATAAGTTTTATGAATGCACAATCTTACAATATTAACCCTAATTTTAGCATAATCTTAACCCTAAACAAGTAATCTTACCCTATTTAACCATAAGCCTAAAGTAATTGAATCATAATCGTAATTCTAACCCTAATTAAAATTTAATACTAATCATAACTATGATCAACCACTTATTATA
The DNA here is from genome assembly GCF_030272615.1 of Cryptomeria japonica. NCBI lineage: Eukaryota > Viridiplantae > Streptophyta > Pinopsida > Cupressales > Cupressaceae > Cryptomeria > Cryptomeria japonica. Next base: position 66,578,548 of record NC_081411.1, on the reverse strand, counting down.
ATCAAACCCTAACCTTGCCAATATTCTTAATCTAGACTCAATTCCCTGACCATAACCTAACCCTAAACTAACCTAGGTAATCTTAATAATGATGTAAACCTTAACTATTATCCTAATCCTAATCTTAAACCCTATCCTAAACCATTACCCTAACCCTAACCATGACTCAAACCCTAAACCTAACAATAGTGTCAAGCCCTAACTCTGTCCATAATCCCAACAATAACACTAATAATGGTGTACGCTAACTGTAATCTTAACCCTAACCATGATGTAAACATTACCATTAATCCTAACACTAACCCTTAACACCAACCATGATGTGAAACATAACCCTAGAGCTATAATACTAATGTTAACCCTAACCCTAACCCAAGACATGATGTAAACCATAACCTTTACCATAGTCCTAATCACAACTCTAAACCATTACCTTAATCATAACCTTAACCCTAACCCTAACCCTAACACTAACCCTAACCTAAACTAATCATAACCCTAAACCCTAACTCTAAAAATAGGGAATGGATCTACTACCCTTAGGGTGCACCAATCATATATTACAATGTATTAATAATATATGAAGGGTATTTATATCTTGATGCATTTTAAGGGTTAGATAGTTGTTTCCCTAAAAGTAACCCTAGACCTAACAATGATGTACACCCTAAGCCTATCCATAATTCTAAGCAAGATGTAAATCCTAATCCTAACCATGATGTAAATCCTAATCATAACCATAACAATAATTATAACCCTAAACCTAACAATAACCCAAACCCTAAACCCTAATCCAAGTAATAAACCTAACTCTAACCATGATATAAATCCTAACCCTAACAATAACCATGATATAAACACGAACATTAATCATAACAATGACCCTTAAACCTAAACCTAACCATGAAGTAAACCTTAACCCTAGCTATAATCCTAACCATAAATGTAACCCTAAGCCTAACCATAAACCTAACCCTAACTCCAACCCCAACCATGATGTAAACCATAACCCTAGCCATAATCCTTACCATAACTCTAAACATTAAACCTAATCTAACCACACAAATAAACCCCAACCCTAACAATAATGTTGGGAAAAATGGTGTCTCAATCTTGCATTTATGTGAGGTTACTATTTATAGTAAGTTTTCATTTGAGCACGAAATGGTGCAAAACTCTCCTTGAAGCTTCTGGTTGGCTAGATAATCATTCCGGTAAAGTTGCATCGCAAGGTCACAGCTAGTTTTGAAGATATTAAAGTTTTCGTCTTGGAGGGGTGCAATAAAATGTTTAAACTTAATTTTGGGGACTTTAGAAGCTCCGAAACACCCCGAAAAGTGGCCGTAACCGGCGAAGTGGGTTACAAGGTGATAGAGCACTTCGCGAGCTTTCCAACGCTTCAAACGGTTCGTCAATCAGACACCCGGTTCTCAAGTTATGGCCTCCGGAAGTTTGTACTCCTGAAATAGGAAAAATAATTTGTATCGGATACATAAATGAGCTGTAAAAAGGGAGCAACACATGTTGATGTGTGCTTTAACATGTCATAGGGCATCTAGAAGGGAGATAAGGTCGGCTACACCTTATTGGGTGGTTTTAGCCCATGGTTTTGTAATACCGTTTGACGGTCTCTTGTATTGTATCTCCTATTTATGAGGTGTGTGAGATAGAGGTTGTGTGTAAGAGTCCTATGGCTATTGAGTTGCCTCTGAATCTTTGATTAGTGGTACTCCTGTGAAGAGCTTGCTGTGCAAGTATGTTGTAATCTGTTTTTGATTGCTAAATAAAATATTGAGCTGCTTTTGGAGGGTGGGGTTTTTCTCCCGAAAGGGTTTTCCCCACGTAAATCATTGTGTTGTGGTCTGAATGCTATTATATCTATTTCTTTTTTCTGTAACTGTTGTAATGATTTGAAAAAGTTTTGCATTACCCTCCTCTCAAGGTTAGTGTAGGAAGTTGTTTCCGCTACTTAATTTCCTTACAAGTGGTATCAAAGCCTGATCACCTTTGGTTTCAATTGTGGGCAGCTGGGTTTTTTGAACTAATCCAGATTTGAGTGGGAGCTTGTGCAGAAGACACTTTTTGATCTTGTTGCAGGAATATTCAGATGGCGAGTTCGTCAGGGAGAATAGAGGTGGAGAAATTTAATGGAAGTAATTTTGAGATGTGGAAGCTGAAGATGGAAGATCTGCTAATAGATCGAGATCTTTGGGATGCTGTTGATGCGAATGTCCAAAGGCCCTCAGATCCTACTGCGGTAGCTCAGTATGATGTTATGGACCGAAAAGCCAAGGGTCTAATCAGACTGTGCCTGGCAGACTCTGTTCTAATCAATGTCCATGAAGAAAACTCTGCAAAGAAGCTATGGACTAAGCTTGGTGAGATGTATCAAGTGAAATATTTATTAAATCAAATTTTCTTAAGAAAGAAATTGTATTCCTTGAAGATGGAAGAGGGCGGACGAATTGCAGACCACCTGGAAGCATTCAATATGTTGGTGGCTCAATTAGTATCCATCGGTGTTAAGATGGACGAGGAGGAGAAATGTCAGATCTTGCTTTGCTCTTTGCCTGATTCGTGGGATTCTCTTGTTATGGCTATCGGTAGTACTTATGCTGTTTTGAAATCTGAAGACGTGGTGGGTGCCCTACTCGGTGAAGAGATGCGAAGGAAGGTATACATCAGTTCAAAGGAAGCCCTAACCGTTCATGGAAGACCTAAGGAGAAAGGCAAGAAGAATGAGAAGCGTGACAAGTCCAAATCCAAAGGGAGATCAAAATCTCCTAGAAAGTCCAAAGTCATTTGCTGGAATTGCGGTAAACCGGGTCACATCCGTAAGGACTGCAAAGAAGAAAAGAAGAAGAAGAAAAAGAAAAAGTTCGATTCTGATTCTAAATCCAACAAGGAAGATGGCGATGCATTTATTGCGGCTTTGGCGACTCATACAGGTAATGATACCTGGCTAATTGACTCAGGTGCATCTTTTCATATGACTTCCAATAGAGATTGGTTTTCTGAATATGAAGGATTTAATGGAGGTAAGGTGTACTTGGGTGATGATTCACCTCTAGACATTGTTGGTCGAGGTAAAGTTAGAATCAGGTTTTCTGATGGTAGAATAAAAAGGATTAATGGTGTGCTGCATATCCCTGGTTTAAAATGAAACCTGTTATCTGTGAGCAAACTAATAGATGCGGGTGTGCAGGTAGTCTTTTCTGAAATAGGATGTAAGATGATTAAGGGTGCTATGGTAGTTGCTAGAGGTGTCAGGTTTGGCACTTTGTATAAGCTTGAAGCATACACTGTTGAGTGTAATAGCACTTCTGTAAAAAGTAAATCTATGAATACTTCATTGGAAGATTTGAAGGTTTCACCTTCAGCAGATGGAAATGGTTTTTGGGTACCTAAGGGTGCTTTTTCGTCTGAAGCAAAGTTACCTACAGAGAAGACTATGTTATGGCACCAGAGACTTGGCCACATTGGAGAAAAGGGTCTAAGGACCCTGAAAAATAAAAATCTTGTTGAAGGTTTGAATGATTGTAATCTTGACTTTGATTTCTGTGAGCATTGCATTTATGGAAAACAAAACCGCGTTCAGTTTTACTCGAGTTCTCATAAAACCTGTGGTGTTTTGGATCTTATCCATTCTGATGTGTTTGGTTCAGTAGATGTCTCTTCGATTGGAAAATCCACATATTATGTTTCATTTATTGATGATTTTAGTAGAAGGACATGGGTATATTTTCTAAAGAGTAAATCTAAAGTTTTTAGTCATTTTAAAGAATTTAAAGCAATGGTTGAGTTGCAGACTGGAAAGAAAATAAAATGTTTGAGAACTGATAATGGCGGTGAGTTTTGCTCTAATGATTTTGATAGATTCTGTAAAGACTGTGGAATTAACAAGCAGAAGACAACTCCGTATTCTCCACAGCAGAATGGAGTTGCAGAAAGAATGAACAGGACACTGATGGAGAAGGCTAGGAGTATGTTGAGTGGTGCTGGTCTCGAACAAAAGTTTTGGGCTGAAGCTGTTGCCACTGCTTGCTACCTGATTAACAGGTCTCCTACATTAGCTCTTGTTGATAAAACGCCTATGGAAGCATGGTCAGGTCACAAGCCTTCATTGAGACATCTTAGAGTTTTTGGTTGCGAGGCATATGCACATGTGCCAAAGGAGAAGCGAACAAAGTTGGAGAACAAGGCTGTGAAATGTATCTTCATCGGGTATAGTTATGGTGTGAAAGGATACAAGCTTTGGGACCCTGTTGCACAAAAGGTAATTCACAGTAGAAGTGTTATTTTTAGAGAAATTAAGTCTCCTTCTATTACATTGCAGCCAGAATAGACTAAAAAAGAAGATGTGATTCAACTTCCTTCTACACCTGAAAGAGTTGAATCGAGACCCCTAGATAGGCAAGAATTTGAGGAGAGCTCGTCTAGCTCTGAATCTTCAGAAGAGGAGGAAGAACCTCCAACTCAGCTTGTTCAAAGATCTACAAGACATAGACAACCACCTGAAAGGTATTCACCTAATGATTGGAGATGTATTTTTGCTCTGAATACTAGTGTGGATGAACCAAAATCTATAGAAGAGGCATTAGGTATGAATGATGCAGAATCCTGGAAGATTGCTATGGAGGAAGAAATGGCAGCTTTGAAAAAGAATGATACATGGGATCTTGTACCATTGCCTAAAGGACGAAAACCTGTTGGTTGTAAATGGGTGTTCAAGAAAAAGATTGGTTCAGATGGAAGCATTGAGAAGTATAAAGAAAGGTTGGTTGCAAAAGGCTACTCTCAGGTTGAGGGTGTTGATTACGGTGAGATATTTTCTCCTGTTGCAAAAATGACGTCCATTAGATTTTTTCTTTCTATTGCTACTGCTTATGATTTAGAGGTTGAGCAAATGGATGTGAAAACTGCTTTCCTTCATGGTGATTTGGAGGAAGATATTTATATGACATAGCCAGAGCACTATGTGGTGAAAGGAAAAAGTAATTTGATCTGTAAATTGAAGAAATCTTTGTATGGCCTCAAACAAAGTCCTAGGATGTGGTACCAAAAATTTGATACATATGTGTTGACTTTGGGATTTGAGCGTTCTAAATCAGATCACTGTGTTTATTATAAATCTGATGGTGATCATTTCTTATTCATTGCATTGTATGTTGATGATATGTTATTCATTGGTAAAGGGAAAGGTATGATTTCAGAACTGAAGTCTCAGCTCGCTGCTAAATTTGAAATGAAAGATCTTGGTGCAGCAAAGCACATTCTTGGGATGGAAATTAGAAGAGATAGGGTGAACAGAAAGCTATGGCTAGGCCAGAGTAAGTATGTGAATTCAGTGTTACAGAGGTTCAACATGCAGAATTGTAGACCATTGAGTGTTCCTTTTACAGTTGGAACAAAACTATCTGTTTCAGATTGTCCTACATCCCCATTGGAGATGGAAGACATGAGCAGAGTGCCTTACCAGAGTGTAGTTGGAAGCTTGATGTATGCTATGGTCTGTACTAGACCAAACATTGCCCAAGCAGTGGGAGTACTTTCTAGATATATGTCTAATCCTGGTAGAGTTCATTGGGATGCAATCAAAAGAGTCTTTAGATATTTGAAGGGTACTTCAGAGTATTCTTTGTGTTATCATGGTAATTTAGTTGAAGACATGACTTCCCTTGATATCCATGGTTATGTGGATTCAGATTGGGCAGGTGATATTGATAGTAGAAGATCCACCAGTGCTTATGTGTTTACTTTGTTTGGTGGTGCAATTAGTTGGATGAGTAAGCGAGAAGCTGTGGTTGCTTTATCCACTACTGAAGCAGAGTATATGGAAGATACTCGTGCTTGTAAAGAGGCCATTTGGCTTAAGAGACTGTGTTCGGATATTGGAATAAAACAAGGTACAGTGACAGTTTACTGTGACAGTCAGAGTGCAATTAGCCTAGCTAAGAACTTGACATTTCATGCCCGAACCAAACATATTGATGTTCAGTATCATTTTGTTAGAGATATGGTCGAAGATGGTAGGGTGAAGTTGGTTAAGGTGGAAACTTTGATGAATGTTGCAGATGCTTTAACTAAGGCTGTGAGCACAGAAAAGTTCAGATGGTGTTCAGAGTCTATGGGCCTTATGGCCCCTAACAATTGATTCATTGTGTTGACATTCCCTTCCGCTCCTACAAGGTGTTTGACAAGTGGGAGATTTGTTGGGAAAAATGGTGTCTCAACCTTGCATTTATGTGAGGTTACTATTTATAGTAAGTTTTCATTTGAGCACGAAATGGTGCGAAATTCTCCCTGAAGCTTCTGGTTGGCTAGATAAGCATTTCGGTAAAGTTGCGTCGCAAGGTCATAGCTAGTTTTGAAGATATTAAAGTTTTCATCTTGGAGGGGTGCAATAAAATGTTTAAACTTAATTTTGGGGACATTAGAGGCTCCTAAATGCCCTAAAAAGTGGCCGTAACCAGCGAAGCAGGTTACGAGGTGATAGAGCACTTCGCGAGCTTTCCGGCGCTTCAAACGGTTCGTCAATCGGACACCCGGTTCTCAAGTTATGGCCTCCGGAAGTTTGTACTCCTGAAATAGGAAAAATAATTTGTATCGGATACATAAATGAGCTGTAAAAGGGGAGCGACACGTGTTGATGTGTTCTTTAACATGTCATAGGGCATCTAGAAGGGAGATAAGGTCGGCTACACCTTATTGGGTGGTTTTAGCCCATGGTTTTGTAATACCATTTGACGGTCTCTTGTATTGTATCTCCTATTTATGAGGTGTGTGAGATAGAGGTTGTGTGTAAGAGTCCTATGGCTATTGAGTTGCCTCTGAATCTCTGATTAGTGGTACTCCTGCGAAGAGCTTGCTCTGCAAGTATGTTGTAATCTGTTTTTGATTGCTAAATAAAATATTGAGCTGCTTTTGGAGGGTGGGGTTTTTCTCTCGAAAGGGTTTTCCCCACGTAAATCATTGTGTTGTGGTATGAATGCTATTATATCTATTTCTATTTTCTATAACTGTTGTAATGATCTGAAAAAGTTTTGCATTACCCTCCTCTCAAAGTTAGTGTAGGAAGTTGTTTCTGCTACTTAACTTCCTTATAAATAATCCTTATCCCTAACTCTAAACCTAATCCTAACCATAACCCTAACCCTACCCCTAACCCTAGCCATCATCCTAACTATGACCCTAACCCCGACCATGATGTAAATAATAAACCTAACCATAACACAAACCATCACCCTAATCATAATCCTTACCCTAACCCATAACGCTAACCTAATCATAATCCTAAACCCTAACCCTAACAATAATCCTACCCTAAACTTAACCCTAACCTGAATTGAACCTTAATCCTAATTTATTCCTAACTTTAATCTAGCCCAAACCCTAATCATAATTAAACTTTAATACTAATTTAACCCTAACTTTAATGTAATTGAACCATAACCCTAATTCTAAACCTAACTTTGATGTAACCCTAAACACAATTGTAACCCTGACATTATACCCTAGCCATAAACTTAACCTTACAACTAAACCCTAACCCTAACCATAATCCTAAATCAAAGCCAAACCCTAATCTTGATGATAACCCTAAGCATGATATACACCCTAACTATTATCATAAGCCTAACCTTAAACCCTAACCCTAATCATAACCCTAACCATGATGTAAACCTTAACCTTGACCATAATGCTAACCTTAAATTTAATCCAAAACACAACCATAAACCAAATCCTAATTCTAACCATATCCCCAATTATAATTCTAATACTAACTGTAACTACGATTGTGCTTACCCTAACCCTACTTTTGATGTAAACCCTAAACATAATTGTAACCATGACAGTAAACCCTAACCATGACCATAAATTTAACTCTAATATTAAACCATAATCATTACCCTAACCTTAACCATGATATAAACCCTAACCTAACTAATAAACCCAAGTATCACCCAGACCCTAAACCCTAACCCAAGCAATAAACCTAACCCTAATCATGATGTAAATCCTAACCCTAACAATAACCATGATATAAACACTAACATTAATCCTATCACTAACCCTTAACCTCCAACCCTAACCATGATGTAAACCTTAACCCTAGCCATAATCCTAACCAGAAATATAACCCTAAGGCTAACCATAAGCCTAACCTTAACTCCAACCCCAACCATGATGTAAACTATAACCCTAACCATAATTATTACCATAAATCTATACCTTAACCCTAACCTAACCATTACCATAAACCCTAACCCTAATAATAATCATTAGCCCTGACCCTAAACCTAATTCTAACCATAACCATAACTCGAAACCTATCCCTAATCCTAAGAGTAAATCCTATCCATAATCCTAATCCTAACCTTAAACCCTAACCCTAACCTTAATCTTCAACCCTAACCCCAACCATAATCATCACCTTAACCCTAAGCATGATGTAAATCCTAACCTTAAATAAAGATGTTGATCATGACCCCAAACCTAAGCCTAACCCTAACTATGATGTAAACCCTCACCCTGGCCATAATCCTAACTATGACCCTAACCCCAACCATTATCTAAACAATAAACTTACCAGAACCCCAAACCATAACCCTAATCATAATGCTTACCCTAACGCTAATCATTATGCTAACCTAACCGTAATCCTAAACCCTAACCTGAACAATAATCTTATCCTAAACTTAACCCTAACCCAAATTGAACCTTAATTCTAATATATTCCTAACCTTAATCTAGCCCAAACCCTAATCCTAATTGAACTTTAATAGTAATTTAACCCTAAGTTTAATGTAATTGAACCATGATGTAAACCATAACCTTTACCATAGTCGTAACCACAACTCTAAACCATTACCCTTATCATAACCCTAACCCTAACCTAGCCTAATCATAACCCTAAATCCTAACCCTAAAAATGGAGAATGGCTCTACAACCCTTAGGATGCACCAATCATCTATTATAATATATTAATAATATATGAAGGGTATTAATATCTTGCTACATCCAAAGGGCTGGATAGTTGTTTGCCTAAAAATAACTTTAAACCTAACCCTAACCATGTTGTACAGCCTAACCCTATCAATAATTCTAACCACGATGTAAACCCTAATCCTAATCATGATGTAAATCCTAACCCTAACCCTAACCATAACCATAACCATAGCCATAACCATAATTATAATCCGAAACCTAACTATAACCCAAACCGTAAACCCTAACCCAAGCAATAACCCTAACACTAATAATGATGTAACTCTTAATCCTAGCCATAACCATGATATAAATACTAATAATAATCCTAACACTAACCCTTAATCCTAACCCTAACCATGATGTAAACCCTAACCCTAGCCATAATCCTAACTATAACTGTAACCCTAACTTCAACACCAACCATGATGTAAACCATAACCCTAACCATAATCCTAACCATAACTCTAGACCTTAACCCTAACCTAACCATAACCATAAACCCTAACCCTAATAATAATCCTTAGATCCCTGAACCTAACCATGATATAAACCCTAAACTATGCTATCCCTAAACCTAACCATGCTAACCCTAACCATGATATAAACCCTAACCATTATCATAACCCTAAACCTAATCATAACCCTAATCCAAACCATGATGTAAACCTTATCCTCGTCCATAACACTAACCTTAACCCAAACGCTAACCATAACCACAATACATGCCATTAAACAAAGTTTAATATATCTTAGATCTTTTAGTATTTGCTTTGATCTTGCAACACATATATATTAATAAAAATAGTCTAAATAGATATATAAAATTGTAACGATAAAATAATATAATAATACTATAATATAATTTGTTTTAATAAAAAGATAGTATATAATTATATATTAATTTATTTTATGCTTTCCATGTTGCACCGCACAACTGCCACTAGCATATGTGTCTTAAATTTTAATTTAATCTATATAACATATGCCAAGAGATATCCTTCTCAAGGTGCCTATTTCAATTTAGGGTTCAAAATTGATTAAAAATAGGTGCCTCGAGAAGCATATCTCTCGGCATATGTTATATAGATTAGATTAAAATTTAAGACATATATGCTAGTTTAGGAGTTATACACATATTTGTAAACTCACATATAAGATGAGCCAAAAAAAACATGTCACTGCGTGTAGCTTCCTAGCCTAGGGTTCCTTCAGGGTTTTTGATTTTTGCATTGAAAATCTTTCTCGCAAGGGTGCAAATAGTTGGGTGTCCATGGTGAAGGGGGGATGTAGTCAAAATGGGACTGTTGCATCTCCCTAACAACTTTGGTGTTGTGACCTGGGGAGCTTTCGAGAATGGAAGGGTTTTGATGTAGTGCAAAATGGTGTTGTTGAGTGATGATGTGGATAGGGGGATTGATCCCAATTTCGGTCCTTTGCAGAAGAGGATGGTCATTGGGTGCAAGGAATGGTGGTATGTCCAAATCAAAGGACTTTTCAGCCAATGCCTATTGGAGACTCGTTACCTCATGGGCAAGATAAACCAAGTTCCTCTACTACGACTATGTCACTAGTAGCTAAGCTGGTTATAGTTAATTTGATACAGGAGATAGAGAAGGAAGTTGATCATAATGAAAGGGGTTTTACCATCTTAGGGCTTATTAGGCATTTCAAAGGACTTTGGCCAAGTCTTGATAATCTCCATAAGTGGATCTTTGTTCTTTAGGAACCCATTGTTGCTGGTTATGTGCAGATTTACCCACATGCTTGAGGGTTTTTCATTGTTGTTTTCCAAAATGAGGTGGATAGGAACAAAGTCCCTAGTCAAGTAGTCAATGTTGTTGGGAGGACAATCATTCGTTGATGTTGAAACCTTGGCATTCGACTTTCAATCCTTTGTCAAAATATTTTGTTCATACCCCTCTTTGGATCTGGCTTCCAAATCTTCCAATGCAGTTCTAGTTTGACACTTATTTTGAAGTTGTTGGGAACCCTTTAGGTAGGTTCTTAATGACTCGTGAAGGCTCTTTAAGTTTTTTGCACACAAATTTTTCCTTGTTATTGGTTGAGATGGATGTTTGTAAGGATCTCCCTATAAATATTTCTATTACTATGAAAGGTAGTTGGATGTAGCCTGTGGAATATGAGGGAGTTCCCTTTAGGTATAGGAGATGTATTAAGACTAGAAATGAATGTTGATTTGTGTGACAAGAGTAGGGTGTAGCGACTAGTGTCTTGTTGGAAAGAGGTCACCCCTTAATTTTATATGATGGACAAGGCGGAGGTGAATCCGATAACTCCCTAGGATCTTAGGGGTTTAATTAAAGAGAAACATAAAAAGGAATCTAAGGTTGTTTTCAGTTTAGAACCAACAAAGATTGAGCATGGCTTGGCTGGAGGCTTGAATGTCATGGTGAAGGGTGGTGCTCATTTGGGTTGTAGCAAAAATGAGGGCTTGTTCTTGTTCTCTAAGGGGAGGTCTCATAGAGGTGTTTGACAAGAATCAAACTAAGCAGCATTGTAAGGATAGTAGGGGGATGGATAATGTGGGGGTTTCAACTCTGAAACTACTAGAGTATGGAAGAGCGGATGGATGGATCTAGAGGTTAAATGGAAAAATTCTAAGAGGGGAAAGGGGGGGGGGGGGGGTATCTACATTATCTCTTCTTCAAATGAAGGGGGAAATGTTTCTTTGGAGGTGCCTCCCTAATTGTAGCCCCACCTGGTTGAGACTAGTTCAAATCCCATTTTTATACATGTATTAGGTAGATTATTATAATATTTATTCAATATAAATACTTTAAATAATATTTAATATATCATTAATTATATATTTATTTTTACTTGTTCATAAATAAATTTTAGAGGTTTACTATACAATACAATAATCTTGTAAACATTCATTTATTTATAGGCATCAAGTTGTATTTCAGATAATGTCTTAATTTTGAAGAGGATTATAATGTTTCTTATACAAGTGCGATGTATGCCTTATCTTGGGTATTACTCAAGGAATGAGAATTCATCAAAGATTCATACTTGTAAGTAGGAATTCAGGAAAACATCAAAGCCCACCATTAGTTAACCACGAAAACTAAGAAGCTTATGAAATGAAATCATAATTCAATCAATAAAGACATGAAGACAAAGCATTAAAATAAATGTAAACCAATCACACATTTCCTCCTCCATGGTTCTCCATTGTCCTTCTTTCACCTTCAAATGTGATTTTGTGGATTTCATCTACAAGTGCAATTGCAAGTGGAAGCAAGATCGTGAGATGAAAATGACTGAATAAAGTTACTCAAAGTGTGGTTGATTCTGATGAGAAATGCATCCAATTTATAGAAAAATTGGAGAGAGGACAACAATTAGCAAGAAATAGATATTAGATGCAATTGGATTCAAAAATGGGAAAAGTCAGATTTAGAAAGGAATGTCATTGCACACTTTCAATGCAAGAGGATAAGACTAGCCATCAAATCTAATGTTAAGATAAGATGCCATATCCAAACTCATGACGAATAAGGAAACATGCTTCCAAATTAAAGCACAAAAAAAGGAGCCACTTGAGAGAGATAATGAGTTGGAAATTAGGATTTAGCAATTAAGAAATTAGGTGGAAATGATGAATTAGAAGTTAGGAAATTAGAAAGTGATGAAATTAGAAATTACGAAATTAGTAAATTAGGTGAATTAATTAATGTTTTCATTCATTAATTAATTCACAAAAGAGGGGGAATTAATTAGCCAGTTAAATAAATATTTAATTGTGATAAGACGACTTAGGATAAATGAATAAATTATTTAACCTAGAGGGAAAATGACAAATAGGATTAAATGATTAAATCATAGAACCCTAGGAGATGAATTAGAAATGCAAGGACGATAATTAGGTCATGACAAAAGATAATTGATATAGGGTAAATTTGATCATTATTTAATGATAAAAATTGGATAATTGATAAAGTATCAATGTTGATTGATAAATATCAATGATAAATTGATCAAGATTGACAAGGATGAAATCGATAGATGTCAATTGATGAGGACCAATGACTAATCAATCCAAATTGATGAGAAATGATGATTGATTCAAATCGATGACAAATCGATCAAAGATTGATAAAAGGTCGACTTGATGATGGTCGAATGACCAAAGACCAATGACAAATCAGTCACAAATTGATAAGAGATTAATAAATTGATGATTGATCAGGACAAAACCCTAATTCGACATTGAGAAGGGTTGACGATGTCCAATTGAGATGATAATATTGATAATGATCAAAGATCGCAATTGATAATGATAATGTTGACAAGACCTAATTGAAAATGAGACAAATGCAAGAAATGTTGAAGAATGACAAAATGTCGACAAATAATAAAGATCAAATGTACGACATAGAAGAAATGTTAATAGGATGCGAAAACCCTAAAATAAGGTCACAAGAACATGTTAATGTATGACACTATAAGCATTAACCATTCTTAGATGCCTACATTTTGCCCCTCTTTGAGACAATGCGATTATGAGCATTGTTTCAAAGAACAATCAAGAAATATGCCCCAAACAATGACAAAACATATGGATGCCCCCTTGAGGAGTTGGCCGAAAAAAGTCGAGAAAAAAGGTCAATTTATCGAAAATAATACCAGCACTAGACCAAGATGACTGTAATGACTGACAGAAGAAATGCTAGTTAGAGGAAAGACAACTCTCTCCAAGGAGTTCTTTAACCGAAGGAGATCACAATACACGAGCATGTTTTTTGTTTGACGTCCGGGAAGCTTCTGCCAGGTCTGAACTACCTAGTTTGCAAAGTACACTGCTGAAAGATCTCTTCAGCGAAGATCACAAATTTCAATGTCTTGAGGAAGGGACAAGCTGTCTGAGTGATCGTTTGGAAAGGAGCAGGTCTTCGAGTTTCCTAATTGTTTTAGATGACATCGATCATCTAGAACAGTTAGATGCTCTAACAGCAATGGATATATTAGATAAGTATGGAAATAATCTGGTGATTATTACAACCCGTGACGTAGGGGTTCTTGTAACTGCAGGAATTGAGATTGGTTATCTGAAAGGATTGGATAAAGAAGATGGGAAGGAGCTGTTTTGTTGGCATACTTTCCGCCAACCCTATCCACGCAACGGATACGAAGATCTAGTCCAAATCTTCGTAAACAAGTGTGGAGGCTTGCCTCTATCTCTTCAAGTTCTGGGTCGGCATGTTTCTGGTAAAGATCCGTGGTATTGGAGAGAAGAATTGAAAAAAGTCAGTAAGACGCTACCCGGAGATGTAAGGAAGAGACTGAAGATAAGCTTTGATTCATTGGATTGCGAAGAGCAACAGATTTTCATGGATGTAGCATGCTTTTTCATCGACAAATCAACGACTATGGCCACGAGCATATGGGAGGGGTCTGGATGGAGCTCTCACGATGCTTTGGAAACATTAAAAGATAAATGCCTTGTGGAAGAAGTCGACATAAGGTATTGGCCTTCGGTGGATTGCGGACGGAAATCTGGTCGGCATCGGTTTGTCCTGAGAATGTATGACCACCTGCGGGACTTGGGAAGAGAATTGGCAAAAGAGTTTAGCCATCCTCGTCGTGTGTGGCATCCCCAACATCTTCAATCTTTGGTATGCTTGCCCATCTTCTAAGTTTCCTTTTCTTGTTGATATTTAAATTAAAATTCCATCTATTACACAAATGTAAGCTGCATTCTGTGAATGTAGGAATTAATGGGATTCCAAAATGTCCTGGCCCAAACTAAAGGCAGGTGTTTTCATTCCATTCGGGATGAATCCATGGGTTGCAAATTACATATTTCATAGGGGAGCCGGAAGATAGTTGCGACACTTCTCTCCTATGGCTTCAGCTTGACTACAGTTATAAACTGGTGCCTGCCTTCATCAATTTCTCTTCAAAAAATTACTTCAACCGGTCACAATTTGTCTTGAATTCAGATATAAACCCAAGCATTCCTTCATGGATTCCTCTTCAAAACTTGCAGTGTTTAACAATCAGAGGTGTTCGTTACCAAAGATTGTGGCAGAGCGCTATGCAGGTAGTTTGTCCTTCTCCATCGAAAATCAAGTCTTTATTATGTCTTATTATGTGCTGATAGTGTCTTGGCTTCTAAGTAAAACCAAAGTTAAAAATAAATTTATTTTGGTTATCAGGCGCCCTCTCATTTAAAAGAGCTCCAAATTATTGGAACATATCTGGAAGAGTTTCCAGATTTGAAAGAGCTCCAAATTATTGGAACATATCTGGAAGAGTTTCCAGATTTGTTGGGAGAATCAGATAATATGGAAGCGGTAGTGTTACATGCTACGGAATTTCAAATGGATATTTGGTCTTTATTAGGATCTCTTCGAATGAAACTTCCTTGTTTAAATGTGATGCACTCGAATTTAACAGGGGAACTGGCTTCTACTGATACTGCAGAGAGGACTGCTTTTAAGTCCTTAGTTATCTATGATTTCAAACTACCTGGAGAGAGGGAAATGGCTTTGAATAACGAGGGGTGGTATAGAACAGCAATGAATGATGTTGAATATTTAGAGATTAAAGGCCATCATTTTGTAAAGAAGATTTTAATTACTCGAAATTGCTGTCAATGCCAACAGTCTCTCAAAATTTGTGAAATGAAAGATCTTATTGAAGTGGATTTAGCTAGGATAAATACATTGAATTTTCTTGAGATTACCAACTGTGAAAAACTAAAAAGATTGATATTGACATCTGATCCTTCCAAGCTTATAGAATTGAAGATTATGGGGTGCACAAATTTGGAGAGAGTATCAGGAACAGCAGATCTGACAAAGCTTACACAGTTGTACATTAACGAATGTCCTAAGCTTCAGAGTGAGCCGCTTGGAGCAAATTCAGATGGACTCCTGTGAGAAGGTAGAGAACATTAAACTGCCAACAACACTCATCAGCCTGTATGGTTTTATAAAGAGAGTTAATTGATAATAGGCTACATTGTTTATGAATTGATTTTTTATAGAGAATTAATGTTATTTATTGATTATTGTATTGTTTTATCAGCTACCAACATCATCAAATGGATTCGCGGTTTGAAATCAATTTCCAGTACCTCACACATATCAGAGCATGTCATTCTAAAATATATCTCTATTGAAAGGCTTCAGTTCTCTCTCTGCAAATGGGGTTTACCTACAAAAGCCTTTCTTCTTATGATGTGACAAACATTTGACACTATGATTAGATCTGTCTCTTTTATATTCTTTATGTAATTGACCAAAATTAATTATAATATTTTCCGTTAGTTGTGGTTAAAGAACATTTCTAGCCAGTTCTTTGTTCATTGCCAAAAGTAGTGTGTCTTCATAATTATACAATGTTCTAACAATGAAATTGTATTAAATACTGCAAACGTCCATAAATAAATTAGCGTTTCTCAAGCCATATCTTTATGTGTTCGAAATAATGGTATCCATTTTAATAAAAATAATAAAATTGAAACAATTCCTATCATTGTACTGTGATAATTGCACCTCTAACCGACTTAGCTCAGTTATAAATCTTTTTAAAGAGGATTCCTATGCCCTATGTATGCTTCAACCTTTTGGACAACTGAGAAGCTGACTGAAGATATCTTGTTCTAAACCACAATTCTATTAGTTGTGCAACGTGCAATCCCTAGTTATGATGGGAATGTTCAGGATATAGAGGAGAATTTGATGATAATTAAAGTAGCAAGTTCCTTTAAAAGTAAAACCACATCAATAAAAACCCTTATCAACATATAGTGAGATTTTGAAAATATACTCATTTTATGAACACTATAAATCCTTCAGATTAAAACTAGCAACAAAGAGCTTACTGAATACATCGCACCCTTTAAAATTCTTACTCAGTTATTCATTTCATAGCCTTGAAAGTAAAACACAAAGCCTCAATTGCAACCTGAAAGCTCAATGTCATCTGTCACCAGTTGCATTACATGCTCATACAAGACACAGTCTACATGCTGTGCCATGGGCCATTTATTGCTTTGAATGTCGATCATCGATCATTGATCAGGTAGAGCAACTCACAAACTTTAGTGCACGGAATTTAAAATATATTTTAGTCAAACCGCGCTGCAAAGAAAGCATGCACTACAATCATAGAATGACACCTACTTCAGCAAATGTGGTTCAATATAAATGAGATACAATGGAATCTTTGATCGAATAGGAAAAATGTATGGTACTTGAATTGAACCATTCGTCGGTGATAGTTATCAACATATGACATCATCGAAACATTGAATGGACGCACACATGTGAAATCGTGCTATGAAATCTTTATGAGCTGTAATTTGAAGTAGCAATTTGTTTCAAACCCCCCGCTAGGTAAACGAATGGATGAGCACAAAAGTGAAGAGGCGAAAAAAAACACAACCAACTATCTGAAAAAAAAACTTTGGTGAATAATTTTAGGTACAAAATATACATCATTTTATTGTTCATGATAATAGGTGATCTATTTTTTGGGTTTAAAATGATTTATAGTAATATGAGACCATCATTAAGGAGGTATCAAATTGTGTTTCAAATGAAGCATACACGAACTTATGACTTCTCTTTCAATAATACAATAATTAAGATAACTTAAGTGGATTAAAAACTGACACATAACCAATAGAGTGGAAAAGTGCAACCTTAAGAAAAAACGCCTTGATTAAAGCTACAATATATAAAACCATGCATAATGTGATTAAAAAATGATGCATAACAAAGTGAGAACCTCAAAGTCTTTAAAGTACACCTATCCTAATGCTAACATCTTAATCCAGAAAGTGCATGATATAGTTGGTAATCTAGATGAGAGGGTTGTAAAATAACAAAACTACACACATTTGCAGGATGACCAAAGTGATTTATTCATTTGTTTTGTAGGTCAACAACAAATTAGAAATTGTTAGCACAAAGAATTGAGAAGCTAAAAGCCATGGGGATTCAACTTATGGATAAACCCTAAATTTTTTACAAAACCTAACACATTATTTGTTGAGCTTGACATAATTCTCTTCTACCTTTCACATATTTTTTCCTCGCTAGTCCCTGAATTTGTGCAATTACCAATTCAACCACTCAAATAGATAGCTTTATATACTTTCAATGAAAGTTATTTTTTCTATTTATTTTTTGTGCCTATTTTCATAGCTTCGCCACCTATTTATACACTAAAAAAAGAGAGGAGATAATTAGGGAGAAACGGGTTTGCCTAATTCAAACATCAATTTTGGAATTAGCCTTGAAATAGAATTGAAATGAACTTGAAAGGAAAGTGTGTTTTTAGGTAGTAGAGGTAGATCTGAAAATGGAAGTGTCTTATACGTTGATGACACAAATTCTTCTGGGAAGATGATCATGAATGTTAATGCACTAGCATGACTCACACTTTTATAAAGGAAATGGTCAATGCTGATTCAACTTTTTAAATTAAATCAATAGAAAGTGAAATATATGTTTTGAATTTTGAAATGATGTAAACTAATAAAATTAATATTCTTTTGTCTATTTTATCTTTATAATTTTAACAAAAATTTAAAAAATTATTTGAATGTAGTTTTTTATAAAGTAAACACTATAATTTAGTTGCTAATAAAATGTTGAAATTGAAGTTACACAAGTCGCCACACTTTATTTAGTAAATTTTACATTTTTCTCTTCAATTTTTTGTGTATATTGATAACTTGAAACTTTAGTGCATGGATATATTTTTTAGTATTTTTAATAAATATATATTTTCAATAAATTTAAAAAGTTGTGTGCGCTGAAATATAACTCTTTCCAATTGTCACCACCTTTTTTGTTAATTATTTATCCAAATTAGAAAATAATTATATCATCTTGGCATAGGTTCTTTTCTCTACAGCATCATATTTTTTTCAAAAAATTTAAATAAATTTTAGTATTTTTCCTTGACAAGATAATCAACCTTATATTTTAGTGTTGATGACCTACTTTCAATTAAAAAAGTAATAAAAAATAAAAAATAATTAAAATATCAAAAGATATATATTTTGGAAAATTTACTTATAGATCTATAAAATGATATTTTTACATTTCAAAAAAAATATTATTTATAAGAGTAGGAGTTGTTGAAACATCGAGTTTTTAAATTTTTTTTTTTTTGGTAATTAGACACAAAGTGGTATAAAATATACATTTAGTAGACATTTTCCAAATGAAAAAGTTGTGGCCCATATATAACTTAGCTATAATGAATCTATATAGACCATATGTTTGACTAAAATTAATTTTTAGTCAGAATTACTTAAATTCACTTGTGCTGATAAGTTGGCTTGAAACGTGACACAGTTTTGTGCTTTTAACCCTAAAAAGAAATCATAAAAGACATGCTTGCATGAAGGTTGTTGAAGCTTTCCACAATGAAGAATATGGTTTGATGAAATTCCTTGAATGCTTGAATTGAATTGCCTATAGTTCTCCTCTTATGTTTAGTTCATGATTCATGATTGCTAGGTCTAAAATGAGGGAGGATATCTTGCTTATATACCTCTCCCAAGCATTTCAAGATGCAAAACTTGGAGCAGGATGACACGGGAAAAGATTTCCCACTCAACCTAGCCAAGTGTGTCATGATTTAAATTTGGGCCCAAACATCAGTGAGTAGGATGCCTTGGGTGACCTATCCTAGAAGGCAAACACCATAGGTTTCTTTCTCCCCACAATGTGGCCTTAAATTGGGACCTAAGGTCCAAAATGAGAAGGAGAAGCTAGAAAGACATATGAAATTGAGTTGTGATGAACGAGACCGAAATTGAGAGGTCATACATGCCAAAATAGGGCCTAGCTAAGAAATAAATTGCATAGGATCTTGCAATTTATGATGCTACAATTAACAATTAAACTTCTATAGCTACTATCAAAATGTAATTTATAAACTTTATATATATCTATATATCTATATATATATATATATATATATATATATATATATATAGAGAGAGAGAGAGAGAGAGAGAGAGAGAGAGAGAGTCCAAATTGGGGTTAGAATACATCACATTAAGGATGGAAATAGAGGTTCCAAATACTTCTTCAACTACTTAAATTATAAACATGAAAAAAGGCTTATTAGTGTAATCCAAGATGAGTCTAGGTAAGTTTGTATGAATTGAGAAGAAACTAAATCTATGTTTATCACATTTATGAGAAAAATTTGGAAATAATTCTATTAAGTAGGATACCCAATCAATATTGAAAAATATTATCAAAGACCACATACCACAAAATTTGGATTTTGATTATGGTCTACCTATAGAAGATTGGAAGCTCTTAAAGAATGTTCATTAGAGCCTTATATTAATAGAGGTATGATCAAACTTCTTCCAATGGGAAAGAAAGAATGCAAACTCTATGTTGAATGGAATCTTATTATTTTAAAACCTCTTATAAAATCATTGGTAAAGCTTTAGTTATAAGGATTAAACTAACAACAATTGTATAGTTTGACCTAGACATAATGTGTTCCTAGGTGGAAGATTTATTCTTGATAGGTTAATCTTGGCCTAGGGAACTAGTGAATGGGGACAACACCTAGAAAACAATCTCCATGAAGGAAAATAAATTTCAATTTTTATAGCTCCGTGAAGGGGAAAGATTCAGTTCCATATATTTAAGGTATCTTAGCTAAGCTATGATAGGAGGCACTATTTAATGTAGCAAATGCAATATAAAAAGCACACGAATACTGTAATATGATAAGAAGAATCATTTAAGGTGTTTGCATGAATAAAAAATTCTACATTCTATGTGGTCAAATTTTTTGTATAACACCTTATTTTTCTTATTTAATATTCTTACATTTTCTTCAATTTATGCATATAAATCCTCTTTTGTCATTTTTAGAAAAAAAAATAAAATACTTTACATATCTTATTCTTTCAAATGTTTTGCCGATATTTTTTATGAGCTACAACCACCAACAATTGAAATGATTAGTATGTCTTTAATTCCTACTTGGATTTCATCTCAATGGACTTCTTTCTATATGTGCTTTGATACATTGTTCTATAATGACAATCACAAATATTATTCAAAACCATGCTTGTATAATAAAAGAAGTACAAAATAATAACTATGATACAATGAATTATTCTTGGCATGTATGACTGATTATATGATGTTTTATAAAGCCTTTCAAACTACCAACAAAAATACAACTAATCATTTTAACAACAGTAACAAACCACAAGTCACTAACATGACTTTTGTACAAAGTGAACCTTAATATTCCAACATAGAATGCAATGTTTTTTATTTTCTGTACCATGTTAGCATATTGTTTAAAACAAATGAATGCTCTATTTGCCCATGCTCTTCATTTGTTTTAAATTAGAAAAATTTACAAAATTTATTCTTCCTTTCTTTCAAACTATCATAATGAACGCATTATATTATTAGTGTTAAATATTTCATAGATCAAACCAAACCTCTCGTGATTAATTCTGATGACTTATTTTTCCAACAATCAGATTTGAAACCTCTCTTGCTATATATGAATCTCTTGTGTCTCTCTTTCTATCTTCTGCGTTTGCTTTTCCTCTGCCGTCTGATTTAATTCATGGTTGGTGTAGCTTTAAATTTTCTCTTTTAGGCTTTTGTAAACAGTACACGTATTAATCGTTCCTGGGGTTTCTCATATATCTTCGTTCTTTCCTTTTCATAATTGTTCTACTGGTTGTTCCAGTAGAACAATTCCAGTTATGCACCTTACTGTTTTCATGTACTGGGGGTTGCTTTCGTATAAATTATTATAAAATATCGCATAAAGCAGAAAAGAGGGATTCGGGAGTTTTAGACACTATCGACATAAGAGACATCGTAAGAGGATATTTTGTAAAGACACAACACTCTGAGCAAAGAAAAAGAAGATGAAAAAGATGACAAAATACTCCATCATCGGCATAATCACTCTAAGATCTTAACCAAATGTATATTCGAATAGAGTGCTTAAAGGTGGAGCTTAATACATTACAGAATAGAGATAAATGCACGTTAACTGAAGACAAGAAGAAATACTGTAAAGCGTAAATAGAAGACATCAGATATGAAGTTTTGGATACATGGATCAAACAAAAACTCTCAATCCCACATCCCCGGCATACAACAAGTTAACTATATATAAACAAAGCCACAACAGAGCTTCTATTTCAAGATTTTTCTTTGTCGATTCGCACATCAGAGATTTGAATGGGTTGTTGAAGAATTACTTTGGGAATGAGAGTCACCTTAATACTTTCTTCCTCAACACCAACACCCAAGTTCTGCAACACCTCAGAAATCACCATATGCATCGAAAACTGCCCGCACCCGCCTTCTACATCACCTATCGCTGGGCCAGTGACATCTCGTCAAATTGGGACGCATAGGAGCCATCTAACAAGCCCACGCTACAAGCTTGTAAAGACTTTCTTTCTATATATAGAGCGTTCACTATGACCCACACCAGAGCTTTAAGTCTTCTGCTGCGCTTCTTCACACACAAGCCACTTGTACACCGTTTCTTGAATATTTTTTAAGTATATAGACCTTTCAAACATCTTGGATTCGCTGAATTATTATTATCCGGCATGAATCCTTCGCTAAACCAACGCCTTTGTCGATGATATCCGCGAAATGCCTCCGCTATAACCTGAGCGCACTTGCATAGACAATTCCCATTTGCATTGTTTCAATGTTATTCCTCTCCGTACCCAATGATCTTCCATGCGCCTTTTATTTAATTATTGCTCACGCAGGCTGTTCGCAGTCGCACACCCTGCCTTGATAGCTTCTTGTTTACTTGTTTTAGTGTTCAGTCGAGTTGGATACACTGAATCTACTTCCACCACTTGTAGTCATTCAATGATTGGGACTACATATGCGTTTCTCCTGACACCTAAAATGCACCTCATACACTAATAAAGTGGTATGGATGCATTTAGGCGGCTGGATAGTCACTTTTATAAAAATCCTCAAAGCATCAACAATTAGATCGATAGAACTTAGAAAAGTATGAAAAATGGAAGATGGCATTCCACAAAGTCTCATTTAATAAAAGTTGAAAGAAAATCCTATCCTTTAGTTTAACAACAGTATGTTTGCATACTTTAAAAATATGATATATTAGTGCTGGCATCTAAAGAAGGTTCAAGGGTTACGTCGATAGTAAAATATATTTTAGATAATATATTGGAGGGTACAATGTACTTTGAATAATTACAATAAGATATATAAGATTTTTTTATAATATACCATATTTCTAAAATCTATGTAAATAACTTTGTTGGTAGGCAACCCTTCTATGACACATTCGAGAATATGATTATACACTATGACAGTAATTCGTATCTTGTTTAACTTTGAAGTTTGTGTGCAACCTAACACGATCTTTGCATTACAATGGGACCAAAATAGTGGAATCAACTTGCTTAATTCTTTTGTATTGTCACTGATGCCCATGTTACACCAACATATCCAAAATAAGTCTATTGGTAGGAAATCATTCTATGACACATTCAAGAATACGATCATCCACTATCACAATAATTGGTATCTGGTTGAACTTTGAAATATGTGTTTGCACTTCTAAACATATTTACTTTCCAATTCTAATTATAATTCCCATGACCAACTTTTTATGAATATTAGAAACACAAATTTAGCAAGTAAAACAGTGATGGGACTATATAAAATTCTCCTAATGAATAAGGCAAGCATAACATAAAAATTCTTTTATATCAAGGATTGAAAATAAAATCTTATTTCTCTATTGCATGATAAAAATAGAAATATTGTTACATCTCTTATTTTTCTATTATCAAGAAGCTACCATTTTGTCCTCAAAACTCTCATAACTCTCAATATATATAAGAAGGGAATTTTTCAAGCCAAGGAATTACAAGATATGAAACTTTCATACCACCTTCAAGAGTTCAACTAAGCATAAGCTAATGAGAACCCAGTGATATGATAAATTGAGCCCAATCCTTTGACATTACCCCATTTCTTTTGTTTGGATACTATGATCTATAAATCCTCATTGATATTTTGTATTTGCTTGTTTGATTCGAGATGTGGTTTTTATACTTGGATAAACTCAATGTACTCTTATTTGACCCAATTTCGTAAATTCTCTACTCATAGATAATCCAAGTTAATAACAAATGTTTTTCTCCATAACTTTGCATTGTTATTTTTGACTTTTATCACTGCGTAGAGACTTAAATGTAGGTGTCATTTGAATACATTGTCCAATCTTAATGTATGTCCTCAAAGTGAATATCAAAGACTATATGATAGTCACCTAAGCTAACCCAACTGTTATGATCTATCATAAGGATGTAAATGACATGTTGAGAATATGCCCCTCTTAAATTGATTACCTCTGTCACCTAATTTACCTAGCATCGAGAGAGTTTTGAACATGACTCTTGATGTCTTAATAAAATAAATAAATAAATAAAATTTTATGAAGTCTAGGTGAGGCAAGATAAGGGCAAATCGCACCTCTGCAAGTGTTCTACATACCTGAGAATTGCTTCGATTAGGAAGCGGATTGGGTAACGCCAAAATTTAAATTTATTAGATAGAAGATACCAATCATTCTCCTGTTTTGGTAGATCTGACTCTATCATATGTGAGCTTATAGATGGAAATGATTAAGAAACACTGCACAATATTCAAATGCATGCAGTTTTCCAATGTCTTCCAAATTTCCTTAATTACTAATAGATTGAAGGAGTAGCTATCAAAAGAAAGAGGTATAGATGCTTCACTTGCTTCCAATGTTAGAACATACCAGTTCATATTCAATTGAAGAAGAATACAAGAATTTATTAGAGGCAACTTATAACAGGACTGAGGGATATGGTGGAAGAAAGGACAATAAACAAAACTGTTGCCAAAACTATAGTTAATTTTAATGATATTTGGTTTCTCATCTGAATTAATAAATGCTTTTGGTGCAGTGAAATGAATTTTCCAGCTCCAGCAAATAAATTAATATCCAATGCTCAAAAACTGTATTATTTGATTTGATCAATCTAATTTTTTGAAACAGATTTTGTCCTCGATAAAGACAATCTGGGGCGGCTCATCTACAGCTAGAAACAAGATGGTTGCAAGCTTCGTGGAGTTCCAGCGGCTTGAAGAACTTTTTGTTCGAATTGTGATTTGTCGGTAACCTGTTTCTCGATGAGTAAGACAAATATTCAGGCGTGAGATACCGACAAAAAAATGGGTGTATGCCAACAGAAAGATGGTGGTATATCGGCAGAAAAATAATTGTATACCGGCGTGAGACAATTCAGGTGGGGAGCGTTCCCTGCATAGAAATCCTATCAATGAAATATAATAAAATATTCTCTAATCTTCAAGATAAAGGTTTTTTTTTTTTTGTGAAATCAATTACCAATCTTCTCCAATTTCAAATTATTTAATATCTTATTTCAAATGATTTATTTCGTAATCCTATTGATATGAAGGCACCCTCTATTAGCTCCACAACACACAATTTGAATTGGGGAGAGGAGGTCTGTTGGCAACAACAATGAATGAAGACTGAGAGGTGGGGAGGCGGGGAGGCATTGGGGTGGAGGGAGGGGGCAGGTTGAATCAGTGTCCACCGGATCTACAAACTTAATCACAAATACAGATCTGATAAACTGCAACAATAACAAAGATAAACAAATTGAAAGTACAACACACAACACCAAAATTTTTGATGTGGAAAACCTGGTTAAGGGAAAAACCACAGTGGGAACCTAGGCACAGTAAGATGATACTCTACAATAGTATGCAAAAATATTACAATGGGGAATACACATGCATTCAAGAACTTTGCCTAGAGCTCACTGCTCAAATAAAATGACCTAGAAGTCTACAACCCTCAGGGAAGTCTCATTGACTTACAACAAGACTCAGACTACAATCCGGAAGGAATGAACTGAAAGAATAACACATCTCCAAATGCCTAATTATAGTTCTAGTTAAACACAAATATCTGCTCAATCACAATATCGAAGGATGAGTCACTTGCTCTCACATACACCACTCTCTGATAATGCAGACATAACCTCTGTTAGAGTTATCATGTATTAGCTAATAATTATTTATTTAATTATTAGTCTATTATCCTCTACGCTTAAGCTAAATTTAGGCATTTAATAATATTATAGGTATTTAATAATTATTAAATACACTTTATCCCTTTAGGGTTTCTTTAGGGTTGGATATTCTCCTTTTATAAGGATTGTATTGTACTTTTTATTTCAATTCTCTCTCTGAATGATAATCTTTTTCTTCAGAGTCATTGTTGCTTTTTTGCCTCCATTCTTCTCTTGTGATAGGTATTTTTCTTGCAGGTGTTCTTGGGATCTCTGAAGTTTTATTTTTCAACTTCTTCATGGTATCAGAGCTCAAATCTGCTGCTGCCTGTTTTTTGTTTTTTAGAAGATTTTTGGAGGCTAGGGTTTCAAGTTTTTTCAAAGCTTTTTATTTGGATATGGGGTGATTCTTTGTTTTTGGGCATTTTGGGTTCAAATGTGCGTCACCATTGAACTCAGAACACCCAAAAACCCCCATTTTCATATAAAATTTGTCTAATTTGGACAACTTTGGTCTCTGATTTTGTTTTTAATTTTTGCCCATTTTGGGCATGAATTTCAAGAAATTCATTAAAAAATAAATTAAAAATAAATAAATAAATTATTAAATTTTTTTTTTTTTGTTGTTTTATGGCATACCCAAGCCAAAAAGCAAAAAAAAAGGTGAAAAACCTTTTTTTTAAAAGCAAACGGGGGGGGGGCTCTGTAGGCCCATACAGCTCATAGTAGGTCATCGACCCTGCCCCACCACCTGGAGCAAGCTTTGTCTCCGGCCCCCGTGCCCCCTGTAGCCCTTTGGCCTTTGTGTTGCCGCCCTTCGGCCTCCATGCCACCGTGCTGCCCTCCAACCTCCATGCTGCCTACCACCCTCCGGCTTCCATGTTGCTGCCCTCTGGCCTCTGTGCCGCCTGCTTGCTGCTGGGTTATTTTTCTAGCACTGCCGACGTTTTTCGGCCCCCACTATTTTTTCGAGCGGACATATTTTTTTTTTTGGCAGGTGGGTGTTTTTTCAAGTAGTAGGGGAATATTCCACAAATATTTTGTTGATGTCATGCTAACATCAGTAGTACAAACTACATAGTGGCCCCCTTGAACCCTCTTTGTGCCCTAAAAGAGGTGTTTTTTTTCTTCTTTTGGCCATGACTTGGGCATACAATATCATTTTTTGGCAAACAAGATATTGTTGGAAATTTGGTTTCATCTACTTTCCAGATTTGTGGGTTTAATCACCTAGTTTTGTTGCTGGTAGATTCTACAGCTATTTGAAGGCAGAGGTGTTGTTTTCAGTCCCAGCTCATAACTTTTCGTTAGTTTTTCCATTTTTCATGATTCTAGCGGTGTTGGGATGGTGTTTCAGAGCTCTTCATAGCCATCCATGCACCTTTCCGAGATTTTACTCTAGGTACATTTTATTCCATTTTTTGTATTTTCACACTCTGATGAATTACTTGGACATATGAGATTGTGGAAACTTCTCGTTTGGGTGGCATAACTTGTTTTTGGTTGTTCTTCATGTATTTCCAGCCTTTTGTCTTCTTTGAGCATTGAATACATCATTTTTGTAAGCATTTTTATTTTATTCAAATACACTGAGATAAAGTGCCACTATGTCTTGCATGCTTGAGATCTTGCACATCTTGTGCCTTATTGTATTCGCACTCCATTATAAAGTGTCATGGGGGGGTTTGATGTTTTCTTTTGTTTGCCATCTACCTTTTTACGTGAGTGTTCCTTCCACGACATTAGTCTCATGATGTGTGTCGAGTGAGTGTTCCTTCCATGACACTAGCCTTTATATGTGTTTGTACTTTCTGTTTCACTCTTGATGTTCCTAGTTCTTTGTCATGCAATTTTTTTTGGCATTCAATTTCAGTGTACCTATCACTTCTCCCTTGTCAGCATTATGGGGGATTCTACTGTTAGTGCTAATTCTTCCTTGGTTCATTGGAGTGAGCTATGTATTCAGTATTTGTTTCTATGTACTAGGCGGATGCAGTAGCTAGTTTCCCATGCATTTTGGTGAGATGGATCATTTACTATATGGACACTCTTTCATTCCTATTTTTGGAGGCAACCTTCCATTTTCGATTGATCAACTCTTCAAACTTTAGTGTTTTTTGCCATCTGTATCTTTGAGTTCATTTGTTTGCCTTTGTTTGCCATCTGATTCAAGTAGTGTTATTTGGGGGCACTCATGCAGATTAGAGTCTTCTCTACCTGATCATCTTCTATTTCAGTGGAGGTTTTTCAGATCGATAGTTATTCTTCGACAGTGTTTGCAACTTCATTCTTCAATTGTGTTCTTCATGTTCATCCTTTGTTTCTATTTTCTGAAACATTCTCTAATTTGGAGGCTTCTTCAACCCTTCACTAGTCTTCATCTCTTTTTGGAGTAGAGTTTATTCCCATGAGGTTTTCTCTATTTCTTCATTTTACAGAGACTCTTTTGTACTTGGGTACCTTATCAGGCTTTGTTGTCGGGACCCAAGTTTGCCTTCATCATGTAGTTGCATTTGCTTCATGCATTCAGTTTTTTAGCTACTCTCTAAGTTCATCTTAAGGGAGGGTGTTAGAGTTATCATGTATTAGCTAATAATTATTTATTTAATTATTAGTCTATTATCCTCTATGCCTAAGCTAAACTTAGGCATTTAATAATATTGTAGGTAAATTATTAAATACAATTTATCCTTTTAGAGTTTCTTTAGGGTTGCATATTCTCCTTTTATATGGATTGTATTGTACTTTTTATTTCAATTCCCTCTCTGAATGATAATCTTTTTCTTTAGAGGCATTATTGTTTTTTTGCCTCCATTCTTCTCTTGTGATAGGTATTTTCCTTGCAGGTGTTCTTGGGATCTCTAAAGTTATATTTCTCAACTTCTTCAACCTCGATCACTAAATTACATGAATATATCACCTATATAAACAATTCATCAACTTTGACAACAAGGTCGACTAAACCTTCAATTCATAATTACAAAATTACATAACATGATACAAAGATCGACCACCTAACCAATATAATGATTTACATGACATAAAATGGACCTAATTCAAATTCTCAAATGCTCAAGTCCACATATTTAGTTTGAGATATAAATATACCTTTTGCAATCTATGAAATCTACAAACCTAAGAAAAATTTCATCTCTCCAATCATAGGCATCTCAAATTCTTTCTTCATATCACCGACAAACTTCATGCTCAAGTTATCATCTCCTCCAAAAATAATATTGTTAACAAATACTTCAACAATCAAGATGTTTTCATTTTCAATTGTAAAGTATAGATTACTATCATCAACACCTTTATTGAACCCCAATTTCAACAAATATTTATCTAATCTACCATACCAGGCTCTAGGGGCTTGTTTTAATCCATAAAGTGATTTCTTCAATTTACATACCATGTCTCCATCATTTGATAATGAAAACCCATCAAGTTGCTCAAACTAGACTTCTTCAAGATCACCATTCAAAAAGGCAGATTTGACATCTATCTGATATACCTTGAAATCTTTATAAGCAGCATTTGCAAGCAACAGTCTAACAGCTTCAAGTCTAGCCACTAGAGCAAAAGTCTCCTCATAGTCAATTCCTTCTTTCTGTGAATATTCTTTGCAAACCAGTTTAGCTTTATTTCTGAGAACTTTACCTGCTTCATTCAATTTGTTCCTGAATACCCATTTAGTATCAATAACATTCTTATCGTTAGGTCTAGGTACAAGCTCCCAAGTGTTGTTCTTTTCAATCTGATCTAATTTTTCTTCTATATATCTCATCCAATTTTCATCTTTGCAAGCTTCAACAACATCTTTAGGTTCACTTTAGAAATCAAACATACTTCTTTAGTAGCTAACCTTCTTCTAGTCATCACACTTATTTTATCACCAATAATCTAATTTTCTGAATTATTCACTTGCATACCTTGGGGTCTTCTGATTTTCTGATTCTCAGGTTCCTGCACTTCTTCATTGATAGCAACAACATCTGGGTTAATTGTTTCTACCAAATCAATCTTCTTCGGTTCTTCAATCTGAATAGGGGCTAGACCAACATGTTGTCCATCATCATATCCACATGCTCTGATTTCTTTTCCAAGGTTCTCATCCACCTTCACGTTTGCAGTTTCCACTATCTTTCTTAGTCTTTTTTTGTAGCATTGGTAGGCTTTTCTCTTTGTTGAATATCCTAGGAAAACTCGATCATCACTTCTAGCATCAAACTTTTCTATATCCTCATCTCTCTTGATATAACATTTGCTACTGGAAATACTCTGAATATCTCATAGTATGAACATGACCAAACCATAGCTCATAAGGGGTCTTACCGATATCACCTTTGATGTGAAGTCTATTGAATGTGTAAAGAACAGTGCTAATATCTTCTCTTCAGTAGATCTTTAGAATATTCCCTTCAATCAGCATAGTCCTTGTAGCATCCAAGGCAATTTTGTTCTTCCTTTCAACAACTCCATTTTGCTGCGGGGTTCTAGGAGCAGATAATTGTCTTCTAATCCCATGCTTCTCATAAAATGAATTAAATTCACCAAAACAAAATTATCCACCTCTATCAGATCTTAGGCACTTCACCTTTAATATAAACTCAGTCTCCACCTTTACTTTAAATATCTTGAATTTGTCCAATGCTTTTGATTTCTCCTTAAAAAAGACAACCCACATCATCCTAGAATACTCATCAATTAACAACATAAACTATATGTCACCATGCACACTTCTAATATTTTTAGGTCCACACAGGTAAGTATGCACAAGATCTAGCAATCCATCAGATCTATACTGTTTTCTCTTGAAAGAAATTCTTGTTTGCTTACCCAAATGACATTCTTTACATATCAGATTAGCAAGCTTAACAATCTTAGGCAGATCTCTAACAACTTGAATACAACTGATCTTAATCATTGAATCAAAGTTAACATGACACATTCTCCTATGCCACAACCAACTCTCATCTATCTAAGCAATCAAACAAATTTTCTCACCGACATTCAAATGAAAATTTTTACCTTTGGTCTTAGGGTTAGTGCAGGATCAAGGGGGGCCAAAAAGTGGCGATGTGAAAAAAATAGCCTTTTCACTTGCTTAAAAACACAAACATCTGTGTTGACTTTTTGCTTGGCCTAGATGTCAGTACACGTTGGTCTGGTAATTACCTATGCAAATCGGATATTGGATAAAATCGTATATCCGATAAAATCGGATATCGGATTTTATTTGATATCCGATTTTTATTTGTAATTTTAATTTAAAAAATATATTAGATGTTATGTATTATATAATATATTATTATATTATATATGTTATTTAAAAATAATTTAAGTGTTGAAATCGGATATCCGATTTTCTAAGACTTTTATATTTCGACAGTGATAGTCCCGTGAGTCATTTTTAACTCACGGGTCGCGCGAATTCGTCAAAATCCGATATCCACTCCATCCGATATTCGGTTTTTTGACAAAAAATTGCTAAAAAATAGATTTAGAGGTAAGAATTTTGTCGTTTTGAATCATTTTCATTTATTTTTTGTATTTTTTGTGAATGTTTATTTGATTTTTCATTGAAAATATGGTTTTTTTTCATGAAAACTAGGTTTTTTTAAAATCAAATACATGATTGTTTAAATTTGTTAACTAAATTTAATTGTTTACATTCAATTAGGTTAAAAATGGGGGATAACAATGAAAACACTGACCAACCACAACTACAACAACCAAACCCTCATTTGCCAAACCCCCCTTCAATTCAAGATTTGATTGCACATAATTTGAATGAATTGAGGGGGATTGCAGAAGTATATCGTAGGATCCCTCATTTAAACCCTTTGATCTTCTCACGTCGATCATAAAAAGTATGGAAACAATGACTAAGGAGCATGATGCTGCCCTTTTGTGGCGAGATTCTATGAAGGAAAAATATGCAGATGGCTTGTCGTATAAGGATATCAAGGATCTTGAGATATCCAAAGCCGAAATCGCCTCATTGTTTGTCAATCCCTGTACTAGTCAGCCCGTAGATCCCAAAAAAACAAAACTTTCTATCAAATGGTGCACAAATGATGGGATTGTGAAAAACTTTTGGGATCGTTGGTGGATGGTTTTCGACAAACCACCCAACAACAATCTTGATATCCCCTTCTATTTCATAAAAAAATTGTATGCTGAGTTTGTTTTACACAAACATGTGAACTACTTTGACATCCAACCTTTCTAGGTGTAGCGTCCTAAAATTGTGACACTTGCAATTTCGACTGCATTTTGGTCTTCACGATGGCGACGCAACACGAAACCTGAATGGAGACCCCGAAACCTGATTACGACACTAAAAACTGCATTTTTCAAGCACCCTGGCCTGAACCTCCTTTGCACCTTGCTGTCCCGGGAGGTAGGACCAAAGCGCCCAGCGCCCTGGTCCTTCAGGACCAGGGCGCTCAGCACCTTGGTCCCCAAGGACCATGGTGCCCAGCGCCCTGGTCCCCCAGGACCATGGCGCCCAGCGCCCTAGTCCTTGGGCCTATTTTGGGCCCGGTCTCCTATGGGGTCTCGGGTCTTTTTGTTCGCAAATTGGAAATTAACTTTCCTGGTTGGCCTAAGGTCAGGAAAATCAGTCTTTTAACCCTAATTGGCAAGTATATAAACTACATTTTCCTCTTTCATTCGATATGATGGAAAAAGCGTGGAAACTATACTCAAGCATTCAAGCATTCAAACATTCCTTCAAGCAATTGATCATTCCAAGTCTCCATTCAAGGCTAAGTGTTGCATTCAAGACAAGGATTCAACCATTGAAGAGGTGATCACTTACTACATGCTACATACAACATACAACAAACAACAACATCTATACCTTCGCACATAAGGATACAAACATCCTTACAACAAGGTATTAGTACTTGTTTTACATTTCATACATTTACATTTACAGCAATTTATCATTTCTTGGTTAATTCCAAAACTGGGGTTTGACCTAAAGGTAAACCCCTAATCCCTAACCCCCCAATCGTCTTTGCTTTTCTGTGTGTAGGTTGCAGGTATGCGGCTGAAATTGAAGATCTGGAATCCTTGTGCAGAGACGAACAGATCCCCCTTCGTTTCGCAGATTTTTCGGAGGACCGTGGCACTCGGGCGCCATCGTCCCGTCAACTTTTGCTCAAATTTGCAGGACAGCGTCGTATCAACATTTTACTGCTAATTCCAGGTCCGCAGCTTCATCCTATATCCCTATCTCAGTTTATAAGCGAATCTTTCTCACTTTCTATGCATTCCTAGCTTAATCCTTCTATCAACATTCTTTACAAAAGAGGGTAGCCTTGCTGTCTTAACCCTTGAAACTCATTTAGCATCCAATCTTGCATTGTGTGGGATTGGATCTTGTGGGTTTCAACCCCTCTTTTGAATGTAAAGTCTCCCAAGTGAAAACCATCAACCCTAGCGACCTCCCTTCTCTCTCCTTGGAGTTGGAAGAGGGGAGAGCAACTAGGGTTCGATTGCGATTTTCCGCTTTACATTTTGGTGAACCTGACGTGAACATCCTTTCTGATTATTCATGCTTAGATCTGAAAATTGGCTTCCTTGATTACATTTCCATGTTTGATCTTTTGCAAATTTTAGAGGTTGATTGCATAAAAACCCTAAATTTTCTTTTGAAAATTGAACTTGTGAAATATTTAATTGTTAATGCTTGTTTTAGATCTGCCCTTCTATTACAAATTATCAGTTCATATTTGTGCTTTAATTTTGAAAATTAAGTGGTTAAGTGTCAAAACCCTAATTTTTGAAACCCTCTTGATTCAACCTTTGTCCGACAATTTCACTGATCAAAACATCTCCAAATCAGCTGTAACTTTGGATTCCGCAACAAAATCATAAAATCTTTCATCCCTGAAAATTTGGAAAAAAGTTGCGAGGACCGTGTGCACTCCGAGCGCCATCGTCCCCGACATTTTTTCCGAAATTTCGGGAGCTAGATCTTATTGTATTTTTCTGCTAAAATCCAGAATTTTGGCTGATTTTATTAATTATAACACTTTCAAAATTACAGTCAAAGTTGGTCTTGTGATTGCTTGGATTAAGGCTCCTAATCATTCAAAAATCATCGAAATTGAAATTTTGTGTCAAAATTGTGTTCTTACTATCATAAATCTGAAAAGTGTGTTTGCATTCATTCAAAATTTCAGTGCTTTATTCAAATTCTTGCAATTTGTGACTTTTGAAATTAAGTGCTTAATTACACCAACTTTGATTTCCGCTTTCAAAATTGAATTTTGCGTGAAATTGAGTCAATTTTTAATTTTCGAAACTTGCATTGCCTTTAACATTCCCTCTAAAATCATAAAATTCAAAATTTCAGTTTCCCTCTCTTTTTCAAAATTCAAATTTTGGCATTTTTCGACAATCTGGGTAGGGTTCAATTTTGAGATTGCAACTTTAATTTGGCCTATCTACAGATCGTAAAATCACTCAATTTTTTCAGATTAGCTTTAAAATCATCATAACTTTCATCTCTGAAAATTTCGAAAAAAGTTGCGAGGACCGTGTGCACTCCGAGCGCCACGGTCCCGGACATTTTTTTCGAAATTTCGGGAGACTGTCGTGATTGAATTTAACAGCTTAAATCTAGAAGATTGGCTGATTTTACTGAAAATTGCTACCTCTAAATTCAAAATCTTTTCTCCCTCTCTAGTGCATGAGTTTTACAACAATAAGCCCTACTTACACCATTCCCGTTAGACGAAGCCGTAGAATTAAGTCTTTCCGAGGTTTAACTACCGAGGAGATGGAACCTAATTTGAATAGCCTTTTTAACGAGGACACGAGTAATTCCTCTAATCCTCCTAATGATGAAGAAGCTCTCCATGAGGTTTCTGTAGAACAACTTTCGAAATTGGATAACCAATTTGATGATTTTCACCAATGGATGTCTCATGAGTATCCCGATAGTCAAGCTCTTCCTTTAATTGAGGGTCTAAAACGCATGCTTCAAAGTGATAAGAATGGAATTGATATTTTGTGTGGTATTGCACACATTGTGGATTCGAATGTGATGCCTATGAAGAGTTGCGCTGAATCTTTAGGTTATACACAACCTCCCACTCAAGTTAATCATTCTATTCCTTTGACAACTCCTATTGCTAGCATACCTACCTTTACATCAAACATAATGACTACTTCTATACAAGACATTCCCCCTGTGATCACTAGTCATGGGGGCAATCCCTCTTCTTCAATTAACCTTATTCCTTCATTCAATCCAACTTCTTCATTCATTCCTTCAATGAGTGTTCCTATTACATCTTCACAAATGAACATGACGCAAGGGGGCAATTCATTCAACCATTCCATTCCTCCTTGTAGTGTTCCTCCTGTCCAATCATCTCCTATGACTAATTATCATAGAGTCCCACCACCTTACTTTTTACCTTCTTTCAATAACATAACACCTCCATCTCAATCTAACACATCTAATATGAACTCTTCGATTGAAGCGACCATTAATAATCTTGCACAAACTGTCTCTTCTTTACAGCAACAAATTGCCTCTATGAATCAATCTAAGTTTAGTGTGCCCACATTTGATGTTGCGAGCCCACTTTCTCTTGACATTGTTCAAGCTATCCCTCCTAAACATGTTGAAATCCCGCATTTGGAACTTTATAATGGTAAAGGAGATCCTCTAACACATGTTAAGACTTTTCAAACAATATGTACTGATTTTGCTTATGACCAAAGGTTGCTTGCAAAACTATTCACTAGAACATTAAGAGACAAATCCCTACAATGGTATTGCTCGTTGCCTTCTTATTCTATTACTTCTTTCGAACAACTTGCAAATGCTTTCATTCAACAATTTCAAAACAATATATGTCCTAAAGTTACTTTGATTGATTTAATGCATTGTAAACAAGGTGTTAAAGAAAAAGTGACTGATTTCATTGGTAGATATAAGCATTTGTATGCTCAAATTTCTTTTCCAGTTCCTGACAATGATATTCAAAGAATCTTTATTTCTAATTTACAAAAGGATATTCGAGACAAACTTCTATTTTCTGAGTTTACTTCTTTCCAACAATTGTGTGCAACTCTTCACAATTATCAACTGACTGTGAGTCAAATGGAACAATCACATCCTATGGCTCCGAGTGATAAGGGTGATAGCAGTCAACAACCATTTGGAAAGTTTAAACCGAACAGAGATTCTATCAAATTCAATGAAAACATCATCAACAACAATGTGAATGCAGCATCAGGTGTGCCTCCTATTTCTAAGTTTTTCAAGAAAGAAAGAAAGTATACTCCTTTGAATGAATCATTGCATAGTATTATGAATAAGTTATTGGAACAAAATGTGCTTACTCTTCCTCCTATAAGGCAAATTGATCCTGCAAAGATTACTTCACCTTATTTTGATAACAAAGCTTTTTGTCAATTTCATCGTCAACCTGGGCATGATACTGAAAAATGTTTTTCTTTAAAGGGTAAAATTCAAGATTTGATTGATAATAATACTATTTCTGTTTCTGGAGTGAATGATAAAGGCAACACATCTGTAGCTCCTCCTAACCAAAATCTTCAGATTTTTACTGATCCATTACCTTCTCATACCTCTAATGCGATTGAGACTAATGATTCCTCTTTCTCATCTAATGGTCTTGTGTCTATGACTCCGAATGTGATTAACTTTGTAGAGCAGCAAGAAAACCCTAAAGAACCTTCCATCACATTTGATTCTAGTGAAACCATTAGGGCACCTGATGGTCCTTTATACATAGTTGCAAAAGTCAAGAATACACCTTGCCGTGGAGTGCTTATTGATCCTTCGTGCATGGTTAATGTTATTACTGAAGAATTTCTTTTTACTTTGCAATTGAATCAAGTGATCTATGACCAAACAGATGTGGTTGTGAAATTATTTGATGCATTTTCTTCTCCTGCAATTGGTTCTATTACATTACCCATTGAGGTCCATAACAAACCTCTTGATGTGAGCTTTGCTATTATTCCTTCATCCAAACAATTTCGTGTGAAGCTTGGCTATCCTTGGCTATCTTCCATGAAAGCTATTGCTTCTCCTATTCATAAATGCTTGAAATTTCCCCATAATGGTGAAGTTGTTACTGTCAATCATAGTCTCTTTAAACCAGCTGAAAGAACCTCTAGTGTTCCTATTGATTACTTTTGGCCTAAACAATTCCAGTCTCTTCCTCCGCGAAGTGATCATCTTTTCAAATCTTATCAAAAGTGGAAAACAGATATGATCCTATCTTTAAGTGAACCTAGAACACCCAAACTTGATATTCCTATCGTTCTTGAGAAGGAAGTTCTTCCTTTGAAAGATAAAACTAATGTCTTTCCTCAAGAAGATTCCCAACCCATTCCTATGGATGTAACTATTTCTATGCCTAATAAACCTTCTAAGAGTAGACCTATACCTCCTCGTCATGATGGACTTGGCCTCCTTCCTAAACCAAAAATTCCTCCTTTATACGGAGCAGTTCCTCCTCCTGCCTTTTATAGAGAGAAGAGACCTTCCTCTTCTCCTATTATCCAGCCTAAGAGACCACAACCTAAACACCCAAGTGATAAGGATGAGAACATTCCTCCTCCTCAATCTTCTCCACTTCCTACTAAGACTAGACGAAATCGTTCTGCACGTGAACGTCGATGAAAGCGTCGTCTTAGGGCTCAAGTAGCTGCTTCTCAAACTTCCCAATCTCCAAAAACACCTTCAACAAGCATTATTCCATTTTTTCCAAAATCTCCTAAACATAAGATACATGATGGTCTTGATCCTGTGCGAGTTAAAGATCCTATTTTTATAAATCTTGATGATGCTATAGATGAAAATGTTATTCATGATGAACATGTTACTCCTCTTGCTTCTGATAGTGAATATGAACTTGTTGATATTGATAACCATTTATCTAATGAATTTTCTAAAGCACTTATCCTAGCTCCTAGACAAGAACAATGTGGCTTGGAACATGAACATAGCCCTTGTTTGGATCTTGTGATAGCTCCATCTGCTGTGTTGGATGTTCCTCCTCTAGTGTGTTCCCTGCCTTCCCGAAACATTGATCAACAAGATCGGGGGGTAGATGACGTGCTAGACTAGTTTCATTAGCATAGCAGATTCTTTCCTCCTCTCTTTTGTTCCTTCTTCTATATGTTATTCTCGTTCTTCTATTTGTTGTCCTTAGTGTTGTCTACTTGAGGACGATGCAAAGCACTGAGATCTCTTTTGGTCTCTCTCATGTTGACTCAAAAGACACATGTGTTCCCTTCTTCTAGGTGACCTTCCTTGATTGGGGAATGAAGAACAATTATGCATACATACATATGATATATATACATGACTTATCATACAGCATACTGACCCCGAGGAAAGCGAAGTCACCTTGTGCTTTGTGTTTTGTATCTATTATCCTTGGGTTTATCTCACACGTGGGGGCTAAATATTTGTGATAACGTGCTCCTTTCCTTTCTCATTTCTTATGTGTATCACTACGTTAAAACAATCACCCCCATTGAGGCGTGTGTGATTGCTTTAACGTAGGGGGGCATACACCCTATCTATCCCTTCAAGATACTTGAAAATTTCTTGGCGAACTTAGCTTTGCCTTGAAAATTTTTGGTATTTCTCTTGCATGACTCATAGTGAGGGAACCTTACTACTGATAGTCATGGTTCTCCCTCGTGATCTTCCCTTTTACTTTGTCAATTGAAGTCGTAAGATCCTTAGTCCACTGGGGGCTTGGTGTGTCTTGCCTCCTTGACGTGGTGAAAGTCTTTCAATGTTGTTTCCTTGTACTTTACCGGAAGTATGAGCATACATACTCCCGCTGAAGTGGGGGCTAAATGTAGCATCCTAAAATTGTGACACTTACAATTTCGACTGCATTTCAGTCTTCATGATGGCGACGCAACACGAAACCTGAATTGAGACCCCGAAACCTGATTACGACACTCAAAACTGCATTTTTCAAGCACCCTGGCCTGAACCTCCTTTGCACCCTGCTGTCCCGGGAGGTGGGACCAGAGCGCCCAGTGCCTTGGTCCTTCAAGACTAGGGCGCTCAGTGCCCTGGTCCCCCAAGACCATGGCGCCCAGTGCCCTGGTCCCTGGGCCTATTTTGGGCCCGGTCTCCTATGGGGTCTCGGGTCTTTTTGTTTGCAAATTGGAAATTAACTTTCCTGGTCGGCCTAAGGTCGGGAAAATCAGTCTTTTAACCCTAATTGGCAAGTATATAAACTACATTTTCCTCTTTCATTCGATATGATGGAAAAAGCGTGGAAACTATACTCAAGCATTCAAGCATTCAAACATTCCTTCAAGCAATTGATCATTCCAAGTCTTCATTCAAGGCTAAGTGTTGCATTCAAGACAAGGATTCAACCATTGAAGAGGAGATCACTTACTACATGCTACATACAACATACAACAAACAACAACATCTATACCTTCGCACATAAGGATACAAACATCCTTACAACAAGGTATTAGTACTTGTTTTACATTTCATACATTTACATTTACAGCAATTTCTCATTTCTTGGTTAATTCCAAAACCGGGGTTTGACCTAAAGGCAAACCCCTAATCCCTAACCCCCCAATCGTCTTCACTTTTCTGTGTGTAGGTTGCAGGTACGCGGCTGAAATTGAAGATCTAGAATCCTTGTGCAGAGACGAACAGATCCCCCTTCGTTTCGCGGATTTTTCGGAGGACCATGGTGCTCGGGCGCCATCGTCCTGTCAACTTTTGCTCAAATTTGCAGGACAGTGCCGTATCGACATTTTACTACTAATTCCAGGTCTGCAACTTCATCCTATATCCCTATCTCAGTTTATAAGTGAATCTTTCTCACTTTCTATGCATTCCTAGCTTAATCCTTCTATCAACATTCTTTACAAAAGAGGGTAGCCTTGCTGTCTTAACCCTTGAAACTCATTTAGCATCCAATCTTGCATTGTGTGGGATTGGATCTTGTGGGTTTCAACCCCTCTTTTGAATGTAAAGTCTCCCAAGTGAAAACCATCAACCCTAGCGACCTCCCTTCTCTCTCCTTGGAGTTGGAAGAGGGGAGAGCAACTAGGGTTCGATTGCGATTTTCCACTTTACACTAGGGTGTAGGTTTAGGTATGCCCCAAAATAGACCTAGGGTAGTCAGAGTAGTCCAGGGCCCATATGTCCCCCCTCCTCCTATTGATCCCCCACCTGTAGTTCAGCATCCTGATATCATTTGTGAGGCAGCTTCACGGACCATATCGGCTATTCACTCTTTGAGTAGCCTTTTGATTTCTCAGGCTACGTCAGTAGCTCAGCCTACTATTGATGGTAGCAGTGCATCCAGTGTCGGTGACACGTCATCCTTGGCTCCACACATATGTGTGCCCCATAGTTATGTCATGTGTGGGCATGTATGCTTGGGTCCAATTGGACAGACCGTTGATCCTCTTGTGGATAGTGTAGATTATGAGGTGCATGATACACCAGATGTTATTACATAGACTGGAGGATACCCTGGGGAGTCCTCACATGCTAGAGGCGAGGAGGCACCGTCATCATACATTGATGATGTAGTGGTAAGATTTGTATTTTCACAGTTCATGTTATATTTTAATTAAATTTTTATAAATTAGATAACATTAAGTACTAATTTTTATTTAGATGGTCTATTTAACAGTTGATGACCGAGGATGAGTTGAGACAGATTTAGGAGGGCACCTTGTCAGCCATTTCATTTGGCTTGGATAGCTTGACGGTACATATATTATTGCACCTAGTCATTTGTATTTTATTGTACATACATGCTCATCATTATATTTGTATTAATTAGATTATGTAGTAACTTGCATGTATATCTTATTTTACTATTGTAAGGCACAAGCAACACAAGTGCAGTGCAATGTGATCTAGGATTTGGTAGTGCAATTGGAGACAAGGGAAAGGTAATTGAATGCAAATATGATTGAATGAATAGTTTAAATAACTTATAGTGATTATACATGTCTAGACATAGATTGATAGTTTCATATACTTGTTGTGTATATATACAGAGAACTCTTGGCTTCACATCCTTGATGATTACACCCAGTATACCTAAAGAAGAAGAAGAGATGCCTTGAGTAGATGTGTGTTTATTTTATGATTTGATTAGTAGATATAATTTGTTATTATTAGTGACAATTATATGCTAACTTGTATCAATGTCATGTTTCTGAACATATGTAGGTTGTGTATCAAAATATTCAAAACATACCTCCTCTACCCAAGACATACATCAAGAGTCCTGCAAAGCTGAAGAGAAAATGTGGAGATGAGGTAAACATGAATAGTTCAATTAAATAGTTCATTTTTATGTTAACTTTTTGAATGTGAATTATATAATATAACTAATATTAATCGTGGTTTTTTTTTCTTGTGTAGGATCCTTCAGAACCGAGCAGTGCGGCGAAGAGGATTGATTTTGATGATCCATCAACAACTTAGGATGTTATAGATAGTTTTGGGATGCTTACATGTCTAGTTGGCATGTATATTTTGTATATGGATATACATTCATGTATTTAGACATACATTTTGTTTCAGTTGGCGTTTATGCCATATTTGTGTATGGACATACATTTGTAATCATTTGACATTTTTATATATATAGAAGTTGATATTCGATCATATAAATTGTTGCTCATCTGTGCGTGGTGTTATCATGGAAATATTTAATCTTCATTCCAATAATTAACAATGGTTAATAATGGATATTTAATGAACAATACAATTGATTTCATTTCATCGCAAGTGTTGTTTTTATAATGAGCAATATAATTCATTTAATGAACAATACAATGCAATTTATTTAATGAATAATACAATTCATTTAATCAACAATACAATACAATTCATTCAATGAACAATACAATTCATGAACAATACAATTCATTTAATGAACAATACCCTACGCATGCTCCTATTTTGCCCCCCCACTCGATCGAACGCTCGGGGTCATACCCTATCGACATCATCCCTTGAGCGCCCTAAGTGCTCAAAATTGTCAAACACGTATGGGCCCTAACTCAAAATCCATGGCACTTGCGAATGATCCATTTGAACCTACGGGGCCATGAGAGTGGTCCCTACAAAAGCCTATCTTGGTATTTCAAGTTGCCCTATGGTTTTATTAGGGCAGCAATTTTTCGGTTGGCGAAAGAATCATCAGTCTCACTCAATGGAATGTTGTCGCATGATCGATTTCTCGTTCTGCTCGTCGCGATGACGAACCGTCAGCTTCGACATGTCTAGTTAGGCATTATTACCCTATGCATGCTCCTATTTTGCCCCCCACTCGATCAAATGCTCGGGGTCATACCCTACTGGCATCGTCCTTTGAGCACCCTAAGTGCTCAAAATTGTCAAACACGTACGGGCCCTAACTCGGAATCCGTGGCACCTGTGAATGATCTGTTTGAACCTAGGGGGCCATGAGAGAGGTCCCTACAAAATCCCATCTCGGTTTTTCAATTTGCCCTACGGTTTTATTAGGGCAGCAATTTTTCGGTTGGCAAAAAAATCGTCAGTCTCACTCAATGGAATGTTGTCGCATGGCCGATTTCTCATTTTTCTCGTCGCAATGATGAATCGTCAGCTCTGACATGTCCAGTTAGGCATTATTACCCTATGCATGCTCCTATTTTTCCCCCCACTCGATCGAACGCTCAGGGTCATACCCTACAAGCATCGTCCCTTGAGTGCCCTAAGTGCTCAAAATTGTCAAACTTTGATGGGCCCTAACTTGGAATCCATGGCACTTGTGAATGATCCATTTAAACCTACAGGGCCATGAGAGAGTTCCCTACAAAAGCCTATCTCATTTTTTCAAGTTTCCCTATGGTTTTATTAGGGTAGCAATTTTTCAGTTAGCAAAAAAATCATCAATCTCACTCAATGGAATGTTGTCGTGTGGCCGATTTCTCGTTCTGCTCATCGCGATGATGAACCGTTGGCTCCAACATGTCTAGTTAGGCATTATTACCCTATGCATGCTCCTATTTTTCCCCCCCACTCGATCGAACACTCAGGGTCATACCCTACCGGCGTCGTCCCTTGAGCGCCCTAAGTGCTCAAAATTGTCAAACTTTGACGGGCCCTAACTCGGAATCCTTGGCACCTATGA
Source organism: Cryptomeria japonica (assembly GCF_030272615.1). Taxonomy (NCBI): domain Eukaryota; kingdom Viridiplantae; phylum Streptophyta; class Pinopsida; order Cupressales; family Cupressaceae; genus Cryptomeria; species Cryptomeria japonica. The sequence continues at coordinate 66,535,236 of NC_081411.1, read as the reverse complement.
ATGATCCATTTGAACCTATGGGGACACGAGAGAGGTCCCTACAAAAGCCTATCTCAGTATTTCAAGCTACCCTACGGTTTTATTAGGGCAGTAATTTTTCAGTTGGCGAAAAAATCATCAGTCTCACTTAATGGAATGTTGTCACATGGTCGATTTCTCGTTCTGCTCATCATCATGATGAGCCGTCAGCTCTGAAATGTCTAGTTAGGCATTATTACCCTATGCATGCTCCTGCTTTTCCCCCTCATTCGATCGAACGCTCGGGGTCATACCCTACTGGCGTCGTCCCTTGAGCACCCTAAGTGCTCAAAATTGTCAAACTTTGACGGGCCCTAACTCAGAATCTGTGGCACCTGTAAATGATCTGTTTGAACCTATGGGGCCATGAGAGAGGTCCCTACAAAAGCTTATCTCAGTTTTTCAAGTTTCCCTACGGTTTTATTAGGGCAGCAATTTTTTGGTTGGCGAAAAAATTGTCAGTATCACTCAATGGAATGTTGTCGCGTGACATCCTTGAAGGGATATGAAGGGATATTTTGTAAACAATCAGAAACTTTTAATGACAATCAATTTGAAGCCTTGAGATTTATGCAATATGGTTCAAGTCCAAAACTGTACCCTGAAGCCACACACTCTTCCCTCTCCCAGCATACACTAATGAGTCACAAGTTAACATAGAATCTGGAAGGGTTTGATGAGAGCATTTTGATTTTACTTATGTCTTGTGTATTATAATAAAGACCAATTTACCAATGGGACATCTTCATATGAGAGAAAAGCTTCATTTTATCTCAATACAGTTGTACCTATTTCATTATTAGAAAAAATAAATATACAAAGATCTGCTATTAGTATCCTCTATATTATGGATTTAAATTGATGTTCTCAATTAGTTATTATTTGTTCAGCTTTTCTTCATAAGGCACAACCATGTGGTGGTTATCATATCAGGACAACCATCCATGACTTTCAAAGTAATTGATATTTATTCCTACATCTCACACTCACAAGATTAATAATGAAATGACATTAATGATTCATCAAATGCTGACAAAGTCTAATCAAATTTCAACTTCAAGATGTATACAACATATCATATTCAACTTCAAGATGCATACAACTTACCATATTCAAGCTCATGCCAACCACCACTTGGATATTGTTATATGTAGATTAAAGTACAATATATGTAATAAAACCATATAGTCTTACAAAAAAGCCATCATAGACCATCTATGTCGATTAAAGTACAATTCATTTGTAATAGGGGCACACTCACAATCTGAAGTTGCAAAGCCTTGTGGGAAGCATCAAATTAGAAATTTATTAATCTGACTCATACTACTGTCAAAAGCATCAAAGATGCTACTACTAGAGAACACCATGCTCCATTGTGGAGAGAATATTAGGTGCATCTGATGTCAACGTTTGAAAATGAAACAAAGTTAATCAATTGCCAAAATCTAACTGGCTTTATTTTATAAACCATTAATGAATAAAAATAGACAAGGTTAGCTGAGTGAAAGTGCATCTGAGCTAAGAAATGAATGCATCTTTGAAGAATCTTTAATTGTTTGACAATCCAATCTATCTCCCACTGTTCCCTCCTCAACCAACCAAAAGAATCTGCTCACTGCTAAATCAAGAGTACCTCCATGTGACAATGTTGAACTACACCAATCAACAATAGAACGTGCATCAGAGAAATTTGCACCTGAAATCCTCAATTTCTCCTTAACTAGAGCTCTCTTCAAACATGCACCTACTCCATCATGCTCTCCCTTCCCATGCTCTGCCTCAAAAAACACCAAATATGAGGTATATGCCTCTCCACATGCATTCTACTCAACCAATAAAACATACGGGCATTCTTGAATTGACCCGTACAGTTATCTGACCATATTATATGTCGGTCAATTGCAATATCTTTCTCATGCAAGAAATCAAAAAAATTCTCAAAAGAATGTTGCACATACTCAGAGGAGTGTGATCTATCATCACTCATATAAAAATGATACTCCCTGATTATCTTCCTATCCTCTTTTGTACTATCAGGAGCATGTCTATATGTAATGTGAACAAAAATTGCAATCTGGACTGAATTGTAGTACTGAGACTGTACCTCATTCTGTGGTTGCAATGTATAGTTCTCTGCAAAATCAACCACCGATACAATAGTGCCAATCGGGAAATAGTTCTTACACATCCTGAACTATTGATCCAACCTTTGAGACCTATGGGTGTGCCTTGCATACTTGTAGAAAAGATTTTCCTTAAAATCCAAAATAAAATCAGCAATACTCACTTCTCTTGAGACTAATTCGTATCTAGAACCTTCACCTCCACTCTTCAAATTATATTTCACTGTCTCGTATCTTTTTTTCTTAACGTAATTATTTCCAAACTCGTGTTCGCTTCCCTCATGAAAACATGAAACAAACTTTGACAACCCACTGTATTCTAAGCACTTCTCATTCAAACAATCATTTCTGTAGAAATAGCAACCATCATCTCTAGGGCATAAAAATAGATCTTGCAAGTCTCTTGATGATCTCGGAAATAGCATTGCACCACACTCCTACAACATCTCATTAGTATGAATCATAGAATGAATATGACATAAAATTTCATGGTACATTGAAAACTCCACATGGTACTTGCAACAACAGGTATTGCGAATCTTAAGAGGAACACAATAAAATGGTTTCAAAGATTCAAAGGCCCTTTGTGATATTTGCAAAGTTGGATGTAATTCACAAAAAATTTTGTACAACATTGTTTGGCTTGATTCCAAGAAATGTTTGGGATGCGGTGTGCAGTCTCGATTGTCGATTCTTAATTTCAAAATGTCCTTTACATTGGGTGAGACTCTAGAATTAGAGTGCCAAAATTGTTGAATCTCTTCCTTCACATTGTCAGTCAACTTTCTATCAACACGTGGAAGCCTCCCACCAAATGCCCATGTATCTTGTTGAAGTGGATCGTCAAGTCTTTGTCTTCATGCAAGTGCTCTATCCAAAGTTTTACGGTTTATGTTAAAATCAACACAAGTTTGTCTCATTTGACGAGCCTTCCTCAATTGATGGCTTACTAAGGAGGCTGTAATCACTCTTTGAGCGGATCTCTTATCTTTGTTTGGTATTCTTTCCAATAGAATTGAGAGCGTCAAATAGATTTTTTGCAATAATAGAATTTCTCTCCATCTTCTTGTTCATACGAATCTTCAATTTCTTTAGCAATGGTCTCATCTTTATCATCTTTAGCAATTGAACAAAGAGTTGGCATTGCTCGGTCAATGTCTTATTGCTAAAATTTTGGTTGAAAAGTTCTATAGCCCACAACCGAATGGTTCTTGTTGACCTCTTGCCTTCAAGATTCGCAATAATGTTCTCATCGATTTCAAATAACCATTTTGGGGTTCTTGAAGGTCTTGGATCTGGAATTTGTCTTTCATCCATGAGAGGGTCTTCATTTCTAAAGTAATTAGATGTTACATATGGTTCACTTGGTGATGTAATTCCACCTTCAATGTTAAAGTTTTCCACATTTTCACCTCCTATGTCAAAATTTTCCACATTTTGACCATTTTCATTATCACTTTCAACATTTTCACTTTCAAAATTTACATTTTCAATTTCAATTTCCTCTTCAGTTGAAATAACATTAGCAATATTTAACATACCTTGTCTTCTCCTCCTATGACATTCTCTATCTCTTTCTCTATACACTTCAACTTGGTCATTTGAAAGTTTTCTTTTGCATTTAGCCTTCCGACGACTACTACTCCCCATTTCCCTCCACACATATGCTTCTTCATGATTGACAATGTAAGTTTTCACTTTAAGAATCTCCCAAAAGCACAAATTTGTCTCTAGTTGTCTGAAACCCTGTGATCCTTGACAGAAAACATAGAACCCAGATTGTCGGCCGTTGGAATCTATAGAATGGCCCACAAACCCTTTTTTTTTTGGTTTTTAGTACTAAAATCAGATATCGGATTTTATTGGTCATATTTGAGAGAGAGAGAGGGATAGAAGGAGAGGGAGAGAGGGAGAAAGAGAGAGAGAGAGAGAGAGGGAGAGAGGGAGAGAGAGGGAGAAAGGAGGAGAGGGAGAGAGAGAGAGAGAGAGACAGAGAGAGACAGAGAGAGAGAGAGAGGGAGAAAGAGAGAGAAGGAGAGGGAGAGAGGGAGAAAGAGAGAGAGAGAGATGCGGAGAGGGAGAGAGAGAGAGAGAGAGACAATATGACCCCTAATGTCATGATTTGGTGTCTTAAGGGGTCCTATGGTGTCATTAGGGGTCATATGGTGTCTTGTGACACCATCGGACCCCTTAAGACACCAAATCATGTCGTTAGGGGTCATGTCGTTAGGGGTCATAGTGTGTCTTACGGGGTCGTAGGACACAATATGACACCTGATGACATGATTTGGTTTTGTTAGGGGTCATATCGTGTCTGTAGGGGTCATATGGTGTCTTGGGACACCATAGGACCCTTTAAGACACAATATGACCCCTTAGGACACAATATGACCCAAAGCAACCCAATATGGTGTCACTAGGGGTCATATGGTGTCCTAAGAGGTCATAAGGGTTCATGGGACACCATATGACCCCTATGGACACCATATGACCCCTAATGACACCATCAGACCCCTTAAGACACCAAATCATGTCATTAGGGGTCATATTGTGTCCTATGACCCCATAAGACACAATATGACCCCTAACGACATGATTTGGTGTCTTAAGTAGTCCTATGGTGTCATATGGTGTCCCATGAACCCTTATGACCTCTTAGGACACCATAAGACCCCTAACGACACCATAAGACCCCTTAAGACAACCAATCATGTTGTTAAGGGTCATATTATGTCTTACGGGGTCGTAGGACACAATATGACTCCTAACAACATGATTTGGTGTCTTAGGGGTCCGATGGTGTCATTAGGGGTCATATGGTGTCCCATGAACCCTTATGACCTCTTAGGACACCATATGACCCCTAATGACACCATATTGGGTCGCTTTGGGTCATATTGTGTCCTAAGGGGTCATATTGTGTCTTAAGGGGTCCTATGGTGTCCCAAGACACCATACGACCCCTATGGACACCATACGATCCCTAACGATAATAAATCATGTCGTTAGGGGTCATATTGTGTCCTACGACCCCGTAAGACACAATATGACCCCTAATGACATGATTTGGTGTCTTAAGGGGTCCTATGGTGTCATTAGGGGTCATATGGTGTCTTGTGACACCATAGGACCCCTTAAGACACCAAATCGTGTCATTAGGGGTCATATTTACACCATAGGACCCCTTAAGACACAATATGACCCCTTAGGACACAACAATATGGTGTGATTAGGGGAAATATGGTGTCCTAAGAGGTCATAAGGGTTCATGGGACACCATATGACCCCTATGGACACCATATGACCCCTAACGACACCATAGGACCCCTTAAGACACCAAATCATGTCGTTAGGGATCATATTGTGTCCTACGACCCCGTAAGACACCATAGGAGTTCATGGGACACCATATGACACCATAGGACCCCTTAAGACACCAAACCATGTCGTTAGGGGTCATAGGACACAATATGACCCCTAATGACACAATTTGGTGTCTTAAGGGGTCACAAGACACCATATGACCCTTAACGACACCAATCGGCCCCTTAAGACACCAAATCATAACATTATAGGTCATATTGTGTCTTACTAGGTCGTAGGACACAATATGACCCCTAATGACATGATTTGGTGTCTTAAGGTTGTCCGATGGTGTTGTTAGGGGTCATATGTTGTCCATAGGGGTCATATGGTGTCCCATGAACCCTTATGACCTCTTAGGACACCATATGACCCCTAATGACACCATATTGGGTCTCTTTGGGTCATATTGTGTCCTAAGGGGTCCTATGGTCTCTCTCTCTCTCTCTCTCTCTCTCTCTCTCTCTCTCTCTCTCTCTCTCTCTCTCTCTCTCTCTCCCTCCCTCCCTCCCTCTCCTCCTCCTCCTCCTCCTCCTCCTCCCTCTCTCTCTCTCTCTCTCTCTCTCTCTCTCTCTCTCTCCTCCTCTCTCTCTCTCTCTCTTTCTCCCTCTCTCCCTATCCTCTCTCTCTCTCTCTCTCTCTCTCTCTCTCTCTCTCTCTCTCTCTCTCCTCCTCTCTCTCTCTCTCTCTTTCTCCCTCTCTCCCTATCCTCTCTCTCTCTCTCTCTCTCCCTCTCTCCCTCTCTCTCTCTCTCTCTCTCTCTCTCTCTCTCTCTCTCTCTCTCTCTCTCTCCTTCTCCTCCTCTCTCTCTCTCTCTCTCTCTCTCTCTCTTTCTCCCTCTATCCTTCTCCTTCTCTCTCTCTCTAAAATATGACCAATAAAATCTGATATTTGATTTAATCGAATATCGGATTTCTGCCATGTGGCAGTTTACTTCATAAATGGCAGCAAAGGGAAATTCTTTGGGGACCACAAATTTTTGTACAAAAATTGGATATCAGATAAAATCCGATATCCGATTTTATTCGATATCTGATTTTTGTACTCAAATTTTCAAATTTCAAATTTCCACTCAAGAATGCTTTGGTATTAGGCTTGGAAGTGACAAGCCTAGAAAGTCAACTGAAAAAACGTGTTTTTCAGTATTCCTTGATTTTCCAGACTTTACACTGGTGGCTGATGAATTGTTTTGTAGCCAAAATTGATAAAACGAAAAAGATTTTTTAAGGACGTTCCCAACTTTCCAACAATATAAGGCTTGTCTTATTTCAACTTTAGTAAATAATTATTATTTATTTTCTGATTGAATTCTAACAATAGTCCTGATTGATATATTGATTGAAAAACACTCATAACTTTCAAACGGTATAGCATTTTTTGAAACTGAAACATGCGTCACATCCTATGCTTTGTCTACTATAGGGAAAGAATTTTAAAAATTAATTTTCATAAGGTTTTGACCAAGTTAAGGTGGTTAGACGTAGGAGTTTCTAAATTTCTGAAAAGCTGTAGTAAAAAAATCATAAATGACTATTTAATTCATAAAAAAAATTTAAAAAAATATGTGTCACATCCGGACATGAGTCTAGTACTTATATTATAAATATTATAAAAAAATATTAAGATTTGATTTTGATTAGGGTGGTCAAACATATGTCTACTTCTTATTTTTTTCCTGAAATTTTAGTACCACTGCATTGAAATTTGAAATTTTCATCAAATAGGATTTTTTTTTTCCAGAAAACAACTAGTAGCTTAGAAACTAAATTCAATTTTCTATATATTCTCTTTGTACATATTTTAAAAATAATGTTCACAACTTATTCAAATTTTCATGTAAATTTGCATAACTCTGATTTTTCTGAAATTTCATTGCCACTTAAGGGCCTGTTTTGGCACACCATGATCCTGCACATACCCCTTAGTTCTAGATGCAATCTCTATATAGGAGGCATTTAAGATCTTGCATTTTTAATTCTTGAATTGTATATCATAACCTTTATCTACCATTTGTCCAACACTCAAAAGATTATGCTTCAAACCTTCAACATACAAGACATCTTTAGTATTATGCTTACCATCAAAGGATATAGAACCTCTCCCACGGATCACATAGGTTTTGTCATCTCCAAATATTACTATTCCACCATCATACCTTTCCATTCTCACAAATTTTCTTTTATCACTAGTCATATGATGTGAACAACCGTTGTCAATCACCCATTCATCTATTTCTTCAACTCTAGCAGCTAAATCTTTCTCCTCAACAGTGCAGCTAGTGGAATCAATAGGTATAGGTTCATATTTTTTAATGGAAAGAAATACAACTTCATCTCCTTCTGATTCTTCATCTGTAACACCTTCATCAACAATATAATAGTAGTTCTTCTGATTCCTATACTTATGGTTAGACTTCTAAGGCTTACCATACTTCTCATTCTTCTCATATCTATCATTCCTATCATTCTTATCAAACTTATCATGCCTATCATATTTAGCCATTCTCTTCGGGCATCTAGAAGCAAAATTTCCTATCTTATTGCAAGAGAAACATTTCAAAGGCAATTTTTCATCATACTTACTAGCTCCTTTAGGCAATCTACGAGCAATAAATTCTTCAAGCTCATCTAGCTCTCTTTCTTTCTCTTGCATCTCTCTTCTCTCTCTTTCATATCTGGATATTCTGCTCTCATCAGGATCATACTTTTGCTATTTGGATACAGATTTTGATGCTCTAAATGTTATCTCAGACTTTCCATGTGATTCTCCAAACTTGCTTAGTTCAAAAGAAGAAATCTTTCCAACTAGCATATCTCTTGTCACTGTAGTCACACTTGGACCTCATCAATAGAATCTACCTTGTGTTTATAAGTAGGAGGCAATGATCTCAGCACCTTAGCAAAAATTTCATCTTCTTCAAGGGTTCCACCGACACATCTGATACCTATAACAAGGTCATTCACCTTAGCCATGAAAAAGTGTATGTTCTCATCTTCTCCCATCTTCAACATCTCATATTTTTCCTTTTGAACTCTACAATTTAGCAACTTTCTCTTGTTTGTTCCCTTCATACAGGGTCTCAACCTTCTCCTAGATCTCATGTGCAGCCTAAAGTCCCATTACATTTGTCATCTCTAAATCAGTCAAGGAACTAAGCAATGCTTCCTTCGCTTTGATGTTACTTTCAGCATCCTTGATTTCAACAATAGTAACCAGTCCATTCTGAGGAATAGAATACACATCCTTTGGAATCTTCCAATGATCTTCTCCAAGACATTTCAAGTACACCTCCATCCGGTTATTCCATATAGCATAGTTACTTCCATCAAATCTCAAACTATCCTTCTTAAAGATAGTTGTCATCCCGGATCTCTTCAACTGGTTAAGCTTTTTCTAGAGGATCTAGCTCTAATACCAATTGTTGGCAACAAAAATGAAGGAAGACTGAGAGAGGGGGTAAATCATTTTTCATCGGATCTAAAAACTTAATCACAAATACAAATTTGATAAATTGTAGTAGTAACAAAGATAAGAAAATTGAAAGCACAACATACAACACCAAGAGTTTTGATGTGGAAAACCCGGTAAAGGAAAAAAACATGGTGGGAACCTACCCATAGTAAGATGATACTCTGTAGTAGTATGCAAAAATATTACAATGGGGAATGCACATACATTTAGGCACACTGCCTAGAGCTCACTTCTCAAATAAAATAACTTGGATGGCTACAACCCTCAGGGAAGTCTCACTGACTTACAACAAGATTCAGACTACAATCGAAAAAGAATGAACTAAAAGAATAGCATCTCCAAATGCTTGATACAGTTCCAGTTAAGCACAAATGTCTACTCTGCCACACCAATCTCTGCTCACTCACAATGTCGAAGGATGAATCACTTGCTTGTACATACATCACTCTCTGATAATGAAGAAACAACCTCGATCACTAAATTACATGAATATATCACTTATATATACAACTCATCAACCTTGACAACAAGGCCGGCTAAACCCTCAACTCACAATTACAAAATTACATCACATGATACAAATATTGACCACCAGACCAATATAATGATTTACATGACATAACATGGACCTAATCCAAATGCTCAAACATTCAACTCCACTAAAAATCATGCCAAGATCAACCGCAATAGGCTACACCACTAGAAATATGTCATAACATGGAAATCATCACCGGTTCATGAAAACCACCAATAAATTGCACAACGATCAATGTGGATCATAAAAAAAAAATAAGACACGATTAGGAAACACCAGTAATCATGTTAGAATCATCGATAACAACTACACGAACACCACTTATCAAATCTTCATCGATCAACATCTAAAACTCAAGAATACAACCAATCAACAACTTTCACGAAGAAAGATAACTTGCGGACCACCAAAACATGATACATCTAAAATGAAGGTACACAAGACCATTCCAAACAATATCCCAAAAACTTAGCTCAAGATCTGATCACACCAGAATATATTGGAGGAAATATTGAACTCTGCAAAGTACCGATCAACAAAACAAAACTACAAAACCAGATCATAAGATCTTCCCAATTTGTAATCACCGAAGCAAATAACAAGAATATGTTGACATCAATGCAACAACATATCCTAGCAGCAACAATGTCTAACAATCTCCCAACAAGGTCCCCATTGACTCTTACATATTCCAAAAAGGATCCATTATTTTTAGATCTATACCCTCTTTGAATAGGTTCAAAGATTTGGTAGTAGCAAACTTGTTTTTGCTAGATATATCAACATAAAAAAGCTCAACAATTAGACCACTATAGGGTAGATAAGTGATGGCTAGAATAAAAAAAATATCCCTTAAAAAGTTCTATTAGCCACATAAGAATTTGAAAGTATAAAAAAAACCAACCTCTATTAAAAATGTTTAAATTGCATCTTTGTTAATACAAAAGGCATCAATGCTAACCTATAGCACTATAGAGTCACTAGATTGAAGACAAAAAAATACTCTCACTCAAAATGGATGCCTCAAATTGCAGTAAGTATATTTGAAGTGTTTTGGATAGCTAAGAGAACTTTCGTGCATTATTTTTTATTAGGTAGGTGATTATAAAAAAATCCATTTCATTTGATGGTCAAACCATCCATTAAAATACACTTTAATTGTCTATCCATCCTTTTTACCATATCAATCACCTAGATTGGTAATGGTTTACCAGTTGCATAGAAAGGAAAGTTATGCACTAGAGGATTTACCAAATCCATAAATCATATGTGGTTGTGGGTATGGCATGTCATGAGTCTTGAAAGTTTTAAAAAGTCATGAACACTTAATGAGCTCCCTAAGATTCCTAACATAATCATGTCCTAAATATATCAACCTTAGGAAATATGTCTAGATCAAGGAGTGAGGTCATTATAATCTCCAAACCCTCAATAACATTATATCTTCACCTTTTCTACTAGACAATTTTTCACTTTGATGATTTTTTTATAATCACTTGGTGTTATTGAAATGAATATATTATGATTTTAGAATCTGCAATATATACCAAGGATAGTCTTTATTAGGCCTATAGGAATTATTGTGCAATATACTCTTACCATATTTGACATATTATTTCCTTATTAGTCATTCTTACTTACCATGCATAATTCCTCACACAACCATATTAGGATTTCTTGGCATGTGAAACCTATAGAGGGAAACAAGAACTCCCATGAACCTTCAATATGGCAAGGAACTTCATTGAGTCTTGATGAAAATAAAGGCTTCCATGCTTGGTATCGAAATTCTCTAGTGATAACACCAAATTACCCCTACATAGTAGGTTTCCTTGGTTGTACCTCCTTTATCAAAATTCTAGGGAGGAACCAATGACTTGCTAATACCAAGCATTCAGAACATGCTAAATATTAAAGTCCACCAAACAAAACTATATATCCTTTGCCTCCTTATTGGTTCTTTCTTTATTTGTATTCACATAGAATGAGAGTATAAGACTCCCTAAGAATTCAATATTCATTGACATATTGCTTGATTAGTAGGATTTCATTCACATATTAGGCATGGGATGGTAAGGAATACTTCAAAGATGTGATGAAAACCATACTAATGATTATAATTTGAGCCCCTATGTGATAAAACAAGACAGTAGACCAAAACAAAGCATAAGACCATTCCCTTTTGTTGAATTTTTCAACATGGGCACCTACAAGATCAAACAATAGATGATTAACACCTTCCACAAATGAGAGCAACATGAAAAATATGATGCATTCCTCAAAATAAAAGATTGTAGAATGAGTAAAAATAATGCATAATGACTTGTTGTATAGAAAGCTAGAGATGCCCTAACCTAAAACTAAGAGAACTAAAGGAAAGAATGAAGGAGAAAAATAAAGCTATACTAAAGAACAAACAAGTGAATTAAGCTAAAAAGGCATGACTCTAAGAATATAATACTCTAATAACCCCCCTTAAGTAAACCTAGGGAGAAGTAAAAAACCTCTAAATGCATGAAATACAAGAATGAGTGGTTGCCTAAATAAAGGCTTGATTAGGTATCCATGTACAAACCAACACTGTAAGAAATGGAGGGATTAGATTAAGAGGTGTAAAGATAAATGGTTGACTAGGATTAAAGGTTAGGTAGAGGAAATAATTAAATAATAAAGGGGGTAGGTAAAAGAAGAATTAAGAGATGAATGACATGTGCCATGGGTAGAAAAGGCTAATGAATTAATTAAATAAATAAAGATTTATTTAATTAATAGAGGAAGTGGGATCCATTATTTATCTAATTTAGGAAAAGGTCAATTTAAAAAAATAAAAGTATTTATTTAAATGAGAAAAGGCTAGACAGGACTAAAGTGAATTAATTAAATAAATAAAGACTTATTTAATTAATAGAAGAATTGGGCTTAAATAATTAAATAAATAAAAATAGTAATTTAATTAAAGAGGACAATTTTAGGTGTCTACATTTTGCCCCTCTTTGAGACAATGCATCTTATCACGTTGGCTCAAAGAAGATAAGCTGATACAAAGTTGTCCCGTGATGGGAATGATGTGTCCCCTTGAGAGATTGGATGAAAATGTTTGAAAAGATTGTAGAGAATCTCTCGATAAGAAAGAAATGCTAGAAAGGAATGATAGGATAGGGTGACAAGGTCACGTAGGAAAAAGACTGACATGAGAAACTAGGGTTAAGTAGCCTATAAGATAGGGCCACAAGGAAAACATCCTCATTTGTATCCATACACTTAAGAGATCAGAGTGCAAAGATAGAGCTTAGATCAGTCAGAGTAGGCCGTGACGATGGAAAGAGTTCACAGATTCGATTGTCTGACGATATTAGTGACCAGACGACATGGGTGAGCCAGTAAGAACCTTGAAGCCACTTTGTATGTTTTTACATTTATTGTTGTCATTAATGCATTTTAGGGTAGATAAAAAAAAACACAAAATCGATGTTTTGCACTAGAAATGCGTCTAGGTCAGTGCGAGGCACATCTAGGTAGGATAAGTGCGTCTAGGTTAAGTATGGTCATGTTTATGAATGCAAGCATGTCTATATTCAGTAAGGACACGTCTATGTGCAAAAAATACATCTATGTCACAAAGGCACATTTATGTAGGACATCAGTGTGTCTATGATGTTCAGGCGAGTCTAGGGCAAGAAAGCACAATTAGGTTGATAAAAAACCACATCTACGTTGTAAAAACATGTTTGTGTCTAAGTGGGCACAAGTCAGTACTTCTATGATGAACATACACTGTCGATTGCATAAGCTGCTAAGAGGATACACTCAAACAAGTGCCATAGAGAAGAAAAACTAAGATATAGGCTAGAATTGACAATTATGTGATGAACATACATTGCTAATTGGATAAGTTGTTGAGAGGATACACTCAGGTAGGGCCTATAAATAGGATCAAGTGCAATGTGATGAACATATACACTAGGATGCAGTGCCATGTGATAGACATAAGCACTAGGATAGGAGTAGCACTATGTGATGAACATGAGTACTAGTAGGATTGACATGATTAGTTTGATTGGATGCAGGAGTACCTGCCCTAGATAGAGACATGGGAGAGATTCCCTATGACATAGAGGTTGCGACCAGAGTTGACCTTTGAGGAGCAAGTAGTTGTTGAGGGTATGGGATTGAGACACATCATGAATCTGCTTGAGATACAAGTGAACAAAGGATTAATGACTGCTCTAGTAGAGAGATGGCACTCTAAGACCTGTTCATTTCATTTACTGACTAGCAAGATGTTAGTCACTTTAGAGGATGTTTACAGGATTTTAAGGCTATCAATCCACGATGAGATAGTGTCGTATGACCGAGAGGGTGACAAGGATGCACTAAGATGAGTCTTTGGAGACCCAGAGCTAGAGATGAGATTGGGTTATTTTATCTAGGATGTTATGCTAGCTATTGGATGCAAACTACCGACAGTAGTCAAAGGGGTGATTAGTGGTTACCTATGTCCAGGCAGGGTGACATGGGGTATGGTTGTTGGCTTGGGGAGGACTCTAGAGACATTGGCGACACAAAACACTAGATATGCATGGGGTCTGTGTGTATTAGCATATTTGTATCATGAGCTTCACTAGTTTGTGTATCTTGGTGGTTGTAGATTAGGTTGTGAGGTGATGCTACTATAGGTGTGGTCATATAAGCACATTGCAGTGACTAGACTAGTTCACTTCAGGGGGAGAGGACATGGATAGTCCTATGCACACTTGTACAATATGATCACTTCCTAGCCATGGATTAGGAAGGTGGACTATTGGAGATGGGTTATTGATGACATATATAGTGTCATATGGAGACCCTATCTTGATTGTGAGGATTGGGAGGAGTAATCCACAGAGCTACCTTATGTTTTCAGGAGCAGGTATCTTATCGAACAGATGTCTTATATACTAGATAGGCACCTGATTGATAGAGTATGCAGATATTTTGGGCAGTAGCAAAGGATATAGGGGATGAATATGCATATGTCCTACATGTAGGGGAGGAGATATCCTACTGGAGAGATCTATACTACGTAGTCATTCCTCCAGAGCTGAGGGCGAGGAGATTTAGGAGAGCTTCCATGACAACTACCACAGGGGGGAGAGATAGATAATAGGCATCCAGTGGTGGGGTTATGGGTCCACCCACACAATCAAGAGGAGGAGACAAAGGAGGTGATTCTAGAGTAGGGACTTTGAGAGCTCAGATTCCTTTGAGGCCAACTAGCACTGAGGGAGGGAGTTCATCATATATCTATTGGATCCTATTTTATATCAGTTTTTGTATGATGATACAGATACCTTCGGGTGATTTTGTAGCCATATGATATTTTGACATCATTGTATCATGACACTTATTTTCTACATTGTTTATGATGATTTTATGATTCTTATGATGATGTTATGATGCTTACGATATGGATGAAAAATATGTACATGATGATATGCAATATGTTTTTGTTCTTTTATGCTTTTATCTGTTTATGAAAATGCAAATGTACTATATATGGATGTACTATAATTGGCATGCTATGATTATTTACATGATGATAATTCATGATCTGTATATGATATACTAATCAATGGTGTGTGCAGGATGTGATGCAATTATGATATCTATATATATACATATAATTAAAGTTACTAATATGTGCTGATGTAGGTGAATGAAATGCAAATATTTTTGGTGTGTCATTATACTCAATCATGTGATAGCAAGCTACACGAACTCAAGAAGGGTGATAGATATCAATCATGAAAGGTAGAAAATATGGAAGTGAAATATCTTCTTGTGCTTTATCATCATTGATCTTTATTATGGAAAATAGGTTATGATAATCAAGGTGTAGGTTCAACCCAGAAAGTTATTGTACCTGTTTGCATGGAGATTAGAAAATCGTGAAAAAGGAATGCCCCAATTCACACTAGACTCACTGTGTCCTCATATCCTTAGAAAATTCATAGCATTACTAAGAGACAATCTACAAACAACAAAACAATAGGTGAACACATCCCATCCTCGCCTTTCTAGTCAAAGACATCTTGGAGATATAATCTCTAGTCAGAGACATCCCAGAAAAGCTAAAAGACATGTCACCAAAAGATAAAATCAAAAGAAAACCAAGACTTGACACCAACACACAATGAAATATTCAAGTTATTTGTGTTTCTTTTTACATATGTTAACATGTTTGATTTAGTCACAATGTTGTCATCCTGATAAAGGATAGATCATGATGAAAACCATGTTGTTGCGAAAGTTTACTGAAAGATTTGATCTGTTGAAAGCTCATTGTTGTTTGTGTGTCATCTGAAACTGACTGAATCCATGAAATTGATACTTTATTGTGAAGAAGAATGGAACTTTATTGTGGATTGGCGATACAAGTGATCTTTTATTGTGGATTGTGCGCAAAAACGAGGAGGGATGAAAAGACGATGCTCCTCAAAACATGTGATACTCAGGGTACCACTTCCATCTCTAGATTTAGGATCTTGCCCCAGTTGCAGATTGGACCTAATTTATTATGGAAGGAAAAGAGTGAAAAGGGAGGATATATTATGAATGGCTAACCAATCTTAGGTAGATCAATAACAAGCCATGATGGGAATGGGTAAATTTATTATGGATGGATAGGCTATGAGTGTGTGCAAGGTGAAAGGATCAGATTGAATCCTAAAGGAGGGAGGAGCAATGTCTCTACACATGGCGTCAGTAACCCGGTTTTCACCACGGTACTTGCCCAAGGTGCCATCGAAGTGGTTTTCACTATTGAATGAATTTATTTCTCTTTACTTTTTTCAATTTTTTATTTATTTTTTGTGTCACAAGGTGCCTATTTGCTAGGTTTTCACCAAGTAATGATTTTTTTCTATTTTTTAAATTTTTTTCTATTTTTTATTTTTTTTTGTATTATTGATATTAGGATATTCTGAAGAGCCATGTGTAAAACCTGTGAAGGTGCATGTTGTTGATAGGATCTTCCAAAGGTTCTCCATCTAGTGTTGAGAGTTGATATGTACCTGATCCATAAACTCTTGTGATTGCATAAGGACCAAGCCAATTGGGGTCAAACTTTCCTTTCTTTTCTCGGTCCTCCTAAATCTTAGGATTCTCTCTCTAAGAACTAAGTCACCCACCTCAAATGTGTGATTATTTACCTTATGATTGTAGCTTCAACTTTCCTTGACTGAATGATGTGTTACTCCCTTGATTGTCTTCCATGGTGAAGGAACTAAGGTACAATTAATAATGTGTGGACAATGTACGCCCATATGCATGTCACTAAAGAATTATGGGCATCCTTGACAAAAAATTCCTTCAAGGAAGTTCCATTAAAGGGTCTTTGATGTGATATATCACCAAAAGAGGATGGATGTGTGGAAAAAGTGGATGAGTTATGAAGGCTTATGATTTTAAAAAGAAGTAAAAGTAGGATAGCATGATGGAGACTTAGGATCAACAAGTATTCTTTTTGACTTGAAATTTTATAAGTTTTGCCCCTAGTTATTTTGGTATTAGGGGAGATCAATTCTTGTTCTTTTTCCTTTATAGGATTTTTATCCTTGACTTTGATTTTTGCAGAGTCCAATAGCTTTTTATTTTGATTTGGACTAAAGGACTTTTCTTTATTTTTGACTTTTAGATTTTTCTTTTCAAAGCTTGATTTTTTATCGCCAATTAGTAAATGATTTTGTGATTATTGTTGATCCAAGGCTAGGAGAGGAGTGGAAATGGAATGAGTGGATGATATGGTAAAGCTATATGGGTTCTCAAGAGGGTTGGCAATATATTCAATAGATTCTTTGTTGGAACAACTCTTAGGACTATTGATATAAAGATCTTCTTGTACCACTAGAGGAGATTTGCATTTGGACTTAGTGGCCACAACACTAGGTGGTTCACACCCAATTCCTTGATATTGTAAATTTTTTGTAGATTGTTCCTATCAACTAAATGTCTTAGGAGATAATGGGAGTTGATCAACATGAAAGATATACTCACCACATCCCATGTCTTTAACCTTGAATTTTTCTTTTATCTCTTCTTGTTTTGATGTAGAAGGTTTTAATGATTCAGGATCCATATATGCTAATGATGGAGTTGCTTCTCTACTGATTGGAATTATTATCTCTGATATTGATTGCAGGTTATTGCAATATGTGAAGGGATTCAAATCACCTTTGATTGTTACTTCGGCTCCATTGCAAGGGAATTTGATACATTGGTGATATGTTGAGGGAACGACTCTTATTTCATGAATCCATGGACATCCCAAGAGTGTATTATATGTGATCAATCTCTAAATCATGTACTTGACAAACCACATCCATCATCACTGGCCCAACTCTAAGAGGTAAGGTGATTGTTCCCTTTGATGAGTGCTCTTCATCATCATATGCTTTAATGGTGATTGCATGTGTAGAATTCAAATCCTTATTAGAATATCCTAATTGTTTAATAGTGTTCAATGTACAAATATTCAGACCTGCAAATACATCTATCAAGACTTGTTTTATTCAATTTTTATAGATAAAGGCTTCAATATGTATATGTGCATTATGAGGCTGGGTTACAGATGCATTATTGGCTTCTGTAAATGTGAGAGTATGAAAAATGAAAAGGTATCCCACCATGCCTTGAAACTGGTCCACATTCAGATCAGTGGGTACAGAGGTCTTTCTCAAAGTCTTATCAAGGATGGCCTTATGTGTGGGGGATATGTATAAAAGATCAAGGATGGAAATAAGGGTTGGTGTCTTCCCTGGCTGATTTACAAGGTTCAACTCATTTTTGGTAGATGTAGAGGTTGTAGTATTAGATGGAATGCCTTGCAAGGTGACTTTACATCGATGGGTTGCGACACTACATTCAAAGGTTTCATTTTTGGAAGATGAGGAAGATGGTCCAATGCCTTTCAAAACAAATTTACTCCTTTGGGTAGAACCTTCGGTAGTTTTGTCCTTTATGATAATGGTCGAAACATGATTTCCCATTGAAAGGTGATTAATAGTAGAATCATAATTGTAGGGTGTCTTGGTATAATTAGTTGTATTATCTATAGTTTTTTCTTTTCCCTTGTCATGTTTAAGAAATGGCTCCTTAAACATTGCATGCTCTTCATTGGAGGTGTGACCATTAACTTCTATGTCGCCTCTATCAATGAGATCCTATATGATATTCTTCAATCTGTGACAATTACTAGTAAGATGCCCTTTACTCTTGTGATATTCACAATATTCATCATCATTCCACCAATTTGGTTTTACTTTCGGCTCGTAAGGTGGACTATCTGGTAGTGTTATGAGCTTGTTTGCCACTAACTTCTTGAAACCCATTTTGATCGGTTCTCCCAATGGAGTATATTTCCTTCAGGGTTTTGATTGCCTTTGATTGTTCACTTGATTCTTCATATTAGAAGAACTGCACCAGGGAAAGTTATCTTAGGTTTCACAACATTTGCATCTACTAACCTGTCATTGAATGTGTTCTTATTCTTGATCCAAAAGTGGGGTTTGTCTTTCCCATTTGAGTCCTCTTTGGTTTCTTTGAATAGTTTTATGACACCTTGTTCAATAAGGACATTTTCTATTACCATTCCTTTCTCAATGACCTATTTGAAGGTAAACAAACAAGATTTTCTTAGCTCATATCTGATATCCTTGTTGGCATTTTGAGTGAACATTTCTACCATTTGTTTTTGTGGGATATCACAAGAGCGTCAACTAGCAAGACCTCTCCATTGCCATAAGAATGAAGAGAAGGTTCCCCCATTTTTCTACTTAGTATTGCATAAGGTAGCTACTGACACATATGTTTTGATGTTGTATGATAAATGTTGTATGAAAGCCTCTTTAATATCACTCCATGATTTAATTCTAGGTGGAAGTTGGGAGAACCATTCCATTGCTTGTTCACCTAAGCTTTGTGGAAACATTCTCATCAAATATGTTTGTTCTCCTGCTACCTCAATGCAAGTTGTGAAAAACTATCTTATGTGTGCCTTAGGATCCCCTTTGCCTTTGTACTTATCAAAATTTGGTGTCACAAAATGTGGAGGGAATGGAGGCATTGGAATACTTCTATCAAATGGGTAAGGACATATATCATTCATTGTGTACTGTTGCTTTGGTGTATTTATGTCTACCATTTGCTTTTGCAAATCCTTGATTTGTTGTTGCAAGTCATTCTTGGGTGGTGTCTTTTCTCTTTGAGCTAGTCCCATGCCTGAGCCTCCAGGTAGAGGATGAGGGATATAATGCATATATGGATGGTATTGATCATAGATGTGTTCATATGGAGGAGGGACATATTATAGCTTGTATATGGACCAATTGGTACAGTTTTGTAATGAGGAGCACTATGTCTAGATCGATTCATGTCATGACCATAAGGATAGGAGGTGTCATAAGAATGCTCTTGAGTATTGCCCCCAAATCTAACATAGGGTCTCCTCATGTCATGATTTTGAACATTTGATTGAGTATAATTGTATGCATTGATATGATCTCGACTATCATCATAGTCATGATTGGTGGTAGTTCTTCTCTATGGGAAAGGATGAATATGAGGTTGTTCATGAGAGGTTCTATCATAAATGGCATGAAAATGAGTGTATGTGTTTGGAATTTTAGGTTTTTAAAATAAGGATGGAGGTGACTCAAGCATGAGATGCTCTCTCCTATTACCACTATTATTGGGCCTCCTAAGCATTGTATTAACTTGGTTTATTTGGTTTGTATCATCCTCCAAAATTTGTGACATATCAAAATCATGGGGTAATCTTGTTCCACTTTGTGCCATAACTTGTAGGAAATATTGTCTATCTCTCTTCATGATTTCTTGAACCAATTTATTAAAATGAGGATCCATGACAGTTTCCTCAACTTCTGCAAAATCCACAGAGGCATGTTGTCATTGTCATTATCATTTCCATTGTTGTTGTCATTATTGTCATTGTCTGGTATATTACTGTGGTTGTCAAATGCATTGTATAATTCATCTCCATCAAACTCATAGGTACTCATGCTTAAAGACCTTAAAGCTTCTTTGGCTTCCCTTCTAGACCTTTGTGAATAGGTTTCAACCATAGAATAAAGTCTTGACCAAAATGAAAGGATAAGATGAACATGCAAATACTATGGAAGACCAAGAGGT
This sequence comes from Cryptomeria japonica, assembly GCF_030272615.1. Lineage (NCBI taxonomy): Eukaryota > Viridiplantae > Streptophyta > Pinopsida > Cupressales > Cupressaceae > Cryptomeria > Cryptomeria japonica. The sequence goes on along the minus strand of NC_081411.1, from coordinate 66,514,539 downwards.
GTATAAAGTGTAGATGAATCTAGGGTAAACTTGCAATGTCCAAGAATGTAAGACCAAAGTATTTATTTTTAAGAGTAAGGCATGGCTTCCAAAGAGATGATGTATCTCTTGATGAGGCAAGTTGACCTTGATTTAAGAAGACCAAATGAGACCCGAAATGATAGATCTTGATGTGGGAATCACCTAGTGTTGTGTTGTAGTATGTTTGCAAAGTGTGATGAGGACAAGAAAAGTAACCTTTTAACTCAAATTTAAAAGATATGTATGAGGGAAATGCAAGTGAAGGAAAATGATTGACTATGTGTGACCAAGACAAGTTGACTGAAAGATGAAGCCCTATAGGAAGCAGCCTTAGAAGCTCTTTGAATTTGAAAACTTAAGTTCTTTTTTTTCTCAAGAATTTTCTGTAATCTTTCAACTATGAACGCAGACGCAGTTTTAACAAACCCAGACATGATTTTTGGGCCCATATGTAGTTACAATAAATAGAGACATGATTTTTTGGTGATAATGACTATTTTAGCTTGAAAATCAAAGATACAATTTTGCTCTGTATAGATGTGGTTTAAACTGGCAGAGACGCTGTTTCTGAAAATGTGACAATTTATTGTAGATATTCTGTTGTAGGATACAGATACAATCCTATACTATATAGACGTGATTTTTTGTCACATACATGATTTTAATAGTCACAGATGCATTTTCTAATATTTTCTGCAATTCTGTCCGATTTTGAAGTTGTTTAATGTGACCAAATCTCAATGTTTTGACTCTTTTCATGGAAAGAGGACATGATAACAATGAAGACTCAATCTTTGAGAGTGTTTTGTCTAAAGGATAAAAAATATTTCCAAATGTGAAATATAATGTGAAATGTTTTTACATACACTTGAAAACATGGTAGACACAATGTTTCTTTGTTTTTCTTGAAAATGTTTGAGTGTTTGGATCATGAAAGAACAAATCCTAGGGCTAGTCGAGACAATAGTTATTGAATATCACTTGGTTTCCCAACTACACAATTCAGAGCGAATAGTTAGATGCTTGACTCCACTAGCTCCACCCTCGGTACTCACTTCTTTGGGGCATCCAAGAACTAGTCCCCACGAAAAATCCTCATGGTGAACTTTGTATCTCTACTAAGAACCGTAAGAATGTGAACCCCTTCAAAGGTCTGACCTCCTGTGCCAACAAATAGAAGGTTTTTGGCTTCTAACACAAAATGGTGTCTAGTAAGGGCATTCATTTAGGTGGCTATAATAAGTAGCGTGTTATGCTCCGCTGAATGGAAGGCCTCCCAGCCTAGACAAGTTGTGCTCTGTAGGGTTTATGGAAACTCACAATGCTATTATAGAAGCATGTAACACTCATTGCTTGCAACTTTCATCACAAACACTTTTATTTATAGTGGCTTGGAAGAGATTGGCTTTATCCCATTACCACTTGGGTCATTCCCTCTCACTTGTCCTTATGGGCTACTCAGGAGGCAAACCCTCTAAAAGGTAAAACACAGAGCCTATTGCTCAAGACACAAAAGAGACTTGTTAATTTTAAGACCCAAAATGAAGTGTTTGCTAAACTAAAGAAGACAAAGCAAGCAATTTCAAAATCAAATCTTTGCCAAAGGTCCTGCACCAAACTTGTTAGTAGTTTTGAAATGATACCCCTCCTGCAAGCACACAAGTTAGGTAAATTTTTAAATCTAAAAGACTTAATGAAATAGGGGCCTTTGACAAGATATTTTTCTCCTTTTTAAATAGCAACACCACTTTGCTAGTCAGATCAAAAGAGGTCATCCCTAAAAAACAAATCTGAAAACGCTAAATGAAAGCAAAAATTGCAAAACTGAAACACAGACGCAACTATACCAGATGCAGATGCAGAATGATGAAAAAAAGACGTGGTTTTCAAATTTGAGAACTACAAAATAAATATCAAAATATATACATGACAAAAACCTGCACAGACACAAATCTAGACATAGGCACAACAATATAGCTCACAGACGCGATTCCAAAAACTTGTAATTACAAAACTGAGAAAAAACCTTGCAAAACCAAAAACGCAATAAGAAGAAACATAGACGTGAAAAGAAAACAAAAACATGATAAGATTCTATGCAGATGCAACTTTAGAATGACAGATATGCAAAAATAGTAAAAAATCAAAAACGCAGAATTAGCAGCCTCAGATGCAGAAACAGAACATAGACGCGGTCAGATCCGTTGTAGACGCAGAAAAATGCAGAATCATCGCAATGCCAAACTTGCAACTTTTAAAAAGACAAAATCTGTAGACAAGATGCCAAAATAAAAGGGGCAAGAGTCCCATCGGGCGTGCCAAAATGTATACAGTGAAAATGGATAGTGAAAACAACAATATTGAAAGACTAACAAAGATCCAACCACAAAGCCCTAGCCTAAAAGTGAAAGTAATCCACCATACACAAATGAAAATACTTAAGACCATGCAAATAAATAAAATAAACCAAATATACCATTCACATGTAAAGTAGGGTTTCAATCTCCATTTCTTCATATCTCCATTGATCTTGTTTAATATATTTGATCTCAGATTTTATGTGTGCACAAGAGCTCAACAAAGAACGGAAATGTGGCTGATAGCTTTATCACAAGAAGGCTTGATTATGTCATTAGGGTTGATAATGAAGCAGAGTATCCTCTTATATAGAGAACACTATAAGAAATGGAGGGATAAGATTAAGAGGTGTAAAGATAAATGGTTGGCAATGATTAAAGGGTAGGTATAGGAAATAATTAAATGATAAAAGGGGTAGGTAAGAGAAGACTTAAGAGATGAATGACATGTGTCATGGGTAGAAAAAGCTAATGAATTAATTAAATAAATAAATATTTATTTAATTAATAGAGGAAGTAGGATCAATTAAATAAATAAAACATTTATTTAATTTAGGAAAAGTATAATTTAAATAAATAAAAGTATTTATTTAAATGAGAAAAGGTTAGAAAGGACTAAAGTGAATTAATTAAATAAATAAAGATTTATTTAATTAATAGAAGAATTAGGCTTAAATAATTAAATAAATAAAAATATTTATTTAATTAAAAGGACAATTTTAGTTGTCTACAAGTGGTTCAGCCATATTCGGTGGGAACCACAAAAGAAAAGTGTTGCATGTAGGGGGTATGCTAATGTCAATGTTTACGTAGGCTAGAACTGTATGAAAGCATCCAAAAATTTTGGCCAGTGTTTTTCTTAAAAAATTTCAAAATAAAAATTGCAAAAAAGATAGAGAAATTTTCTAAAAGAATTTCCTAGCGTCTAGAACTATTTTATGCTTGCATGTGAGTATGGATCATTAATGTAGGAGGTGGTATGTAGAAGGTACAATTAACAAGTCCATATTGATTTTTGCCTCATGGGATGTGCCCCGAATTTTTTTGTAAACAAATGTATTATAAATATATCGTAAGAAATATATTTGGAAAATACCTCATCTTCAAATCTCTAAACTAACATATATTATTTAACAATTGAAAATATTACATACACTTGTAAGTGTCAAGCTCTTTCAAGAGATCCATACCCACACTCAAAGAGAAATTAAGCACAAGATGATAGATAGCCTCTCATCCAATCTTTCTATTGATAGGCAATAGAGTAGTAGTGACATAAAAACTTACTAGAAGATTACTAGACCAACTTACCACTAATAATTAATGTCCCAAATAAAATAACCAATAAACAAAATTGGACCTCAAATTTCCCACTAGAACTAAGTGACAACATGTGATTGCACATTCTCTAAGGCATCCCTTTTATATTCTCTAAACCTCATACCCAAGCAATCGAGATTAGCTTACAATAGTGAGCCGAAACATTGAATTATTTTGGAATATTGAATGCATTTTGCAAGATCTCAAAAAATATTAAACGCATTCACCTAATGATCCAAAATGACTATGTCCTCAATAGATCATGACCCTTTGACGTGTCATCCACATTAACATTATAATGTCATATTTGACATCCCTTAGGAAAATATTATCAAATTCTAATATATGGCATCCCATTTAGGCATGGACCTCAACATTACAAAATAATTAAAAATCCTTAAAAACTATAAATCATCTTCCCGAGAAGATCAAGTCTATAGGTATAGGATATTTTTTAGATCTTAAACTTGACCTTGTTTGCCAAATTGAACACTCTATAGATAAAACAAAATACTTTAATTCCAAAGTGAAAAATAGATTGCGACCATTTATTTTTTATTAAACTTTAGAAATCCAATTTTTAGTGTCACTTATAATTACATTCGCTCTTCAATAATAAAACTAGATACACGTTTTTTATTTATTTTTTACAATTAATTATTAAAATATCTAAAAATCAAATATGAAAAAAGTCATGCGCATTTGTTAGTCTAAGTTAATAAGAGAGAGTTGTGGATCTTATTTAGTTAAGATAAATCACACTTTAAGAAATGCTCAGTTTTCTTTAAACATATTTAAATCCCTTTATAAAGAGATCAAAGATCAACTTTATATAGGGCAACCATATATACCATGGACAAGGAATGTGACAAATCGATATACTGAATTTTCTTGTCGCCTGGCTGAATTGACAATGGTCTTATTTTTAAAGCTTCCAATATCATGATTTTGTCTAACAAAATAAACAGATGATAAGCATTAGGTAGACATTAATTTTCTTTTGCTCTTACTCATATTGCATCAAAGGAAGAAATCAAGTCTGTCTTTGCATTTCAGAAGCAACAAGATTCTCTTATTGTTATGTAACCTTTGTTACTAATGAAGAAGATTGCATTTGCTAGCAATTCCATGTATCCTGTTTCCCTGTGAGCCTTTCATTCTTGCTGGGCAGAAACACAAAGTATGACCACAGCCTTGACAGCATCTATGGAACTATTCGTGAAAGAAATTTCAAAGCAAGAACAAGATTGATATAGTATATATGTGCTTCAAAATAAAACTATATGAAAGCTAAACCTGCTAAATATGATGGACAAATGGTGTATAGATCTTGTGATGTAGTTCTTAGCTTACTTACAATCCATCATTCTAATCCTATTGATAAAAGTAATTTTAAAGGAAGAAATTATTGATATATTATATATGCTTCCAAATGAAACTATAAGAAAGCTCAGCTAATGATAAACAGATCTTGTGATGTTGTTCCTAGCTCATTTACAATCCATATTTATAAGGGAGAGATTGTGCATATGTTTGATTTAGGATTCCATATTGTTAAATATTTTTATTTTGTGTGTACAAAAGAGAAAAAGTAACCTGATGGAAGAAGTAATTCCTCAGCTGGACCGACCAGGAAAGGGGGTATGTACCAATAGTCAAAAGAGTTTTGTATCAATGGCAATCAAGTTGTTTTTAGATAATATTCCATCATGTGGTTTCTTCGTATCACCTTTTGGTGAGGCCTAATAGGGCTCATGTAACCTTGTTTGCGAGTTTAGAGACTATTAACGAAAGTATAGACTGGAATTTGAGAATTTGAGTTGTTATTTTCCACATACTTATCTCAAAGCTGGTTGGTGGTGGGTTTCATAGTAGAATTCAAGAGCAGTGAAACATTTGTCTTTGAATAAAAATTTATATGTTTTCATCTTTTATGTTATTTGATTTTTTATTCGATATTATAATCTCTAAAATTTCTATTTATAAACAAATCATCCATCTTGAATTTTCATAATTCAAAGTTGTCATCATTAAATAGATATATTTACCATAATTATATATCCTAAAAACACGATTGTTACTACAAACTTTCCACTCAAACAAGTATTAATAGACATAATCCATATTCCTCGTAGATTGAACAAACTAGGTAGGCTTCGATGTCAAGTGAAACAAAATATGCAAAGCTTCCACAATTAACTCTCCATGAAGGGTGGCACAAGTTATCTAATCTACAAAAATTTCAGCAATATTTTGAAATAACAACTCAAGAATACTAAGAATGAAATACCACAATAAAGAAACCACAAAATAAAATGAGACATCAGTAGACCCTAAGATTTTTTTATTTTTTTTTGAGAAAACTAAATCTCCAAAGCTCTAAACTAATGTATTATCTATTAATAAAAAATATTTCAATATACTTGTAAACACCAAGCTCTTTCAAGAAATCTATGCCCCCACACTCAAAGAAAAATCAAGCACAAGATGATAGATAACATACTACCCAATTCTTCTATTTATAAGCAATAGAGCAACAAAACCAACATATTACTAGAAGATTCCCAAACCACCTTGCTACCAATAATTAGTGTCCCAACAAAAACAATCAACTTACAAAGTTGGCCCCAACACTGGAACTAGCTAATAACATGTGATTGCATGTTCTCCAAGGCACCCCATTTTATTCTCCAAACTGCATTCCCAAGCACCCAAGATTGGCTTGCAATAGATAACCCAAGCATTAAATGTGTATATAATATGAAAAGCATTGTATAAGGTCTCAAAAATATTAAATACATTAACACATTTAGCTTGCAATAGATAACCCAAGCATTAAATGTGTATAGAATATGAAAAGCATTGTATAAGGTCTCAAAAATATTAAATACATTAACACAATGAGACCAATTGGCTATGCTCCCTGAACCATGCTCCCCCAATGTGCTATCCACATTAATATTTGCAATGTCACAACATGGACTCCATTAGAGAAATAAATGCCCAAGTTTGATGTGTGACATGTCATTTTAACATGAACGATAACATTACAAAATACATAATATTTGATACAAATTGTATAACATCTTCCCAACAAATCAAATTTATAGATGTATGACATTTCAAATTTTTAAAATTCAATCCTGATTTCCAAACTTAACATTGTACAACATCTAAAATAAGAAACAAACCATTACCATTTATTTTTGAATCATCCTAAAACGTTCAATTTTTAATGTCACTACAAATTCTACTCACTTTACAATAATAAAATAAAATACACATTTTCTATTTAATTTCTATATTTAATTATTAAAATATTTAAAAAAAAAAAAAACATATACCAAAACTATTTACTCATTTGTCAGTCTGAGTTAATTAGACTCACTCACATGAATCTTATATCTTTAAGCAAAAACAAAGGAATGTTCATTTTTCTTTACACATGTATATCCCTTGACAAACATATCAAAGTTTAACTTTATAAGAGACACCATATATCCCATGCACAAGGAATATGATAAATCGATGTGCTAAACTTTCTTATCGTCTAGTTGAATTGGCAATGGCCTTATTCCCAATCCTTCCACTATCATGACAGTGACAGTGACTGCCAACGTAGAAGAAAAGAAGATTCATCAAAAAATTCATAAGCATTATGTTGACGTTAATTTCTTTTTGCTCTTGCTTCATCGGAAGAAATTAAGTTTATCTTTGAAGCAGCAAGATTCTTTTATTTATATGTAAACTCAGTTACCAATTAGAAAGGATAACATAACCTAACAATTCTACCTCAAAGTTTGTATATGAAAATATCATGCCTTAAATTGCGGAAAGAAATAGAAGCAACGTCCATGGATGACTGAACACCTACTTTCAGCTCTATTTCAAGGACTCACTTTCTACTGCAAACATGTTAAACTCATAAAACTTATGTCCTAACAGAGATGGGAAGATCAGCCTTGAAAGTGGAAACAGTGATAATAGATGGAAGGAGACTCAAGTACTCTGCACAACACTTGTGTTCTTCACTCTCCAATTCATTAGTTTTAGTTCGCAGATAGTTGGAGAAATCTGAACCCACATTGTTGGACACAATGACAGTTCCTTTCCCAATCATTCCTCGCTCCTTGAGCACCAAGAAATCTGACAAGTAACTTTGCTTGGAGTGATCCATCAATATAAAATCAAAGTGTGGAACCCCTTCATCATCTAACATCTCACACAAGTCCTCCACTTTGTCACTCACTGTTCCTTCCATGACATCCACCTTTGATGCAACCCCTGAGACCACACCAAACCAGAAAAAGCAAAAGGAAAACCATGTTAAAACAGTGGGTTCTCTATACTTTCAAATGACAGAAAATGCCTGAGAGAAAAACCCATTTGATCTCTGAGGGTAAATTTACACTGTCAAATAATATCAACATCCTCATGTATGCAATAACAGCCAAAAGAAAAGGAAAACTAGAAAACTTACCTGCATGAATTATGATTTCTTTGGCAACATTGCAATTATTGGGATTCATTTCTATAGAGATCAGCTTGCTACCAGGCTTTGTCATCTTGGAAGCAATTCTAATGGCTGAATACCCACAATAAGCTCCCAGCTCTAAGGCCAATTTGGGTTCACATCTGTGCACTGCAGATTCCAGAATGGAACCCTTGTGCTTGCCAATGTTCATCATCCAAACACTCTGAGTGTAATCATCAATGGCAGCCAAGACAGCCTCTGCATTACCTTCATCTGCCTTGTTAAGAACATAGTTAAGCAGGGCTGCTTCCCTGCCATCAGTGGACTGCCCTGTGAGCCTTGCCTTCTTGCTTGAAACAAACACAAAGTATGACCACAGCCTTGATAGCATCTGTGGAACCATCATTCTAATGTTATTGATGAAATAAATTTCAAAGCAAGAACAATAGTATATATGCTTCAAAAAAAACTGTAAGAAAGCTAAGCCAATGTTAAACAGATCCTGTGATGTTGTTCACAGCCCATTTGCAATCCATATTTATATGGGATATTGTGCATATTTTTGATCTAAGATTCCATTTTCTTATATATATATATATATTTGGTGTACAAAAGAGAATAAGTAAGCAGATGGACGAAGTTATTCCTCAGTTATACCGACCACGACAGGGGGTCTGCACTAATAGTCAAAAGAGCTTTGATTCAACGGCAAGCAAGATGTTTTGAGATGATATTCCCCCATGTGGTTTCTTCGTATCATCTTGTGGTGGGGCTTCATGTAGCCTTGTTTGTCAGTTTAGAGATTTTTAACGAAAGTACAGACTGGAATTTTAGTTGTTATTCTGCACATGGTTTCACCCGGAGCTTTAGAGGGTTCATATAACCTTGTCTTTGAATTTAGTATATATGTAGGTAAAAGGAACGAATCTGAGAAATTATTTGAAGAGAGGTAATTTTGTATGAAGATGTGTTTATATTATTATGTATATCTTAAAAAGGGTATTAATGAAATTTGAATATTTACAATTTTATTTAATTTTGGATCTATTTTGATGGAATAGTTTAATACAATTGTATATTGATAAATAACATAATTATGAGTGACAGTGGGTTCATTTCTTAATCTATTTTTCTTCTCCAATTATACATGCTTCTTTGACCCCTAATCTTCAATCTCAACAATGAATAAGGTTTAGTATTGTTAAGCCAGTTGTCATTGCTATTTTAATAGTTGTACAAGTTTTATTTTTTATATCATCTCTTTATCCTCTAACAAATCTCTTGCTAGCTACTACCATTATTAATTCAATATTATATGCACTAGTTATCGATCCTTGTAAATGCGGGATTTGATATTTGTAGATTTATTTCATCATTGTGTTCTCTATCTAAGATGCACTTAGGCAAAGTATAGTTTCCTATTTTCTATTGGACTTTACATGGAGCTTAAAAGACCCAACTAGGGGCTTGACCATTCCTGGCAGCTCCAAAGCAACCCCAACCTTTTTCATCCTCTAGCCACAAGTATTTGGGAGACTACAATTGCATGGGGATTTTATTCTCTCATTTTCTTTTTCATGTCATTGCTTCATTTCTTCTAAATCTAAATTCATTTATATATCATTTCGTCTCCTCTAGTGTGATGCTTTTGTTGTCCTTGTTTTCTATTGTTTATGTGTGTTTGAAATGTTGTGAATACTTTGAATTGTAACTTTTTGGGCCAACAACATGAGATTGGGATGACAACATGTAAGAAAGACTACAATCTCATCACATAAATATCAGCACATCAAGATAGTGTCTTGGATTGTAAGCTCCCTCGTCTAGTGCAAAGTTTCTATTCTCTACTATTTTAGTTTGTAAATCCAAGTTATTATTCAGCACTTCTAATTTATGTAATATTTAAATCCTTTTTAATGCTCTCATCATTTTTTTTAATATTAAAAATCGAGAGAATCCAGAACAAGGAGGCCAAGCCTCAATAAAACATAGCTATCACTGCCACATGACAACAAAAACCCAAGTAATCAACAGAGTGCGTAATCCGCACAAAAGAGCAATAACAAACTAACTGCATCATGAGAAGTCAACAAAAGCATCAAGGGAGGATGTCGTCATGGGGTTCAACCCATGCCACCCATCCCTAAAGTCCTTCCATCCAAACAATGGTCTTTTGGCTTTGAATCTGTGTCAACATCTCAACTTGGGCGTAGGAGGGCTCCCTGTTATCTTTAATTTGGTTGTTCAACTTCTTGAGAGCCTCCTCAAAGGAGGATAGGTTGTCCTCGTTGCGCCTCCACTCATAACCATCCTTCATCTCATTCATGAACATGGTGGCATGACCATCCTTGAGGAACCTCAGAAGCTTGTGCCTCTCAACATTCATAGTAGAGGCAACTTGCACAACAATTTTGAAGAATGTGAGTCTTTGAAAGGACTTAGTAAGGGCCCTGGCTTGGCCTTCAAACCTATCAGCATTCCTAATTTTCTAAATATACCAAATAATATTGGTAGATAAAGTAAACCAAAAGATATTAGCATCCTTTTTCAATCCTTTAATGTGCCCAGAAATAATTTCCCTAATATTCACAAGATTAGGGATAGAAAAGCCAAACATTAATCATATTTCCTTAGCAATGGAGTAATCAAAGAAAATATGCTTGCCAGTCTCAGGAAGTTTACAAATAGAGCATAAATCATTATTATCATAATTCCTCCAGAGAGGAAGTCTATTAAGTATCATAAGCCATTTAAAGAACTTGATTTTTGGCTCGATCAAACTTTTCCATAGCATGTTGAAGGCCTTTTGCCACTGCATAACAAGCATTTCAAAATATCATAAAATGCTAACATGAAAAATGATGGAAGCCTCATAAGTTAAGATAGAGTAAATGTTACGAGCCTTGATTTTAGCCAAAAGAGTACCATCAGCCCATTTAAAAGACATAAATCTATTAGAATCAGCATCACAGTCTTTAGGAAGACCGAAATCAATACAAGCCTACTTAATCATGTTGCAGGTTCTTTTTTGAGTGGGGCAGAGGTTAAATTTTGAGCTGAGATCTTCCCACATAATAAGAGTATCATGTTCCAAAACATCAATAAGATATTTGATCCCTTTGTTGGCCCAGGCTCTAGTTGATCATCCTTGAGTAGGGACCAAGGGTTTGCCAGTGTGGAAGAGGTTCCACCATAAGGATCTCTTGCCATGAATCAAGTCACCATTGTTGACACTAGTGTTGACCAAAAACCCCCTAACATGTTCCTAGGCTTTCCAAATAGACTTGAACACACAAGTGCCTTGGACAGAAATGGGAAAACCACCGGCCACAAGGTCGGTGAGAGGTAAACCCTTCCAAGACTTAGCATTCTTAGGGATAGCCCTCTCAATATTGTGTCTGATTAAAACCTTCCAAGGTTCTTGACCTTCGAGAGAATGGAAGATCCATTTAGCCACAAGGGCAAGACTTTAGATCCTAAGATCTTTTAATCCAAGGCCACCAAGAGATTTCTCAATATGGCACCACTTCTAGTTAACAGCGTGTAATTTATTATTACCTTTGCCATCAGACCAAAGGAACCGTTTAACAACCTTTTGAATTTCAAGGATTTGATAGTTGCTAAACATCCAAGCAGAGGAGTAGTAGATATTATAGGAGGAGAGGATTTTTTGGCACACTTGAACCCTGCCAGCTAGGGAGAGGAATATATTATTCCATATACTAAGTTTCTTATCAGTTTTCTCCTTAACCCAGAGCCACATATCTTTGAGGGAAGGGGACACCGAGAAGGGAACTCCAAGGTATCTAACAATTTTTTTAGGACCACCCCATTGGTAGCCAAGGTGTCCAAACCAATCAGGGGGTGATCTATCCAGCTAAGGAAGGTAGACTTGGTTTGGGAGATCCGAGCTCCAGAGATTGACCCAAAGCATTGGATTTTAAGGCTAAGGTTATCCATGTTTTGCTTGGTGAGCTCAAGAAAAAGAACCGTGTCATCGGCAAATTGAATATTCATCAATTCATTATCATCAGGGAGCCTAATCCAATTAACATTTGGGGAGAGGGAATTATCCCTAAGGAGGTAGAATAAAGCGTCAGAGGAAATAACAAAGAGAGTAGGGGCCAAGGGGCAGCCCTGTCTAATGGACCAAGAGAGCATAATGGAAGAGGAGAGGGAGCCATTAACATCAATCTGAGTAGAGGCATCTTGAAGAAGGACCTTGACATAAGTACATAATTCACTAGGAAAGCCAAAGGCTTCAAGCATCATAATAATAAAGTCTCATTCCACCCTATCATAGGCTTTCTCAAAGTCAAGGAGAAATATAGTAGTGCCTTGACTAGAAACTTTAGACCATTACATGGCTTGCCAGCTTGTGATGAGATTTTCTAGAATATACCTACCTTTAATGAAGCCAGTTTGGGTGGGGTAGATGAACTTGGGCAAGATCTTTTCCAGTCGGACGACCAACATTTTAGCTAGGATCTTATAGGACACATTGAGAAGGGTAATGGGTCTCTAGTTGTTAATGAGGGCCTTGCCACCATCCTTGGGTATGAGTTTAATAATGCCCTTATTGATAACATTGCCAAGGGAACCCTTACCCAAATCCTCATTGTATATATCAAGAAGATCAGAGCAAATCCAGTTAAGGTTGGCTTTGTAGAACTCAACTGGGAGCCCATCAGGCCCCGAGGCTTTGTCATTGTGGAGGGAGTTTGATGGCTTTCTAAATTTTATCAATTCTGAAATTTTGTTTAAGGAGGCAAGATTCCCCCTTGGAGATCCTATAGGGAATTATGGATTTGCATTTAAGTTTGAGGGCCTTGGCAGCCTCAAAGTCTTCAGAGTTGAAAAGTTTTTGGTAGAAGAGGGCAAAGGCTTCTTTAATGTTGTCCAAATCAACAATTTCTTGATTATCAACAAAAAGTCTATCAATCTTTTCCCAAATTTTCTTATGTTTAAGCAGATTAAAGAAAAACTTGGAGCCTTTATCACCAAATTGGATCCAATGGCTACAGGCTCTAATCATGCCCCGCTTGATCTTAACTTGCTGATGTAATCGAAGGGCATCCCTGGTTTTTTCCACTTGGTTGGCAAGGTCAGGGCAGGAAGGAGTCAACTGAATTTCATTTTCAAGGTGGAGCAGATTAAGATGAAGAGTCTTTTCCATAAATCTGGAGTCTTTGGCCCTTTTTTGACCAATAGTTTGCAAGAGTTTTTGCCAGGAAACAACATTATAATTCCACCTAACAATATGTGAAGCTAAGTTCTTATTATCCTTATTTAGGAGTTTGATGAGGTTAATGGCAGCAAGAACATCAAGATCTTTAAGTAAATTAGTGTTAAGAATGAACTTCTTAGGCCCCACCACATTAGCAGGTAAGGAGTTAGCAAGTTTGATGTGAGCAGTAATAGGGTGGTGATCCGAGAGAGTAAAAGGCCAGACAACAACAAAATTGCCATGGTTATTAGGGATGAATGAAAAAACATCTTTATTGGCATAAAAACGGTCAAGTCTACAATAAACTCTATTACAACCTTTTTGGAAATTGCACCAAGTGTTCCAGAGGCCCCTTGTATCGGCCTTATTACCAAGAAGACGATCAAACAATTTTTTCTTAAATTTCATTCTATCCCAATGGGATTTTTCAGAGCCTTTCCATTCAAAAGCATTACCCCCCATTTTATCATCACAATTCTCAATCATATTAAAGTCTCCTCCAAGGATCCAGGGAATATCAGGTAAGGATGCAATCCAATCCCAAAGGGCACTTATTTCCTTATAGTCATTGGACGCATAGATAGAGCACACCCCAATGAGGGTGTTGTCAACATTAATAGAGGCCCAAACAACCTTATTATAGGGGGAGTAACCCTTGCCAGTAATATGGTTTGACCATCTAGGATTAATGAGCAGTCCAACACCACCTTTACCCCTAAGGTGATTGGAGGAAATTTTGATGGAGTCTTTCCAAATGAAATTTAGGTTAATATCCAAGGTAAAATTAATAGTTTTAAGCTCTTGAAGCATTAGAAAGTCCAAGTCTTTTTGAGAGTCCAAGAAATGTTTAACAATCTTCTTTCTATTTGAGGCTTCCAGCCCTCTAACATTCCATGAGATGTACTTCATGGTAAATAGTGGGGGAATTACGAGCGCTTAGCAGCATGAAGGCTGATATCACAGGTAGGGAGACCCTTGCCCTTCTTCTTGTCAGTGGGGGCCTTTTTCTTTGAGCCCATGGGGCATCCTCTTCTATTGGGTTTGGAACAACCCTCAATTTGATCATCATGGTCTTCACCAGAATCATCATCTCCTTGAGAGACATTTTTAGAAGGAGGTTCCACGTAGGTAGTAGGCTGGACTGGGGTGTCATTCACTGCCATCCAAGGCATTTGTGTGGATGACAGGTTAGAGGGGAAAAAGACATAATTTCTATCGGCCCTAGTATCAACAGTGATGACCTGAATCACATCATCAACATCAAGTTATTTGAAGACTTTTGGAGGCAAACTCACACTAGATTCACTACTGATACCGATACAAGGGGTGGGATCGATGAAGCCAAGGTTATCAGAGATGCGATTAGTCCTCGAGGAAGTCATAGAGCCATCACCCATATGGAAATCACTAGTGCAACTATCGGGGGTTTCAAAATTATTAATGGTACTCTTAACTTTTGAAAGATTACCATCAACTGAGGGTGGGGTGAGATTGACATTATTCTGAGCAGGGTTAAAACTGACATTATCACTAGACCTAATCTTATCAATGGCTCATTGTTGTTCATTCATCCTTCTACACTTCTTAGACTTGTTTGTAACCATTTAAAAACTATCTTGTTGTTCCACACCCAGTTGTTCTATATTATTTGCAATAGGGGAGAAGGGGGGGAGCCATATTGGTTTGAGTGTTTTTAGGGCACATATCTATTATGGGTAAGTCAGGAATAGTTGCAGGGGTGCTACCCATGACAGGATGGACCACAGGGGAGGATGGAGCCATAGGGTTAGGGGGGACCAATGTTATCCATAAGGGTTCTTCGCGAGTTCAAAATTGAGGATTTCTTATTAAGAATAGGGCAATTTTTACATACATGGCCATCTTTTTTACAGAGGAAACATGTGTTTAACCCTCCTAAAATTTCTAGAGGGTGGGAGAAAATATCTCCCTCAATATTGAGATTGAGAATATTAGGAAGATCAATCCCAGGTTTAATGGAAATGAGCACTCTGGCATTGAGATGGGGCACGAGCTGTGGAGAGTCATCCATACAGATGAATTTACCGATGGGTTCCATGATTTGAGGGATAAATTTCCACAAAAATGGAGGAATGTTCTTGATAATTACCCACCTAGGGTACGACAGAGCCAATATTTCTTCAGAAATCACCTCAGGAGACCAACCTAGGGCACAAAATGAAGTTTTACCAACATTCCAATACAATTTCTTAAGAACCTCTAACTACATTTCATTTTAAATGTAATCTAGAAGATAATAATTGTTTAATTTCTTCATTACAACTAGGCTCGATAGTTCCCCTAGTCTAGGATTGAAAATAACTTGCAAACTAAAATTATACATGATTAAATAAAATAAAATAAATTTCTTATACTAGCTATAAGGAAAGTAAATTCCTCTAACTATTGAAATGAAAGAAAAAAAAAAATCTAATGAAAACCATTTTCCTTTAATTTTCTACTACACAACTAGAAAGGAAAAATGTTCTAACCAAACAAAAAACTAAGAAAAATAAATAATCTACCAAATAGATAGGTCTCACATAGATAAGTCACATACTATAATACAATAAAATAAAAAAACTAAATAACAATCTAAGCTATCACACAATAGATTAAGCCATGAAGTACCATTTTATGCCTTCCTTAAGTAAGATGAGTGGGCATTGAATATCCCATGGAGATATATATTGAACTTCTTAAATAGTATAATCAAATTCTTGAAACTCAAATATTCTTCATTGATAATAGTAGTTATATTATCTATTAATAAGAATAGATTAACTATCTTGTTCAAATTATGATTAATTTTGTCTAACCACCCATTTTTTTAGAGATTGACAAGCTTATTTGTTTCAAGAAGCTTCGTAGTTAATCTTCTTATAAAAAGTATTTGCTTAACTCAATAGTTCCTACAATTTAGTCATCATGCTTATGTAGATTCATGGTGGCCTTGTATCTTACTAGGAACCTTAAGTATGAACCACAAATGAGGGTCGGTCAAGGGCTCAAGAACACAGAATGAAGTGCCAATTAGATCTACAAGCCAAGAAATTGCCCCATAAGAGAAGAAATCTCCAACTAGCTATTAAGCTCAAAATTGCTCTGGGAACCAAGAAATAGATAATTTGGAAGCGGCAACTTTCCAGAGAAAGATCCAAATGAACTGAAATCCTGAGTAAGGCATGAAAACAAGTCTGGAAGCAAAATATCTAATCCGTAACAAACAAAAAAGAACAACATTCTGAGAATGCTGAAAGGAACACAAAACTGGGTAGAAATAAACTAAAACCAAATATTTTTGGTTGATGCAAGATTTCTCATAGACTGGGGATGCTCCTGCATCAGACACCCCAAGTAGAAAAAAGATGTTCCATGAGAGGAAGCTCATGAACATTGAAAAGGATTTGGGATATAGACCCCATGCTCATTTCTAATCCAAATGTATTCCTTGTTTGCAAGTTTCTCTTTCCATAACCCTTCTGGTACTTCTGCTAGATTCTCCAACTTCTTCTTCTCTCCCCCTTCTTTCTTTTCTTCATACGTGTACTTTGTCTTTTACCTCCAACCCCTTTCTTATGCAAATATAATTTAGTTCTTCCACCAAAATTCATCTTGTCTGCAACCATAACTCTAACCTTGTTGTCATCTAGTACAACCTTGCTATCAGGCCAATCCATAAGATCTTTCTTCAAATCTAAGATATCCTCTACATCCTTCTTCTCGACACAATAACTCTTCACAAGACTCGAGTTTTTTTCCTTCCTTCTCCTTCTCCTTCAAAGAATTCAAAGTGAATTTCTTCCCATCCCTCTCAATAGAGATCATGATCTTTCTACAATCATAGATAGCTCCTCTATCAAATTGCTAAAGTCTACCTAGCGAAACATGACAAGCACTAATAGCCAAAACATCACACAAGACTTCATCTTCATAAGGACTCTCTCACCTCTACCACATGATCATCTTTCAACCAACTCACCTTATAAGGACTAGGGTGCTTAAGCCTCTTCAAACTAAGCTTCTCTACCATCTCCTCAGATACCATATTATCAGTACTTTCACCATCCACAATAACCTTACAACACTTACCTCTTGATTTGCAAATAGTCTAGAAAAGGTTCTTCCTTTGTATAGGTTCACTCTCCTCTCTACTCTGCAAGACTTTTCTAGACATAAGGAAATCTCCTTTCTCCGGTTCCAACATACTCACATCTGTAGTTCTAATTTCCTAGTCCTCACATGCTAAGCAACCCCTTTCCTTTCCTTTGTTATCTTGAGGACACTCATAAGATCTATGTCTAATTTCTCCACACTTGAAGAATTTACCCCAAAACTCCCTACTACTATTGCCACTTCTTTCTCATTGTGTCTTCTGCTTCGGTTCTTTACTTTATTTAAATTTTGGTTCTTCAGGAATCTACCTTTGCATAGTGCCACTCATCTACCTTCTATCCATTGTATGTCTCTCTCTTCCCTTAGGGTTATTTTGCTATCTTCTCCTCACTTTATCTTTTGCCTTTAAAGAATATTGGTAAGCCTCCTCAACTGTAAAAATCTCCAGCATACTCATCTCATCCTAAATGTTGAATCAAAGTCCATATATGTATCTAGACACCTTCTCCCTATCTATCTCTTGATGCCTGGATCTGATCATCACCTTATAGGATTCCTCGACATACTCTTTCACACTCATGTCCTTCTACTTCAAGTTCTATAACTTCTTGAACAACTCCAACTCATAGTCTACCAGAATGAATTTAGCCTACAATCTTGTAACCATCTGCCTCCACTAGGTGATTTTCATCTCGTCATTCTCCACTCTCTCTCTGTAATTCTTTCCACCATAGATCATCATGTCCTTTCAACTTAGTTTGTGCTACCCAAACCTTTTATGGGTCTTTAACATCTTCAAACTTAAAGTAGTCATCTAACTCTCTGATTTAATCTACTAGGTCTTCCAGATTTAATGTACCTAAAAAAGTTAGAAACCTCAACTTTATGAATTTTACTCACTTGTGCCACCACTCTAATAAATTTTTCTTCTCCCTCATCTGTGGGTGCTTCAACCTCTTAAGCCTCTAGCTCTTCCTCTACCTCTTCATAGTCATCCTATGGTTCTAGATTCCTCTACAAACTAGCCAACGTGTTTCAAATCTCATTCCTCATCTCATTTTTGAAAACCTCCATCATCTACTCTACCCTTCTAGGGTTCATATTTGTCGAGGAGATCTCTTCCCTTGACTTGGTGCAACTAGCTTAACTCGACAATCTGACTACAAAGGTCCAATTGACTCTATGTCGACTATCTATTGAACACACTTGTAGTCTGCCCCAAATCGGTGATCTTTTCACCCAAATAAATGCCTCATGGTTCACAAACAACTTTGATACCATCTAACACAACCATGATCCAGAGGGTCCTAAAAGATAACAATTAGGATCATGCAACATGAGTAACACAATGGAAGCAACAACAAATAAGGTAGAAAATGCATGAATGGACATCTATAATATCATAGATTCATCATACACTAGCCGGCAACATGTGGGAGACATGTAGGCTTACAAGCCTTATTATGACCTACATTCCAATATACGATCCATCAAAACCTCTAGAAGAGTTCGAATTAAAAATAATTTAGATAAATTATCATCTAACTTTGTTTCCCCTCCAAAGGATCGAATACAACAACATATATATCATCCAAAACACATTTGGGTTAGCCAGAAAAGATTACATTCTCCAAGACAAGAAAATGAAACATGTAAAATAGGTCAGACCCAAAACGTGAAGATCTCCTCTGCCAAGAGTGCAAATGAAGTGTGGATCACCAAGGAAGGTTGGCCAGGGGCTTAGGAAAATCAAATAAAGTGACAATTAAATTTTCAAGCCAAGAAATTGTTCTACAAGAGAGTATTTATCCAACTAGCCGTTAAGCTCAAAATTGCTCCGGGAACTAAGAAATAGATAATCCAAAAGTGAAAACTTGCCAGAAAAAGATCCAAATGATCTAAAATCTAGATTAAGGCATGAAAAAAATTTTGGAATCCAAAGATCTGATCTGCAACAAGAAAAAAGAACAATGTTCAAAGAATGTCGGAAGGAACACATAACTAAGCATAAACAAACTAGAAACAAATATTTTTTCATTGATGCAAGATTGCTCATAGACTAGGGATGCTCCTGTATAAGACACCCCAGGTAGAAAAATATGCTGCATGAGAGGAAGCTCATTAACATCGAAAAGAATTCGAGATATAGACCTGATGCTCATTTCTTATCCAAATATCTTCCTTGTCTGCAAGCTTCTCTTTCTGTACCCCTTCCAATACCTCTGCTGGATTTTGTTGGCTTGATGATGATTGTAATGAATGACTTCATATGTTGTCATTGATGGAACATGTACACACACACATATGTTCACATTGTGTACCAATATTACTTCTTAAGTTACTTGTATTGCAATCGGTATTGGAAGTTTAGTTTATGATGGTTTAGAGAGTGTCAAACTGGTACATGGAGACAACTGGTATATGTAGGAAATAACTTGACATCAACTTGAAGATTCAACGGAGACCATCAAAGAAGCAAATGGAGGACAATCGGTTTACATGTTGAAATGGTTAACTCCAACCGGTATTGGTATTCTAACCAGTATTCATTGATTGTGTGATGAGATATCACCGGTCGTGATGAGTTATCCTAACCAACAAATTTTGGCGGTAATTTGTGATGAGTTATGTTTGATTGTCCAGATACACTGCACCTAGGAAATTGTGATATAATTTCCAAAGAAGACATGAAATGTAAATGTCTATATATATATATATATATATATATATATATATATATATATCTTGTGTGTGTGTTTAAATGTGCTTGATTATCTCTTCTCATGTGTTCATAGTCTTGATTGTTAATGTTTTAATCATCTAGATAGTTCAATTTTTTTATTACCATTGATTCACCCCCCCTCTCAGTGGTCCATTGTGTTCCTTCATCAATAGCACTTTGTTACTTCAATGACGAGGAAAACAACACATACATCTACTAACGAAAGTCATAAATTTATAGAAGATCTAGAATGATAATACCACCATGCTATCTCCAAAAGGAGAGGCAATAAGAACACCTACAAAAACCACATTCTCCATATCTATGGACAAATTGTAAGCTTATAAAATAATAATAAATATTTACATGGGTGTACCATATTTCATACCCAAAGGGAAAGTTGTAACTCATAAGGTACTTACACAAGTCATTAGTCCTAATGGTTGACATTCACAACTTGACATGCCAACATGAAACAACATGAACAACATGCAATTGGATGGATCTTCATTTACCATTGGGATTTTGAAGATGGGGAGTCTTCATTTATACTTTCTAACCACCACTAGTGACAAGATCCTTCTTTTATGAGTTTAATTACATGTCATAGATAATTTTAATTAAATATTTTTGTCCAATATGTCCATAGGCATCTGAGTACACCTTACAAATATCATCAAGACATATAAAAAGGACTTAATATTGTAAGGTTATTGTCATATTAGACTAATAGTATCTAGAGTGTTAATCTTCTGCAACAAGACCTTGCTATTTTCAATCATTTCTCACAAAAAGTGATAGTATATATCAATATGTTTAGTACAAGTAGGATACATTATAATTTTAACCAAATATATAACACTCTATGACATCCAA
This sequence comes from Cryptomeria japonica, assembly GCF_030272615.1. Taxonomy (NCBI): domain Eukaryota; kingdom Viridiplantae; phylum Streptophyta; class Pinopsida; order Cupressales; family Cupressaceae; genus Cryptomeria; species Cryptomeria japonica. The sequence continues at coordinate 66,493,408 of NC_081411.1, read as the reverse complement.
TATTAATTTTCTAACAATCAAAACTAATAAATATACCAAGTCTTTATAACCATGTCACGTCCTTATAGGCATGTGTAGTGGTCATATACTCTACTTCTATGGTGTATAAATAAAGTGTAGGATATGTTTTAGTTATCCAACTCAATATACCTCCAAATAGAGAGAAAATATAGTCACTAGTGGATCACCAACCTTCCAAGTCACTTGCTAAATCTATATCCAAAAACCCTATAAATTTGATGACTTGAATACATCATCAGTACCATGATAACACAAACAATAAAAAGAAGCTCCACTCAAATATATAAATTCACTTTAAAAAAATTATAATGCTCTTTAGCAAGGTTATACATAAACCTACTCAAAACTCCTATTTCTTAGGCAATATCTAGTCTAGTGCAAATCATTGGATGCATTAAAATACCAACAATACTAGCTCATAAGACACCTTAGACATTCCATCAAACTTATCATCAAGTTTATAATACATGTATAAACTAAGCTTAGTACCAAATAGTTGTTGGGACTCAAATTTTCTATTGTTTCCTTTTTCTTGTTTCTCATCCTTTTGTGTACCAATAATGTGCCTATTCCATGAAATTTCATGAATAATCAACCTAAGATAGTTCATAAAGTTAATTATTTGATAATTCTCTATTTATTTGTGTGCTCGCTTCCTTTTCCTTAGGCAATTCCTCAAAAAATCAAAAAGTTCAAATTTTTTCTAACTCTACGATCTATCTATACCTTAAACCTTATAAATCAACTAAATGTGTTCCTATATTTGAAGTTTGGTTGAATTTGGATTTGGTTTTTACAATTTATGAATAGTCAAATAATTATTAAGTTTTAGGAACAGTCATTGGTGTCAGTAGCAGTTCTCTAAATTGTTGAAATTGTCAACAAGTTCTTGGTTCCTTCCTTATTGCCTATCCATGACTCTTCTTTATGAATTATATTTTGACTATGTTGATCAAAGGGTTCCCTAGTTACTAGAACCTCAAGAATCTCTATCCCAGTTTGAGGCCTTCATTCCTATGTTGATTTATTCCTAATGGGGCCTAAATTGCCAATTTGAGAAAATTGTACAAAGTACATGAAATTTGAAAGATGCTTCATCAAACCCAATCTACAAACCTCTAAACTAATGCATTATCTAACAATTAAAAATATTACAATTCACTTGCAAATGCCAAGGTCTTTTAATGGATGCCAAACACAAATTAAGTACATTGAGATAATGGATAACCTCCTACCCAAACCTTTCTATTTATAGGCAATAGAGTGATGATGAGAGGAAAACATACTAGAAGATTCCCAACCAATTTTCAACTAATATTTAATGTCCCAAGGAAAATAACCTATTCAAAAAATTGTACTTGAATTTTGCCATTAGAACCAGTTGATAACTTGTGATTGTGCATTCTCTAAGGCATCTCTTTTATGTTCTACAAACCTCATGCCTAAGCAATCAAGATTTGCTTGCAACAATGAGCCAATCATTAAATGCCTTTTCAATATTGAATGCATTTCACAAAACCTCAAATACATTAAATGCATTCGCCCAATGAACCCATTTGAATATGTGCTCACTAGACCATAAACCCATAATATGTCATTCACAATAACATTACAATGTCATATTTGACCTCCCTTAGGAAAATATTGTCTAGTCTTAATTTATTTCATCCCATTTAAACAGGGACAATAACATTACAAAATAAAATTAAAAAAATTATAGAAACTATAAAACATCTTCCCAACACTACGTATTTTTTGAATCTTGAATTCAACTTGATTGTCAAACTTCACACTACATAGATAAAACAAAATATTCTTATTCCAAGGTGAATATTAGATTGTCACCATTTATTTTTTATTAAACTTAATTTTTGAAATCTTTTAAAATTATATTCATTCTTCAGTAATAAACTAGATATACATTTTCTATTTATTTTCTAAAATTAATTATTAAAATATTTAAAAATCAAATATTCAAAATACTCATACTCATTTATTAATCGAAGTTAATTGCAGAGAATTATGAATCCCATATAATTATCTTCTAAACATATTTTTGACCTTTATAAAGAGATCAAAGATTAACTTTATATATAGAGCAACCACATATCCCATGGACGAAGAATATGACAAATTGATATACTGAACTTTCTTGTCGCCTGGCTGAATTGACAACGACCTCATTTTAAGCATTCCAATATCATGACAATGACTTAAAACGTAGCATTAAACCAATTGCAACAGATTCAAACCTCAGAATCAATTGATATATTTCTATATAAACTTGCTTACGAATAGAAAGGATTACATAAGCTAGCAATTGCAGCTCAAACTTTAAACATGAAAAATATCATGCTAGAGATTGCAAAAAAAGTGTAAACAATACCTACTTTTAGCTCTTATTCAATGACTGACTTTCTACTGCAAACATGTTAAACACAAAACTTATGTCCTAATAGAGATGGGGAGATCAGCTTTGAAAGTTGAAACAGTGATGACAGATGGGAACAGACTCAAGTACTCTGCACTACACTTGTGCTCTTCACTCTCCAATTCATTAGTTTTGCTTTGCAGATAGTTGGAGAAATCTGAACCCACATTGTTGGACACAATGATAGTTCCTTTCCCAATCATTCCTCTCTCCTTAAGCACCAAGAAATCTGAGAGGTAACTTTGCTTGGAGTGATCCATCAATATAAAATCAAAGTGTGGAACCCCTTCATCATCCAAGATCTCACACAAGTCCTCTACTTTGTCACTCACTGTTCCTTCCATGACTTCCACCTTTGATGCAACCCCTGACACCACACCAAACCAGAAACAGAAAAAGGAAAACCAAGTTAAAGACAATAACTTCTCTAAAATTCCAAATGAAAGAAAGTGCCTGAGAGAAAACGCATTTGATCTCTGAGTGTATATTTACAGTTAGAAACTTTGTCAGCATCCTCATGTTTACACTAACAGCCAAATGAAAAGAAAACTACACTAACTTACCTGCATGATTAATCATTGCTTTGGCAACATTGCAATTATTTGGATTCATTTCTATAGAGATCAGGTTGCTGCCAGGCTTTGTCATCTTGGAAGCAATTCTAATGGCAAAATACCCACAATAAGTTCCCATCTCTAAGGCCAATTTGGGTTCGCACCTCTGCACTGCAGATTCCAGAATGGAACCCTTTTGCTTGCCAATGTTCATCATCCAAACACCCTGAGTGTAATCATCAATGGCAGCCAAGACAGCCTGCGCATTTCCTTCCTCTGCCTTGTTAAGAACATAGTTAAGCAGGGCAGTTTCTCTGCCATCAGGGGACTGCCCTGTGAGCCTTGCCTTCTTGCTTGACACAAACACAAAGTATGACCACAGCCTTGACAGCATCTGTGGAACCATCACTCTAAGCCTATTGATAAAAAAAATTTCAAAGCAAGAACAATAGTATATATGCTTCAAAAGAAAACTGTAAGAAAACTTAATCTGCTAAATATGATGGACAAATGGTCAGTAGATATTGTTATGTTGTTCATAGCTCATTTACAATCCATATTTATAAGGGAGAGATTGTGCATATGCTTGATTTAGGATTCCTTACTGCTATATATTTATTTTATGTTTTCAAAAGACAATAAGTAAACTGATGGACGAAGTTATTCCTCAATTAGACCGACCACGATAGGGGGTGTGCACTAATAGTCAAAAGAGATTTGATTCAACGGCTATAAAGGTGGTATGTTTAGACGATTTTCCACATGGTTTCTTAGGTGTATTCTTGTTTGTGAGTTTACAGATTATTCTATACATGTTTTCACATAGGTATCTTTTGGTGTACAAAGCTTGAGAGGGTTCATATAGGTTTCATTGAATTTAGTATTTATGGGAAAGCAATGAGCATAGAGAAATATATTTTGGGAAGAAATATTTTAATTTTTTTGCAAAAAATATTTCGTTTCAAAAGTTGTAATAATAAATTTTTATATTTATGTTAATTTTAACTTAATTTTGAATTTATTTTGATAAAATTATTTAATATTAAATATATCAATAAATAACATGGTTTTGAGTAAAGTTGGGTTCATTCTTTAATCTATCATCTTTTTTCAGTTACAAATACTTTCATGTATTTAATCTTATCTCATTTTTTATCTAGTTATCATAATACTACACCATTTATTATGTCAACACTTGCACTTATGCCTATGGTTTCATTACCTACATCAATACTAACATCTTTGTATCTAGGGCCAATCATGCAAGATGTGTGAGAAATTTCGCACCATGTGGAATTGATCCTTAAAAATTTTAAATATCATATCCAAAATTTGTAAAGTCCTATGCATTACATTTCATTCTTACCATGAGCTAACTTGATAAGTGTTTCATGTGACTAGTTGTTATGCCTTGGCAATTTAATGCATTCATTCTATATCATTTAGCATGGAAGCATATCTTAGTTTATCCTATAATCATTCTCATATCATTGTACGAATATTTCAATTTGAAGCAATAAAAGGAACTTAGTGTTACATCGTCATTCTAGGACATTTGCATAACTAAAGAGAGTTTAATTGTTTAAATCAAAGTAAATTGTGCAAGTAATCAATGGGATGTTAACCTTGGACAACATGGTGCATATGATTTAGTGATCTCCTCGACATATTTTTCATTACTATTAGTTCTTGAGTATCATTGATAAAAAAAAAATTTGAGCTTCATATTTTGTAGATGTGCGTAATGCACAAAATCACTTATGTGGATTATAGATCACCATTCTCCATTAGAGTACTTTTGTGGTGGGTAGGATCAATTCCATAGGGCACAAATTCAATCCATGGTGAATATCTAAGTTCTTATGATCCTTTAAGGTATGGTTAAAATAGAGAGGACCAATTATTAGACTCAAGATATGTTGCTTTTAGTGCATAATTATATTTATTCATTACCATTACTCCTAGAGATGAGATTATTTATTCATTCCATTAACTTTCCTAATTTAGTAAATCTATCGACACATTTATCATTCCAAACTAATTATGAATTAATCAAGGTTGATTCCTACTATTAGTGTGCATTTTATTTAATTAGCTTAGATGAACATAATGGTAAATTTATTGCAATGCATGGATCACCCAACATAATACAACTTGTTGGCTAGTGGAATTCATGCAATATCCATGGGCCCCAAGCATAAAATGAATCTCTAGTTGTTGGACCATAGACCCTTGTCTCGTCACAAATTGGTGTATGCTCTCATCTCTTTCTAGAAGTCCACTTGTGCTCTTGCAATAATATTTTGAGAATGATACTAGTGGTTGAGACAACCTTTTACATTGAGGTCTATTCACCTAGTTGACATGGAACCTTTTGTTTGCTATAGTACTAAAATTATTTTCTATGTATATTTATATATTTGAATGTTTTGTGTAGACTGATAGGATTTTCATCTTAGAGGCTTGTGCATCCCTCAACATAGTGTCATCCTATCCCTAGTTTATCTTTCTTTCAACTGCTCAATCTCTATATCTATATGTTGTTGGCATTCTACACTCTTATGAGAATAGTTGACGTTGTCATTGATGGCAACCAACCAATATTCATCTAGCAACAAACCGGAATTCATCTGGAAACCAACCAGCAGATATCGGCACCGACAATAGACTTCTACATAAACTGGCAGACACTTCACTGGCATCGACAACAATACATACCGGCACTCGGGCTATCATGGAATAAAATTTTATTTATTGTTTTGAATTGTAATTATCTTTTGTAAAAGCCGACTTGGTATATTGTAAAAGACTTATATATGTATGAGGTCCTCCAAGTCATTTCGATAGATATAGATATGTATGGATATGGATATGGATATGTATATGTGAAGGATAAGGATAGAAAAGGTTTTGGTTATAGACTGAGCTTAAACTGGTATTGAACCTGGCATAGTTGATGTTGATTTGAGCAGTACATTGTATTGGATTTAATCATCCATTTTGTAGTTGAGCAGTGAGCTCTAGGCAATTGGCCTCGCTGCATGTGCAGGCACCTCATTGTAAGTAATATTTATTCATTGGCCAGTGAGTGAATATTGTGGGTCACAAATCCCATTGAGGTTTTTTCCACACCGGGTTTCCTCATTAAATATCTTGTGTTATGGTGTGTTCTCTATGCTGTCTCTATTATTCTTATTTGCTGCATTAATTCCTATTTACCGGTACACTGTTTTGGGATGCAAAGTTATTAATAAGTTTAAATTATCTGCTAGCCAAGTTAGACACTGATTCACCCCTCCCCCTCTCAGTGTCTTTGGGATTGTCATTGAATCTAACAATTGGTATCAAAGCCTGGTCCTTTATTTTAAAAAGCCTAATATCTTGAGGAAGATTCTAACACCGGTACAGATGAAGAACTTACGACAACAATTGGAAGGAGCTCTTGTAGACTATGATTCAGAAAAAGTGAAGAACATCAGATAGGAGGATGAACTTAAAACTGCTCGAGAATTCATTCTGGCACTTCAAAATAACCTAGTTATTGCAAAGGATAAGAGAAAAGAACTTCATAGGTAGATACAAAATGAGGATGATGAAAAAGAAACTCTTAGAGAACTTGCAAACAAGTTGAGACAAGAAAACAATAATATGAAGAATGAAATGCAAGATATGACTATGAGGTTATGTAATGATATTGAAGATAGGTAGAAGAATGAAGAAGACTTGACTAGGAGACTTAATGATGCTGGAAATGAAAATCTAAGACTTAGTCATTTGAATGATATAAGACAAAAGGGAATTCTGGAACATGAATTGGCTACTGCAAATAAGAAAAAAGACAAATTAAAGAAAAGTTCATAGGAGCTTGATAGCATGCTGAAGAGTCAGAAACCTAAAGGGGATACTAATGGACTTGGATTTGAAGTTGGAGAAAGTTTTGGTACTGCAAACAATGAAGATAAGAACAAACCGGTAAGACAACCTAATGCTTACAAATTTAATGGCAAATGTTTTAATTGCAACAAATATGGTCATAGAACAAATCAGTGTAGATTCAAAAATTATCAGAACACAAACTCACCCACCGGTCAATGTTCCAAATGCAACAAAGCTGGTCATAACTCAGAAAATTGCAGAATGAATGTGAAATGCTATGTTTGTGGAATATTTGGGCACTTATCTAATCAATGCAGAACATAAACCAACGTAGGATATGGAAAGGCTATTCAGAGGAATAATGTAACTTGTTATACTTGTAACAAGATTGGACATATTGCTAAATTTTATAGAAGCAAGAATGCACCGACAAACAATATGAGATCTAGCTTGAAGGGAAAAGAGAAGGTAGAAGAAGTAAAGCAAGAATTTTCCAAACAATGGATTAAGAAAAGAGATCAAAGAATTGATGAAACTATATCTTCACCGGTAGAACAATGTAATTCTCCACTGGTAGGAGATTCTTCATCTAACTGAGGAATAATCCCTTGGGGTATGGCAGTGAATTGCAAAACATGCATTCTACCCTTGGTTAATGGTGAGAAGATACATCTCTTCTTTACCGGTAGGTGTGTTAAGTTTTTACTTAACCGGCGAGCATTTAATGATGTTTTGAAGAACTTTTTGGCTATAAATCACCGTGACAACCCTCATTTTAAACTCATCAAGCATTCCAAATTGATTTGGATATGTGATTTAGGATTCCAAATTGTTATACATTTATTCTTTGTTGGCCATTTGGTGGAATTGATTATGTGTTGCATTGATGTTTTGTCATTGATGTCAACACTAGTTGTTTGGATGCTTTATCAGTACCCTTCTGGTCCCGGTAGATTGAATGGTTTCTGGTTAACTTGGATCCAGCATGATTCGGTTGGCTCTGGTATAATCTGGTAATGGAATTGGCTTGTTCATGATGCTTATACTCTTATTTGGTCAGTTGGTTTTGGTTTGGTGATTGAATGCTATCCTGCTTGCTATGAAGATTGGTTTCTGGTTCCGGCAAGGGTTTCACTGATAGAGCTTTTGATGGATTGCATAATTGGTGTTGGTGCAACTTCTGATGGAGTTTCAGGATGTTGTTGGTGATCGTGTACGAGACTTGGCATTTGGAGATCATTGTTGAAGAGTGTGCACCTATACTTGGTCTCGGTTGATCTAGGTTATGGACTGACATTAATGTAACATGTGGATAGGACCTATTGTTATATTTTCGGGATACCTTATGTGTTGGATATTACTTGTTTTTTCTAAGGCTGATATGGTTTGTAATTATGTAATTGGTTTATTGTCTGGTGGCTGACCTGATTGTTTATGGTCAAGGGTTTGTATAAATAAGATGTACGATCTCATTGTAGATCCTCATGGTTAATGTAAGAGGTCATGGTCAAAGAATGTAATGTGTGAATAATGTAATATCATTCAAGTAGAGGAGTTGGTCGATCATTGGAGATCAAATTGGGTTTGTGTAAGAAGATATAGTCAGGTCTAGTATTGAGCTTAACCGAAATGAATTTATATGTAGTTAGTGAGGCTCCTTTTGTGATGAGAAGTGTGCTCTAGGTTGTTGGCCTTCCTGCGAGTGTAGGCCCCTTCATTGTAATTCACATACTTACTGCAGAAGTATTATCTGACTGTGGGTAGGCTTCCCACCGTGGTTTTTCCCTTTGGTTTTCCACATACAAATCTTGGTGTCATGTGGATGGTATTTATTCTATGATTATTATTATGCTTAATTGGTTTATCTGCTATTCCAATATTAAAGTTTAAAAATGCTAATGCTTCTGGTAATCTGTGACAGCTGATTCACCCCCCCTCTGAGTTGTCTTTCGATTATCTGAATTGTCTAACATTCTTTTATGTGTACAGAAGAGAATAAGTAACCTAATGGATGAAGTTAATCCTTAGTTAGACCAACTAGACAAAGGGTTTGCACTAATAGTCAAAAGAGATTTGATTCAATGTCAATCAATATGTCTAGGGATGATATTACACCATGTTTTTTCTTTGTATTACATTGAGGTGGGGCCTAGTAAGGTTCTTGTAGCCTTGTTTGTGAGTGGAGACTAGAATTTGAGTTGTTATTTTGCACATGGTTTCACATATCTTTTGGTTGAGGGAGGTTTGGAGGATTCGTATAACTTTGTCTTTGAGCTTAATATATGTGTAAGAGATATGAATCTAAAAGTAATTTGAAGAGAAATTGTTTTTTTTAATAAGTTTCTATATTACTATTTATAAAATAATATTCTACTTTAAGAGAAATTATTCTTTACAATATGTTTTAACTTTCTAATAAATTTTTGAAAATATTTGTTTTTAAATTTTATATATTTAAAAAGTGATAATAATTAAAAAATTATATTTATGTTAATTTATTTTAGATTTATATTGATGGAATGGTTTAATATAATTGTATATTGATAAATAATACAATTTTGGATGAAGTTGAGCTCATTCTCATTCTATTTTTCTTTTTCACTTACACAAGTTTCTTTAGCTTATAATCTTTAATCATAACAATGCTTGACATTCAATGTTGTTAAGTAAGTTGTCATTCCTATTTTAATAGTGGTACAAGTTTTATTTTTATGTCATCTTTTCATCCTCTACCAAATCTCTTGGTGACTACCACCATCATTTGTTCAATAATTTATGCACTACTTTATCAATCATTGTAGATTTAGGATTAGATGTTTGTAGATTTATTTTAACATGATGTTGTCTATCTGAGATGCACTTGGGCCAAGCATGAACACATGTATTTTCCTATTTTATATTTGATTATTTGTAGAGGTTGAAAGACCAAAACAAGGGCTTGACCATTCTTGTGAAGCTGCAAAGGAAACCTAGCCATTTTTCATGTTCTACCTACAAGCATTTGGAAGGATACAACCACATGTATGTTTTGTTCTCTCCCTTCTTTTTCATTTTTTGCTTCATTATTTGATTTGTTCTAATTAGCCTAATTCATGTTTCTATAACATTAGGTCTCCTCTAGTTTTCTCATTTCGTTGTGCTTGTTTCCTAGATTGTGTATGTGGGTTTCAAACGTTGTGAACAATTTTAATTGTAAACTTTTTGGACAACAATGTGAAGCTGAGATTACAATATGTGAGAAAGACTACAAGACATCACTTATATTCCAACACTTTAGGATACTATCACAATAAGCTCCCTCTTCTAGTGTCAAGTTCCTATTTTCCATTATTTCAATTTTTATATGCAATTTATCATTTCATCAACTTCTATTTTATGTAATATGTAAATTATTTTCAATTATCTCATATTTTCATTTATTGTAATCTAGAAGTTAACAGTCATTTAATTTCTTCATTACAAAGTCAGGACTAATAGTTCCCCTAATCTAGAAATGAAAAAAACTTGCAAACTAAAATTACACATGCTTAACTAAAATTAAATAAAATTCTTATACCGGATATGTAAGGAAATTAAATTATCTAACTTTCTATATCAAAGAAAATTGATTTTTGTTAAAAGTCATTTTTCTTTAATTATCTACTACAAACAAATAGAAAGGAAATATATTTTAACCATTCAAAAAGTAAGAAAGGTAAAGAATCTACTAAATAGATAGCTCACACACATAGAAGTCATATATTATAACACAACATAATAGGAAATTCACATAACAAACTAAGCTAACAAATACCATAATAGGTTAACTAAGGAAATACCATATTATGCCCTTCTTCTATAAGGCAAGGTGGCAATTTCTTGTACCAGTGAAATAAGTTAACCTCCTTCATTAGTACAATTAAATGTTTGTAGTTCTAATTATCTTGATTATAACATTAACTATATTCTCTATTGGAAAACTAGATTAACTATTATGTTCAAATTATGAATTATTATATTCTAACTAACCATTTTTAAGAGATGGGTGGGCTTAATGGAAATGGATTGATATGATTTGCAATGGCTAGTCAATCCCTTCTTTTTCCCTCTTCTTATTTTTTAATATATATTTTTTAATATACATAATCTATCTTAAATCTCTCTTAGTTCTCTTTCTCTCTTACACCCTCAAGCTTACACATAGTTTAGCATGCTATAATAGTTTCACAACATTCTTTTTCAACTCTCTTGTTGTTTTTCTTTGGCTTTATCAAGTCTTGTAGGAAATTCATTCTTTCTATCTTGTATCTTTGATCATATTGGGATTTACCACATTATTTAAAAAATCATTTTATCTATCTATCCTTGTTGTTGTGGAGGTTGAAACACCAAATTAGGGATTTGGCTAAGGCAAGTCCCCATATAGCCCCAAACACTTTTCCTTTCCTTTTATTTTTGTAGGTTTATTAAAGACATTCAATTGCAAGAAGGTTTGCATGTGCTTATTCATTATTCATTTATCTTATTTAAATTATTTACTATAGTTTCATAAATTGTAAACCTTTACAACTTTACACTCTTTTATGCACCCTTGCCTCAGTGTGTTTCAACCTGGCTCTTTTCCAAGCCTATTCCTAGCCTCTACATTGTTAAAGTGTCATCACATATCCATGGTGATGAACGTCTATGTCTTGAGCCTAAGCACACCTAAACCACCTTTGCTTCACCCTATTTCTTAGTGGACAAGGGTATTAGGCATCTTTTTTTCGTACTAGGATAAGGCACTAGGATTCCTTGTCCCCTCAAATTGGGACCATTTTTAAATATGTTTCAGCCCATTCTCACTACTTGATCCCTAATCCCAATAATTTAATATGAATTTTGGAGGTCAACCTAATTTATTAAATACCTTGGGAACCATATATAAGAGTAGCTTTTCAATTCTTTTTTACATTGACACGTATCATAAGCATCTATCTAGCATCATTGAACATCCCACCATATCCTTCAAGAGAAAGATTTCTTTAGATCTAAAAATTAGCGAGTAGAAAGTTGTAACAATATTCATGCAAGCATATTTTCTTGATTGATTCCCTTATCTCTTGTCATGTCATGTTATTGTATCAACACTTGTGGGTTACAATGAAAGAGTATTGCATCATCACTGTATTATCAACATTAGAAAGCTTAAGGTGTTATATTAAAAATCTAACTATTTACTTTAGAGCTTTCCTTTCAATTACTCCATTAAGAGTTAATTCCAAACCTGAGGTTTGATCTAGGCAAACCCCTATCAACCCAACAACATTTTTTTCTCTTGTGTTTATAGATGATAGGTTTTAAAGACAACAAATATAGATTGAAAAAGAGGAGAGAAAGACACACAAGTACATATTTTGAAGAGACAACAAAAATATGACAAAGATGCCTAGCATCAGTATTCGATCCTTTTTAGACATAATTTCAAGAAGATACTCAAAGGGACATCCTAATTTTGAAACTGTTTCCATTTTCTTCATCCAACAATTTTGGGACAAGGACACCTAGCATCAATGTCGCAAATTTTTGAGCCTGGATTTCACCCATAGGTTCCTCTCTACTTCCCATTTCTATATCTATGCTCAATTTCTACATATTTATCTAAAATTGTTTGTGCATGCTGGTTATTTATTTTTCTTCATTAACCCTAGTTCATATATCCAATTCACATTATTTCAATAATCACTCTCAACTTAATCAAGGAGTACTAAATTCACCAAGTGTGCTCAGCCCATCCTAATAAGTTTGAGGTTGAGCCTATTGAGTTCATTATCCTTCCAAGTGTGATTGTTGTGAAATGGGTTTGATTCCTAGTTGGCATACATAAACTAGCAAGCCCTATTTTCCACCTTTACATTTATATCTTATTCCTAGTTTATTTCATTATATTTCTATTTTATATCATTTGTTGGTGTTTCCCTTGTTTCCATGTTTTGTAGGTTAGCTAAAATGTCAAGTTGGCTTTCCAAATATTTTGGTCATTTTTCTCTATAGTTAATATAAGATGATATGCCTACATGTGAACATATGCACATCAAACTAGTGTGCTTGGACAAGACCTCTAGATTTGAATTGTAGATTCTATGTTGTTTATAATATTTTTTATATTTGTAGTTATCACATTTTATTTATTCATTTATTTCAAGATATTTTTACCAATTTATCTTTATTTAAGAATTTAAATATCTAGTTAATTTAATATGAGTATAATTGGTGAAATTGACACTCATAAGAAACTTATTTTCCTTTTGTTAGAGCCAAATTTCCTACATTATACCTTCTTAGATCTACCCATAGATTTGGAGTTCCTATTATTTTATTTATTCTTTCCTTTGTCCTTGAAAAGGCCCTCTTGATAGGATATAGAGCCTTATACCTCATCTACTTATGAAGCAATAAACCCGCCACCCTATTAATCTTAAATTTGGTGGAGGTCATGTAAATCGCTATTATGTGAGTTGTCAATTATCAAGCAAATAATGCATTTTTCTCTTTTTCCACCTATACATCTATAGATGCCATTAAAATCACCAAAGTCGTGAGCATATTCAAATTCTCTATCAATAATTCATGCCATCACTCATCTCCAAAATATATAATATCTACCATAGGAAGAGGTTATTCACAAGGAACTTTATATGATGTGAATTCACATGCTTATCCTAAATCTTTTTTGTGGCGAGACATGTTATATAATTCAAAAGAAGTGAAACAATAGTCAATATCCTAATGAGAATTCTTTCCTTCTAATAAAATATTTACCCTCTTTCATATATCATGCTAGATGATTTTTTCCTTTACTATCATAACGCATAGATCTATATCCACAAACAAATCCTCTATCTTGAGCTTCCATAGTTCAATTTTATAAAAAATAGATGTATTGGTTTTCATATTACACATCCTAAAAATAAATATTACTACAACAAAATCTCACTCAAACAAGGATTAACAAATATAATCCTTATTATTCCCCATAGATCTAATAGGCTAAGTAGGGTTTATAAACAAATGAAAAGTAATATACAAAATATCCAAAATCAAACCTGCATACATAGTGTCACAAGTAATTTGACTTACACAATTTCAAACAATATTTTGAAATAACAGTAAAAATAAATACTAAGAATAAAATGCCACAATAAAGAAAGTACATAATAGAATGAGAAGTTGATATACCCTACAAAAATATTTGTGGGAAAAACGCAATCTCCAAATCTCTAAACCAATGTACTTATTTAATAATTGAAAATATTACAATAAACTTGTAAAGAGATTTGTGCCCAAACTAAAGAGGAATTTAGCACAAGATAAAAATGAGAAAAAAAATTACTAGAAGATTTCCAAACCAACTTGCCACTAATAATTGATGTCTTAAGAAAAATAACAAATGCACAAAATTGGACTACAAGTTTCCCACTAGAACCAAGTGACAAGATGTGGTTGCACTTTCTCCAAGGCATCCCTTTATGTTATCTAGACCTCATTCCCAAGCAATTAATATTGGCTTGCAACAGTAAGCCCCAACATTAAATGCTTTTGTAATATTAAATGTAATTTATAAGACCTCAAAAAATATTAAATGCATTCATCTAATTAGCCCAATCGGCTATGTGCTCATTAGACAATGAACCCCCAACCTGTCATCCACATTAACATTACAATGTCATATTTGACCAACCTTAGGAAAATACTGTCCAATCCTAATATATGGCATCCCATTTAGACATTGACCTCAACATTGGAAAATAATAAAAAAATCCTACAAAGTGTAGAACATCTTCCCAACAAGATCAAGTCTATAAATATAAGATATTTTTTAGATCTGAAACTCAACTTTGATTTCAAAATTTGACATTAAATAAATAAAACAAAATACTGTAATTCTAAGATGAATAATAAATTGAATAATAAATTGATACCATTTATTCTTGTCCAATTTTTAGTATCATTTACAATTACATTCACTTTGAAATAATAAAACTAGATACACGTTTTCTATGTATTTTCTACAATTAATTATTAAAATATTTAAAAACCAAATAAAATAAAATTCTTAGTCATTTGTTAGTCTAAATTAATAAGATAGACTCATGAATCTTATATGTTTAAGACAAATCACTCTTTAACGAACGTTCAGTCTTCATTAAACAAATTTATATCCTTTTACAAGGAGATCAAAGATTAACTTTATAAAGAGCAACCATATATTCAATGGACAAGGAATATGACAAATCGATGTACTGAACTTTCTTGTCGCCTGGCTGAATTGACAATGGCGTTATTTTAAACTTTCCAATATCATGACAATGACTAACAACGTAGCAACAGATTCCAAAATAGTAGCTTATTGATATATTTCCAACAATAAAATAAATTATAAGCATTAGGTGGACGATTATTTCCTTTTACTCTTACTCATATTGCATCATTGGAAAAAATCAAATCTGTCTTTGCATTTCAGAACCAACAAGATTCTTTTATTGCTATCTAAATTCTTTGACCAGTAGAAAGGATTACATAAGCTAGCTAGTGTAGCTCAAGGCTTGAACATGAAAAAAATCATGCCAGAAATTACAGAAAAAGCTCTATTCAAAGACTAACTTTCTAATGCAAACATGTTAACACAGAAAACTTATGTCCTAATAGAGATGGGGAGATCAGCTTTGAAAGTTGAAACAGTGATGACAGATGGGAGCAGACTCAAGTACTCTGCACTACACTTGTGCTCTTCACTCTCCAATTCATTACTTTTGCTTTGCAGATAGTTGGAGAAATCTGAACCCACATTGTTGGACACAATGACAGTTCCTTTCCCAATCATTCCTCTCTCCTTAAGCACCAAGAAATCTGAGAGGTAACTTTGCTTGGAGTGATCCATCAATATAAAATCAAAGTGTGGAACCCCTTCATCATCCAAGATCTCACACAAGTCCTCCACTTTGTCACTCAATGTTCCTTCCATGACTTCCACCTCTGATGCAACCCCTGACACCAAACCAAACCAGAAACAGAAAAACGAAAAACAAGTTAAAGACAATAACTTCTCTATAATTCCAAATGAAAGAAAGTGCCTCAGAGAAAACACATTTGATCTCTGAGGGTATATTTACAGTTAGAAACATTGTCAACATCCTCATGTTTACAATAACAGGCAAATGAAAAGAAAACTACACTAACTTACCTGCATGATTAATCATTGCTTTGGCAACATTGCAATTATTTGGATTCATTTCTATAGAGATCAGCTTGCTGCCAGGCTTTGTCATCTTGGAAGCAACTCTAATGGCAGAATACCCACAATAAGTTCCAAGCTCCAAGGCCAATTTGGGTTCACATCTCTGCACTGCAGATTCCAGAATGGAACCCTTTTGCTTGCCAATGTTCATCATCCAAACACTCTGAGTGTAATCATCAATGGCAGCCAAGACAGCCCCTGAATTTCCTTCCTCTGCCTTGTTAAGAACATAGTTAAGCAGGGCAGTTTCTCTGCCATCAGGGGACTGCCCTGTGAGCCTTGCCTTCTTGCTTGACACAAACACAAAGTATGACCATAGCCTTGACAGCATCTGTGGAACCATCATTCTAAATCTATTGATGAAAGAAATTTCAAAGCAAGAACGATAGTATATATGCTTCAAAAGAAAACTGTACGAAAACTTAACCTGCTAAATATGATGGACAAATGGTCAATAGATCTTGTTATGTTGTTCATAGCTCATTTACAATCCATATTTATAAGGGAGAGATTGTGCATATGCTTGATTTAGGATTCCTTACTGCTATATATTTATTTTATATGTACAAAAGAGAATAAGTAAACTGATGGACGAAGTTATTCCTCAATTAGACCGACCGGGACAGGGGGTGTGCACTAATAGTCAAAAGAGATTTGATTCAACGGCGAAAAAAGTAGTATTTTTGGACGATTTTCCACATGGTTTCTTAGGTGTATTCTTGTTTGCGAGTTTACAGATTATTCTATACATGCTTTTGCATAGGTTTCTTTTGGTGTACAAAGCTTGAGAGGGTTCATATAGGTTTTCTTGAATTAGTATTTATGGAAAAGAAGTGAGCATAGAGAAATATATTTTAGGAAGAAATATTTTAATTTTTTTCAAAAAAAGCTATGTATTTGAATTTCGTTTCAGAAGTTGTAATAATAATTTTTTTATATTTATGTTAATTTTTATTTTATTTTGAATTTATTTTGATAAAATTATTTAATATTAAATATATCAATAAATAACATGATTTTGAGTAAAGTTGGGTTTGTCTTTTAATCTATCATCCTATTTCAGTTACACATACTTTCATGTATTTAATCTTATCTCATTTTTATCTATTTATCATAATACTATATCATTTATTATATCAACACTTGCACTTACACCTATGCATTCATTCCCTGCATCAATATTAACATATTTTTATCTAGGGTCAATCTTATGAGATGCATGAGCAATTTTGCACCATGTAGAATTTGATCCTTAAAATTTTTAAATATGATATTCAAAATTTGTAAAGTCCTACCAATTTCATTTCATTCTTACCATGAGCTAACTTGATAAGTGTTTCATGTGACTAGATGTTATGTCTTGGTAATTTAATGAATTCATTCTATATCATTTAGCATGGAAGAATATCTCAATTTATCTTATTATCAAATTCTCATATCATTGTAGGAGTATTTCAATTTGAAGCAATAAACTGAACCTAGTGTTACATCTTCATTCTAGGAAATTTGCATAACTAAAGAGTGTTCAAGCATTTAAATCAAAATAAATTGTGTTTAATCAAATGGATGTTAACCTTGGAGTTAATGATGCTTTTGATTTAGTGATCTCGTTGACATATTTTTCATTACTATTGGTTCTTGAGTATCATTGATGAAAAACGTTTTGAGCTTAATATTTTGTAGAAGTTCATAGTACACAAAATCACATATGTGGATTACAGATGACCATTCTACATTAGAGTACTTTTGTGGTGGGTAGGATAAATTCCATAAGGCACAAATTCAATCCACAATGAATTCCTAGGTTCTTATGATCCTTTAAGGTACAATTAAAAAATAGAGGATCAATTATTAGACTCATGATATGTTGATTTTAGTGCATAATTAGATTTATTCATTACTATAGACACCTAAAAATATCTCATTGATCATGTACTAATTATGCTTCTAATTGATTAAATAATTCTTTAATTCTTTAATTAAATTAATTAATCTTATTCTTCTAAATTCATATTTCTTCATCATCTTACTAATTATTCTATTTCTATCCTCATCAATTAATCATTTAACACTTTTTTCTTAATATTATTTAAATATTTATTATTTAATTAATTATGATTTAGTTCCTTTAATTTTATTTTTTCAATAAAATTGGATTATTCCACTAAACTTTTTTATTAATATTTTTTATTTTTTTACATAGGATTCAAAGAGAATACTGGAGGAAAGAACCCTGGGAAGAAAACCTCCGGTCACAGCTCATAAAATAAACCTATAGTATCTAACGGATCAGTTTATGCACCCCGCCCAAAACCACATACAAAATGCGGTCACAACACATATAATATCAGTTTTTCATAGAGCCCATATGACAATTTCTCAAAAAAAAACCATTGGATAATTTTCAAATGTAGACTCCACCGCTGCTATCAATGGAAGAAGACAAAATTTTCCAAAGTGCTGTACCAAATCCCATGAGCCAAAAACCTTCTTGCCAAAAAAGAAAGTATCAAAAAACCTTTGAAAAAACACTATTGTATCAAATACCATGAGCTCGAACTCTCCTCCAAACAACGAACATGAATACTTGAAATGAAAGGGAAAGCGGGAATAATTATCATCACAAAATTTTACATCAGCATTACTCAAGAAAATCATATAACTATTGTTGCAAACCATCCCATACCCTAGAAGGAATTTCCTCAAAACCCACCTCTCGCTGATTAGCATTGCTATCAATGGCTAAATTTGCCAAATAATCTGCAATCTTATTATTGCCAAATAGTTTCTTTAAATTATTTAATTAGTTAATTAATTCTTTTAGTTCCAAGTCTAAATCCCCAAATTCTAATTTTATTTAATTTCATTAATTCTTCTAATTTCATTTAATTTCATTAATTCATCAAATTCAAATTCATATTCTTCTGATTTCATTAAAACTTCCAAATTCAATTTTTCTAATTCTAATTTCAAATACATGTGCATGATTTCAAAAATTAAATTGAAAATCAAAGTCAAGTTCTAAATATATTCACATAAAAAAATTAAATTAAATTATTTAAATAAATTATCATGCAAAGATTAAATTGAAAATCTAAATCAAGTTCAAACACATGCTAAATTAATTAATTAAATCATTATTTTTTCAATCTCTATTTCTATTTTTCACTTTGCTTTTTTCTAAATAAAGCATTCAATCAATCATCTCCAGTTAACAGTTCAATCTATTTTAATTCTTCAATTCAATTAATTGATTAATTACATCATTCTTTAATTATTCTCCAATCATTCTTTTTCATCTTTCAATTAGCTTTTTTTCTCAATTATTTAACTCAATTAACAATTCAATATATTTAGTTCCACCTCCAAATCAGCAAATCAACTATCAATCAGCATGTGAGCTCACCTGAGTTCCACCTCTTGATCATTCTATTCCACCTCTCAATCAATCTCACCCAGAAATCTATAAATTCAGGATCAATTCCTCACAATTTCTTTGAATCACGAACTTCAATTCTTTGTGTCAATTGCAGGTTGTCGGCATAATATCTAAGAGCCATCATACCATGAAGAAGAGAAGAACAATGGAAGCCATATGCAATCATGGGATAGGGTGTCTTAATTGATATTTTACATCCTTATTGCTTTGATTGTGTTATTTCATTGGTTAATGTTTTGAATTGCCTGAATAGTTAAGGAATTAGTGATTTTCTTTATTTCCTATTAAGAAATGATGATTTTAAGCATACGACATTTTGGTGAGCCCGATGTGAACAACAACTAATCAACCCCTCTATGTTTTTTGTGTGATTTTGTAGGATCGTACAAATTTCTATATTTTTTGCAAGTTTTGCATGGATTTCAAAGGCGGATTTAATCATCACGCAATCGTATAGACATCATCATGCAATCATATAGACAAAATTACACATTCGATCAGATAGGGTGATGCATTCATGCACAACCCATCATGCATTCACTTAGATAAAATTATGCATTTGTCATTCATATTTAGGCATTCTATTTTTTTCGTCGTTTAGATTTTTAATTCTCTATCCAACCTAAATTATACATTAAATTCTACAAATCTGAAGATTTTTTTTATCCTTATATGATGCTTTCAATATAACATCTCATGGAACATAGGGTGATGTTTAAGATTTCAGGTGCTTGAAGAACAATGGAACAAAGGAGGCAGACCATAAATTAATAGTGAATCCTAAAGAAAGAAAAGATAATACAAGACCTAGAGGACCAATTAGCTATTGATAGATACAACAACCTTGTTCTATCATACAAAGTGAAATATGACTTGCTTAATATAGAATGGTGACTAGGACCTCACAATCTATTTTGCAGGTTTCCGGTGAAGTTTAAGCTTTTGATAGGGTTTCTTAATTTTTTGTTTATCTATCCTGCATTCATCCTATTAGGTTAACACATTCACCCTATCAGTTTAATGCATTCAACTAGTCATCATTATGTAATCATCTATATATCATTACACATTCAGTCTGTTAGGATCACACATTCATTCAATAGATAGCTTGACTTTCTATTTTCTAGTTTTTCTATGTGTTTTCTGGTTACTGATTCCTTGTTTGCAGCGTTTGGCAAAATTTTAGAGAAGGCTTGATCATCTTAGATTATTTTGGAAACCACTAACAATTTGATTGCAGGATCCTTAAGGGTTAACTCACTTTTGGATTTTGGGTTTCAATTTGACATGCATGATCTCACACTTCATATTGGTGCTTAAAATAAATCTAGATCAAAATTGACATGAATTCTCTCATACTTCGTATTGGTGCTTAAAATAAATATGGATTAAAATTGACATGCATGATCTCACACTTCATATTGGTGTTTAAAATAAATCTTGGGATTAAAATTGACATGTATGCTCTCACACTTCACTTTGGTGTTTAAAATAGACATGCACATGCATATCTCACACCTCAATTTGGGCTCTAAAATTAACTTGAATCTAGCCTATGAATAGAATAAATCACACATTGTATACTTAAGAGAAAAATAACTTTTGTTGTTTCTTGGGTGGACCTATTGTTGCATTAAGTACCTTTCCACCTATCTTTGGGGTCTTGGGAGAGAGGGAAAGGTGATAACGACACCCACATTTTATTTTCAGTAGTGAGGGGTATCCTTGACTGGGGATTTCAAGCTGGTATACAAACATATTGGCTAGGTGGCTAGAGTGTTGAGTGAATTCGACGTATGTGGGGGCCTTCCCTGCACCAATAAGCTTTACTAAAGACTTAAGTGGTTTTCTCTAAGAATTCATCATTGGATTGGCATCCCTCAAAACTTACAATAAGAACCAACTTAGTAGCCCAAATCCCATGTTTATTAGTTCCGAGTGTGCGGATCGTATCCCATAGATAGCCTCCATGTACCCTGTGTGATGAGATAGAAAATACTTGGTGATAAGATCTTCAGATCTTCAGGGTAAGAGAGACTGGCATACCCGAGAAGTGTGTGTCATGGAGTGGAGCCAGTGCTACTAGACTCTCTATCTGTTCATCTTGTTTTGATATTTTATTGTGGGGGCCCCATTAAACGGTTTCCACTTTCTAGCCTAAGATTGTCTTTTGTATTTTTGAATGTATCGTTGTGCTATACTAGTATTGAGTCATTATTTTGGGCTAATTTAGGCCCTACCTTACATAATTTTGAATTTTCAAAGATTGTCAAAACACAGTTCATCCAACTACACTTATCTTCAGACAATGTTCTCAGAATTGAAGAAATATTTGTCCTACACATAGAGTTATTTAAAACAAAGTCTTTCTTGAAACATCAGAGAGTCCAACAAAATCCAAAATTTTTACATACTTGTGACCATAGGTTTTCTTAGAGTCCTTGGGGTTTGCACACTCCTCACTATCATCCTCATTATAGTCCCCATTTACATCCTTACTCTTCATAATTTCTTGCATCGTCCTCATAAAGTTCCCATATACGTCATCATAATCTTCGCATAAGTCCTTGCATAAAGTTTTACATAGTTCTTAGAAAGTCATTATTTGTGTCCCATTAGCATTCCTAGTGCATTCTAGTGTTGTCATAGTCTTTATTTTAGTCCTTATCTAGACTCCATATACATCTATCTTAGTCTGTCATCTTTTGCATAATCATCCTAGAAAGTCATAGCATCTGTCCTAATGGGTCTACTAGGTGATGGTTTTCTCCCCTTCAAGCAACCTAATCTAGTGCCAAATGATGGTCAATAAGAAATCATTGACAACTTAGATAACTTGGCTTGGAAATTAAAGACAAGTGCACCACAGTACATAGGAGTCGAGTTTGAGCTAGATAGAGAGTATAAGATTTCTCGTAGAATTGATAGAGAAATTGTAGCAAAACTTCTTAGAGTAGAACTTGAGAAACTTGCATTACAAAAATCTCAACAAAGTACTCAACAAGTTTCGCGTCCTAATCCCCAATAGAGAGCTAGGTCTAGTTTTACTTACATCACTTATTGGTCTAGAGTCTTGAATTCATACCCAACATCTATCATTATCTTGCATCTGGTCTTAGTGTCCTCATATAGAAGTCTTAAATGCCCATCACAAGGTCACAAAAGGCAAAGAGTAAAATGGATCCAAATAATGACCTGTCAATTAACCCTACTTGGAACATGGGTATATCAAATAGTCAAAACTATCAACATTCAAATCCCTATGGTATGCCAACAATACAAGATGTACAATAAAACTTAACACTTGAAGAAATTGAGTCAGATCAATAGAACCCACACGTTCTTATAATTCTAAATGCCCTTATAAACAATGACAAAGATTGATATCTTTCTTTGTTATTACAAAATGGTGCCAAGTTACCTCAAGGTTTTGATGTCACAATGATCTTACCACCAAGAATTACCTTAGGTCAAAATAGCTGTCAAGTACCAAATTTAACACAAACACAAGCTATGACTTCAAGTTCCTCCCAAAATGCATCAACATCATCAACTCAAGAAACTTTGGTGTCAAACACAAGTTCTCAAGAAAGTGCATCATCCTCAACAATGAATGTTAGTGCACAAATGGAGGCTATCATTGTTAGCATATGCACACTCCAATGAGACAATGTAGGTGATTGAAGGTTTTGTCATTGATGGAAACCTTACAATCCTATGGCACCGGCAAGGCATTACACCGACAAGGCATTACACTATACCGGCACTAGCAAGATCAGACTCTACACTGGCACTCAGACCACCGGCACCGGCATAGAAAGGAAGTATACTGGCACAGAGGCCAACAGGTTTTTTGTTATATTATATTTTGTTTATTATTGTAAAATCTTTGTAAGCCAACTTGGCAAGTTTTAAAATGACTCTTATATATAAGAGAGATCATTGTAGACATTTTGTAAGAGTAAGCAAGCGAAAAAGAAAAGATATAAAGTAGACCTATTATGCAAAATATAGGTTAAGGGTTTATGTAAGAAGTAGAGCAGCAACCAGTACTGGATCTAGCATTATAGATACTATTATAAAGTAGTACAAGATACTGGATTTGTATAATCCATCATTGTAAGTCAGTGAGACTTCCCATTTTGTGTTTGAGCAGTGAGCTCTAGGCAGTTGGCCTTCCTGCATGTGCAGGCCTCTCTTGTAGCAGTAATATTCTCTTATTGGCCAGTAAGTGAATATTGTGGGTCACAAATCCTGCCAAGGTTTTTCCCACACCAGGTTTCCTTGTTAAATCATTGTGTTATGGTGTGCTTTTCATGTGGATCCTTTTAATTTTGTTTATTGCTTTATTTCTTGCATACCGGTACACTGTTATAATATTCTCTACATGTTTTAAGTCAAGAAATTCTATTCACCAGTTAGCTACTGATTCACCCCCCCTCTCAGTATCTGTGGGAATCCTAACAATTGGTATCAGAGCTTGGTCCTCTATTTTCAGAAGCCTAACAACTTGAGGAAGATCTTGAAACCAATAGATATGGAAAATCTGATGAAGCAACTTGAAGCAGCTCTCTCAGACTATGATATAGAAAAATTGAAAAATATCAAACTAGAAGATGATCTAAAGGCAGCTCAGGATATCATTCAGGCACTTCAAGAGAATCTTACTATTGCAAGAAACAAGAGAAGAGAACTTTGTGAAAAGATGCAAAATGAGAATGATGAAAAGGAATCACTTAATGATCAGATAAGCAAGCTGAAACTAGAGAACATGACAACAAAGAATGAGATGCAAGATATGACTATGAGATTTTGTAAAGAAATTGAGGATAGGAAAAAGAATGAAGAAGAATTGACCAGAAGACTAAGTGGTGCAGCAAATGAGAACACAAGACTTAGCTATGAAAATGATTTATTGAAGATAGATATGATGCACATTTAGAATGACTCCAATGAACTGATGAGGCAGAAAGAAGTCTTAGAAAGAGAACTAGAAACTACAAATCAACATAAAGAAAAATTCAAGAAAAGCTTAGAGGAACTTGGCACCTTGCTGAAGAATCAAAAACCTAAGGGTGACACTTCTAGAATTGGCTTTGAAGTTGGTGAAAGCTCTGGTACTGCAAATACTTAGGATCTAGCAAACCGATAAGGCAACCTAATACTTATAAATTCAATGGAAAGTGCTTTAACTATAATAAGTATGGTCATAGAGAAAATGAATGTAGATCTAGAAATTATCAAAATATCAACACACCCACCAGTCAATGTTCAAAATGCAAAAAAGTTGGTCACAACTCTGAAAATTGCAGAATGAATGTGAGATGTTATGTTTGTAGAATATTTGGACACCTATCTAATCAATGTAGAACACAAACTGGCATAGGTTATGGGAAAGCTATTCAGAAAAATAATGTCACTTGTTATGCATGTAACAAGATTGGGCATATTGCAAAATTCTATAGAAGTAAAGGATCACCGATAGATAACAAAGGTCATAGCTTGAAAGAGAAAGAAAAAGTTGAAGAGGTAAAACAAGAATTCTCAAAATAGTGGATTAGAAAAGCTGATCTAAATGTTGGGAATACTCCTCCACCAGTAGAACCAACCAACACTCCACTGGGAGGATAGAGTAGTGCTCCACCAGCAGGAAGTTCTTCATCAAATTGAAGAAAGTTTCCTTGAGGGTTTGGCAATCTAATGACACATGTGCTATTATTCCCTCGGTTAGAGATGAGAAGTTAGAAATTACTTCATTACTGGCAGACAATGTTAAGTGAATACTTAATCGACATGCATTAAATGTGGTAGATGGCAAATAAACATTATAAATTTATGGTTTTGGCTCCATTTCACTTCACTGATATTTCAAACATTCGAAGAGCGCAAAATTTGCAGAGCTAAGGGATTTTGAGCAAAGAGGCGAAGCACTTCAAGCAATCAATCCATCTAAAGGCAGAAAAAGGTATTTATCATCATGGCATCCACCTCTGCACTTGAATATATAGCAAACCCTACTATAGTCTAGGTTATAAAATGCCCTAGGCTCGTGTTTCAACTAGTTCCCGAGGTAGCAAAGAAAGATGACACTGTAGGTGCTTTTTCTCAAATTCCAAAAGGAGTTGTTTATGTTGAAGACCCCATAATTTACATTCACTGCAACATAGAGGAATTAGGAGATGGAGAGATCAAAACAATGTATAAATCTGTCATATGTGATAATTTCGGAAATGCAAAACCGGAACATAAAATCATTGAAACCCTAGGATTTATTGAAATCCTCTGCATTCCTAAATTTCCCAAGGATGTGATTAGGATAGTCTTAAGCAGGGTACATGGTGAATTTTTCTGGTTAGATGCAATTCACAAAATTACCTAGGAAGCTGTGAAAGCTGTCACAGGGTTACCATCCATTGGTAAAAGACCAAAAAAGACTAAGAAGGTCTCCAATGACCTAGTTATGAACTTAACTGGTGCAACATCCGATAGAAGGTCCTTGAGGGTAAATGATGTAACAGATATAAATGTGAGATTTGTTAGCATAATTTTAGGGTATAAAGCCACTCATGCTAATAGACTCAACTCAGTTTCAAGTTTATGCATTAAGAGTGCTTATGATATGGTTACAGACAATGTGAAAATTGACATATGTGAATGGTTAAAAGATGAGTTAATTGACAACTTAGGCAAGATAAAGAAAGATAAGAAAAAAATTTTAGGTTTGGTAATTTGCTTGTATGCTTGATGCTACACATAACCAAATAGGTTCCCAATATAGGCTATAAAGAACTTGGATTTGATATACCGGTAGGAAAATAGTTAACATAACTATTGAATAACATGGGTGAAGACAAGGAAAAGAACATTCATGATTATTTTCAAGCACTTAAGGCCAAAATGAAGAAGAGAATCAGGTTATCACAAAATATTATTGACAAGTATAAGGATGATATATGTTTTGTAATAAAAAAGGATGAGATCTGGATGGAAGCAGTCGTCCCTAGAACAATCTGGGTAACATAGATGGGTTATGAGACTGATGATCATATAATTGAGACTTATGCTAAAGCACTTCTTGAAGCACCAAATGAACCAAAGGAAGAAGTATTTGGTAGTGCTGAAACCATAGAAAATCAAATTCAATCTAAAAAGAGAGTGAAAAAGGTTGAGGCAATTGTGAGAAGAGGTTCTAGACATGCAAAGGCTATTAAAGAAGATATACTGAAACAAACTGGTATCACTGAGGATGAGTTAGTAGCCCCACAACCTGAAACTCACCTATCACTGGTAGGCACTTCTTTGGAAAGTGACATGCCTGCAACTTTCAAAAGAGTTGTAAGGAAAAGAGATCCTTCACCGGCAACCACACCTTCACCTAGAAGGACTAGACAAAAACAACAAGCAGTAAGGTCTCCTGTTAAAAAGACAACACCAAAGAAAAAGTTGACACCAAAGAAGAAGAAGAGAACAAAACAAAACTTGGCCCCTCTTGACATATTGCTAAATGAAATTACAGAGGAAGGGAAACTCAAAAACATAGGAAAGGTCTATGACACTCTGACAACAGATGAAAAAGAACAAGTGGAAAACGGTGTTATTTTGCATATGGACATGTATAAGAAATCTTTGATGGAAGTGATAGATGAAGTACCAAATGAATTGTTGAAAGACTGGAAGCAAGAAGACAAGATGTTATAGAGCTTGATCAGAAAATTAAAATTGAAAAGTTACTAGTTGTTTATCCAGTAAACTCACCTAAGGAGATAGATGATTTAATTGGTAAAGCCAATCAGTCAGTATTCTCTACTGCACATCAGCATATTGCTTTAATGGTTGGAAGAGTTAATGAGGTAACTGAAGAAATAAAAAATGCATGGGATATATTCCTACTTGAAAAAGAAAAACAGGAAGAGTACAAGAACCCCAAACCAATAAAGGTATATCAGAAAGAAAGAGACAAGGGTAAAGGAAAGGTTGGTGGACCTCCTAGCATCAAATTTAAAGATAACTTATCCCCACCATCTCAAATTACATCACCAGTAAAAACTACTAAAGATCAACCGGCAGTTGAGAGTATGGACATGAAGGATACAAATCCTAATCCTAAGGTACTATACACAGTAGATGTTGATACACAAAAGATCAACATTGTGGTAGATAAAGATACAAATGGTATGACAAACATGGCTAGTGAGCCACCGATAACTGAGCAAACTGATCAAACACAAGAGAAGCTGACAGATTTTAACACAAAGAAATAGATAGAGAAACAAGAAGAGCAAAAGGCTCTGGAACAGGAACAGGTATAGGAATAGAATCATGAGGTAATAGTACAACCAGCAACAGGAGAAAATCAAAAACCATTGCTTAAGGAAATCCAAACACAGACTAACATACCAAAGGTCACAACAAGCTTGGTTACTTCCTCCATAGATGGAATTTAGAATGTTGGTTCCTCCTTAGCAGGCCACAAATCAACAAATGTAACTGAAGTACTTTTGGATTCGATCAAAAGGATAACAGATTGTAGTTCACAGGCTTATAAAGCTATAGATGACACAATCCCAATTTTGAAGGTAATAGCTCCTAACTGTAACATAGACAATAAGGATTATTTAGGACAACTTGATACTTTGTGTAAATACAACACTGAGAACACAGTGACTATTGAGAAAATAAAGGAAGAGACATTGAAGGACAAGGTAGAAATTGAAAAGCAAAAATTCTTTGAAGATCAGATAAAAAAGTGTACTAGGGAATTTGACACACTTCTACCAAAACTGTATAGCTTATTGAAGGAATTTAAAACTCTATACAAAGATACTTGCAAGACAAACTTTTTGATAGTAGACATAGATAAGAAGATGAGCAAGGTACATGATGAAATCAATAAACTTGTAGATAATTTTGTTAACTCACTTGATACATTATTAGTTTTTGAGCAAAGGATAATAAGTTTTGAGGAAGAGTTACTTAAGTTAGAAAGAGAAAAGGAGAGAATAGTAGATAAGGAAAAGAATTTGAGACTAAAACTGAGTCCAAGATTGGACTATCTAGCATCATTATGGAAGGAAATATCTGAGGCACTGGTATAGGGACAGAAAAAATGGTAGAGATAACAATAAGAGACAAAAAGAAGTTTATGGAGAGTATAAAATTGATTATGGCAGAGGTTTTTCAAATAGTAACAACTCTATTGACACCTTGACAACCTTTGTCATTGATGCAAAAGGGGGAGTAGTAGTATGAGAAAACAACTGGCAAAAGACTTATCTGCTTAGGGGGAGTTCTTATATTTTTGGTAACATATTTTTGGAAACATTTTTGGATTACAGTTTTGGATACACTTTTGAATTTTCTCATGAGTGTTGCCATCAATTCGAAAGGGGGAGATTGTTGGTATATGCACACTCCAATGAGACATTGTAGGTGATTGAAGGTTTTGTCATTGATGGCAACCTTACAATCCTATGGCACCGGCAAGGCATTACACTACATCGGCACTAGCAAGATCAGACTCTACACCGGCACTCAGACCATCGGCACTGGCAGAGAAAGGAAGTATACCGACATAGAGGCCGATGGGATTTTTGTTATATTATATTTTGGTTATTATTGTAAAATCTTTGTAAGCCAACTTGGAAAGTTGTAAAATGACTCTTATATATAAGAGAGATCATTGTAGACATTTTGTAAGAGTAAGAAAGTGAAAAAGTGTAGCGTCCTAAAATTGTGACACTTGCAATTTCGACTGCATTTCGGTCTTCATGATGGCGATGCAACATGCAACCTGAATGGAGACCCCGAAACTTGCTCACGACACTGAAAACTGCATTTCTCAAGCACCCTGGCCTGAACCTCCTTGCACCCTGCTATCCCGGGAGGTGGGACCAGAGCGCCCAGCGCCCTGGTCCCTCAGGACCAGGGCGCCCAGCGCCCTGGTCCCTCAGGACCAGGGCGCCCAGCGCCCTGGTCCCCAGGACCATGGCACCCAGCGCCCTAGTCCTTGGGTCCTATTTTGGGCCCGGTCTCCTAGGGAGATTGCGGGTCTTTTTGTTTGCAATTTGGAAATTATATTTCCTGGTCGGCCTAAGGTCGGGAAAATCAGTCTATCAGCCCTAATTGACAAGTATATAAACTACATTTTCTCTCTGATTTGGCATATGAGGAGGATATGTGTACAAGCATGGAAACTATACTCTAGCATTCAAGCATTCAAGCAATTGATCATTTCAAGTCTCCATTCAAGGCTAAGTGTTGCATTCAAGTCAAGGATTCAACCATTGAAGAGGAGATCACTTACTACATGCTATTACAACATACAACAAACAACAACATCTAAACCTTTGCACATAAGGATACAAACATCCTTAGAACAAGGTATTAGTACTTGTTTTACATTACAGTCATTTATATTTACAGCACTTGCTCATTTCTTGGTTAATTCCAAAACCGGGGTTTGACCTAAAGGCAAACCCCTAATCCCTAACCCCCCAATCGTCTTCGCTTTTCTGTGTCTAGGTTGCAGGTACGTGGTTGAAATTGAAGATCTGGAATCCTTGTGCAGAGATGAACAGATCCCACTTCGTTTCGCGGATTTTTTGGAGGACCGTGGCGTCGAGCGCCATCGTCCTGACAACTTTTGCTCAAATTTGCAGGACAGCACCGTATCGACATTTTACTACTAATTCCAGGTCCGCAGCTTCATCCTATATCCCTAACTCAGTTTATAAGCGAATCTTTATGACTTTCTATGCATTCCTAGCTTATTTTCTCTATCAACATTCTTTACAAAAGAGGGTAGCCTTGCTTTCCTAACCCTTGAAATTCATTTAGCATCCAATCTTACATTGTGTGGGATTGGATCTTATGAGTTTCAACCCCTCTTTTGAATGTAAAGTCTCTCCCCTAAGTGAAAACCATCGAATCCTAGCGAACCTCCCTTCTCTCTCCTCGGAGTTGGAAGAGGGGAGACCAACTAGGGTTTGATTGCGATTTTCCGCTTTACATTTTGGTGAACTCGACGTGAAC
This sequence comes from Cryptomeria japonica, assembly GCF_030272615.1. Classification (NCBI taxonomy): domain Eukaryota; kingdom Viridiplantae; phylum Streptophyta; class Pinopsida; order Cupressales; family Cupressaceae; genus Cryptomeria; species Cryptomeria japonica. The sequence goes on along the minus strand of NC_081411.1, from coordinate 66,462,800 downwards.
ATCCTTTCTGATTTTTCATGCTTAGATCTGAAAATTGATTCCTTGATTACATTTCCATGTTTGATCTTTTGCAAAATTTTAGAGGTGATTGCATGAAAACCCTAAATTTTCTTTTTGAACATTGAACTTGCGAAATGTTTAATTGTTAATGCTTATTTCAGATCTGCCCTTCTATTACAAATTATCAATTCATATCTGTGCTTTAATTTTGAAAATTAAGTGGTTAAGTGTCAAAACCCTAATTTTTGAAACTCTCTTGATTCAACCTTTGTCCGACAATTTCACTAATCAAAACATCTCCAAATCAGCTGTAACTTCGGATTCTGCAATAAAATCACAATATCTTTCATCCCTGAAAATTTGGAAAAAAGTTGCGAGGACCGTGGCGCCGAGCGCCATCATCCCTGACATTTTTTCCAAAATTTCGGGAGCGAGATCTTACTGTATTTTCCTGCTAAAGTCTAGAATTTTGGCCGATTTTATCAATTATAACACTTTCAAATTTACAGTCAAAGTTGGTCTTGTGATTGCTTGGTTTAGGGCTTCTAATCACTCAAAAATTATCGAAATTGAAATTTTGTGTCACAATTATGTTCTTACTGTCCTAAATCTGAAAAGTGTGTTTGCATTCATCCGAAATTTCAGTGCTTTATTCAAATTCTTGCAATTTGTGACTTTTGAAATTAAGTGCTTAATTACAACAACTTTAATTTCCACTTTCAAAATTGAATTTTGCGTGAAATTGAGTCAATTTTTAAATTTCAAAACTTGCATTGCTTTTGACATTCCCTCTAAAATCATAAAATTCAAAATTTTAGTTTCCCTCTCTTTTTCAAAATTCAAAATTTTGCATTTTTCGACAATCTTGGTAGGGTTCAATTTTGAGATTGCAACTTTAATTTGGCCTATCTACAGATCGTAAAATCCCTCAATTTTTTCAGATTAGCTCTAAAATCATCATACCTTTCATCCCTGCAAATTTTGAAAAAAGTTGCAAGGACCATGTTGCACTCCGAGCGCCACAGTTCCGAACATTTTTTCCGAAATTTCGGGAGACTGTCGTGATTACATTTAACAGCTTAAATCTGGAAGATTGGCTGGTTTTACTGAAAATTGCTACCTCTAAAATCAAAATCTTTTCCCTCTTTCTAGTGCATGAGTTTTACAACAACAAGCCCTACTTACACTATTCCCGTTAGACGAAGCTGTAGAATTAAGTCTTTCCAAGGTTTAACTACCGAGGAGATGGAACCTAATTTGAATAGCCTTTTTAACAAGGACATGGGTAATTCCTCTAATCCTCCTAATGATGAAGAAGCTCTCCATGAGGTTTCTGTTGAACAACTTTCAAAATTGGATAACCAATTTGACGATTTTCACCAATGGATGTCTCATGAGTATCCCGATAGTCAAGCTCTTCCTTTAATTGAGGGTCTAAAACGCATGCTTCAAAGTGATAAGAATGGAATTGATATTTTGCGTGGTATTGTACACATTGTGGATTCGAATGTGATGCCTATGAAGAGTTGTGCTGAAACTTTAGGTTATACACAACCTCCTACACAAGTCAATCATTCTATTCCTTTGACAACTCCTATTGCTAGTATACCTACCTTTACATCAAACATCATGGCTACTTCTATACAAGACGTTCCTCCTGTGATTACTAGTCATGGGGGCAATCCCTCTTCTTCAATTAATCCTCTTCCTTCATTCAATCCAACTTCTTCATACATTCCTTTAATGAGTGTTCCTATTACATCTTCACAAATGAACATGACGCAAGGGGGCAATTCATTTAACCATTCCATTCCTCCTTGTAGTGTTCCTCCTATCCAATCATCCCCTATGGTTGACTATCATAGGGTCCCACCACCTTACTCTCTACCTTCTTTCAATAACATAACACCTCCATCTCAATCTAACACACCTAATATGAATTCTTCGACTGAAGCGACCATTAATAATCTTGCACAAACTGTCTCTTCTTTACAGCAACAAATTGCCTCTATGAATCAATCTAAGTTTAGTGTGCCCACATTTGATGTTGCAAGTCCACTTTCTCTTGACATTGTTCGAGCTATCCCTCCTAAACATGTTGAAATCCCGCATTTGGAGCTTTATAATGGTAAAGGAGATCCTCTAACACATGTTAAGACTTTTCAAACAATTTGTACTGATTTTGCTTATGACCCAAGGTTGCTTGCGAAACTATTTACTAGAACATTAAGAGACAAAGCCCTACAATGGTATTGCTCGTTGCCTTCTTATTCTATTACTTCTTTTGAACAACTTGCAAATGCTTTCATTCAACAATTTCAAAACAATATAAGTCCTAAAGTTACTTTGATTGATTTAATGCATTGTAAACAAGGTGTTAAAGAAAAAGTGACTGATTTCATTGGTAGATATAAGCATTTGTATGCTCAAATTTCTTTTCCAGTGCCTGATAATGATATTCAAAGAATCTTTATTTCTAATTTGCAAAAAGATATTCGAGACAAACTTCTGTTTTCTGAGTTTACTTCGTTCCAACAGTTGTGTGCCACTCTTCACAATTATCAACTGACTGTGAGTCAAATGGAACAATCACATCCTATGGCTCCGAGTGATAAGGGTGATAGAAGTCAACAACCATTTGGGAAGATTAAACCGAACAGAGATTCCATCAAATTCAATGAAAACATCATCAACAACAATGTGAATGCAGCATCAGGTGTGCCTCCTATTTCTAAATTTTTCAAGAAAGAAAGAAAGTATACTCCTTTGAATGAATCATTGCATGGTATTATGAATAAGTTATTGGAACAAAATGTGCTTACTCTTCCTCCTATAAGACAAATTGATCCTGCAAAGATTACTTCACCCTATTTTGATCATAAAGCTTTTTGTCATTTTCACTGTCAGCCTGGTCATGATACTGAAAAATGTTTTTCTTTAAAGGGTAAAATTCAAGATTTGATTGATAATAATACTATTTCTGTTTCTGGAGTGAATGATAAAGGTAACACATCTGTAGCTCCTCCTAACCAAAATCTTCAGATTTTTACTGATCCATTACCTTCTCATACTTCTAATGCGATTGAGGCTAATGATTCCTCTCTCTCATCTGACGGTCTTGTCTCTATGACTCCGAATGTGATTAACTTTGTAGAGCAGCAAGAAAACCTAAAGAACCTTCCATCACATTTGATTCTAGTGAAACCATTAGAGCACCTGATGGTCCTTTATACATAGTTGCAAAAGTCAAGAATACACCTTGCCGTGGAGTGCTTATTGACCCTTCGTGCATGGTTAATGTTATTACTGAGGAATTTATTTTTACTTTGCAATTGAATCAAGTGATCTATGACAAAACAGATGTGGTTGTGACATTATTTGATGCATTTTCTTCTCCTGCAATTGGTTCTATTACATTGCCTATTGAGGTCCATAACAAATCCCTTGATGTGAACTTTTCTATTATTCCATCTTCCGAACAATTTCGTGTGAAGCTTGGCTATCCTTGGCTATCTTCCATGAAAGCTATTGCTTCTCCTATACATAAGTGTTTGAAATTTCCCCATAATGGTGAAGTTGTTACTGTCAATCATAGTCTCTTTAAACCAGCTGAAAGAACTTCTAGTGTTCCTATTGATTACTTTTGGCCTAAACAATTCCAGTCTCTTCCTCCGCGAAGTGATCATCTTTTCAAATCTTATCAAAAGTGGAAAACAGATATGATCCTATCTCTAAGTGAACCTAGAACACCTAAACTTGACATTCCTATCATTCTTGAGAAGGAAGTTCTTCCTTTGAAAGATAAAACTAATGTCTTTCCTCAAGAAGATTCCCAACCCGTCCCCATGGATGTGACTATGTCTATGCCTAATAAATCTTCTAAAAGTAGACCTATCCCTCCTCGTCATGATGGACTTGGTCTTCTTCCTAAACCAAAGATTCCTCCTTTATATGGAGCAGTTCCTCCTCCTGCCTTTTATAGAGAAAAGAGACCTTCTTCTTCTCCTATTATCCAGCCTAAGAGACCACAACCTAAACACCCAAGTGATAAGGATGAGAACATTCCTCCTCCTCTATCTTTTCCACTTCCTACTAAGACTAGACGTAATCGTTCTGCACGTGAACGCCGATGAAAGCGTCATCTTAGGGCTCAAGCAGCTGCTTCTCAAAATTTACAATCTCCAAAAACACCTTCAACAAGCATTATTCCATTTTCTCCTCAGCCGGATATTGAGCCTAAATCTCCTAAACATAAGATGTATGATGGTCTTGATCCTGTGCGAATTAAAGATCCTATTTTTATAAATCTTGATGATGATATAGATGAAAATGTTATTCATGATGAAAATGTTACTCCTCTTGCTTCTGATAGTGAATATGAACTTGTTGATAACCATTTATCTAATGAATTTTCTAAAGCACTTATCCTAGCTCCTAGACAAGAACAATGTGGCTTGGAACATGAACATAGCCCTTGTTTGGATCTTGTGATAGCTCCATCTGCTATGTTGGATGTTCCTCCTCTAGCGTGTTCCCTACCTTCCCGAAACATTGATCAGCAAGATCGGGGGGTAGATGACATGCTAGACTAGTTACATTAGCATAGTAGATTCTCTCCCCCTCTCTTTTGTTACTTCTTCTATATGTTATTCTCATTCTTCTATTTGTCATCCTTAGTGTTGTCTACTTGAGGACGATGCAAAGCATTGAGATCTCTTTGGTCTCTCTCATGTTGACTCTAAAGACACATGTGTTCCCTTCTTCTAGGTGACCTTCCTTGATTGGGGAATGAAGAACAATTATGCATACATACATATGATATATATACATGACTTATCATACAGCATACTGACCCCGAGGAAAGCAAAGTCACCTCATGCTTTGTGTTTTGTGTCTATTATCCTTGGGTTTATCTCACACTTGGGGGCTAAATCTTTGTGATAACGTGCTCCTTTCCTTGCTTATTTCTTATGTGTATCACTACGTTAAAACAATCACCCCCGTTGAGGCGTGTGCGATCGCTTTAACGTAGGGGGGCATACACCCTGTCTATCCTTTTGAGTTACTTGAAAATTTCTTGGCGAACTTAGCTTTGCCTTGAAAATTTTTGATACACCCTGTCTATCCTTTCGAGATACTTGAAAATTTCTTGGCGAACTTAGCTTTACCTTGAAAATTTTTGGTATTTCTTTTGCATGACTCATAGTGAGGGAACCTTACTACTGACAGTCATGGTTCTCCCTCGTGGTCTTCCCTTTTACTTTGTCAATTAAAGTCGTAAGATCCTTAGTCCACTGGGGGCTTGGTGTGTCTTGCCTCCTTGACGTGGTGAAAGTCTTTCAATGTTGTTTCCTTGTACTTTACCGGAAGTATGAGTATACATACTCCCGCTAAAGTGGGGGCTAAATGTAGCGTCCTAAAATTGTGACACTTGCAATTTCGACTGCATCTCGGTCTTCATGATGGCGACGCAACACGTAACCTGAATGGAGACCCTGAAACTTGCTCACGACACTGAAAACTGCATTTCTCAAGCACCCTGGCCTGAACCTCCTTGCACCCTGCTGTCCCGGGAGGTGGGACCAGAGTGCCCAGCGCCCTGGTCCCTCAGGACCAGGGCGCCCAGCGCCTTGGTCCCCAGGACCATGGCACCCAGCGCCCTGGTCCCTGGGTCCTATTTTGGGCCCGGTCTCCTAGGGAGATTGCGGGTCTTTTTGTTTGCAATTTGGAAATTATATTTCCTGGTCAGCCTAAGGTCGGAAAAATCAGTCTATCAGCCCTAATTGACAAGTATATAAACTACATTTTCTCTCTCATTTGGCATATGAGGAGGATATGTGTATAAGTGTGGAAACTATACTCTAGCATTCAAGCATTCAAGCAATTGATCATTTCAAGTCTCCATTCAAGGCTAAGTGTTGCATTCAAGTCAAGGATTCAACCATTGAAGAGGAGATCACTTACTACATGCTATTACAACATACAACAAACAACAACATCTAAACCTTCGCACATAAGGATACAAACATCCTTAGAACAAGGTATTAGTACTTGTTTTACATTACAGTCATTTATATTTACAGCACTTGCTCATTTCTTGGTTAATTCCAAAACCGGGGTTTGACCTAAAGGCAAACCCCTAATCCCTAACCCCCCAATCATCTTCGCTTTTCTGTGTGTAGGTTGCAGGTACATGACTGAAATTGAAGATCTCGAATCCTTGTGCAGAGACGAATAGATCCCACTTCGTTTCGCGGATTTTTCGGAGGACCGTGGCGCCGGGCACCATCGTCCCGACAACTTTTGCTCAAATTTGTAGGACAGTGCTATATCGACATTTTACTACTAATTCCAGGTCCGCAGCTTCATCCTATATCCCTAACTCAGTTTATAAGCGAATCTTTATGACTTTCTATGCATTCCTAGCTTATTTTCTCTATCAACATTCTTTACAAAAGAGGGTAGCCTTGCTTTCCTAACCCTTGAAATTCATTTAGCATCCAATCTTACATTGTGTGGGATTGGATCTTATGAGTTTCAACCCCTCTTTTGAATGTAAAGTCTCTCCCCTAAGTGAAAACCATCAAATCCTAGCGAACCTCCCTTCTCTCTCCTCGGAGTTGGAAGAGGGGAGACCAACTAGGGTTCAATTGCGATTTTCTGCTTTACAAAAAGAAAAGATATAAGGTAGACCTATTATGTGAAATATAGGTTAAGGGTTTATGTAAGAAACAGAGCAACAACCGGTACTAGATCTGGCATTATAGCTGTTATTGTAAAGCAGTACAAGATACTAGATTTGTATAATCCATCATTGTAAGTTAGTGAGACTTCCCATTTTGTGTTTGAGCAGTGAGCTCTAGGCAGTTGGCCTTCCTGCATGTGCAAGCCCCTCTTGTAGCAGTAATATTCTCTTATTGGCCAGTAAGTGAATATTGTGGGTCACAAATCCCACCAAGGTTTTTCCCACACCGGGTTTCCTTGTTAAATCATTGTGTTATGGTGTGCTTTTCATGTGGATGCTTTTAATTCTATTTATTGCTTTATTTCTTGCATACCGATACACTATTATAATATGCTCTACATGTTTTAAGTCAAGAAATTCTATTCACTAGTTAGATACTGATTCACCCCCCCCTCTGAGTATCTATGGGAATCCTAACAATCATAGCCTCTTAAACTACATCAATAATGTCAAGTGCTTCGACACCAAGTCAAACACAAGCCTTGCATGTTTCTCATACGACAAGTGTGACTCAACCTACAGTTTCCTACTTAAAAGGTTCAACATATAGGACCATCAGAACATAAACCTAGGTTCTTCTAATACAATGAGTGCAACCCAACCAAACATGGGTTCATAATTTTTTTATTTCACAATACCTAGCGGAAGTCACAACATGCAGAATTACAATTATGGTACATTTCAACAACCTCCTATTTATACTACCACAAAACCTATTGTAGGAAACATACATGCGCAAAATACACCATTGACTCAAACATAAATTTTAACCCAACAAGCACAAAATCTACAACAATAGGTGACAACTATGCAAAATGGTAATGACAAAAAGAGCTATACGATGCAGGACTTACGTCCTTATCCCTTTGATCATACAATATACATGCTTTCTTTCCCTCCATATTTTGAAACACCAAAATTCAACAGATACCGAGGGAAAGGTGATCCTAGAGATCACATCAGAGAATTTTTCACTTAATGTATATAGGTTGTGCAAGAGGACACCTATCTAATGAGATTGTTTCCAAAAAGTCTTGGAGGTCCTGTTTTGGAGTAGTTTTCACACCTCCCACCAATGATCACATCATGGGGTGAACTAGCTGAACAATTCATTGCAAATTTATCACAAAAAATTGATACCCCAGTTACATTAATGGATCTATGTGCTGCAAAACAAAATCAGAATGAAACATTCTCATCCTTCTTACAAAGATGAAGATCTCTCTACCAAAGATGCAAGACTAATATTCCCGAAACTGAGCAAGTTGACATGTTTTAAGAGAACTTAATTCCAAAGATTAATTTCTTGATACAAATACAATGGTTGACCTCATTGAAACAAATCACTGAAAAGGATTTAAAATGCAAGAAGGGACTTGTAGAATAAGGTACCATAAAATATGGAACTTCTACAAACAACACAAACAATGATAAATCCAAGTTTTGGTCAAGAAACAAGAATGTGACCAATGATGGTGTTGTAGACACCCGTATAGTGAACAAATCTAAAAATATTGTATCTTTACAAGGAAAAATCCAATCATCCAATCAAAATAAAAGTTCTCATACATAAAATAATATAGTGTCAACAAATGCAAACTCTTCACAAGCTACAAACATAAAATTCCCAAGAAGGAACTACACACCACTAGGTGAGCCCATTGAATTAGCATTAAAGAAATTAATAGAGACAAATGTGATTACTTTGCGAGAGGTTGGAGTGTTTGAACCAAGTTCTTTTAAACCAACCTGGTGAAATGATAATGATTTGTGTGATCATCATTGTACAAAATGTCATAAAACTACAAGCCGCTATAAGTTGAAGAACCTAAATTAGGATCTAATAGATCAAGGTGATATCACAGTTGACACCAACAAAACTTCAACAAACACAAATAATACCATCTTTAAAGACCCTTTTGTCAAACATGAAAAAGGTAAGGCATCAACATTAGGAACACAAGACAACATTGCTAACTATACAAAGGTCTCATATGACTATACCATTCATGCTATTAGCTCAGGGGATGCAATAAATGTTGACCCAAAACAAGAACTTGATAATGATGAGAAAAGTCAATGGATCGATAACTATGATAACCAAGTTTGCATGATGTCATAAGCACCAAGGCATGATAAAGATGAGAATCTTTGTCTCATGGATTGAGGGAAGGTAGAACCACCTTATTTAGGATGGTTTGAAGATGAGATTATAGCAAAAATCATGGATGTCAAACTTTCACATGATGACTATAAGATGGGATATGAAATAAACCTTGATAACATAGCATATGTTAAAGAAATGTTTGCCACAAGAGATAATAAGTGGCTACTATCATAATAATTCCAAGAGACAGAGATTGTGTCATCATCATGTGCAAATCAAAAGTGACCTTACAAGGAGTGCCATCAAATCAGCCACCAACAATAGGTAACTATAATGTGGTTGAGAAACTAAAGAAAACCCCGACACAAATATCCCTTTTTGAGCTATTATGTATATCACCAAATCACAAAGCTATTCTAGATAAAGCACTTCAAGACTCCGTAGTTACCAAAGACATAGATGAAAATGCTTTCCAATCTATGGTATGGAATCTGGCTGATTTGACCCATATTGCTTTCACAGAATGAGATGTTCCTAATGATAGACCTTTTCATAATGATCCACTACATCTAGAGGCTTATATACATAAGAAGAGAGTCAGAAGAGTACTCATAGATGGAGGAGTTGGTCTCAACATTTGTACATTAAAGATGGTCAAGGCATTGGACTATTCCGAACTTCAAATTGATCCCACAAAAAAAATAAACTTCAAGGCATATGATGATGAAGAACACCCTTCAAAAGGTGTGGCTACACTACCAGTACAAGTAGGACCTATCACAATAGAGGTTATATTTTGAGTCTTGGATAGAGAACTAGGGTATAAAAGCTATTAGGCCACCCATGGATTCATTCCATGTAGGTCATACTGTAGCGTCCTAAAATTGTGACACTTGCAATTTCGACTGCATTTGGGTCTTCACGATGGCGACGCAACACTAAACCCGAATGGAGACCCCGAAACTTGCTCACAACATCAAAAACTGCATTTTTCTAGCACCCTGGCCTGATCCTCCTTGCACCCTACTATCTCGGGAGGTGGGACCAGAGCGCCCAGCGCCTTGGTCCTTCAGGACTAGGGCGCCCAGTGCCCTGGTCCCCCAGGACCATGGCGCCCAGCGCCCTGGTCCCTAGCCCTATTTTGGGCCCGGTCTCCTATGGGACTTCGGGCCTTTTTGTTTGCAAATTGGAAAATAACATTTCCTGGTCAGACTAAGGTCGGGAAAATCAGTCTATCAGCCCTAATTGATAAGTATATAAACTACATTTCCTCTCCCATTTGAGGAGGTCAAAAAAGGAAGGACATATGTGTACAAGATGCGAAAATGATATTCAAACATTCAAGCATTCAAGCATTCCTTCAAGCAATTGATCATTCTAAGTCTCCATTCAAGGCTAGGTGTTGCATTCAAGACAAGGATTCAACCATTGAAGAGGAGATCACATGTTACAACATACAACATAACAAACAACAACATCTATACCTTCGCATATAAGGATACAAACATCCTTACAACAAGGTACCAGTACTTGTTTTACATTACAGTCATTTACATTTACAGCATTTCTCATTTCTTGGTTAATTCCAAAACCGCGGTTTGACCTAAGGGCAAACCCCTAATCCCTAACCCCCCAATCGTCTTCACTTTTCTGTGTGTAGGTTGCAAGTACGCGGCTGAAATTGAAGATCTGGAATCCTTGTGCAGAGACGAACAGATCCCCCTTCGTTTCGCGGATTTTTTGGAGGACCGTGTGCACGCCGGGCGCCATCGTCCCATCAACTTTTGCTCAAATTTGTAGGACAGTGTCGTCTCAACATTTTACTGCTAATTCCAGGTCCGCAGCTTCATATCATATCCCTATCTCTATTTATAAGTGAATCTTTCTTGCTGCTACATGCATTCCTAGTTCAATCTTTCTATCTACATTCTTTACAAAAGAGGGTATCCTTGCTATCACAACCCTTGAAACTCATATAGAATCCAATCTTGCATTGCGTGGGATTGGATCTTGTGGGTTTCAACCCCTCTTTTGAATGTAAAGTCCCTCCTAAGTGAAAACCATCAACCCTAGTGACTCTCCCTTCTCTCTCCTTGGAGTTGGGGAGGGGAGAACGACTAGGGTTCAATTTTTCCGCTTTACATTTTGGTGAACGCGACATGAACATCCTTTCTGATTATTCATAGTTAGATCTGAAAATTGGATTCCTTGATTACATTTCCATGTTTGATCTTTTGCAAAATTTTAGAGGTTAATTGCGTAAAAACCCTAAATTTTCTTTTTAAGTAATTAAGCTTGTGAAATGTTTAATTGTTAATGCTTGTTTCAGATCTACCCTTCTATTACAAATTATCAATTCATATTTGTGCGTTAATTTTGAAAATTAAGTGGTTAAGTGTCAAAACCCTAATTTTTGAAACCCTCTTGATTCAACCTTTGTCCGACAATTTCGCTGATCAAAACATCTCCAAATCGGCTGTAACTTTGGATTCCGCAATAAAATCACAATATCTTTCATCCCTGAAAATTTGGAAAAAAGTTGCGAGGACCATGTGCACCCCGAGCGCCATCATCCCCGACATTTTTTCCGAAATTTCGGGAGCTAGATCTTACTGTATTTTTCTGCTAATATCCAAAATTTTGGCTGATTTTATCAATTTTAACACCTTCAAAATTACAGTCAAAGTTGGTCTAGCGATTGCTTGGATTGAGGCTTTCAATCATTCAAAAATTGTTGAAATTGAAATCTGTGTCAAAATTGTGTTTCTTACTGTCCTAAATCTGAAAAGTGTGTTAGCATTCATTCGAAATTTCAGTGATTTATTCAAATTTTTGCAATTTGTGACTTTTGAAATTAAGTGCTTAATTACCACAACTTTGATTTACGCTTTCAAAATTGAATTTTGCGTGAAATTGAGTCAACTTTCAAATTTCAAAACTTGCATTGCTTTTGGTATTCCCTCTAAAATCATAAAATTCAAAATTTCAGTTTCCCTCTCTTTTTCAAAATTCAAATTTTGCATTTTTCGACAATCTTGGTAGGGTTCAATTTTAAGATTGCAACTTTAATTTGGCCTATCTACAGATCGTAAAATCACTCAATTTTTTAAGGTTAGCTGTAAAATCATCATAACTTTCATCCCTGCAAATTTCAAAAAAAGTTGCGAGGACCGTGTGCACCCCGAGCGCCATGGTCCCGGACATTTTTTCTGAAATTTCGGGAGATTGTCCTGATTGTATTTAACAGCTTAAATCTAGAAGATTGGCTGATTTTATTGAAATTTGCTACCTCTAAAATTCAAAATCTCTCTCTCTCTTTAGTGCATGAGTTTTACAACAATAAGTCCTACTTACACTATTCCCGTTAGACGAAGCCTTAGAATTAAGTCTTTCCAAGGTTTAATTACTGAGGAGATGGAACCTAATTTGAATGGCCTTTTTAACGAAGACATGGGTAATTCCTCTAATCCTCTTAACGATGAAGAAGCTCTCCATGAGGTTTCTGTAGAACAACTTTCAAAATTGGATAACCAATTTGATGATTTTCGACAATGGATGTCTCAAGAATACCCTGATAGCGAAGCTCTTTCATTAATTGAGGGTCTAAAACGTATGGTTCAAAGTGATAAGAATGGAATTGATATTTTGTGTGGTATTGCACACATTGTGGATTCAAATGTGATGCCTATGAAAAGTTGTGCCGAAACTTTAGGTTATACACAACCTCCTACTCAAGTTAATCATTCTATTCCTTTGACAACTCCTATTGCTAGTATACCTACTTTTACATCAAACATAATGACTACTTCAACACAAGACATTCCTCCTATGATCACTAGTCATGGGGGCAATCCTTCTTCTTCAATTAACCCTCTTCCTTCATTCAATCCGACCTCTTCATTCATTCCTTCAATAAATGTTCCTATTATATCACCACAAATGAACATGACACAAGGGGGCAATTCGTTTTCCATTCCTCCTTGTAGTGTTCCTCCTGTCCAACCATCTCCTATGACTAACTATCATAGTGTCCCACCACCTTACTCTCTACCTTCTTTCAATAACATAACACCTCCATCACAATCTAACATGTCTAATATGAACTCTTCGACTGAAGCGACCATTAACAATCTTGCACAAACTGTCTCTTCTTTACAGCAACAAATTGCCTCTATGAATCAATCTAAGTTTAGTGTGCCCACATTTGATGTTGCGGGCCCACTTTCTTTTGACATTGTTCAAGCTATTCCCCCTAAACATGTTGAAATTCCGTATTTGGAGCTTTATAATGGTAAGGGTGATCCTCTAACACATGTTAAGACCTTTCAAACAATATGTACTGATTTTGCTTATGACCAAAGGTTGCTTGCAAAACTGTTTACTAGAACATTAAGAGACAAAGCCCTACAATGGTATTGCTCGTTGCCTTCTTATTCTATTACTTCTTTCGAACAACTTGCAAATGCTTTCATTCAACAATTTCAAAACAATATAAGTCCTAAAGTTACTTTGATTGATTTAATGCATTGTAAACAAGGTGTTAAAGAAAAAGTGACTGATTTCATTGGTAGATATAAGCATTTGTATGCTCAAATTTCTTTTCCAATGCCTGAAAATGATATTCAAAGAATCTTTATTTCTAATTTACAAAAAGACATTAGAGAAAAACTCCTGTTTTCTAAGTTTACTTCTTTCCAACAGTTGTGCGCAACTCTTCACAATTATCAACTGACTGTGAGTCAAATGGAACAATCACATCCTATGGCTCCGAGTGATAAGGGTGATAGTAGTCAACAACCATTTGGGAAGTTTAAACCGAACAGAGAGTCCATTAAATTCAATGAAAACATCATCAACAACAATGTGAATGCAGCATCAGGTGTGTCTCCTATTTCTAAGTTTTTCAAGAAAGAAAGAAATTTTACTCCTTTGAATGAATCATTGCATAGTATTATGAATAAGTTATTGGAGCAAAATGTGCTTACTCTTCCTCCTATAAGGCAAATTGATCCTGCAAAGATTACTTCACCTTATTTTGATAACAAATCTTTTTGTCAATTTCATCGTCAACCTGGGCATGATACTGAAAAATGTTTTACTTTAAAGGGTAAAATTCAAGATTTGATTGATAATAATACTATTTCTGTTTCTGGAGTGAATGATAAAGGCAATACATCTGTAGCTCCCCCTAACCAAAATCTTCAGATTTTTACTGATCCATTACCTTCTCATACCTCTAATGCGATTGATACTACTGATTCCTCTGTCTCACCTGATGATCTTGTGTCTATGACTCCGAATGTGATTAACTTTGTGGAGCAGCAGAAAATCCCTAAAGAACCTTCCATCACCTTTGATTCTAGTGAAACTATCAGGGCACCTGATGGTCCTTTATATATAGTTGCAAAAGTCAAGAACACACCTTGCCGTGGAGTGCTTATTGATCCCTCTTGCATGGTTAATATCATTACTGAAGAATTTCTTTTTACTTTGCAATTGAATCAAATGATCTATGACAAAACAGATGTGGTTGTGAAATTATTTGATGCATTTGCTTCTCCTGCAATTGGTTCTATTACATTACCTATTGAGGTCCATAACAAATCCCTTGATGTGGACTTTGCTATTATTCCATCATCCGAACAATTTCGTGTGAAGCTAGGCTATCCTTGGCTATCTTCCATGAAAGCTATTGCTTCTCCTATTCACAAGTGTTTGAAATTTCCCCATAATGGTGAAGTTGTTACTGTCAATCATAGTCTCTTTAAACCAGCTAAAAGAACTTCTAGTGTTCCTATTGATTACTTCTGGCCTAAACAATTCCAATCTCTTCCACCGCGAAGTGATCATCTTTTCAAATCTTATCAAAAGTGGAAAACAGATATGATCCTATCTCTAAGTGAACCTAGAACACCCAAACTTGATATTCCTATCATTCTTTAGAAGGAAGTTCTTCCTTTGAAAGTTAAAACTAATGTCTTTCCTCAAGAAGATTCCCAACCCATCCCTATGGATGTGACTATGTCTATGTCTGATAAACTTCCTAAAAGTAGACCTATCCCTCCTTGTCATGATGGACTTGGTCTCCTTCCTAAACTAAATATTCCTCCCTTATATGGAGCAGTTCCTCCTCCTTCCTCTTATGGAGAGAAGAGAGCTTCCTCTTCTCCTATTGTTCAACCTAAGAGACCACAACCTAAACACCCAAGTGATAAGGATGAGAACATTCCTCCTCCTCAATCTTCTCAACTTCCTACTAAGACTAGACGAAATCGTTCTGCACGTGAACGCCGACGAAAGTGTCATCTTAGAGCTTAGGCAGCTGCCTCTCAAACTTTGCAATCCCCAAAAACACCTTCAACAAGCATTATTCCATTTTCTCCTTAGCCGACGATTGAGCCGAAATCTCCTAAACATAAGATGCATGATGGTCTTGATCCTGTGCGAGTTAAAGATCCTATTTTTATAAATCTTGATGATGATATAGATGAAAATGTTATTCATGATGAAAATGCTACTTTTCCTGTTCATTCTGATAGTGAATATGAACTTGTTGATATTGATAACCATTTATCTAATGAATTTTCTAAAGCACTTATCCTAGCTCCTAGACAAGAACACCGTGGCTTGGGATATGAACATAGCCCTTGTTTGGATCTTGTGATAGCTCCATCTGCTGTGTTGGATGTTCCTCCTCTAGTGTGTTCCCTACCTTCCCGAAACGTTGATCAGCAAGATCGGGGGGTAGATGACGTGCTAGACTAGTTTCATTAGCATAGCAGATTCTCTCCTCCTCTATTTCTTTTGTTACTTCTTCTATATGTTATTCTCATTCTTCTATTTGTTGTCCTTAGTGTTGTCTACTTGAGGACGATGCAAAACATTGAGATCTCTTTTGGTCTCTCTCATGTTGACTCAAAAGACACATGTGTTCCCTTCTTCTAGGTGACCTTCCTTGATTGGGGAATGAAGAACAATTATGCATACATACATATGATATACATGAATTATCATACAGCATACTGACCCCAAGGAAAGCGAAGTCACCTTGTGCTTTGTGTTTTGTGTCTATTATCCTTGGGCTTATCTCACACTTGGGGGCTAAATCCTTGCGATAACGTGCTCCTTTCTCATTTCTTATATGTATCACTACCTTAAAGCAATCACCCCCAGTGAGGCGTGTGCGATCGCTTTAACGTAGGGGGGCATACATCCCGTCCATATCTTTTCAAGATACTTGAAAATTTCTTGACAAACTTAGCTTTGCCTTGAAAATTTTTGATATCTTTCTTGCATGACTCATACTGAGGGAACCTTACTACTGACGGTCATGGTTCTCCCTCGTGATCTTCCCTTTAATTTGTCAATCGAAGTCGTAATATCCTTAGTCCACTGGGGGCTTGGTGTATCTCGCCTCCTTGACATGGTGAAAGTTTTTCAATGTTGTTTCCTTGTACTTTACCAGAAGTATTGGCGTACGCTTATACTCCCGCTAAAGTGGGGGCTAAATGTAGCGTCCTAAAATTGTGACACTTGCAATTTCAACTGCATTTGGGTCTTCACGATGGCGACGCAACACTAAACCTGAATGGAGACCCCGAAACTTGCTCACGACATCAAAAACTGCATTTTTCTAGCACCCTGGCCTGATCCTCCTTGCACCCTGCTGTCTCGGGAGGTGGGACCAGAGCGCCCAGCGCCCTGGTCCTTCAGGACTAGCGCACCCAATGCCCTGGTCCCCCAGGACCATGGCGCCCAGCGCCCTGGTCCCTGGCCCTATTTGGGCCCGGTCTCCTATGGGACTTCGGGCCTTTTTGTTTGCAAATTGGAAAATAACATTTCCTGGTCGGCCTAAGGTCGGGAAAATCAGTCTATCAGCCCTAATTGACAAGTATATAAACTACATTTCCTCTCCCATTTGAGGAGGTTGAAAAAGGAAGGACATATGTGTACAAGACGCAAAAACGATATTCAAACATTCAAGCATTCAAGCATTCCTTCAAGCAATTGATCATTCTAAGTTTCCATTCAAGGCTAGGTGTTGCATTCAAGACAAGGATTCAACCATTGAAGAGGAGATCACATGTTACAACATACAACATACAACAAACAACAAAATCTATACCTTTGCATATAAGGATACAAACATCCTTACAACAAGGTACCAGTACTTGTTTTACATTACAGTCATTTACATTTACAGCATTTCTCATTTCTTGGTTAATTCCAAAACTAGGGTTTGACCTAAGGGCAAACCCCTAATCCCTAACCCCCCAATCGTCTTCACTTTTTTGTGTGTAGGTTGTAGGTACGTGGCTGAAATTGAAGATCTGGAATCCTTGTGCAGAGACGAACAGATCCCCCTTCGTTTCGCGGATTTTTCGGAGGACCGTGTGCACGCCGGGCACCATCGTCCCATCAACTTTTGCTCAAATTTGCAGGACAGCACCGTCTCGACATTTTACTGCTAATTCTAGGTCCACAGCTTCACATCATATCCCTATCTCTATTTATAAGTGAATCTTTCTTGCTTCTACATGCATTCCTAGTTCAATCTTTCTATCTACATTCTTTACAAAAGAGGGTATCCTTGCTATCACAACCCTTGAAACTCATATAGAATCCAATCTTGCATTGCGTGGGATTGGATCTTGTGGGTTTCAACCCCTCTTTTAAATGTAAAGTCCCTCCTAAGTGAAAACCATCAACCCTAGTGACTCTCCCTTCTCTCTCCTTGGAGTTGGGGAGGGGAGAATGACTAGGGTTTGATTTTTCCGCTTTACACATACCTTCGACATTCCACCAATGTGCTAAGTTCCCATACAATGGTATTGAAATCACCATCCAGGGTGATCTGAACCCATTTGAACACTGTAACCACTTGAAGGCAAGTATGGATAACCATGTAGCTATCAATCAAGAAATGTTTCTTACCACACAAATGGACTCATTGATATTCACAAAAGCACAAAAAGATACACCTGTGACACCTTCTTTACAAGTTAAGGATGTTGATTGTGGGGAGTATTCCATTTCAAGTACGTAAAATGTCAAACAATTATATCTTTCTCCTAGATCTTTTGGGAAATCTCAAAACATTGTGATGAAACTAGATAAAGAAAAAGAGATAGTCAAGTATTTAGATTCATGCTCATTCATTATATGGGGAGACTTATAGGAAGAAGACTTATAGGAAGAATCCTTATATGAAGATGTCAATCAATGGTTATATAAAAAACAAGATGACATGACAATACCCAGGTTACCTTTAGATCAATATGGCAATGGTTTCAAAATGCTAACAA
Organism: Cryptomeria japonica; assembly: GCF_030272615.1. NCBI lineage: Eukaryota > Viridiplantae > Streptophyta > Pinopsida > Cupressales > Cupressaceae > Cryptomeria > Cryptomeria japonica. The sequence continues at coordinate 66,444,643 of NC_081411.1, read as the reverse complement.
AAACATGGGTATGATGGTACCACAGGCTTGGGATTATAGAAACAAGGAAGATTAGAACATGTTTTACCTCAGGATAATCCAAAGAACAAAGGGTTATGATATAAGCACGTCCCAAAGATAATAGAGGTAAGAAAATAGACACTTGACATATTGAACAAACCTAGGCTATCATCATAATACATACCTCAGAATTAGTTATCAACATGGGTATTTCCTCCTTCATCTCAACGAAGTAAGAAAGAAGTAACATATCCTAGTATGGAGTCAGATGATGAATATATGAGGCATCTTTGACAAGAAACTAATACGGCATCATCTAACAACATAGCATCTAAAAGATCTTCACAAGAAAATGTGGTAAAAGAAACTAGCTTAGCATCTGCAAATGAGCCTAATCCTTGGATTCTATCAATAATTTTACCAAGGGACACAAACCTAGCTCTACCAAATGAGTCAAATGAAGAAAGGTTGCAATGTCTTATATTGGGCTTGAGAAGGGCATCCACCACAAAAAGAACATCCATGAATCAGGAAAAAATTTAGTTACAAAAACAAGATTAGGTAACTGACACAGCCTCAAACAATAGAACATATATAGAAATTATGATAGATTATCACAACAATGAATTTCTATCTAACCATGATAGTAGCCCACAAGAAATAGACATGACATATGACAACCAACCACTCATTGATGATGGCATTAACTATGAATATATATCAGTTCATCCAAATTTAGTAAAACATGTTCAAAATAACCAGGTATGGATGTTGTCAGAGACTTCTTCAACAAAAGAAAGCTATGACTTACCCCTTATACATTCACATTTAATTGACTGGGGATGAGAAGAAAAACCAAGTCTAGACTAGTTTGAGAATGATGAAGGTATTGCATAGTTACTTGGTGTCAAAGAAGGGTTTCCCCATGCTGATCATAAGGTAGGGTTTTCTATAGACTTGGATAGAAAAACATACTTTGGAGAGGCAAGTTCCTCTATGTCAGAAGATACAGATGAAAGTTATAACAATGGTAAAAGTTGTTAGGTCCCAGAGACAACTAAGAGGGGGGGGGAGGGGTGAATTAGTTGTCTAAAAAATTCAAACCAAAAACAACTTAATCAACTTAATGCTTAATACCGGTAAACTAGTCTTTTATACTGGTAGACAGTTTTATCCGTTAATTGCAATACCGGTAAGGATTAGTGCATGAAACAAAAAGACAAAGTCATCCACAACACATAACACCAATATTTGTACATAGAAACCCTGTAAGGAGAAAAACCACGATGGGAAACCTTACCCACAATCAGATGATACTACTACAGATAGTATGTGTATACAAATGGGGTCTGCACATGCAGAAAGGTCAAGTGCCTAGAGCTCACTTCTCAAACACAATTAGGAGTCACACTGACTACAATTGGATGGTTAAATCCAATAAGGATGTACTGCTCAAATTAGCATCTTTCTATGCTGGATTCAGTACCGATGTAGTTCTTATTGTCTTCACAAAAACCTTCCTTCAACCTTCAAATGATGTCTGCGTGTATAGCTCTTCTTATTCTCACATATACCTTCACACAATTCTTTTTTGCATTCCACACATGATCTTACATTTATATCATAGCCTAACACCAATTTTAGTAGGTTAGATCTAAAGGATATTACAATAAAATCAATTTACAAACAAAACAATGTCTGATGCAATAACTGATTCAACATGTTGGCTTGATGAATTTACAACAATAATTAGACATCTCCATAGTGTGTTGTGTTGATCTAGAAAAGATAAACCTGTCGGTGTATATCCTGGACCTATTTGCCTGTAACAACAAATATGCAAATACGAAATATGCCAATGACCAAAACTCCAAGACAAAGTGTCCAAACAATGTCTTCGACATAACCAGGTGTTTTCCATGCTATTCCAAGTGCCGACGAGAATTATATCCTACCGGTGTGCCAGATACCGGTGACTATGCATAAGTCACTTGCTTGCTGGTGAATGTTGTTGATTCTCCAAAGTGCTAGAGTTGATAAGTGTTTAGTAGGTGTTGACATCAATGACAAAACCATACCAAAATATCAACAATCTTCCCCTTTGGCATTGATGGCAACACAAGATAGAAAAACCATCAAAGTGCCAAAATAGAAATGTCAAATACCAAAAATCAGTAATCTCCCAAAAAGAGATCATAACTAGAAATAAAAAAACAATCTCTCCCCAAAGTAACAATCTCTCCTCCTAGGAGTGTCATGTGTTTTTCTTGTGTTTTTCCATATCAATCTCTCCCCCTTTGACATCAAATGCCAAAGTAGTAAGAAAGGCATTTTTCAGATACAAAATACCAACCAATTCACTATACCAACTACTCCCCCTGTTAAGTAGCTTACTCATCAAAGCTGGAGTAGAAAGATTTCTCTGTTAATTCTATCGGTTGATGAAAAACATCAACTTTCTAAGTTTCTACTGGTGGGGTTATGATCCCAAGCTTGTCTATGAGATATTCAAAAGTTTCCTTAGGCAGAGGTTTAGTGAAAATATCTACAATCTGCTCTTTAGTATTCACATAAACCAATTTAATTTCTTTTGCCTCAACATTTTCCCTTAGAAAATTCAGTTTGATAGAAACATGTTTGGTTTTCGAATTTAATACCAGATTCTTAGATATATCAATTGCTGCAGTGTTATCACAATAGATAGTAATAGGTTTCTTGCATTTTACCTTTATATCCTTCAACATTTGCTTAAGCTGTAGTACCTGTGTACAGTTAGTTACTACTACAACATTAACTGATTTAGCTGTTGATAAAGATGTGCAACTTTGTTTCTTACTCAACCAAGAAATTAATCTGTTTCCAAGAAAAAATGCTTGGCCGGTGGTGCTTTTTCTATCATCCACATCTCTTGCACAATTTGCATCTGCGTATGCAAATAATTCAAAGTTTTCATCTCTAGGATACCATAATCCAAGATTTGTAGTGCCTTGTAAGTACCAGAAAATCCTTTTTACTACTGATTCATGATTTTCTCTAGGATTACTCTGAAATCTTAAAACAATACATACTGCATTCATGATATCAAGTCTTGTTTGTGTCAAATACAGTAAACCTCCTATCATAGATTTGTACCTAGTCAGATTAATAGGTGTAGATTCATCCCTTAGTGATAATTTGTCATTTGTAGTCATAGGTGTGCTTACCAGTTTAGAGTTATCCATCCCAAATTTCTTTAATAACTCCTTCAAGTACTTGGATTGACTCAAGAATATACCTTTATTAGTCTGTGAAATCTGCAATACTAAAAAGAATTTTATTTCTCCAATCATAGACATTTCAAATTCCTGTTGGATTTCAATAGAAAAGTCTTTACATAATCCATCTTCTCCTCCAAAGATTATATTATCAACAAAAACTTCTATAACCAAGATGTGATCATTTGTCACTTTATAATATAAGTTGTTGTCAGCATTACCTTTAGAAAAACCAATCTTCAAAATATACTTATCCAATCTTGCATACCAAGCTCTTGGAGCTTGTTTTAACCCATACAAAGCTTTCCTTAACCTCCAAACCATATCTTTGTTATCTGTCAAATAAAATCCATTAGGTTGTTCAATGTAAACTTCTTCAAGATCTCCATTCAAAAATATACATTTAATATCCATTTGATATACTTTGTAGTTCTTGTGTGCTGCAAAAGCCAAAAATAATCTGACTGCCTCAATTCTAGCTACCGATGCAAAGGTTTCATTATAATCAATTCCTTCTTTTTGAGAATATCCCTTACACACTAATCTTTCTTTATTCCTAATTACCTTACCATCTTCATTAAGTTTTTTTCTAAATACCCACTTTGTTCCAATCACATTTTTGTCTTTAGGCCGGGGAACTAATGTCCAAGTGTTATTCTTTTCAATGTGCTCTAATTCTTCTTCCATAGCTTTAATCCAATGTTTATCTTCACATACCTCATTAATTGATGATGGTTCAATTTGAGAAATAAGACACACCTCTTCATTTTCCATTCTTCCTCTTGTCATAACTCCTTTATACTTGTTTCCAATTATAGGATCTTTAGAGTGATTCAGTCTTACATACCGAGGTGTCTTTGTTTGTTGTTGTTCCTCAGTTACTGTGGAATCTTCAAATGATACCGGTGTAATTGGATCTTCATTTTGTACTGGTGGGTTCAATGTAGGTTCATTTATTAGAATCTTTGTTTCTGGTTCAGAGTCTATATACCTTGAAGTTTCTCTGAATTGTTCATCAATCTTCACATTTGTACTCTCAATAATTTTCTGCAATCTTTTGTTAAAACATCTATATGCCTTGCTCTTAGATGAATAACCGAGAAATATTCCTTCATCACTTCTAGAATCAAATTTGCCAATATACTCATCTCTTCTAATATAGCATTTACTTCCAAATATTATGAAATATTTAAGAGTAGGAGTAATGCCAAACCATAGTTCATGAGGGGTCTTACCGGTTTCACCTTTGATGTGAATTTTGTTGAATGTATAGACCATTGTACTTACTACCTCTCTCCAATACACACATGGTATATTTTCTTCTGATAACATACTTCTGGCTACATCCAAGATAGTTCTATTTTTCCTTTCAATGACTCCATTTTGTTGTGGTGTCTGGGGTGCTGATAACTGTCTTCTGATTCCATTCACTTCATAGAATGCATTAAATTCCTTAGATGTAAATTCTCCTCCTTGATCTGATCTCATACATTTGATTTTCTTACTGGTTTCATTCTCTACCATTGCTTTGAATATTTTGAACTTCCCAAGTGCTTCTGATTTTTCTTTAAGAAAAGTAACCCAACACATTCTAGAGTAGTCATCAATGATTAGCATGAAATATCTATCACCTTGCAAAATTTTAAATCTAGCTAGACCACATAAATCAGTATGAATTAAGTCAAGAGAATTATTTGATTTTTCTAGAATACTTTTAAAAGTAGCTCTAACTTGTTTTCCAAATTGACATTCTTTACATATTGTATTGTGAGGTTTGACAATTTTAGGTAAATCTCTAACTGCCTTAGTAGTACCGATTTTTACCATGCAATCAAAATTTACATGACAGAGTCTCTTATGCCATAGCCAACTTTCATCAATGTGTGCAATCAAGTATGTCTTTTCACTGCTATTCAAATGAAAGATATTACCTCTAGTTTGATTACTGGTTACAATTTCCAAACCAGTTCTATTCATGATTTTGCATTTTCCATTTTTGAATTGTAATTGAAATTCTTTCTCAGCTAATTGATCAACACTCAAAAGATTATGCTTTAGACCTTCAACATAGTTAACATTGTCAGTATTATGCTTACCATCAAGAGATATTGTACTTTTACCTTTGATCAAACAAGCTTTATCATCTCCAAATCTCACTAGACATCCATTATATTCCTGAAAGTTCAAGAATTTAATTTTGTCTCCAGTCATATGATGTGAGCATCCTGAATCAATGATCCATTCATCCTTAACTTCGACTTTAGCTGCCAAGGCATGTTCTATCAGTTGAATAGTAGGTGTCGGTTGATCTTCTATTATAGCAACAAAAACCCATCCATTGTCTATCGGATCTTCATCAGAATCATCAGTCACTCCTTCATTAGCAAGATAATAAGATTTATCTTTATTCTTCTTAAATTTGTATCTATGATATTTAGGGTTAGGCTTGTATGTTCTCCTAGCTTCTTCTCTTAGTCTACCATGTCTATCAGGGCATCTAGAAGCCATATGACCAATCTTATTACAGTTAAAGAATTTAAAGGGTGCTTTACCTTCATACTTACTTCCAACTGGACCTTTAGGAATTTTCCTTGCAACTAGTGCTTCAAGTTCTTCATTTTCTCTCCTGCTTTCCTCAAGTTCTCTTGCATAAAAGGCTTTCCAATCAAACTTGTCAAATGATGGTGTAGATGATGTTGATGCTTTGAAAGCTAAATTTGTCTTTATAGTAGCAACAAGACCAAATTCCTCAATTTCAAAAGCTGAAAGTTTTCCAATCAATGTATCCCTAGTTACTGATGTATTAGGCATTGTTCTTAACTCATTTATAGTAGTAACTTTCATTTTATATGCTGGTGGCAATCCTCTTAAAAATTTTGAAACAATTTTATCTTCACTTAAGGTTCCTCCACAAGATTTAATACCCAAAAAAATTTCATTAACTCTTTCCATAAAAGCATAATCATTTCATCTTCTTCCATTTTCAAATTTTCATACCTGACCCGGAAGCTTTCAAGTTTTGCAATTTTGATTGTGTAATCTCCCTCATTTAGTGTTTCCAAATGATCCCAAATAGCTTTAGCAGTTGATATATCTCATAATCCCATGATTTTCTGATCTGTTAATGCGCTCAAAAGTGCTTCTCTTGCTTTGCAATCATTTTCTTCATCTTTTCCTAAGGTAGGTGGATTAGGCTGACCGGGAATATGAGTAGTATAGCCATTCTTTGTAACTTCCTAGATGTCCTTTCCAATGCAATTCAGATGTGTCTCCATTCTGATCTTCCATATGCCATAGTTGGTTCCATCAAGTTTAGGACTGTACTTCTTGAAATAGTTAGTAGCCATTGGATCTCCTCAAGCTGTTAAACTTCCACAAAAAGAGGACTAGGCTTTGATACCAATTGTTAGGTCCCGGAGACAACTGAGATTGGGGGGGGGGGTATAAATCAGTTGTCTAATAAATTCAAACCAAAACCAACTTAATGCTTAATACCGGTAAACCAGTCTTTTATACTGGTAAACTAGTCTTTTATACCGGTAGACAGTTTTATCAGTTAATTGCAATATCGGTAAGAATTAGTGCATGAAACAAAAAGACAAAGTCATCCACAACACATAACACCAATATTTGTACGTGGAAACCCTGTAAGGGGAAAAACCATGGTAGGAAACCTTACCCACAATCAGATGATACTACTACAGATAGTATGTGTATACAAATGGGGTCTGCACATGCAGAAAGGCCAAGTGCCTAGAGCTCACTGCTAAAACACAATTAGGAGTCACAGTGACTACAATTCAATTGGATGGTTAAATCCAATAAGGATGTACTACTCAAATTAGCATCTTTCTATGCTAGATTCAGTACTGGTGTAGTTCTGATTGTCTTCACAAAACCCTTCCTTCAACCTTCAAATTATGTCTACGTGTATAGCTCTGCTTATTCTTGCATATACCTTCACACAATTATTTTTCGCATTCCACACATGATCTTACAAATAAGATCTTACATTTATATCATAACCTAAGACCAATTTTAGCAGGTCGGCTCTAAAGGATATTACAATAAAATCAATTTACAAACAAAACAATGTTCGATGCAATAACCGATTCAACATGTCGGCTTGATGCATTTACAACAATAATGAGACATCTCTATAGCGTGTCGTGCTGATCTAGAAAAGATAAACCTGCCGGTGTATATCCTCGACCTATTTGTCGATAACAACAAATATGAAAATACAAAATATGCCAATGACCAAAACTCCAAGACAAAGTGTCCAAATGATGTTTTCCATGCTATTCCAAGTGCTGGTGAACATTATATCCTGCCGGTGTGCCAAATACCAGTGACTGTGCATAAGTCGCTTGCCGGTGAATGTTGTTGATTCTCCAAAGTGCTAGAGTTGATAAGTGTTTAGTAGGTGTTGACATCAATGACAAAACCATACCAAAATACCAACAAAAGCAAGTTAGATAATATCCCCTATGAAACAAGAGAATTCAACATTACTCATTGAAAAGAATGAAGAAATCAATATAGAAGAAGGAGAGGTTATACACAATATCCACTTAGCATAATCATTGAATCAAGAAGAAAAATACAAGTTCATAGAGTTTTTCAAACAATGGCTGATCAATTTTGCTTGGTCATATGTAGATATGCTAGGTCTAGATCCAGAATTTGTATTGCATCACTTACCATTGTTAACAAAAATCAAATCGTACAAACAAAAACTGAAAAAGATGCATCCACAGATTGCATTACTAGTAAAGGTAGAACTACATAAACTTCTAGATGTGGGATTCATTAGACCTATTGACTATGCAGAGTGGATATCCAACCTAGTACATGTGACTAAGCCCATTTGGGGCATAATAATATGCACAAACTTCTGAGATCTAAACAAGGCATGTCCTAAGGATGATTTCTAGTTACCTAACATAGACATGATAGTTGATCTAACTGTTGGGAATGAAATTCTTTCACTAATGGATGGTTTTTCAGGATATAGCCAAATCAGGATTGTACTAGAAGATCAACACAAGATGGCATTTACCTATCCATGGGGAACATACTGCTAGAATGCCATGCCATTTGGTCTTAAGAATGTTGAGGCAACATATCAAAGGGCTATGACAACATTATTCCATGACATGATCCATAATATCATGGAAGACTATGTTGATGATTTGTTGGCTAAATCACAAACAAGAGATGGTCATCTATAAGTCCTTGCTAAAATATTTGATCGATTAGAATAATATAATTTCAGATTAAATCCAAAGAAGTGTGTGTTTGGTGTCACAGATGACAAGATTCTAGGCTTTATTGTTTCTAACAGAGGCATTGAGGTAGATCTAGAAAAGGTAGAATAAATCCTTGATATGCAACTCCCTTCAACAATCAAGCAGTTAAGGTAATTACAAGTGTAGTGTCATAAAATTGGGATCCTAGCAATTTTAACCACATTTGAGGTCCTCACCTTGGTGGCAACATCTTCCTTCCCAACTAAGACTTCTCTCTGCATTTTCACCTTTAACCTCTCCTTGTTTAAGCCCTAAGATGGCCTCAGGACCCTATCCAAACCCCAAGATGGGGTAGGACAGGGGTATGACGCCCCTGTCCCCCCCTCTTAGGGTGGGCCTAAGATAGGTCCCCCGGGTCCTATCTGCATTTTGGGATTCCAAACTTCCCCGATGTTGGCCTTGGGTGAGATGGATTAATTCTCTGAGGCATGTATAAAAGGGAGTTAGTCTTCTCATTTGCAGAGAGATAGAGGAAAGATATGATAGGCAAAACTCAAGCAAAAGATCTTCTTCAAGCATCCATCAAGTCTTCTTCTTCATGTGTCTTCTTCATTAATCCATTGGAGCAACATTTACAACATTCATTTGCAAGCATATGTGTGTGTTAGGGTTTTCTCATGTTACATGCCATTTCATGCAACACTTGTGATTTCATTCAAGAAGGAAAGCAACCATCATCAAAAAATTGCAGATCTACAAGGTATACATTTCCATTGTTTACATTCAAGAATTTGCAATTACTTTCTTTCAAGGTTGATTCCTCACCCGGGGTTTGATTGAGGTAAACCCCTATCCAAAACCCTTCTTCCCTTCTTTTCTGTGTGTAGGTTACAAGTGCACAGCTGTATTTTTAGATCTGGACTCCATTTACAAAGGCAAAATATAACCCTTTTTGTTTCACAGATTTTTCAGAGGACCGTGTGTAGTTTCAACACGATCTTGATGACTTTTCTCCAAATTTACAGGGCAGATCCGTATCAGTCTAAATATCTTAGATCCAAAGTTACAATGTGATCCAGAACCGATAGCTCCTCATTTCACTCATTTTATCTCTCTTTCCTACATAGTCAACAAGTCAACTTTCTCATTTACAAAAGAGGGTACATCACACTTCAACCCCTGCAATCCACTTGGAATTCACATCCTTGATCCCCTTGGATTTGGATCTAGTGGATTCAAGCCCCTCTTTTGAATGTAAAGTTCCTCCAAGCAAAAATCATCCTACTGACTTCCTTTCTCTCTCCTAGGTGGGGAGTCACTAGGGTCCAATTTTCCACTTTACATTTTGGTGAACCCGACGTCTTACACATTAATTTTGAATTCTCATTATTAGATCTGATTAAGTGCAATTTGAATTTCAAATTTTCATTTCCAAGTTTCATCTATTTGCAGATTTTAGATGTTAATTGCATCAAAACCCTAATTTTTTATTTCAAGGAAATTAAGCTTGTGAAGTGCAAAATTTTAATTGCTTGTTTCAGCTCTGGTTTTTATTTGAAAATTGCAATTTAAATCTACCTTTTTATTCTAAAAATTTTGTGGTTAAACAACAAAACCCTAATTTTTAAAATCCTTTTATTTTCAACCTTCGACTGCTAATTTGATTGATCTAGACATCTCCAAATCAGTTGGTTTTTTGGATTCTACAATAAAATCATTATATCTATCATCCTTGAAAATTTAGAAAAAATTTGGTCGAATCATGTGCACTTTCAACACTATCCCTAACTTTTCTCCTAAAATTTCGAGAGATAGAATTGACTGTATTTTTCTATTTAAATCCAAAAAATTGGCATACTTTATTAATTTAAACACCTCCTAAGGTTGAACACAAATTCAAATTTCATCAAATTTAAATTTTAAATTAATTTTCATAAAAAGGTCCTAATTTTAGATCTTTTCTTCCACCAAATAAAGATTTTAATTAAGATACTTTCAATGGCAATTAATAAATTGTATTTAATTTCTCTTTCGCATATGATTACATTATTTTTTACATATATTTATTACGATTATGTGTCGGATAAGGGTTTCTTTCATTTCCTGTTGCTTCTCTTTAGTCATAGCACTTGGTCATATTGTGTTTTTAGGATTTTCAAATTATTTCCTTTTCAATTAGTTCTCAAAGCTTTCATGTATCATTTATGTTGCATTATGGTGATGTTGTTAACAAAATGCATTTCCTATGTTAATCACCTTAAAGCTTTTGTAGATCCTAACCTTTGTACCTCTCCTAGGGTATCTTGTGTGTATGAGATGAGACCTAATGCTTTAACCAATTCTCTCTTTAAATAAGTGCAAGGATTGGAAAGTGACAAGGACCAATCTTCTTCTACACATACCCTTGAGCAAGGGGGCAAAATCAAAACATTAACATTTTACATCTTTAGATCCTCCTTATTCTCCTAAAACCTATCTTCAACATCAAAGTATATGTAGGGAGGATGATGTCAAGAATTTTATTAATGATCTTTCCCCTCACATGGAAATAACTAAAAAAATGAGCTTCTAGATGATGAAGATGTTCATCCCCAATCTCCCACAAAGGATAAGCTTGATAAAGGAAAGGAGATTGTCATTTCACATGATACTCCTTCATCTACAAATCCTTTTCTTCCCCCTTACACATCAAATTTGAAATAAATTCATGATCCTATTCCTCCATCTATTCAATTGCAACATTCTTATAGTCGTGGCTTTCATATAATAAAAAAACAAGGTCTTGAAGGACAAGGAACTAGGAAATTTGAGCAAGGAATTCATGTCCCTATAAACCCTACTACACAAACTACTACAAAAGGCCTAGGAAATGATGCTCCTCTTTCTATGGATGAATTCCTTAGGCTCCAAAATTTTAAAACTTATCTTCAAAGAAAACAAATCAAAAGAGCTCGTAGGAATGCTTCTTCCTCAAAACATCTTTTTTGTTCATTTCATCAAACCCATGACCATAATGCGGATGATTGCCCTGATTTTCAAAAATCTATTCAAGATGTCATAGACGGTGGCAAAATTAGATTTGTGGATAATAATCCTTCTTCTTCTAACAATCCTTCTCCTTTATGTCAAGATGATATTTATCGTTCTTAAAGACTAGATACAAGAATTAATTGGAAATTGAAATATGATAGGAACATTTCCTTTCCTCCTCAAAAGAAAAAAAAAGGTCTTAAGCCAGTGAAAGTTATTGAGAATTTAATTTTTCATGATTCACACTCACATTCTCTTGGGAAATTTTATGCATTTAAGAAATTTGTTCAAAAGCAATATGATCTTGCATGAATTTCTCTTACAATAGATCTAGATATCTTCCTTGACATCAAAATAGTGCCTTAGCGCTTCTTTTCTCTTCATGTTGCTCCTCATCCTTATCACATAAATAGTCAACTTAGTTGGGGGCTTTTTATCATTTGTGGTGGTGTTGTTTCAACTTTACATACATTGGGGCAACAACAAGAAATTCATTTCTCTTTATTATTTCTATGTATTCATCTCTATCTCGGTGCATTATACATTATTAGATCTCTTTTCTTGCACAAGAATCATTCCTATGTGAGCATATAGTTGTTCTTGGCTTTTCCTCTTTGTTGGAGAGAATTTTCTTTAATGATTAGTTCCCTTCTTCTCTTTGCTTCATGCTCTTGGAAACTTACCTCTTTTATGATCTCGATTATTCACAAGTAGGATATGCCCCTTGGCATGGAATGATCTCTTGAGAAGTATGTATCTCTTCCTTGCGAGGATTTTTTCCACTAGGAAGGCATATCACTCACCAATACTCACCATTAGAAGATGTGTAATGTTTCTCTTTGTCCTCCTCACTTGGGGGGCAAGGATTTTCACTCCTTTCTATTTCTTTCTTTTTATCTATGTATCATTGTTTCCTTTAGGGGCTACATTTTTCATATGTGATTATCGTTTCTTATAATGATATGTTTTTATGATTAATCCCCCTTGGGGAATATTTGATTCTTTTTCTCTCTTCCTTTTGAAGATTACCATGTCTTGAGACATGTATTTTACATATACTAGATGTTTTTCCTTCCATGCATTCATGAAAGTAAATTGTACATTTTCTTATGTTTAATCTCTCTCTAGAAGATTGTGAAAGCTCTTCTCATTGTCCCTTAGCTTGGGGGGAAATTATCTCTCTCCCTCTCTCTCTCTAAGGATCCACTCTTTCCTATGTTTTGGATGGTGTGAGTTTTATTACTTTATGTCATTCCTTGTGTGAAAACATTGTTGTTTTCTCAAGGGTTCTCTCTTATACAAGAGGTGTAAGTCCTTGACTACAACCTCTTTCACACTTGGTTATGTAAATCTATAATAAATTCACCCATCCCCATTGGGTTAAAAGTGAGTCATCCTTCATCAAGAATCCCTTTCACCTAAACATAGGAGGAAGGATTGAATTCTTGTTCTCTTTTGTGCTTCGTTATAGAAGATGTTTTATTTGTCTAAGACAACTCCTCTTGGGGGGTAGATGTATTTTGAACACATATCTCTTCTCCTCCAAGGATCTTCTTTACACTTACAACAAATCTATTTTCAACTATCATATATTTGCTTGAAGAGTATTCCCTCTCTTGCATAGATTCATGACATTATTGCATAATGGATATCTTCTTTGTGTTGAAGGTAGGTATCCTTGTACTACTTACCTTAAGATATCAACAACAACATATGTTGACATCTTAAGGGGGGGGCACCCACACCACTCCTTTGTACTATACTTATCTTGTGCATTGTACAATGGGACATTCTTGGAACCAGAGGGCAACCTCTTAGAGAAAGATGTCATCACTTTTCTCTTATATAATGGGTCATTCTTGGAACCAAAGCACAAACTCTTAGAGAGAGATGACACTACTTTTCCCTAGTATAGTGGGTCATTCTCGTAACCAGAGCACAAACTCTCAGAGTGAGATGTCATCACTTTTTCCTTGTAGAGTGGGTCATTCTTGGAACTAGAACACAGAATCTTAGAATGAGATGATGATGTTTTTCTCTTACTTAAGGTGATTATTCTCAAAACTAGAGCACAAACTCTTAGAGCGAGATGTCACGCCTTTCTTGACACTTGTACTATACATTCTATATAGGTTGTAGCATACTCGGGCATAGACTCATGTGAGGTGCTTCAAACCTTACTTGCACACACACGCGCTTGAGATTGGGTGGAACTAATGGTTTTCTCACTATCCTCCCTTACATGGATAATGGAAACAGACTCAGGCCGATAGATTTCCATGTCCTTCTCTCCATGGATCACCTAGTTTTAGGGGCGAGATGTTTGTGGTTTTTCTCTTGTTCGCCTTTCTTCTCATGGATCACCAAAGTGTGTATTCATGTCCTCTCTCCCCTTCCTCTCATGAACCCATAGTTTTTCTATTGATGGTTCATGGATGATGTAATCTTTTCTCTTTTATGTGATCGCTTGTGTTTATGTAGTGGCATTGGTCTTTATGTTCGGATTAGTTGTTGAGACATCTGAGTATCGAGGTCTCCTCAGCTAGTTGGTTTGTCTTGTATCTTATTTTTTTCATGTGTCCTTTGTGCTTTGTTTTATTTTGTGCTTCTTATTCCTTTTTGTTTTGTGTGCTCTTGCATATGTCTGAGTGAGTTAAGATCCTAAGATTGGGGATTTTGTTGTTCAAGATTAGTGGTACATTCTTATACTCCATTTGGTATTGCTTCGCATCTCTCATCTTCATCTCTATTTATTCTACTTTACTGGCAGTATTGGCATAATTTGTACTCCCACTAAAGTGGGGGCTAAATGTAGTGTCATAAAATTGTGATCCTAGCAATTTAAACCACATTTGAGGTTCTCCCCTTGGCAGCAGCATCTTCCTTCCCAACTGAGACTTCTCTCTACATTTTCACCTTGAAACTCTCCTTGTTTAAGCCCTAAGATGGCCTCAGGACCCTATCCAGACCCCAAGATAGGGAAAGATAGGGGCATGGTGCCCCTATCTACCCCTCTTAGGGTAGCCCCAAGATAGGTCCTTTGGGTCCTAGTTGCATTTCAGGATTCCAAACTTCCCCGATGTCGGCCTTGGGTGAGATGAATTAATTCTTTGAGGTATGTATAAAAGGGAGTTATTCTTCTCATTTGCAGAGAGATAGAGGAAATATATGATAGACAAAATTCAAGCAAAAGGTCTTCTTCAAGCATCCATCAAGTCTTCTTCTTCATGTATCTTCTTCATTCATCCATTGGAGCAACATTTACAATATTCATTTGCAAGCATATCTGTGTGTTAGTGTTTTTTGATGTTACATGCTATTTCATGCAGCACTTGTGATTTCATTCAAGAAGAAAAACAACCATCATCAACAAATTGTAGATCTACAAGGTATACATTTTCATTGTTTACATTCAAGAATTTGTAATTACTTTCTTTCAAGGTTGATTCCTCACCCAAGGTTTGACTGAGGAAAACCCCTATCGACAACCCTTCTTCCCTTCTTTTCTATGTGTAGGTTACAAGTGTGTAGCTTTATTTTCAGATCTAGACTCCATTTACAAAGGTTTTGATCCATATCAGTCGAAATATCTCGGATCCGAAGTTACGACGCGATCCAGAACCGATGGCTCCTCATTTCACTCATTTTATCTCTTTCCTATATAGTCAACAAGTCAACTTTCTCATTTACAAAAGAGGATAAATCACACTTCAACCCCTGTAATCCCCTTGGAATTCACATCCTTTTTCCCCTTGGATTTGGATCTAGTGGATTCAAGCCCCTCTTTTGAATGTAAATTTCCTCTAAGAGAAAATCATCCTAGTGACTTCCTTTCTCTCTCCTAGGTGGGGCGTCGCTAGGGTCCAATTTTCCACTTTACAAAAAGGAAGTTTATAGTCTATAAGAAGGTTCATAGCATAGCTAGTTGATAAATGTCACCCAATTCAACATTTACTCAGAAAAGGAGTCACCTTGAAATGGACAAAATAGTGCGAAGAAGCTTTTCAAGCTTTAAAAGATTATCTTTGAAATACTCCAGTATAAGTTTTACCTACTCAAGTCAAGCCTTTATTACTATATATCAACAAAAAACTCATCCTTGGGAGCCCTTTTGGCATAGCATAATGAGTAGGGAAAGGAAAGAGAAATATACTATATAAGTAGAACCCTAACTGGATATGAGCTCAATTACTTTCCCATAGAACGAGCATGTCTAGAAGTGATCTTCGCATCTCAAAAGCTAAGACACTATATGCTGAGTCACAAAGTTAAACTCATAGCACGATTTGATCCACTCAAGAATCTATTGAGTAGAGCAACATTAATTGGAAGATTGGCCAAGCGGTTCTTGATTTTAAGTGAGTTTGACATAGAGTATGTGGATAGAAAGGCAATCAAAGGGAAGATTATAGAAGATCAATTAGAAAAATCTCCCTTGCAAGACAATCACTCACTACTAGTGGATTTTCCTGATGAATACGTGTCTACATTTATAGCATCCATCACTTTGAAATTGTACTATGATGGTTCTTACTGTTGTTCACCAAAAGTGATAACCCAAGACACTTGTAAATCTATCTATGAGATAGACAATCTCAATCAATGAAACACCTCAGGGCTTGGACAACATAACATAGGATCCTAATGATCATCCTGCACTTTAGGTTCTACTAGACCTAGGGGGGACACCCTTTTGATGCATTGAATACAACAATCACAAACATAAGACTGCATCAAAAATGAGTAGACAAACCATTCCACAAGCTCACCAAATTAGGTAACATGTACAGATGGGCTGGATCTTATACAAATAATAGGTGAAATAGAGCTTTGGAAGGATAGAACATTAACCCCTAAACATAAAGGGAGATAGATTTATCTTTTAAAATGTATATCTGAGACCATTCCCAAATCTGTCAAAGACTAGTGCCTTGTTCATTTGGCAGCAGAGTCACTCATAGAACTACAAATATAAATAATAGATGCAAGTTTGTTTTCCTTAAACCAGATATTCATGCATCAATAACTTATATTAATGCACTATTTGATTCATTCACAAATTCATCAGATTTGGATACATATTTCATTATTTATGACTGACTATAGAATTTAAACTCTTCATTGAAGAATACCTACAAACAATCATACAATCTCCTTGAGATGACAAATTTCATCCTCCTTGAGGATTGAATTCATAATAATGAAAAAACATATCATAAAGACAATCTTGTGGGAAATTACTCATGCCTGACACAAGTAAGACCTGCAATTAAAACCATATTTACAACACTGCATTCCAATCTCTATACCCTGAAACCAAACAAAAGCATTTACAAACTTCGGTCAAGATCTTCAAAAATGGAAGCCATCAAATTTGGAGCATTTTCAAAATTTATAGAACCATTACAATTGAGAATAATTGGGAATAAAAAGAGGAGGGAAGAAAATCAAATTTGCAACTGAATTGCCAAGTGTCTCCTCTCTAACTGAATTTCACTCCCATGGAAACTGCTTCCAAAATATCCCACATTTGTCAAAATTAACCCCATAATCAGATTCCTCATTCCAAGAGCTTTCCGAAAATATACAACGCTTCATACTTTGGCCAAAAATTGAGCCCTGGGCAAATTAACTCCCCAATGTGCACCATCATTTAAATTTTTGAATTATTTGATATAGTTTAAACTATATCATTTACAATTTTAATTTTAATTTTTGCCTTTGAAGTGCTCTGACGCCTTGCCACGTGGCGAGATCTGATTGGCTGATGGGGTCCACTGGGTGCCACCTATGATGACACCTCATCACCGCCACATGCTCGCTTGCTCATCCATCACTTAGCTGCCACGTGTACACCACCTCAATGCCACATCATCGCCACCTAGGCCCCACCTTTGTGCCACCTCACTTGGCCCACTTGCTGGACATCTGACTGTACCCACCACTTGTGCACCACCTAGCTTTCGCCATTTTACAGGCTCTAACTTTCGTGCATCTTTGGCCTGCGAAATCATGCGGACCGTCGATCTTGATCTAACATGCTCATTGGTTAACCTGCTGCATTTTCGCCATTTTCCTTTCGCCATTTCGTAGGGTTTAACGTTCGAGCATCTCGCCTTCGCGAAGCCGCATGCACCGTTGATCCATCTCGAACCTGCTCACTAGTTAAGCCATCAAATCTCTACAAAATTTGTCTATCTGGCTCGAGAAACATGCCACGTGGGGTCCACCTGGTTGCTGCCTAGTCACCTCCTCCGTCACTTCTTGATCTGTGCTCACGCATGGGCCCATCTTGGGTGCCCATAGGCACCATCCATCAAAAGCCTTTATGGCTTAAACATATTAGATGTGTGTGTTTTTTTGTTATAAACACTAAAATAGACCACTTTCCAGCCAACGTGGGATAAAGTTATTTTGCCTGTAGCTGTGTTTTGAAGCTTTCTTCCTGGGTTTTAATGGCGTTTTCAAGGTTGCCAATTCATTTTGTTTGGGATTTCAATGCACCTTGCTTCATACTAAAAGCAAAGAGACTAATGCCAAGGTCGAATTTGCATTTGCCATATGCATTAATTTGTTTTCAAACTTCTTCCCACATCCACCACGTCAGGGAGGAGGTTGTCCTGTGCATTTGTTTGGGAATTTTTGCAGCTGCCAAACTCCACATCCAACATTAGCTTCTGCATTCAGCTACAATCCCTTCAACCACGTGAGCATTTAGCTATTGGTGGTTTCTTTGCTGCTCCTTTCTTCACCACATGAACATTAGAGATGGGCATTTACACCAGCCATATTGCATTTGCTTTATGGTTTCAATCTGCACCCCCCTCTTCACCACATGAACTGCTGGGAGGCCTATTTTGCTGCACTCCAAACTCCATTTTGCATTCACTTGGTTTTTTGACTTTATGTGCTGGCTGCTACCACGTGGGAGGAGGAAGATTTGGTTGAGATTCATTTGCTTGAAATTTTCTGTAGCTGCTGCAACACTTCATGGAGGAAGGAACATTGGCCTGGAGATATGCATTCAACTTGACAACATGCATTTTCCATTCATTTTAATTGGCTGCTCATACGTGGAAGGATTGGCTAGCGATTGAACTTGCTGCCACATTTTCTTTGAAATTTTCTTAAAACCTTCTTTCAACACCACACATAGGAGGACATTGGTACATTTACTAATTAGCATTGGATTGGAAGTCGTAATATTTCACTTTCCACGCAGAGAAAGGATTATTGGCTGCCTTGTAAATTTGGAATTACACCTACCAACATTCGCATTGAAAACTTATAATGCCTCATTTGTTAACTACCAATTTGCAATTTGGTTTAATAAATGTGCCTTTGTATTTCGACTGCACAGGAGATGGATTTTATCATCATCACTCTTATAACATGTTTCAAAATCAAAATCAAAATTTAGATACTCTAAAAATCTCTCTGTGAACAAAGTCACCAATAAAATAATAAGGCACAGGCATGATCCAGGTCGGTCCCCAAAGTGGGTCCAACTAAAAAAATTTCATTTTCAAGCTACTGGCCTCTAGAATGCTTGACGGAACTTTAAACACACCTCTGGAAATGATTGGCATTGTTTTCAGATCATTAATCCGCATTTTACAACCTTCAGGCAATTATGCCACAATTTTCGCATTTAATCACGAAGGCATAATTTTCAAACCTATCAAAACACCTTTCTGGAGCTCACCATTTGACAGACGTGTACTCTGATATACAAGGATGACTTCTACCAAACGGTTTCTCAAGACAAGTCACGAGAGAAGAGATATTCCCAACTGGCTTTGTTGACACCGCGGACCTGATGAAGTCAATGTCCTAGCAACACATGTTGCCTTTCTCAAAAATATCAAACGACCTCCGTAGGCCCTCAAATTTGAAACATAGGTACCTTGAAGTACATATTAAATATTTGAATCCTCAGTTCGATCACTAGACTGATAGGATCCAAACGACGCGCTCACAAATAAGGTTACTTTAACTGATATATCACTGAAAGTGTGGATAACTGAAAATGATAGCTAAATGAATCCTTATGAAAACCAATCAAACGGATTGATAAAGGCTTGAAATTTGAAACGTAGCTCATCATTTATACTAACATTATCCTGGAACAAACATTATGGCATGATTCTTACTAAAGAAACTTTTACACTTATGTGAAACACAGCTCCGACTAGCTGTCGAAATAGGGATTTGCCAAAACATAGAAAGTGCAAACGGATTTGGCTTAGTAAGCTGAGCAAATGGATTTGTTAAGACTTGAAATTTTGCAGACTAACTCAAATTTATGCATAGAATTGAATCCACTTTGAATTTCTTCATGATGATCAACAACGCAAAAGATGTAATCCCTCAAAGCAGGCTACTCAATAAAATCTGCATTTGTGCCTAAAATGCACTTCCAGCTCACCCCTCGAAATGGGTAGCTGGTAAACTTATCCAAACTGAATTCTAAAAGTTTCACATCACTGAATAGGCCAAATGAAAGGTGTGGGACATGAATCTTGAGCCTTACCCCCTAAAGATCAACTGGCTTCATTTACCTCCTTGCTAGCTAGGCCATTCAAACTGACTCGTTTAGGTACTTTTCTGACATGCAGAGCAAAATTTTGAATTGGGCCTTTAAACTTTGACTCAATTTTAATCAGTCCCAATAGTGGCTCTAATTGGGGATGGTTGATTGCAAGATCAACACAAGAATCCAGATATCTTTGGTTAAGAAGACCACCCAAAAATGGATCATTCTTCTCTTCTCATCTCATAAACAGGGCTTCCTTATTCTACCCAAGCAAGAGGGCACTTTATTGAAAACCACACAACTGAAAGCAAAGCGACTGTACAATATATACAAACAAACTCATAACTGATTATAACTGCTCCACTTGCAAACATTTACCTCTGTCAAAAATCTGATTCTCATCTCTTGATATCATGATCCAAACAAAGGCATCTTCCAATAACAACTGAGCATAGCTTTTAAAATCCACCTCTTTTGTCTCATTACTGAAACAACTAGTGTCCTTACCTCTAGTCCGATTCTGAACTTTGTAATTACGCATTACTTCAACACAAGTAAAACTATGAGACAATTCACCATAGAGGCCTTCCCACAAGATACCATGCATCTCATTATCCCACTCAACTCTATCATTTGCAAGGACATCATCATGCTGAACTTGAAAAATATAACACTCATTTTCAACATCGCAATTCCTATCAGCACTTGCCTTATTACCATTTGAATTCATAGAATGAGGGCACTACTAACCAACTGATGCAAACAAGGAACATGAACATTACCATCCGGATGTGATACTTCACTACACTGATCACACCTCATACTATCCTTGTTTATCAAATTGAAAACCTCTGCATTCTCAACATCCCATTCATGGAAAAGAATGCATACCTCTGGCTGAAGCAAATCCTCAACTGAATCTTTTTCATCCATACTTATATCCACCTGAAACACTTTCATTTGTGGTTTTAAATAATCATCACATAATCCATGCCTCTTACTTTCATCATGAAATAATTTTTTACAACCCATGCTATTGTTTGGAATTCCATCAGTATTATGGACTGGTTCATCATTTACAACATTTGGCTGATCAATTATTTCTTCATACAAAGGGTTAGAAACCAAATGGACAATCCCTTTATGAACATTATGACACTGAAGTGGCTGGTCCGTATCTATATCAGTATTGAATAAAGCATTAGTAAAATTGCTAAAGACACCATCCATTTGATCATCATAGTCATCTTCATCAGACAAAGAAGAAATTGAAACTTGGCTGGAACAATCCTCAGTGTTCCATGTTTCACATTCATGAGATTTTATCCTATGACCATCATTCTGAAAATCAAGATAATCATACTTATCTTGGCACAACTGATCTTCTTCACCAATAGAATACTTGTCATCAGCCAAAGAAAGAAGATGAACATCACTACAATTTACTTCATCAAATGAGTTTTCAGCATGTCCACTAAAATTTTCTGTCATAAAACCATCTGTTAGATCAGTATGTTCATCAAGTATACAAGCATTCAATTCACTGTCCTTTTCCGAAGAATCCTCTTCACTATATTTTGGAAGGTCTTCATCAACAGCTCGAAGGCTCTCCAATATCTGAACTTTCTTATCCACAACTTCAAGAGCTTTCTTAAGTTCTAAAATCTTCTGGACTTGCATTGCACTTTGCTGTTCCATGTGAGATTTCGTAAAATTTTCTCCATCCATGCGTGCTATATCTTCATTGCAATCACACATACCATCACAATTTTTTGAATTTACTTTGTGCATAACTTTCAAAATAGAAAGATTATCAACATGATTACAAGAAGTGAAATCTGAAAATACATTTACTTCATCCTCAACACAATTAAGATTATCAATATCTAAGTGAGGATCAACTATTGTTTGCACTAAACAGTTCTGATTTTCATCATATGGCACATTTTTGCTTGCACAAACAACAACACTTTGTAATCCCTCTGTATTTGGTATTTCAACATCAAATACATCAGTAGCATGTAAAGATTGATGGTCATCACCATCATTATTTTCATTAATATTATCTTGAAGAGATGCATGAATCACTTGGTAGTTGGTAGCCACATAATCAGCATAACCAGCATACAAATCAAATGGTACATATCCCTTGTATATATCAATCTCCATATCAACATTTTCATAACACTTCCCACTGATTATTCCATCACTACTACGAGAGACAACCGATATTAACGGAAAAGGCTCTTGACTCTCATTTAAATCTAAAACACATGCATCATAAAAGCCATTTAGAACTGCAGAGCTTGATGCACCTAGACAAGGAATGATTTGCTCAACTTCATATGGTATTTCACCATTGAAGGTGCTTTGATAAGAAACCACAGCAAACACAAATCTCTTGGCTATCCCAAATTTCAAATTAATTTCAATGTCTCTAGTTGTGTTAAAGGCTTCATACAAGGTTTTAGGCTCTTTGTTTCTCAATAAGAAGCTCATCTTTTCATCAAATGCACTCATATAAACATCCAGACATACTTTATCATCAAGTTTATACTTTCTAGAAATTTTGGACAAGACTTGTGAAAATATGATGTTAAATGTGGGTACCAATTCATCTTCCCTGATTTGTATATAGGTGAATTCTTTCAGCAAGTCAGAATCACTCACCTTCTCATCGAATTGATCCATGAAATCTCAAACCAATTCTTCCTATGAGGTAATAGAATTCAATGGCAAAAAAGAGAACCAATCTCTTGCATCCTCTTTTAATGACTGAATAAACAACTTCACGTATACATCTTCTTGGCAAATTTCAAATTCTCCTATCAAATCTGAAAATCTTTTAACATGTTGACATGCTGATTCTAATTTCTTCCCACTGAAAATTGACAAATACTTTCTAATTTATGTGGGTATGGGATTTGGGTAACCTAGAATATCTCTGAAATTTAGAGCATCATAATGGTTCATGATGAAACTTCTCCTATTATACGGTTGTGACACTTCACCAGGCATGGCTCTATGTGGAAATACACAAGGTTGAAAAACTTCACTGCTCATTTTTCCCTACTTCCACAAATGATTATATAACTTTGGATAAAAACTTCAAGCAAGTATCCTTATACTGAAACTATTTCACAACATTGCTTGACACAAAGCTCTCCAAATTTCCATACTACGGAAGATAATATACTCTAAATATTTTAGCAGCATAGATATGCAAATTAATTTTGTGATTCCTCTCTTTCCCTCTTTACTAGTACTGTTCACTAAATGGGAAAACTACATTATACATTCAAAATTTCAGAAGAGATGTCTTGCGTTTAAATCCTCTGAAAATACCTAGAGATTTGCAGTTGTAAAACTTGTAGATCTGAAGATTTACTTCACCTTTGGCACAGTCTTTTACATCAGAGTCGCCACCTCTTGCATAGAGGATATTTTGAATAGCAGAATGTCACTCGACACTTATTCAATTCTTTGTTACTCCTTTGATCTCACTGCGATCAACACTCTTCTAGGTTGCTTAGTACTAGTATGAACCACAGAGTTATGTGTGACTGAAATCTTTTACTGCATCTTCTTTATAAAACTTTTATGATGAAAGCACCATGTCTGAGCATCTGCTACTTAGATCTATCTG
Organism: Cryptomeria japonica; assembly: GCF_030272615.1. NCBI lineage: Eukaryota > Viridiplantae > Streptophyta > Pinopsida > Cupressales > Cupressaceae > Cryptomeria > Cryptomeria japonica. Next base: position 66,420,925 of record NC_081411.1, on the reverse strand, counting down.
CATCTTAATATGATTCATAAGATTATCAACCAATCTTGTGAAAGTCTTGGAATACAAACTTCCTTCAAGCACTAGTACAGAGACAAGAGTCACCACCCAATTATGACATTGGGGAGAATTCATAAACAGCTATAAGAACCTCTTACAACTCTGAACAATGTATATTTTCTCTGATTCTTCACAAGAAACTTTCTCTGGTAGCAGACAATAACATTACAAACTCAGAACATAATACTAAATCCCTCAACCATAAAAGACATTTTCAACTCTGTGCATTCTCAATAGACTCAATTATATTTGAAACAAAATTTTCAACCAAAGACTCTTTGAATTTCATATTCCCCAGCAGAGTCGCCATTTTTGTTGTTCACCAAAAGTGATAACCCAAGACACCTGTAAATCTATTATTTATGTTGTTCATCAGATCTGGATACATATTTCATTATTTATGACTGACTATAGAATTTAAACTCTTCATTGAAGAATACCTACAAACAATCATACAATCTCCTTGAGATGACAAATTTCATCCTCCTTGAGGATTGAATTCATAATAATGAAAAAACATATCACAGAGACAATCTTGTGGGAAATTACTCATGCCTGACACAAGTAAGACCTGCAATTAAAACCATATTTACAACACTGCACTGCAATCTCTATACCCTGAAACCAAACAGAAGCATTTACAAACTTGGGTCAAGATCTTCAGAAAATGGAAGCCATCAAATCTGGAGCATTTTCCAAATTTCTGGAACCATTACAACTGAGAATAATTGGGAATAAAAAGAGGGAAGAAAATCAAATCTGCAACTGAATTGCCAAGTGTCTCCTCTCTAACTGAATTTCACTCCCGTGGAGACTGCTTCCAAAATATACCACATTTTTCAAAATTAACCCCATAATCGGATTCCTCATTCCGAGAGCTTTCCAAAAATATATAGCACTTCATACTTTGGCCAAAAATTGAGCCCTGGGTGAATTAATTCCCCAATGTGCACCATCATTTAAATTTTTGAATTATTTGATATAGTTTAAACTATATCATTTACAATTTTAATTTTAAATTTTGTCTTTGATGTGCTCTGACGCCTTGCCACGTGGTGAGATCTGATTGGTTGATGAGGTCCACTAGGTGCCACCTCATCACTGCCACATGCTCGCTTGCTCATCCGTCACTTGACCACCATGTGTACGCCACCTCAGTGCCACATCATCACCACTTAGGCGCCACCTCTGCACCACCTCACTTGGCCCGCCTGCTAGACATTTTACTGTACCCGCCACCTGTGCGCCACCTAGCTTTCACCATTTTGTAGGCTCTAACTTTCGTGCATCTTTCGCCTGCAAAATCACGCTAGCCATCTATCTTGATCTAACATGCTCACTGGTTAACCTGCTGCATTTTCGCCATTTCATAGGGTTTAATGTTTGAGCATCTCACCTTTGCCAAGATGTGCTCACCGTTGATCCATCTCGAACCTGCTCACTAGTTAAGCCATCAAATCTCTGCAAAATTTGTCCATTTGGCTCTAGAAACGTGCCACGTGGGGTCCACCTGGTCACCGCCCAGTCACCTCCTCCATCACCTCTTGATCCGTGCTCACACATGGGCCCATCTTGGGTGCCCATAGGCACCATCCGTCAAAACCCTTTATGGCTTAAACATATTAGATGTGTGTGTTTTTTTGTTATAAACACTAAAATAGACCACTTCCCAGCCAATGTGGGATAAAGTTATTTTGCCTGTACTTGTGTTTTGAAGCTTTCTTCCTGGATTTTAATGGAATTTTCAAGGCTGCCAATTCATTTTGTTTGGGATTTCAATGCACCTTGCTTCATACTAAATGCAGAGAGACTGCTGCCAAGGTCGAATTTGCATTTGCCATATGCATTAATTTGTTTTCAAACTTCTTCCCACATCCACCACGTCAGGGAGGAGGCTGCCCTGTGCATTTGTTTGGGAATTTTTGCAGCTGCCAAACTCCACGTCCAACATTAGCTTTTGCACTCAGCTACAATCCCTTCAACCACGTGAGCATTTAGCTGTTGGTGGTTTCTTTGTTGCCCCTTTCTTCACCACATGAACATTAGAGATGGGCATTTAGACCAGCCATATTGCATTTGCTTTATGGTTTCAATCTACCCCCCCCCTCTTCACCACGTGAACTGCTGGGAGGCCTATTTTGCTGCACTCCAAACTCCATTTTGCATTCACTTGGTTTTTTGACTTTATGTGTTGGCTGCTACCACATGGGAGGAGGAAGATTTGGTTGAGATTCATTTGCTTGAAAGTTTCTGTAGCTGCTACAACATTTCATGGAGTAAGGAACATTGGCCTGGAGATATGCATTCAACTTGACAACATGCATTTGCCATTCATTTTAATTGGCTGCTCATACGTGGAAGGATTGGCTGGCGATTGAACTTGCTGCCACATTTTCTTTGAAATTTGCTTAAAACCTCCTTTCAACACCACACACAGGAGGACATTGGTACATTTACTAATTAGCATTGGATTGGATGTCATAATCTTTCACTTGCCAGGCAGAGAAAGGATTATTGGCTGCCTTGTAAATTTGGAATTACACCTACCAGCATTCGCATTGAAAACTTATAATGCCTCATTTGTTAACTACAAATTTGCAATTTGGTTTAATAAATGTGCCTTTGTATTTCGACTACACAGGAGATGGATTTTATCATCATCACTCTTATAACATGTTTCAAAATCAAAATCAAAATTTAGATACTCTAAAAATCTCTCAGTGAACAAAGTCACCAATAAAATAATAAGGCACAAGCATGATCCAAGTTGGGTCCCAAAGTGGGTCTGACTAAAAAAAATTTCGTTTTCAAGCAACTGGCCTCTAGAATGCTTCACGGAACTTTAAAAACACCTCTGGAAATGATCAGCATCATTTTCGGATCATTAATCCGCATTTTACAACCTTCAGGCAATTACTCCACAATTTTCGCATTTAATCGCGAAGACGTAATTTTCAAACCTGTCAAAACACCTTTCTGGAGCTCACCATCTGACAGGCGTGTACTCTGATATACAAGGGTGACTTCTACAAAACAATTTCTCAAGATGAGTCCCGAGCAAAGAGATATTAATTTTTGAAAATGCCCAACTGGCTTTGTTGACACTGTGGACCTGATGAAGTCAATGTCCTAGCAACATGACGCCTTTCTCAAAAACATCAAACAACCTCCGTAGGCCCTCAAATTTGAAACATAGGTACCTTGAAGTACATATTAAATCTTTGAATCCTCAGTTTGATCACCAGAATGACAGGATGCAAATGACGCGCTCACCAAAAAGGTTACATTAACTAATATATCACTGAAAGTGCGGATAACTGAAAATGATAGCTAAATGAATCCTTTTGAAAACCGATCAAACGGATTGATAGAGACTTGAAATTTGAAACGTAGCTCATCATTTATACTGAAATTAGCCTAGAACAAACATTATGGCATGATGCTTACTAAGGAAACTTTTACACTTATGTGAAACAGGGCTCCAACTAGCTATCAAAACAAGGACTTGCCAAAACATAGAAAGTGCAAACGGATTTGGCTTAGTAAATTGAGCAAATGGATTCATTAAGACTTGAAATTTTGCAGACTGACTCATATTTATGCATAGAATTGAATCCACTTTGAATTTATTCATGACGATCAACAGCGCAAAAGATGTAATCGCTCAAAGAAGGCTACTCAATAAAATCTGCATTTGTGCTTAAAATGCACCTCCAGCTCACCCCTCGAAATGGGTACCTGGTAAACTTATCCAAACTGAATTTTGAAAGTTTCACATCACTGAATAGGACAAATGAAAGGTGTGGGACATGAATCCCAAGCCTTACCCCCTGAAGATTAACTGGCTTCATTTACCTCCTTGCTAGCTAGACCATTCAAATTGACTCGTTTAGGTACTTTCTTGACATGTAGAGCAAAATTTTGAATTGGGCCTTTAAACTTTGACTCAATTTTAATCAGTCCCAACACTTACTCAAATCATGGAGCAAGATTCGGGATTCTTTTTGTCACCTCCCATGGTGATTCTATCCCCAAGTCATTTAAAATCAGCTTTCCATGTACAAACAATATAGCTGAATATGAAGCTCTCATCATAGGACTTCATACTACTATACAGTGGAGGATAAAAGAACTACGAGTGTATGGTGACTCACAATTGATTGTCAATCAATTCAATTATGACTATAACACAAAAGATGATAAATTGATGCCTTATAAAAAAATTGTATAAGATTGCAAAGAACATTCCAGTAACATCACTTTTGAGCAGATTGCGAGAATGCAGGACAAGGTAGCAGATGCCATGGCTATAGTAGGGTCTCTCCTAGACATGCCTAATAATGTGATACAATTTGAGTTTATTGTAGAACAACTAATGGTATCGGCATATGAGATCCCCTCATCAGAATATGCATGTGTCTTTGTGGGCCATGAATACCCATGGTATAATGAGATATATGCATACTTACATAATCAGTATATGTCTCCTCATCTATCAAGAAGTCAAAAGAAGACTCTTATTTGTCAAGTGTCCAGGCATGCCATTATCACTGACACATTGTACATAAAGATTATAGATGGAAGACTTCTTTGATGTCTTAATTTTGAAGAAGCACAACTTTCCTTAAAAGAGGTACATGATGGAATTTGTGGTGCACATCCAAGTGGCCTTGCACTATAAAATAAGTTACTAAGAACTGGATACTATAGGCCTACTATGGGAAAGGATGCCTATAACTATGTATAGAAGTGTAGATAGTGTCCAGTGCATGGGGACCTCATTCATACACTAGCATAGGATCTCCAACCTATCACATCACCCTGGCCATTTTCACAATGGGGGTTAGATCTTGTTGGTAAATTTAATCTTGCTTCATCCAATGGCCACAAATTTATCTTAACGACTACCAAGTATTTTACCAAATGGGTAGAGGCACTCCATCTAGCATACATCATTGGTAAGAAGATAGAAAAATGCATGCTTAAGAACATCATCTGTCGGTATGGGGTTCCAATGTGTATAGTGACAAACAATGGACGTCCATTCAAGAATCAAGAAATGAGAGAACTGTGTGAACAATTCTAGATAAAAAAGAGATTTGCAATGCCCTATTATCTGCAAAGTAATGGACAAGAAAAACCAACAAATAAAATAATATTGAAGATCCTGAAGAATGTTGTCACTGATGCAAGACGTAACTAACATCTCCAGTTAAATCCTGCTCTTTGGGCTTACAGAACAGGGGTACGTACACCTACAGGAGCAACACCCTATTCATTGGTCAATAGTACAGAAGCAATATTACCCATTGAAATAGAACTACCTTCTTTAATTGCCTCCTTAAAACAAATCATATCAGAGGAAGACTATTGAGTTGCAAGATTGCAAGAGCTTGAAACGCTCGATGAAAATTGACAAATTATTTTAAATCACTTACAAGGCTACCAGAATAGATTAAGAAGGTGTTACAATAAATGAGTAAGACCAAGGAATTTTGAAGTGGGAGATCTAGTTCTTAAAGAGAACCAAAGGAACCTAGCAGAGAGTGAAAAGCCAGGAAAGCTTGAACCTAACTGGCTAGGTCAGGAAAAGAAGCATATAACTTGGCTACTATGGAGGGAGATCCACTTCCTGACCCTATGAACAACATGCACCTTAAACGATACTGCATCTAAGAGTTGGTTTAGTTTAGATTTTAATTTCTGCATCGCATATCATTTTTTTTTAAAAAGCATTATGTTGCATATAGTTTCTTTTCAAGAACATCATATTCACAATTTTCATAAGATATAATTTTTTCATTTGCATATAGTGGCATCAATAAAATAAGGCAACTATCCAAGTTTATTATATGTTTAAATTCAAGAGAAACAAGGGTCATCTTCTTTCTTAGATATTGAGACATGAAGTCTTTGAGATCCTAAGGTCATTCATTTTCAACATTACCCTGGGATGATGATTTAGTTATGGTTGGGTAGTGATCTCACTATTTGAGACTTGGTAACCCAAAATCTATCAATTTCTATATCTCAAACATATTAACAAAATCTCTAATTCATCCTATACACCTAATTGATCATATGATTAATGAAAAATCTAACATTCTACTTCAGCGTCGCTGTAATTATCACACCCATGTAGGTTTCATTACTTACAAGTCAAGGCAAGAAAAGAAAAAGAAAAAGTGCTATGCCAAATATCCATCACAAGGCGAAAGAGCAATGATATATAACTAGAATATCATGCATGTAAGTGCAACAAAAATATTGACTATGGGAACATGTGAGTAACTCCATCAGGGCTATGGAAGCCTACTGGAAATTGAGCAATATTCGAGAGATTACAGTGTATAACCTCGTCAGAGCTCTAAAAGCTTGCTGGCAGCAAGGCTCTATCAGAGATGCTTTTGAAGTTAGAATAATACATGTTGCTAAGTCATATAGGATTCTAAGGATCTTTATTGAACATAAGAGTAGGAATTAACTCATTTGTACATACATGGGAAAAAGAAGATCAAAGTTCCAAGAATCAATGGGGGAGTTTTCCGCATCTCCATTTGTAAATCCTAGTCACTATGTGTGCTAATTTGGATGTTCCAAAGGATGCAAGTAACTCCATTAGGGCTATGGAAGCCTATAGACAATTTAGCAATATTTGAGAGATTATAGTGTATAACCTCGTCGGAGCTCTAAAAGCTTGCTGGCAACAAGGCTCTATCCAAGATGCTTTTGAAGTTAGAATAATCCATGTAGCTAAGTCATATAGGATTCTAAGGATCTTTATTGAACACAAGAGTAGGAATCAACTCATTTGTACACACATGGGAAAAAGAAGATCAAAGTTTCAAGAATCAACGGGGGAGTTTTCCGCATCTCCATTTGTAAATTTGTTGGTGAACAGTTTTGTCCCTCAAAAATAAATACACATACTAACTCCAAATGCCCGAGATAAAGGACAAAGAGCACTAACAGTTGGATAGATTATCATTGAATTGACAACCTTCCTCTGAATTGAGAGGTACAACTCCCTCTTTAAAAGATTTATAATGAATTGAAATACTGAATATGTCTTTAACCAGAAGACACAAAGCCACATTAACACTCATCCATCAACATGGCATGAATGCGATTCAGGATTTAAATAACAGAGAGAGAGAAATAAATAGCACACATACCATCTATTTGATCTTCCCACATACACAGATCTGATCGAGTCTCTCTCATGTCTCACAAGACAAGAGGGATCAAAACATCCATACAAAATAAACAAAAGACCTACTCATTAAATTAATTCAAAAACTTATGAAAGTGAAATGGCCAAGGAAGCAACAAATGCTGCATAAATGAATATTTATCCCAACAAAGATTTTCCATTCACACTCAAACACATAGATTTGAAAATACAATTTATTTGTTTTCCATAATGGAGCGAGTATTAAGAACATTATAAAAGCATCAAGAATCTATAATCTAAATAATGCACAAGTTTACACACGGGCAAAATCTGCATTTCTTTATTTCTCAATACAATCTGGAGTACACAGACCCAAATCCCCTACAACAAACAAAATAATAACTCATTAAAACTACTTCCCCTCTTACAGTCATAAATTCCCTCCCCCCCCCCCCAAAAAAAATAAAAATTCTCCCTTTCTTTCACATATTTATCCTTCTTTTTCTCTCGGTGAGACACTTTTGGTTCCAATAACTGAATCCTGGCATATCATATGTTGACAGCTGGATATAATAACTGTCTTCACTCTTTCGTCTCTTTCATATTCAACGTGTATTATTTAAATGCTTTCTTGGATTCAATGTAAATTTTATCATAATATTTTAATCTAAAAACATTATAACTTAAATATATAAGTTTTATGAATTAATTATGGGCCCCATCATTGCAAATATAAGTTGTGCCTTGTTAATGTTTGAAGACAAGAAACTTGCTTGTCGTTGGTCACCTTGGATAGACTTGCACTCAGTCAATGATATCTTTTGAATAAAACATAATTCAGCTAATCACTCCAGTGGAATTGTGTGCAACTTTTGTGTGCACAACATACCCAAAAATGGGAAAAATCCAACAGTGGAACAAAACTATATGCTCCCAGAGACATGACGGTTGTTCTATCACAAAAATAATTAGAAAATGTTCTTTGTTCTAAACTTGTATTCTGTTAAGTGTATCTTGCACACCAAATCAAATTTCCACAATTCCTTTGGTGAGAACTTATAAAAATAGATTTCATAAAACATATCTGAAATCTAGCATGATCCAATGATTGAAGTGAGAGATATGCCCCCTGCATAGAGACTTATTTTGCTATCTTAGAAAATTTGTAATTATAGGTTGCATTGAAAATTATAAACATTCTTCGTGCTAAGTCTTGCACAATCCTATGGGAAAAATAATCAATTGTTGCTTGAATAAATGGTGAATCAATATTCCTCTTCCAAACTTTTGCTAGTTGACCAAATTTTTCTAGTGATTACATCTCTTAAACATAAAAAATGACTTGATATTGTTTGCAGTGCAAGAGCTATGTGTGTCTTGGCAACTCCATGATTTCATTGATCTATACAAGAAAATTGAAGAAAAAAAAACTATTCGTATGATCAGCAACATAACAATACAGGCTAAATCTGAATTCATTATAATATCACCATATCCCATAGTTGAAAAATGTGACAACGATGAAGAAGAAGGCATGATAAAATGTTAAACATCTGTGCGAGGCATACTTGTTCTCTTTATTGATATTAAGTGGGATGGCTTTATTTGCAACTGAGTGTCTTGCTATTCATCCAAATGAGAGTCTCTTTCCTATTCAAACTCGAGTTTCTTGATAATCTTTACAACTAACGGTGTTGGTGGTATATGGTAAACCTTGTGCTCCGATCTCTTACACTTAGGGAACTGCTCGAGAACTGCTCAAACTTTTGGAACCTGTTGAACTACTTTGAACCATTTTGAACCATTTTGAACCTGAGTTCAAACGTTTCTTCATGTTTTGCCTTTAAGAAAAATGTCACCTCCATTAAAAAGATTATAAGAAAAATAATACAGATTTCACCTTCAAGGCACTATTAATTGAAACAAAGGCTCAATTTTAAAATTTTAATCGGGGCACTATAATGGGGCCAACAAAATCCTAGTCACTAAGTATGTTAATTTGGATGTTCCAAAGGATGCAAGTAACTCCATCAGTGATATGGAATCCTACTAGAAATTGAGCAATATTCAAGAGATTACAGTGTATAACCTCGTCGAAGCTCTAGAAGCTTGTTGGTAGTGAGGCTCTATCCGAGATGCTTTTGAAGTTAGAATAATCTATGTAGCTAAGTCATATAGGATTCTAAGGATCTTTATTGAACACAAGAGAAGGAATTAACTCATTTTTACACACATGGGAAAAAGAAGATCAAAGTTTCAAGAATTAATGGGGGATTTTTCTGCATCTCCATTTGTAAATCCTAGTCACTAAGTGTGTTAATTTGGATGTTCCAAAGAACCTTGAGAATCAATTGACCACTTATCTATGAAATGTTTTGTACCTCTAATTCAATTGGTGTACTAGAAAATGCTAAACAAACACAATCATCCTTGTTGAAATAGGAAATACATTTTCAATCATGCATATTGCATTACCATAGGTCATGTCAAAAATTTGTTGTCTCCATATGCATCACCTAGATCATCATATCATAATAGGTCTACATACTGGGGGCATAGCTGATAAAATCCAAAAACATTGGGAAAACACAAAATATCAAAAATATTGAGAAAACACAAAATATCAAAACATTGAGAAAACACAAAATACCAAAAACATCCATATAAAGTCTTGAAAAAATCAACCAAAAACATCCATATATGATCCCGAAAAACAAAATCAACCAAAAACATCTATATAAAGTCTTGAAAAAATCATTCAAAAATGTTTAAATATGATCCTGCAAAAATCTACCAAAAACATTCAAATATCAATCCAAAAAATCCAAAAAATATTCAAAAATCAATCGAAAAACTTGCAATAAAATGTCTCGCAAGAATCAAACACCTTGCAGATATCCAGCAAACACTTCGCATGAAGTTAACAAAGGATATAACTATCTAGTCAAACATATGCAATCAACTGATAAAACTATCTTATCAATCGTATCATATCCATATCAAGTGATCATTATCTTGTCTTAAACAGAAGATGATACATTCGAAATCAGACAAATCAATCTTAAATGGAGTCCAAGATTTCTGAGATTAGATATTATCAACCAACATCAAGCAATTGAGAACGAAGGCACATATTAGTATAGCTGATGAATTTTGTCTGGTCAATCTCTATCTTTTATCATTTGGTGACAGATAATGTTCCTATGCTACTCAAGGATGTCCACAAGTGACTAGAGGAGCCTGATGGGCATTATCTTTTTCTTTGTTTGTTATTTGTGGTGTGAACCAACGAATTTATTGGACAATTCCTCTAGTGGGTGTCTATGATAGGAGCATTCACCTTGTGAATGCCACACATACCTAAACCCCTAGCAGAATTCTCGGAATGGAGGGTTCACTCATTTTCCTGTTACGTGTTTGTTTCTTCAATGAGATATATTTACATCTTGGTTCCTTGTTCCCTGATGTGCAAAGCTCCATTGTTCATGTAGTCACATAAATGTGTCCAGTTTAATTAAATGAATATTTCCTATTTATTTGTTTATAAAATCCACTAGCCATTAGTTAATTAAATTAATATTTAATTAATTCATCTCCAAACATTCTCCTATTAATTAAATAAATTATTCAATTTATTTTAATTAATTCATTAAACTAAATTCACAATCAATTAAATGAATAAATCCTATTTATTTCATTTAACCACTTTCCTCTTTTAAATAAATTAAATAAAACATTTATTTAAATCATTAAATTCCCCCCACTTGCATTCTCCTAAAAATGCAAGTTGCAACCACAAGTTGAAATAAATGAATTTTTTTTTTTTTTAAATCCTATTTTCTCTCACCCACCAAACCCACTTGCAATCTTAAACCCCTTCTAGATTCTTCTAACCTCTTTCTAATTAGCCTAACCCATCCCTTAATTATTGTCACATTCCTAAGCAACTTGGAGTCACTTCTCAAAGACTTCAAAGTCTTTGAAAAGCATTAATTGCTTTGTGTGTTCAACAAATTAACCTCTAAAGACTTCCAAACCACTAATGGCTCTTACATGACCATTTATGGTTAAATCCACTTGCACCCATGGTTAGGGACTTTGACCCCTAACTCAACCCTCATGTAACCCATGTGTCTACTCAAGAATTTATTGCTTTGACCATGGTTGTCCATTTAACCTTTGCACAAGAGTTTATCCATTGGATAAAAGCATTATTCTTTGGATAATGAATTTATTCACTCAACCCAACCTTAACCTTAACTCCCAAGTTAACCCTTATGTTATGTCAAGCATTTAATGCTTCTTCCCTCTCCTCTCAACCCCTCTCATGTTGACACTTGTCATCTTGGGATTGGGTTGAAAGCCCTCACATGGATTGAATATCATTCAATCCTGACCCTTGTTCAGATTACTCAATATCAACCATCCATTGCTCCATTTTTCCTATAAATAGAGCCCATTTCTTCATAATCCAGATCCTGAAAACTTGTATGCATTTAAATTATAGCCATTTTTAGAGAGCATTAGATAATCAATCATATTCACTCTTTTTTTTTTAAATCAACACTAGCTAATTAGATAATCTCTTGTTTTAGCTCTTGTTCACATTTGCATAACATTTTAGATTAATCATCATTTCAATCTCGAATCTTCATAAGGCATCCATAGTGCAAAAAGCTGCTGAGAGCTACATTAATTTGGAACTTGGAGAGGAGAGGAACAAGGGAGAAGGAGCTAAGAGCATGTTAGAAGGTATTTGGAGATGCCTTGTTGTATTTGCTTTCATAGTTAAATACTTTATCATGTTTTTATTGTCTCTCTTGATATGCCTGCTTAGACTTGTTTTTGGTTGATTAACACTAACATCTATCTTTGTTTCTTGTGTTTTTGTGTGTTATACGACCAGAAGTTTTAGTCTAACATTGTCCATTTTGTAGAGCATCAGTTCCATAATAACACTTAGTGATGAATATATTGTGCTATGAATAAAGGCACAAAATTTCGTGAAAACCATCATCTTCATTTTCAATCTATCATTATCAATCTATCATCTCATATCAATCATCCTAAATAATTTCTAATTCTCATCTTTCATTGTATTTCATTCTAAGGTTCATTCTCTCATATTCTATCTCGATATCATCTTTACATCACCTATCTCTATCTCTAGTAAACTGACTATTCTTCTATCTTATATTCTTCTTCTTTCGAGAGACCATTCATACCTTTAATGCATAAACAATCTCTTGATAGGGCATTACACCCTAAGCTTCACCAGGGCATAGTGGGGCAGGAATTTTATTTGTTTTCTTTGAAACAACATCATTCTGAAATTGTCTCAAAGAGGGGCAAATGTAGACACCTAAAAATGTCTCATTGATCATGTACTAATTATTCCTCTAATTGATTAAATAATGATTTAATTATTTAATTAAGTTAATTAATGTTATTCTTCTAAATTCACATTTTTTCATCATCTTACTAATTATTCTATTTCTATCCTCATCAATTAATCATTTAATGATTTTTTATTAATATTAATTAAATATTTATTATTTAATTAATTATGATTTAATTCCTTTAATTGAATAATCATTATTATTTAATTAAATTCTATTAAATAGTTTCTTTAAATTATTTAATTAGTTAATTAATTCTTCTAATTCCAAGTCTAAATCCCTAAATTCTAATTTTTTTCAATATCATTAATTCTTCTGATTTCATTAATTTCTCAAATTCAAATTCAAATTCATTAATTCTCCTAACTTCATTAATTCCTCAAATTCAAATTCAAATTCATATTCTTCTAATTTCATCTAATTTCAAATACATGTGCATGATTTTAAAAATTAAATTAAAAATCAAAGTCAAGTTCTAAATATATTCAAATAACAAATTGAATTAAGATTAAATTGAATTATTTAAGCCAATTATCATGCAAATATTAAATTGAAAATCTAAATCAAGTTCAAGGACATGCTAAATTAATTAATTCAATTAATTAATCAATTAAATCATTATCTTTTCAATCTCTATTTCTATCTTTCACTTCGTTTTTTCTGAATAAAGCATTCAATCAGTCATCTCCAGTTAACAATTCAATCTATTTTAATTCGTCAATTCAATCAATTGATTAATTAGATCATTCTTTTATTATCCTCCAATCATTCTTTTTCATCTTTCAATCATCTTTTTTCTCAATCAGTTAACTCGATTAACAATTCAATCTATTTGGTTCCACCTCTAAATCAATAGCTCAACTATCAATCAACATGTGAGATCACCTGAGTTCCACCCCTCAATCAATCTCACCCAAAAATCTATAAATTCAGGATCAATTCCTCACAATTTCTCTGAATCACGAACTTCGAATCTTTTTGTCAATTGCAAGTTGCCAACATAATATCTGAGAGCCATGATACCATGAAGAAGAGAAAAAAAATGGAATTCATATGCGTGTTGGAATGTACTGATCCTGGGAGTAAACTGAGAGGGGCAGGTGAATCAGTTTACTAACAGTTACAGTAATCAATTCAATTATAAACCTTAAACTAGAGTACAATACAATGAAGAATATAACATGAAAGCACAACACAAATAACACCAATTTTTTGATGTGGAAAACCCGAAAAGGAAAAAACCACAGCGGGAAACCCTACCCACAATCAAATGAATACTTTGCAGTAGTATTGTGAATGATTACAATCGGGTATGCATTTGCAGACAGGCCAACAACCTAGAGCACTCTCCTCATTCCAAAGGGAACTCTCACTGACTTACATAAACATCAAACTACAATTCAGAAAGAAATGAACTTTGAAAGTAGCATCAACTAATGCCTGATACTAAACCAGGTTTGCAATCCACTCTAGAGGACAAGATAGGACTGAGGAGAGTGATTCACTCTTTGAGTCCCCAATGAGGATAATTACCTAGAATGTCACGGGTATTAATGCCCCTAACAAAAGACGCCACATTAAATCTCCAATTGAGAATTGTGGGGCAAACATTGTTCTTATTCAAGAAACAAAATTATCAGATAGTAAAGAAGAACAACTATTCAAAAAGTGGCAACATTGGAATTACATAGCTTCTCAAGCCATTGGTTCTTCCGGAGGGTTGGCCATATTATGGAAACCGAATGTAGGTAGTATATCGGTCATAGCAACAAAGGAAAATATCATACATATTTTTGTCAAGTCAACCAAAGAGTTTTTCCATCTCATACCTGTTTATGGCCCAACTTCAATAGTAGGTAAGAAGGTAGTTTGGGACATCATTTTCCAAATACTGCTTAGCTTTCCCCTAGACCCCTTTGTTATAGGTAGGGACTTTAATGTGACACTATCTTCTCAAGATGAGTCTGGGGTATCATCCCCCCTCCAAAAAGTATGCAAGATTTCAATAATTTTGTCTCTAATTTTGCAGTAAAGGAGTGCATCCACATCAATGGCATTTTCACTTGGACAATTAGAAGATAGGGATTCACACATATAGCATAGTGACTTGACATATTTTTTATTAACCCCATCTAGACGTCTGCATTTAGAATTCCCAATTCCAATATTTTGCCACTCGTAGGGTCGGATCACATTGCAATACATATTGAAGTTCCATTAATTCCTATTTTGAGGATAGGCAAGCTAACATTTATATTTCAAAAGATTTAGTTTAGAGATTTTTATTTTTTACCCCTCCTACAAAGCTGGTGGAAATATGCGCCTTTTGTTCAAGGAAGCGGGATGTTTCAGTTTTGTAAAAAGCATCAATAGATAAAAAATAAAAATTAAAGAGTGGAACATATCTTCTTTCCAAAACATCTTTCAAGCAAAAAGCCAAATAGAAAATAAGAGCAAAGAATTAAATGTACTCATCATCCAAGATGGAATAGATGAGAACACCTACAAGATGCAAAATGACCTAAATGCTTAGCTACAAGAGATCTTAGCAAGAGAGGAGCTTTATTGGAAACAAAAGCCTAGAGAAACATGGTTACAAAAAGGAGACAAAAATACAAAGTATTTTCATGCTTCGGTAAAAAGAAGGAGAGCTAGCAATCAAATATACCAAATAAAGAATGAGGTTGGTCATACCATAGTGGATGAGGAAGAGATTCAGCAAGAAGCAGTTTCATTCTTTACTGCACTATTTACAAATGGGGTTCCAAAAGGGGAAGATATCAGAAAAAAATCAGAGGATATCCTCCAACATATCCCCCAGTTAATCAATGATAAAGACAACATACTCCTCTTGAAACCCTTTTCTCTAGAAGAAATAAGGTAGACAGTTTTCTCTATGAATCCAAACAAGTCTCCAGGGCCTGATGGATTCCTTGCCCTCTTCTTTCAAAAATGCTAGAGTTTTTTGGGATCAGGAATTTGGAGAGTGGTTGAGGAATTAAGAAAACATGGAAAGATGCTAGCATAGTTTAATACTACTCTTATAGTACTCATCCCTCAGCTATCTAATCCTTCAACCTTTGCAAATTTTAGAGTGATATTGTTATGTAACACGATTTATAAAATCATCTCAAAAGCCATTTCTTTGAGATTGGTTCAGTTTATTCCCAGTATTATCTCGAAAGAGAAAGGGGGTTTTGTCTAGGGTAGAGAAACTACAGAAGGGGCATTGATGATTCATGAAGCAGTTCACACAATCATGGAGCATAAAATAGAAGCAATTATGATCAAACTGGAGATGCTAAAGGCATATGATCGAGTAAATTGGAAATTCTTACACCAAGTTCTTATTAGATTTGGGTTCTCAATAGCTTGGATCAAATGGATTCTTTCTTTCATCTTGGGTGCAAAGTTCTCAGTTTTGTCGAATGGATCTCTAGTGGGTTTTTTCTCATCCTCTCAAGGTGTGAGACAAGGAGATCCTTTATCTCCATCTCTCTTCATTGTAATGGCTGAAGCCCTAAGAAGAATGATAAAAACAAGACAAGAGTCCACAATATAGAGGGGGATTCATATTCCTCAAACACAAGTAGTCCTTACACACTACCTATTAGATGATGATACAATTTTATCTGGGGAAGCTTCGGTTAGGGTATCCAAGAACATCAAGAAAGTCCTTCAGTCTTATAGTGAAGTGTTTGGTCAAAAAGTGAGCAAGGCAAAATCCAAATTTTTCTTATTTCATTGCTCTCCCATTTTGGTAAATAAATTGATCAGTACCCTAGGATTCAAATAGGCCAAGCTTCCCTGCAAATATATGGGCATCTCTTTGTTCTCTGATGTCAACAAAAATCAGTATTGGGATTCAATCATTTTAACTATTAAGAACAAGATGGACCCTTGGAAGAATAATTGGTTATCTCTTAATGGAAGGATTTTACTAATCAAGACAGTGGTGTCCACTATCCCTAATTATATCATGCCAGTTTTACCTATGCCTTTAAAAACTAGAGATGAACTTGAGTCTCATCTCAAGAACTTCTTATGGAAAGGAAATAGAGACCCCCAAAATAAAATTCACTATTGGCATTTGCATGAAGATTGCATTGATGTCAATTATAACTAGTAATGATGTTGTTATAATGTTGTTTTTTAACCGATAGGAAGAGCTAGTGAAGGGAACTGCACCTAATAGGTGATTTTGTAGAGGAAATCGGTATTGCTATGAAATGGAGAGGTGAATTGGTAAACCCTACCTGTTGATATGATAAACCTTAACTGATGAAGTTTGGTGAATCGACTATATTGGTCTGATGATGAGTCATAATGATTATGACATATATGCATGTTGTATGAGAATAGTTTCAAATGGTTTTTGGTGTGTAGAGATAACGATTTTTATCTTGGGAATGAGCAAGTTAATTGCATGTAATGTAAACCACATGATGAGTTACAGTGTTGGATGAAGTGGTGATTAAGGAGCAATCGATGTTATCTTAAATGATGTGCAATGATTGTTATGTAATCCAAAGGTCATACTTGAACCAATTTGTTTATAATCTCTATGAGAGAATTAGGTTTGTGATATGTTACCAACCTATTGTTTTGTTTATAAGGTTGATGAATTGTTTTGTTGAAGTGTTGGCAATTTGTAGTTGAGAGTGAGAGTGTAGTTTCCAAACCAGATGATGTATCTACAGTTTGTGTAAAGGAATATAGAAGCATGAAAAGGATCTAAACAAGCAAGTGTAGTGTTATTCAAACAGATCAGAAAACCCTTGTTGTTTTCTAACAATTACAACAGTCAAATCCCCTAACCGAGTAAGCTATAACAAGCTTAGTATTATTCAAATCCTCTAATCATGTGATCTATTAGCTTGGATTTCAAATCCTCTACCAAGGTTACTCTTTACAGGGTATTGCTTCCAATAAGGTATTATAGTCAATCTCTTAACTAAGTAGTCCCTAACAAGATCTGTTCTTAAGAGGACTTATTGTAAAGCTTTCACAGGCTTGGATCCTAATAGGGCGAGCTTCAGAAGAGTTAGAATACTTGTTAGTATTCATCCCCATTGTGATTATTCCCATTTGGGTTTCCACGTCAAAATATTGTGTCAAGTGGTGAATGTTTTTGTGGTTATGTTTAGTATGGTTGAATTGCTTAACTACTAAATCTACTTTGATATATTATGTTAATCGACAACAATCTGAAATGAGGTTTTATTTATGTCGGCAAAGTATTTGAATGATTCAGTTAAATGGTTTGTGAGTTTCAGAGATGTTTTACTGTTAGTCTATTATAATAGTCAACCAGTTTAACTTGTTAGTATTATTGCATTTGAAGTTTAGTGTTTAAACATGTCATTTTAGAGTTTGCATTGAGAGGTTGATTTTGAGATTGGTGAAAGTTTATATTAGTTTTCTATCTACTGAATCACCCCCCTCTTAGTAGTTCATTGGATCCTTATTCTTTCATCATAGCATAAATTGGTATGAGAGCATTTTAGGTCCTCTAAGGTCTAAGAATAACAACTTGAGGTAAAGATCTCATAGAAACATGATGAAGAAGGAAGATCTAAAGGTTAATAGAGAGAACTACAGGATATGGAGTGATAGAATGAAAACTTATATCAAGAATCTAGGAAGTCAATACTGGGAACATGTTGGTACTCAATATGTTGCACCTAGTGGGATTATGACTGATGATCAAAAGAAAGAACAACAGGAAAATAATCGATCATTAGAGGCTATTATCAGTTATTTGTCTGATGAAAATTATGTATATGTCCATGGTCTAGAGACTGCATATGAGGTATGGAGGAAACTTGAAGAGATCTATAGCGGTGATGAGCATGTGAAGATCGCCAAAGAAGAGAGTCTAAGAGGAAAATTCAACGACATGCAGATGGTTGAAGGTGAGAATATACAATAGTATGGTCAGAGAATCAAAGAGATAGTTGGTGAGATTAATAGTGTTGGTGGTAAAGTGGAAGATGCCATAGTAATTAGAAAGGTGTTGAGAACCCTACTACTAGTCTATGCTATTTGAGTTGTAGCCACTTAGGAGCTAAAATCAATTGACAAAACTAAGGTAACCCTTGACTCCATCATTGGTAAGCTTACTTATTTTGAATTAAATGGTTATGATGGTAGTGTTTAGAAATATGAATCTGCATTTAGAGCTTCATTTTCTAACCCATCTATGAGGAAAAGTAGAGATGTTAGTCATAGCTATGAATTTAGATGTACCAGAGAAGTTGATGATGAAGACAATTTGGTTAAGCTTGAAGCATTGTTGGCCAAGCGGTTGCCCAGAGGTACCGATAAGTACAGAGGTAAATTACCTTTGAAATGTTTTGCATGCAACAAGATTGGACATATTATAGCTAATTATCCTAATGGTGAGAATGAGCACAAGCGGGAGAAGTTTAAGAAGTACCAAGGGAAAAGGCAAAAGAGACTGTCTCATTGCAGTTCATGGTGGTATCACTAACGAGGAATCCAAGGAAGATGTTAATGAAGACATTGTTTTTGTAGCCATTAAAGAAGAGACATCTAATAAGAAGGCATTAGTTTCTTGCATGGATAATTCTGATGATTGGATTATTGATAGTGGTTGTTCACACCACATGACTGATGACTGGAGCAAATTTATCTCTCTTAATGTAAAGAGCAGTGCACGTGATGTCTAATAGGTTGAAAGATTAAAGCACAATCTTTTGAGTGTTGCTCAACTCAATGACAGAGGATATCAATTGGAGTTTAAGAATGGAATGTGCAAAATCTATGGGAGCAAAGGTGGATTGATTGAAATTGGCAAGCAGACTAAAGGTAACCTATTTCACCTGAATCGTAAAGTCAACAACTGTTTAATTTCTAAAGTAGATGATAGTTGGCTTTGGCATAGTATATTTTGTCATATAAATTTTTATAACATTGTTGAAGTGAGTAAGTCCAAGACAATGAGAGGTTTTCCTCAGTTGGACAAACCGATTAATGCTCTATGTAAGAAATGTCAGTTGGGAAAGATTACATCCTCAACTTTTAAGAAATATTTTTCCATGGAATATTTGTTAGATTTGGTTCATACAGACCTTTGTGGACCAATAAGGACCAAAAGTATTCAAGGTGATAGATATTTTATGATCTTCACTGATGATATCTCAAGAATGATGTGGGTCAAATTCTTGAAGGATAAAACAAAAGCATTTAGTAATTTCAAGGCATTCAGGGCCTTAGTTGAAAAGGAAAGTAGCAAGAAGATAAAGTCTCTGAGGACTAATCAAGGTGGTTAATTCACTTATGTGGAATTCACTAAAAATTGTGAAGAAAATGGTATCAAACAACAACTTTCTACACCAAGGACACCACAACAAAATGCTATTGCAGAGAGGAACAATCAGTCAGTTGTTGAAGCTGCTAGAATGATGGTGATACAAGGAGGTGTAGCAAAACATTTCTGAAGAGAAGTTGTCAACACAACTATCTACACTATGAACCGGATATTGGTAAAGAGCGGTAAGGATAAGACTCCTTATGAATATTGGTATGGTAGATCACCTAATGTCAGGTATTTTAAGATATTTGGTAGTAAATGCTTTATTAAGAGAGGTGACCATGATAGCGAATTTGAGGCTAAAAGTGATGAAGGTATATTTCTTGGTTACTCCACCAAGAGTAAGGCCTATAAATGTTATAACAACTGGACACAAAGAATTATTGAGAGTATTGATGTTTGAGTGGATGAGTACCCAGAAGTCTTAGGGGAAACCAGTTTGGAGAAAAAGGATGAAGATCCTTGTATTTTGATTTTGGAACTAGAACTGGTGAAACCTAAAACTGGTAAAGAGAATGTTGGTGTACCATTTCAACTAAAACGAGTAGATTCAAAAGAAGATGATGATAATGAAGAAGAACCTGAAGTAAATGATCATGTTATTCCAAGGTATGTGAGACTCAATCACAATCCTGACCAAATTATTGGAGATAAAGATGTTGGAGTGTTAACCAGAAGAAGAATTAGAGATAATTCTTGCATGATCTCCACTATTGAGCCTAGAACTGCTAAGGAAGCATTTGGAGATGATCATTAGGTCAAAGCTATGGAGGATAATCTTGATCAAATTGAGAAGAACAACACATGGACCCTAGTACCGAGACCAGTGAATAAAAATGTGATAGGTACTAAGTGGGTATTCAGGAATAAACTGAATGAAGATGGTGTAGTAGTCTAAAACAAAGCTAGATTGGTTTGCAATGGTTATGCACAAGAAGAAGGAGAAGACTATGGTGATACTTTTGTACCAGTTGCTAGATTGGAAGGTGTCAGGACTTTATTTCCATTGTTGCATATAAGGGATTCAAAGTATATCAAATGGATGTGAAGTCAACACTTTTGAATGAAATACTGGAAGAACAAGTATACATTGAGCAGACAAATGGTTAAGCTTTGACTGATGAAAAGGACATGGTATGAAAATTGGACAAGGCACTATATGGGTTAAAGAAAGCACTGAGAGCATGGTATGAGAGGCTTCATTCACACCTGATGAAGATAGGTATTCAGAGAACTAGTGAAGACATCAACATATATCTCAAATCTGAAGGAGATAAGATACTGGTTAGTGAAGTGTTTGTGGATGATATCATATTTGGAAGTTATGACATGAGCAATGACTTTGCAAATGAGATGAAAATGAGTTTGAAATGTCTCTAGTGGGAGAGATAAAAAATTTCATAGGCTTGCAAATACAGCAAATGAAGAGTGGTATTTTCATCATACAGTCTAAATATGTGAAAGAGGTATTGAAGACATTTGGAATGAGTGACTGTAAACCAATTGGGACACAAATGATTACAGTTTGTAAATTTTCAAAAGAAGATGAAGGCACATTTGTTGATGAAAAGATGTATAGGTCAATAATTGGGAAATTGCACTATGTTGTTCACAGCAGACCGGATATAGTTCATGTAGTTGGTCTAGTTGCTAGATTTTAGAAGAATCCTAAGGAAACATATTTGATAGCAACCAAAGGATATTTAGATATTTGAAAGGTACTATTGAATATTGATTATGGTATCCATATGTAGGTAACTTTGATTTGAAGGTGTATACAAATGCAGAATTGACAGGTAAAGTTGATGATAGCAAAACCAAAACCGATGGAGCATTCTTTCTTGGAGGGAGACTTCTTTCATGGAGTAGCAAGAAGAAGAGATGTATATCACAGTCTACTACTAAAGCTGAGTATGTTGCAATTTATATGAATTGTACCTAGGCTATCTGGATGAGGCACATTTTGGAGGATTCAAGTTGAAGATTTAAAAATTAGTAAAGATCTTTTGTGACAATACCAGTGCCATAAATATTTAAAAGAACCCTATTTTGCATGCACGAACCAAGCATATTGAATTGAAGTTTCATTTATTGAGGGAAAAAGTACAAAGTAAAGATGTGATATTGGAGCATGTTTCTACCATGGAGAAACTTGCAGATACCTTTACTAAACCTCTACCTAAGATTACTTTTTAGCATCTTAGAAGTTGTCTAGGTGTTATACCTCTTCATGAGGCCAATTGAGCATGATGTAGATTACATCAGTCCTAGAGCTACTTGCATAATTTTATAGTAGGATTGGTGTAGAGTGGAGTTATTCCATAGGGGGATCATCAAGTTGTAGGGTGATGATGTTTAACAGTGAAGTTTGACATTGCATGTTTTACTTTCACTTTGGCATTGTTGTCAAAGGGTGAGAAGAACTATGTGATTATGGGGAAGAAGAATTGTATGATTGACAGAGAGAAGGTCTATAGCCAGTTACCAGTTGAAGACAAGGTGAATACATGGTAAAATCTAAATGAGGATTCCTATTCATAATCATAGCAATCAAGGGTATTGATACTTGTATTGCCATCAATGCCAAAGGAGGATATTGTTGGCATTTGCATGAAGATTTCATTGATAAAATGTTAAGTTTTCATTGATGTCAATTATAACTGGTAATGATGTTGTTATAATGTTGTTTTGTAACTGGTAGGAAGATCTAGTGAAGGGAATTGCAACCAGTACGTGAGTTTGTGGAGGAAACCGGTATTGCTATGAAATGGAGAGGTGAACCAGTAAACCCTAACCAATGGAGTTTTGTTAATTATTTGTATTGGTTTATGATCTGATGATGAGCGGTAATGATTATGACACATATGCATGTTGTATGAGAAGAGTTTCAAATAGTTTTTGGTGAGTAGAGATAATAGTTTTTATCTTGGGAATGAGCAAGTTCATTCCATGTAATGTAAATCATGCGATGAGTTACAGTGTTTGATGAAGTGGTGATCAAGGAGCGACCGAGGTTATCTTGAATGTTATGTAGTGATTGTTATGTAATCCAACAGTCTATTATCAGAGGCAAATATCTTGACTCCACCGAACCCGTAAGGATCTTCACTCTATCTAACCCCCCAAAGGATAAAAAATGTGGAATTTTATTATGAGCCGCACAGAGCACATGCTACCAAATCTATCTTGGGTAGTGCATAATGGAAGACTTGCAAGATTTTGGGAGGATCCATGGAACAATTACCCAACCTTGATCAACATCCTGGGGTTAGAGGACATTAAAATTTATTTGCAAAATTCTTGGAGTTGCACAATGAGGGATTATTTTAATGTCATGTGTATCAAAGGCAAGATGAAAGAAAAATGGAAATCCTTTGCACATTTACTAGTTCCCCAACTTGAAAAATAGAAACTTGCATCAGAAGTAGAGTTTAGACAGATTTAATACAAAGAAAATGATCATAGAATTGTATGGACTCCAACAAAATCTAGGGCTTATTCAGTCAAGGAAGGTTTGAATGTCTTCTCTAATCAATACTCCACTCCCTCACCAAGAAATTTTACCTTCTGTTGGAATGATTGTGGTTTGCAAAAGCCTGGTGCTTTTACATGGCTTCCTTTAAAAGGGTGTATCCTGACTAGTGATAGATTTGATTTATTGAGAATAGCTTTCCTCTAGAACACTTTGTTATAGGTGGAGACTTTAATGTGATAGTGTCTTCTCAAGATAAGTCTGGGGTATCATCCCCTCTCCAAAAGGTATGCAAGATTTCAATAATTTTGTCTCTAATTTTGCAGTAAAGGAGTGTATCCACATCAATGGCATTTTCATTTGGACAATTAGAAGACAGGGATTCACACATATAGCATAGTGACTTGACATATTTTTTATTAACCCCATCTAGACGTCTGCATTTAGAATTCCCAATTCCAATGTTTTGCCACTCGTAGGGTCGGATCACATTGCAATACATATTGAAGTTCCATTAATTCCTATTTTGAGGATAGGCAAGCTAACATTTATATTTCAGAAGCTTTAGTTTAGAGATTTTTATTTTTTACCCCTCCTACAAAGCTGGTGGAAATATGCGCCTTTTGTTCAAGGAAGCGGGATGTTTCAGTTTTGTAAAAAGCATCAATAGATAAAAAAATAAAAATTAAAGAGTGGAACATATCTTCTTTCCAAAACATCTTTCAAGCAAAAATCCTAATAGAAAATAAGAGAAAAAAATTAAATGTACTCATCATCCAAGATGGAATAGATGAGAATACCTACAAGATGAAAAATGATCTAAATTCTTAGCTGCAAAAGATCTTAGCAAGAGAGGAGCTATATTGGAAACAAAAGTCTAGAGAAACATGGTTACAAAAAGGAGACAGAAATACAAAGTATTTCCATGCTTCGGTAAAAATGAGGAGAGCTAGCAATCAAATATACCAAATAAAGAATGAGGTTGGTGATAACATAGTTGAAGAGGAAGAGATTCAACAAGAAGCAGTTTCCTTGTTTACTGCACTTTATACAAATAGGGTTCTAGAAGGGGAAGATATCAAAAAAAAATTAGAGGATATCCTCCAGCATATCCCCCAATTAATCAATGATCAAGACAACATGCTCCTCTTGAAACCCTTTTCTCTAGAAGAAATAAGACAGACAGTTTTCTCTATGAATCCAGACAAGTCTCCAGGGCCTGATGTATTTCCTACCCTCTTCTTCCAAAAATGCTAGAGTTTTTTTGGATTAGGCATTTGGAGAGTGGTTGAGGAATTAAGAAAACATGGAAAAATGCTAGCATAATTTAATACTACTCTTATAGTACTCATCCCGAAACTATCTAATCCTTCAACCTTTGCAAATTTCAGACCGATATCGTTATGTAACATGATTTATAAAATCATCTCAAAAGCCATTTCTTTGAGATTGGCTTAGTTTATTCCCAAGATTATCTCA
Organism: Cryptomeria japonica; assembly: GCF_030272615.1. Taxonomy (NCBI): domain Eukaryota; kingdom Viridiplantae; phylum Streptophyta; class Pinopsida; order Cupressales; family Cupressaceae; genus Cryptomeria; species Cryptomeria japonica. The sequence goes on along the minus strand of NC_081411.1, from coordinate 66,396,017 downwards.
AAACAGCAAGGGGGTTTTGTCCAGGGTAGGGAAACTACAAAAGGGGCATTGATGGTTCATGAAGCAGTTCACACAATCATGGACCATAAAATAGAAGCAATGATGATCAAACTAGAAATGCTAAAGGCATACAATCGAGTAAATTAGAACTTCTTACACCAGGTTCTTATTAGATTTGGGTTCTGAATAGCTTGCATCAAATGGATTCTTTCTTTCATCTCGGGTTCAAAGGTCTTAGTATTGATGAATGGATCTCTAGTGGTATTTTTCTCATCCTCTCAAGGTGTGAGACAAGGAGATCCTTTATCTCCATCTCTCTTTATTGTAATGGCCAAAGCCCTAAGCATAATGATAATAGCAAGACAAGACTCCACAATACAGAGGGGGATTCATATTCCTCAAACACAAGTAGTCCTTACACACTACCTATTAGCTAATGATACAATTTTGTTTGGGGAAGCTTCGATTAGGGTATCCAAGAACATCAAGAAAGTCCTCTAGTCTTATTGTGAAGTGTCTGCTCAAAAATTGAGCAAGGCGAAATCCAAAGTTTTCTTATTTGATTGCTCTCCCATTTTGGTAAATAAATTGATCAGTACCCTAGGATTCAAACAGGCCAAGCTTCCCTGTAAATATTTGGGTATCCCTTTGTTCTCTAGTGTGAATAGAAATCAGTATTGGGATTCACTCATTTCAACTATTAAGAACAAGATGGACCCTCGAAAGAATAATTGGTTATCTCTTACTAGTAGGATTTTACTAATCAAGACAGTGGTGTCCACTATCCCTAATTATATTATGTCAGTTTTACCTATGCATATAAAAACTAGAGATGAACTTGAGTCTCATTAGTGCAAGAGAACCCTTCAAAGGGATCCCACCATTTTCTTTTGATTGTGTTCTTGCTTCTTTATGAAGCCATTGTATATAAAATAAAGAGCCATGTGTTCATTGGTCCTAGTTAGGGTCCTAGTTGAGGTCTTAGGGTCATAAGGCAAGATTGAAATTTTCTTGAAAATAGAGGGTATGTGTGCCTTTGAGGTGTTTAGGGGACCTTCATACCATGATGGTGTCCTTAGGTTAGCCCAATGTGGGCCTAGGACTAAAGAAAAGCAACATTGAGAAAGTTGCTCAAAAGTTGCAAAAGTTGCATGACAACTTTTAAAAGTTGTCAAGCAACTTTTCCACCAAGAGGTCAAACTCTTTAGGTTAGCGTGGACAACCCTAATATGGGCACAAAGACCAAGGAATGGGTAGTATAAATAGTTGCAATCCCTAAGTTAATGTTTTGGATGTCAGATGTTGTACGACCCAAGCAAAGTGACTTGATTGTGACTGCAATTTTGTTGCCAGTCGGCACAAATGGAGTAAAAGAAGATTGTTAATTGATTAATTTTCAAGAAAAACTATGTGGAGTGTCTTGTATGGTGTATTTAATTCCATTTTGAGTAATTAGATTAGGTTTTGTTTTGCAGGTTGTGTGTGTTTGTAAATATTTTGTGAACTTGCTTCTCACTATCCAGTTTTGGACTGGTTTTTGTCAATGGGCTCATAACTCCATTCCCCATTGTGGTATCACCATAAAACCATGGAGAATGAGAGTAAAAAACCTGTACTATACTTCAAAGCTAGTGGGGCCCTTGAAAATTCAAGGAGTCCATTTAAAGACCCACTCCTAGGCGAGACTGGACAGTGCCCGACTAGGAAGGGTTAAGTTGCAAAGGTCTTGGAGAGCAAGGAAGGTCAGAGGAGGAGGCACCCTTTGGAGGAGTTGTAGAGGGGTGAGTGGAGAGCCATTGGTGCAGAGGAGGAGCTTCCACCAATCTAGACAAGGTGGCAAGACAACCAAACCCACACTGTGACCCTGGCAGGCCTAAAAACCCTCTTAAAAACCCTTAAAACCCTTAAAATCCACCTAGGGTAGTGTACGGACACTTGGAGGCCTAAAGCCTAAAAAATATTTGAGTCCTTGCCAAATGAATAATAGGTTTTGTGGGAGGTTTCACAAGAAAATGCATCATTTACAAGAGGGATCCCTAAAGGACCGGGTAGGAGGCCTAATTGGTCACAATCCTTGTAGCCCTATTTGTAGGCAAAAGACAAAATTGTGAAATCGGTAAGGGGTAGGAAGCTTGAAACCTCTTGGGGGCACATGAATGGGTGGAAAAACCATGTATTGGACCTGACCTATCCTTTCTAAGAACTAGGAAGGTGTGGAACAAGCCAAACCCTTATTAGCCTAAGTAAGGGTTCCTAGAAACTCATGAGTAGTTCAGACCTTAGGAGTGAGAATTCAAATTGTTGGTGGGTGGATTGGGAAAGGTCAGGGGATTCCACAAGTAGAGGAAGTCCTAGAGACCCTAGGGTGTGGTTAGAACACCTGGTGATCCAAGGAAAGGATCCAAGAGCATAGACTAGGCTAGTCTATCCCATTCCCCATCCCATCACTCATCTCAAGAAGTTCTTATGGAAAGGTAATAGAGACCTCCTAAATAAAAATTCATTGTTGGCATTTTAATGAAGATTTTATTGATGAAATGTTATGTTGTCATTGATGTCAATTATAACTGATAATAATGTTTTTATAATGTTGTGTTTTAACCGGTAGGAAGAGCTAGTAAAGGGAACTGCAACTGATAGGTGATTTTGTGGAGGAAATTGATATTGCTATGAAATGGAGAGGTGAACTAGTAAACCCTACCTGTTGATATGATAAACCCTAACTGATGACTTTTGGTGAATTGGCTATATTGGTTTATGATCTGACGATGAGCCGTAATGATTATGACATGCATGCATGTTGTATGAGAAGAGTTTCAAATGGTTTTTGGTGCGTAGAGATAATGGTTTTTATCTTGGGAATGAGAAAGTTATTTGCATGTAATGTAAATTGTTTGATGAGTTACAGTGTTCGATGAAGCAGTGATTAAGCAGTAATCGAGGTTATCTTGAATGATGTGTAGTGATTGTTATGTAATCCAATGGTCATACTTGAACTGATTTGTTTATAATCTTTATGAGACAATTAGGTTTATGATGTGTTACCAACCTATTGTTTTGTTGAAGTGTTGGCAATTTGTAGTTGAGAGTGAGAGTATAGTTGCCGAACCAGATGATGTATCCACAGTTTGTGTAAAGGAATATAGGAGCATGAAAAGGATCTAAACAAGCAACTATAGTGCTATTTAAATATATTAGAAAACCCCTATTGTTTTCTAACAATTATAGCAGTCAAATCCCCTAACGGGGTAAGATCTAACAAGCTTATTGTTATTCAAATCCTCTAACCAGGTGATCTATTAGCTTGAATTTCAAATCCTCTATCGAGGTTACTCCTTACAGTGTATTGCTTCCAATAAGGTATTATAGTCAATCTCTTAACCAGGTGGTCCCTAACAAAATCAATTTGTAACAGGACTTATTGTAAAGCTTTAACAGGCTTGGCTCCTAATAGGGCGAACTTCAGAAGAGTTAGAATACTTGTGGGTATTCATCCCCACTGTGGTTTTTCCCATTTGGGTTTCCACGTCAAAATATTGTGTCAAGTGGTGAATGTTTTTGTGGTTATGTTTACTATGGTTGAATTGCTTAACTGCTAAATCCACTTTGATATATTATGTTAACCGAGAACAATCTGAAATGAGGTTTTACTTATGACAGTAAAGTATTTGAATGATTTAGTTAAATGGTTTGTGAGTGTCAGAGATGTTTTATTGTTAGTCTGTTATAACAGTCAACTGGTTTAACTTGTTAGTATTATTGCATTTGAAGTTTAGTGTTTAAAATTGTTAGTTTAGAGTTTGCATTGAGAGGTTGATTTTGAGATTGGTGAAAGTTTATATCAGTTTTCTATGTAGTGATTCACCCCCCCTCTTAGTAGTTGACTGGATCCTTATTCTTTCATCTTAGCATCAATTGGTATCAGAGCATTTCAGGTCCTCTAGGGTCCAAGCCTAACAAATTAAGGTGAAGATCTTGTAGAAGATGATGAAGAAGGAAGATCCAAAGTTTAATAGAGATAACTATAGGATATGGAGTGATAGAATGAAAATTTATATCAAGAATCTAGGAAGTCAATACTAGGAATATGTTGGTACTCAATATGTCACACCTAGTGTGATTATGACTGATGATCAGAAGAAAGAGCAACAAGAAAACAATCAAGCATTAGAGGCTATTATCAATTCTTTGTTTGATGCAAATTATGTAGATGTCCATGGTTTTGAGAATGCATATGAGGTATGGAAGAAACTTGAAGAGATCTATAGCAGTGATGAGCATGTGAAGATTGCCAAAGAAGAGAGTCTAAGAGAAAAATTCAATGACTTGAAGATGGTTCAAGGTAAGAATATACAACAATATGGTCAAAGGATCAAAGAGATAGTTGGTGAGATCAAGAGTGTTGCTGGTAAATTGGAAGATGCCATAGTAATTAGCAAGGTGTTGAGAACCCTGCTACTACTCTATGTTATCTGAGTTGCAGCCATTCAGGAGCTAAGGTCAATTGACAAAACTAAGGTAACCCTTGATTCCATCATTGGTAATCTTACTTCTTTTGAATTAAATGGTTATGGTGGTAGTGTTCAAAAATCTGAATTTGCATTTAGAGCTTCAGTTTCTAACCCATTTATGAGGAAAAGTAGAGATGTCAGTCACAGCTATGAATCTAGATCTAGTAGAGAAGTTGATGTAGAAGACAGTTTGGTTTAGCTTAAAGCATTGTTGGTGAATCAGTTGCCCATACATACCAATAAGTACAAAGGTAATTTACCTTTGAAATGTTTTCCATGCAACAAGATTGGACACATTACAACTAATTGTCCTAATGGTGACAATGAGCACAGGCGGGAGAAGTTTAAGAAGTACAAGGGAAAAGGAAAAAGAGATTTTCTCATTGCAGTTGATGGTGGTATCACTGATGAATACTAAGAGAGGGGGTGAATTAGTATGCCAAAAATTACTGTACTTAAACACTTTACTAGTCTAGCAGTAAACCGGTAAAATAGTTTAGCAAACAAACTGGTTAGCACACATGCAAACCAAATAGAAAATAATGCATTCACCCACAGAAATATAATCACCATAACACAAGAGATTTTGATGTGGAAACCAAAATGGGAAAAACCATGGTGAGATGAAACTCACAAGTAACTATCTGCAAAATAGGAATGAGACCGGTTAAGGTCATATAATATTCTTTACCAGAACAGATCCTATTAGGAATCTCAATCTCTGTTAGGAGATAAGTCCGATTAAAGACTACCTTTCTAGAGGATTTTAGATCTATAGATATGAACCTCCTTGTTAGAGGATTTACAAAAGGCTTTTTGGGCCTACTCGATTAAGGGCTTCAGACTTGTTGAAGATGTGAGTAATAAACAAGTGAGTGATCTAACAAATAGCACAGATTGCTTGGTTAGATCCTTGATAGATCATTCCTAATGCATTATAGAATTACTTCAATCTTCAACACATTCACACTCTACTTTCTCTCACAGACCTGAACTTCTCTTCTATATTCACACTTACAAAAACTCATCAACCATCTTAAACCATAGCAACAACCTAAAACCCTAGACATGATGTCCTTATAAAGGAATCTGATTTCATGTCAGTCCAATATGATTACAATACAATTTCCTAGGTTCAATGCATCTAGACATATTTGGTAACACGACACAAAAAGCACTGCCAAAGTGTCGGCACCACTAAACAATCAATGGATCATAACTCATCACAAAATGCCGGTTGGTAACTCATCACAGTGTATTACCGGTTCATACAAAATACCAGTTTAAGAAAAATACTAGTTGTTGGTTTGACAATAATGAAGACTGGGAAATATGAGTTGTGCTGCTTCATTCCTTCATACCGCTTGAGATCCTTGAACCACTTGGGGTCTTCATACCACCTGAGATCGGTAAACACTTTTTGCAAAACACCGATAGTCTAAAGACTATAATACATCATACCGGTTGGAACAAATACCAGTTGAGCTTTAACTCATACATACAAAAAGTGATCTCAAATCAAGTGTTTGTCCATCAATGACAATCACAACATCAATCATCAAAAATTCCAACATTCTCCCCCTTTGGCATTGATGGCAATAGTTAGGAAAATTTTGACATCTAAGTGTTTTACAACAAAAATATGCCATAATCAAAATTACTCCCCCTAAGCATATACACTATCTCTTTTGTAGAAAATACAATGTATACTACTCCTTAACAAAAATAACATGAAAGTATACATCAAAACATCAAAATTTATACTTCTCCCCCTTTCCCAACAATGACAAAAACATTGCAGACTAACCCCTATTTCATTAGTATTAAAATAATAAGTGTTTATGATAGTAAAGAGTAAAACTTGTCAAAAACTGATTTAAAGTCCTGTAAAAATTGCTTCATGGATAAGGACCATGAGTCAAGTAGGGAGGTAGCCACCTCTTTCTCTATCTACATCTGGGAGACCTATTCTTCCATGGCATCTATTGTGCTCATCTCTTGAGTGACCGTTAGGGCATCAAGATTTAGATAGCATTTCTAGAGAATTTGTAGTCTTGGCAGTAGGACGAGTTGAAGTTCCTGCAAATTTTCTATCCAGTTGCTTATCTTTGCCTCTAGTCTTGCAGACTGAAGTTGAAACCAGTGAGCAGTTTGGCCATATGTGGAGAAGGAGTCATATGGCATCTTGAAGGTGTTAATAAATGACTGCATATTAGTTTGTAGTTTGTCCTTCTAAGTGAACACATCATCACAGAATAAATGAGGTTGGCAAATCTTGCTGAGTAGTATATTTCCCTCATCCATTGTATCTCTAATGTCCTTCTGTGCCTTCTGAAGATCAGACTAGAGCTCTGTTAACTTTCTCACCAAGGCCACCCAGAGCCTTTTGATGTTCCTTCTTGGCATTTGCTTCTGCAACCTCTTCCAAGCTTTACACTTGGTCTTCTACAACTGTGCATAGGAGCTTCAATTGTGCAAGTGAGGAATCGGTACTGGGAAGGTTCGTACCGGGTATCAAACTGGTAAGAGTGTCCACCACAACTTGGATCACATCTTGCTCCTTTTTCCTCCTTATCACTTCCAGGTGTTCTTGAGCAACCTTAATGCTCTATAGCAACTCTGATTCATTTGTAGACTGGAGGTCAATGGGACTAGTAATGTCAGCTGGTTTAGCCTGACTACTGGTTGCCATTGGGGTCTTCACCTTGTGCTCTTTACCACTGCTTCCTTGTCCTTAGCTTTTTTCTTATCTTCTTGAGCCTTCCTCTGCTCCTCTTCTTCTTTCTTTCTTTTCTCTTCTTCTTGTCTCTTCTCTTCATCTTTTCGCTTTGTCTCTTCTTCATCCTTCTTCTTCTCCTCTTTCTTCTTCCTCTTCTCCTCTTCCCATTTCTTCTCTTCCTCTTTCCACTTCTCCTCTGCTTTCTTTTCCTCTTCCTTCTTCTTCTTCTCTTCCTCTTGTTTCTTATTTTCCTCTTCTCTTCTCTTCTTCTCCTCTTCTTTTCTTTTATCCTCTTCCTCTTTCCTCTTTTCCTCCCCTTTTCTCTTATCCTCTTCCTCTTTCTTCTTTTTCTCCTCTTTTCTCTTATCCACTTCCTCTTTCCTCTTTTCCTCTTCTTTTCTCTTATCCTCTTCATCTGCCTGTTTCTTCTTTTCTGCTTCCTATTGCTTCTTTTGTTCTTCTACCTGCTTTTCCTATCCTATTCCTTCTGATGGTGTACCCTAAGTAACTCTTTCACCATCTAAGGCATCAACGTCAATGGGTTCCATTTGTTCAGTGGTCGGTTCTCCTTCACTGTTATACACCTCATTTGGTTTGATAGTTTCTAGTTCTTGCTTAGATTTCCTGTTGGCTTCAGCCACTTGATGCATCTTTAGAGGTTCTTGAGTATGAGTATGTGTATCTTTTATCACTTCATAAACCTTTCCTTCCAATAACAGGAGTCTTCTTCTTCTCATGAAGAAGAGGCCTTTGTATTTATTCATAACTTCAAAAATTTCTAAATTTGATACATCAAGAAAATATTGAGCAAATATTTCCTCCCTCATCTCCTGTTCCTTTTCTATGGCAATGCATCATTTGTTGTCTAAAGAATTATACAAAGAATCTGGTGTCTCAAATCTAATTTTTGAAGATGATCGGTCATTAACACACAAATACTTAATTATTTCCTATTCAACTTCTTCCTTTTCATCATCATTGAAGTCATCAAAACAATCAATTAAATCATTCAACAATTTTCTCCTAATATTCTTTATAGTTCTTTGACAATGTGTCAAAGATTTGTAAGAAGAAATATCAATATTTACTAGTGTAGATGTTGCCGGTTCATTCTTTGTCTTTTTCCTTGTTTGCCTGATCTTCTTAGGTGGTTCTTTTGACACAGTTTCTTCTGAGTCCGGTGTATTGCTTTTTGTCTTCTGCTTCCTCTCAAAGACTTTGGCAAGTCTAGCTTCTGGTTTCTTCTTAGCTGGTGACCGCTTGGTCACTTTGGGACTAGCTGCAGTAATCAGTGCTAATGCTGAAGGCACTGCCTTTCCTTTCTTTTCTAAGGGTTCTACAACTGGTGTAACCCTTTCCAAATAGGTGTTGGTTCTCTTTGCCTTAGGATCAAGGGGTGAGGTGATTAGGGTAGAGTCATACCCATATAACATGTCATTCATTACCTCATAGCCCATAGGCTCCACTTCTTCCTATTTGGGCTCAACAACCTCCATTATGCATTCATCCACTTTGATGGTGAAGTAGATGTCTTCCTCATACTTTTTGACTATATCACCGGATAATCTTATCCTTTGGCTCATCTTGTGTCTGACCTCATCAAAGTATTTTTTCAGCACTTCCAGATAGTCGGTTCCAACCACTTGTAGGCTTTCCTTGATTTATTTTGTCACCGGTTGGTCAACAGACCACTGAATATCACCTACTCCTGGAAAGTAGCCTTGAAAGTAAAAGAACAACCCAACCAGTAGTTGTCCGAACTTAAATCTCAATGCATTTTCTTGTTTGATTGAATTAAGATTCAACAGAAGTTGTCTTTGCATACAAGTGCATAGATCAAATGATGCATCTTCCTTCATCATCCTGTAAGTGGCATTTACCACTGTAGTAGAGACAAAATTAATTCTGCTAGTAGAGAACATCCAATAACCTATCACCATGCAGGCATACTTGACCAGATCATCCTTGATTGAGTTGACGGTCATTCCACGTGAGTCACTCACTAAACCGGTGAGCTTGGACATTACAGTCTTGTTGACCTTCCTTAGGGCTGACACTTCCCTTGTGTTACAGAAACTGGTGATGACATGAATCTCTTCTAGTGTGATATCATGCATCCACTCCAAGTACATCTTATCACCATGTACCCTGCTTAGAATAATGCGAATGCGATCATTTGAAAATTCTTCAAGAAAGTAAACTGCATTGTGAAGTTTCTTCTTTTCTAGAATGCTGAATTCTGGCTTAATCTTCTTATCCTTTCTGTAGAACAAACTCAGTTGAGAATGGATCACAAGAGACCCTAGGTCTTCAATTTTGTAATCTATGTAATTGGAAATGCCTTCTTCTACTATAACACCAGTAGGTACTTGAGATAGGGCATTGTATTTTAAATTTCGTTGAATGAAGTCCATAGAATCAATGGGCGCAATAGAGCTATCATGTGATGCAGAAGCCATGATAAACAGGGAATTTTGAAAAATACCTTCATAAATCAAAATTTAGGGCTTCACAATTTGAACTACGCTTCACACTCCTTCGGTTACTGAAATACCGCTTTGCGTTGTACTCTCCTTCAGTAGATGATAGCTTCAGATTTTTCTTCAGGTTTTTGATAGATTCCTTGAATCACTGTGTAAATCACTTTTCTTCGCTCTAAACTTGAAAAACTTCTTCACTCAAAAAATGATAAGTGAGAAATTATTTGAAAATTCCTTTTAAACAGGTTCTCCACCTACCATAATAAATGCTCCACTATTAGGGCGTAAACCCTAATTTTCCTTTTACCATTTCCGATCTTTCGCAGACTGACAGGTATCTCATACCGGTTTAGGTCTTTTATTGGTGTCAACCAGGGGTTCGAGATATTTCACCATTTGCTCCCCCTAAGCTTTCCTGATGCTTAGTTTGTCAGTTCTGAAATTTCCACACTAGGTGCAGAAACTGGTTCTTCTTGCAACACTCCTAGTTTCTTTTTCCAGATTTTGTTCATATCCACTTGAATAGTTTCAATATCAATCTTTCTTTTCGGAGTGATTGGTATGTCATCTGATATATTCTTTCTTATTTTGCAGAATCTGGCAATGTGACCCGGTTTGTTGCAATGATAGCAGACCATTCCAGGTGCTCTCCATGGTCCATTATTCATGTTACTATTCTTCCCCCTGCATGTTGTAGTAGTGTGACCATGACAATGACAAATCAAATAGTGTTCTCTCCATCCGGTCGCCGCTTGATACCCACTGCTACCTAACTGATGATTAAAGGTATTAAACCGGTTTGGGTTCTGATTCCTAGAGGGTTCAGGAAAAACTCCTTGATTCCTTTGAGGATATCTTCTAGTATTGTTCATAATAGACCTACATTTAGATGCTCTATGCCCAAACTTGTTGCATGCATAACAATTACCATTGAACTTATTGGATCTAGGTACATTGCTTATAAAGTAAGGAAAATTATTGTAGGCTTTGCTCCTACACACATTAGCAGTATGTCCTTCTTTAAGACAGTTAAAGCAAATAGGTTTGAACTTTTGCTTACCTTTATCCTTTGATGCTAGTTGTTTCTTTGATGCTCCATCTTTTGTTCCAGAGGTCTCACCTTTCTTATGACTGGAGTAACCAAGTCCATCAATATTCTTCATAGGTTTGGCCGATTCAAGCTTTTGCTCTAGCTTAATAGTACTCTTGTTGAACTTAGCAAGTATTCCCTTTGACTTAGAGAGTTATTTGGAAATAGTAGCATTTGTTTCCATCAAGTTTGCATTCTCGAAGATCGCTATGTTTAGTTCTCCTTACATGTATTCCTTTTCTATTTTGCTTTCATGGAGTTGAGTAGTTAGGGCACTGATTTCTTGTTTTAACTTGGAGATCTCATGATCTCTATCTTTTACAAGATCTTCAACTTTCCTCTGGTTCTCAAGCTCTTGGCACATTCGAATAGTCAGTCCTTCCAACTCTTTTCTCAGGTTGGAATTGGATTCATTCAACTTTTCTACTTCTTGAATTAGGGATTCCATGTCCGCTTCATCAGAAGAACTATTTTCAGATAGCTCCATCAGTTTTTTAGCATGTTCTCTCCTTTTTGCCTGAGAGGCCTTATATTTGACCATAAGTTCATCATAGGCTTGCTCAGATTGAGTGAGTCGATGAGTAAGCTCCCTCACAGTGTATTCCCCCATATATCTTTTCAAGTAGTTAGACTTATGGAAAGGTTGGCTCTGATACCAATTGATGAATACTAAGAGGGTGGGGGGTGAATTAGTATGCCAAAAATTACTGTACTTAAACACTTTACTAGTCTAGCAGTAAAATGATAAAACAGTTTAGCAAACAAACTGGTTAGCACACATGAAAACCAAATAGCAAATAATGCATTCACCCACAGAAGCTGTTAGGTCCCGGAGACAACTGAGAGGGAGGGGGTGAATCAGTTGTCTAATAAATTCAAACCAAAAACTTATTAACCAACTTAATGCTTAATACCGGTAAGCCAGTTAAGTATGCCGGTAGACAGTGTTAACAGTAAATTGCTATACCGGTAAGAATTAATGCATGAAACATAGACACAAAGTCATCCACAACATATGACACCAATATTTGTACGTGGAAACCCTGTAAGGGGAAAAACCACGGTGGGAAACCTTACCCACAATCAGATGATACTACTGCAGATAGTAAGTGTACAAAGAGGGGTCTGCACATGCAGAAAGGCCAACAGCCTAGAGCTCACTGCTCAATCACAAATGGGAGTCACACTAACTACAGTTGGATGGTTAAATCCAATAAGAATGTACTGCAGAAAATAGCATCTTCATATGCTAGATTCAGTACCGGTGTAATGCTGATTGCTTCTACAAAAAACCTAACTTCACCTTCAGATAATGTCTTCGTGTATACCTCTGCTTGATCTCACATATATCTTCACTTAAATCTTTTTCACATTCCACACTTGATCTTACAAATAAGATCTTACATTTATACCATACCCTAAGACCAATTTTAGTAGGTCGGCTCTACAAGATATTACAATAAAAACATTTTACAAATAATATATTATCCAATGCAATAACTGATAAAACATGTCGGCTTAATGCATTTACAAGAATAATAAATCTTCATAGCGTGCCATGCTAATCTGGAAAAGATAAACCTGCCAGTGTAACCCTAGATAACCTAGACCTATTTGCCGGTAAAAGCAAATATGCAAATAAGAATATATCAATGATTATTACTTCAAAATAAAGTGTCCACATGATGTCTTTGACATTACCAAGTGTCTTCTATGTCATTCCAGGTACCGGTGAACATTATATCCTGCCGGTTGATCATATACTAGTAATTGTTGCACAGATTACTGCTTGTTAGTGAATGTTGCTAGATCTCCAAAGTAGGTGTTGACATCAATGACAAAACCATACCAAAATACCAACAATCTCCCCCTTTGGCATTGATGGCAACACAAGATGGAAAAACCATCAAAGTGCCAAAACAGAAATGCCAAATATAAAAACCAACAATCTTCATTTCTCTCCCAATCTTTCATGTGTTTTTCGAAATCATGTGTTTTCAAAATCTCTCCCCTAAAATCTCTTTTTTCTTATAAAGATAATGTGTTTTTCCATAGATATCTCCCCCCCTTTGACATCAAATGCCAAAGTCACAAAAGGTCAAGTTCATACAAAATACCAACCAATATACCAACTACTCCCCCTGAGAAGTAGCTTCCTCATCAAATACTGGAATAAAAGATTTGTCCATTTAATTCTGCTGGTTGATGACAATCATCAACTATCTAAGTCTCTACCGGTGGTGGTAAGACTCTGAGTTGATCTCTGAGATACTCAAAAGTTTCCTTAGGCAAAGGTTTTGTGAAAATATCTGCAAGCTATTTTTTAGTATTCACATAAACCAGTTTTATCTCTTTTTCTTCAACTTTTTCCCTTAGAAAATTTAGTTTGATAGAAACATGTTTTGTTTTAGAATGTAATACTAGTTTTTTAGATATGTCAATTGCTGCAGTTTTATCATAGTATATAGTAATAGGTTCCTTGACTTTTGCCTTTATGTCTTTCAACATTTGCTTAAGCCAAAGTACCTATGTACAGTTTGTTGTTGCTGCAACATATTCTAATTCTGCTATTGATAAAGATATACAACTCTGTTTCTTGCTCAACTAAGAAACTAATCTCTTTCCAAGAAAGAATGCTCATTCAGTGGTGCTTTTTCTATCATCCACATCTCCTACCCAATTTGCATCTATATATGCATACAGATCAAAATTTTCATCTTTAGGATACCATAATCCAAGATTTGTTGTGCCTTGTAAGTATTGGAAAATTCTTTTTACTGCTGATTCATGATTTTCCCTAGGATTACTCTAAAATCTAGAAACTATACATACTGCGTTCATAATATCAGGTCTGGTTTGTGTCAAATAAAGTAAACCTCCTATCATAGATTTGTATCTAGTTGGGTTAATAGGTGTAGATTCATCCCTTTGAGATAATTTGTCATTTGTAGTCACAAGTGTGCTTACCAATTTAGAGTTCTCCATCCCAAATTTCTTAAGTAGTTCTTTCAAGTACTTAGATTGACTCAAAAATATACCTTTATCAGTCTGTAAAATCTGCAATCCTAAAAAGAATTTTATTTCTCCAATCATAGACATTTCAAATTCTTGTTGCATTTCAAGGGAAAATTCTTTGCATAATTCATCTTCTCCTCCAAAGATTATATCATCAACAAATACTTCAATAATCAAGATGTCATCATTAGTTACTTTGTAATATAAATTTCTATCTGCATTCCTTTAGTAAAACCAATATTTAAAAGATACTTATCCAATCTTGCATACCAAGCTCTTGGGGCTTGTTTTAATCCATACAGAGCATTTCTTAATCTGCAAACCATATCATTGTCATCTGTCAAAGAAAATCCATTGGGTTGTTCAATATAGACTTCCTCTTCAAGATCTCCATTCAAAAATGCACATTTAATATCCATTTGATAAACTTTGTAATCCTTGTGAGTTGCAAAAGCCAAGAATAATCTAACTGCCTCAATTCTGGCTACTGGTGCAAAGGTTTCATTGTAATCTGTAGACACCCAAAATTGTCATGTCTAATTAAATAAATATTTTATTTATTTAATTATCTAAGCCTAATTCTTCTATTAATTAAATAAATCTTTATTTATTTAATTAATTCATTTATCCTCTTCTAGCCTTATTTCTCATTTAAATAAATACATTTATTTATTTAAATTATCCTTTTCCTAAATTAAATAAATATCTTATTTATTTAATTGATCCCATTTCTTCCATTAATTAAATAAATCTTTATTTATTTAATTAATTCATTAGCCTTTTCTACCCATGACACATGCCATTCATCTCTTAATTCCTACACTACCTACCTCTTTCATTATTTTATTATTTCTCCTACCTACCCTCTAATCATAGCCGACCTCCTTTTACACCTCTCAATCTTACCCCTCCATTGCATACTGTGTCTTCTATTTAAGGAGATGCTTTCTTCATTATCAAACCCTAATGAGCTAATGACCTAATCACTGATCTTAAGGACTTGACTACACTACGATCCTACTTGCAACCACATTCCGTTCTTTGTTGAGCTCTTGTGCACATAGAATCTGAGAGCAAATATATCAAGCAAGATCAATGGAGATAGGAAGAATGGAGATCAAAACCCTATTGGACATGTGATGGTATAATCTTTGTGATTTCATTTGATTTGCATTGTCTTAGGTAATCTTCATATGTTATGGTGGATCTTTGTTGTTGTTAGGCTAGGGTTTGGTGGTTGAATTCATTTAGCCTTTCAATTTTGTTATTATTGTTATCCATTTTCACCATATACATAATCAACTCCTTCTTTCTGAGAATATCCCTTACACACTAGTCTTGCTTTATTTCTAACAACCTTACCATCTTCATTAAGTTTGTTTCTAAATACCCATTTGGTTCCAATTACATTTTTATTTTTAGGTTGGGGAACTAATGTCCAAGTATTATTTTTCTCAATTTGTCCTAATTCTTCTTCCATAGCTTTAATCCAAAATTTATCTTCACATGCCTCATTGATAGATAATGGTTCAATTTGAGAAATAAGACATACCTCTTCATTTGCCAATCTTCCTCTTGTCATAACTCCTTTAAATTTGCTTCCAATTATCTGATCTTCAGAATGATTTAGTCTTACATACCAGGGTGTCTTAGTCTATTGTTGTTCTTCAATTATTGTGGAGTCCTCTGATGATACCGGAGTAACTGGATCATCATTGTGTACCGGTGGAGTTATTGTAGGTTCATTTGTCTTAATTTTTGTTTCCGGTTCAGAGTCTATATATCTTGAAGTTCCTCTGAATTGTTCATCAATCTTTACATTTGTACTCTCAACAATTTTCTGTAATCTTTTATTAAAACATCTATATGCCTTGCTCTTAGATGAATAACCAAGAAATATTCCTTCATCACTTCTAGGATCAAACTTGCCAATATACTCATCTCTTCTAATATAACATTTACTTCCAAAAATTCTGAAGTACTTAAGAGTAGTAATATTACCAAACCATAGTTCATGAGGGGTCTTACCGGTTTCACCTTTGATGTGAACTTTGTTGAATGTATAGATAGTACTGCTTACTGCCTCTCTCCAGTACACATGTGGTAGATTTGCTTCTGATAACATACTTCTTGTTGCATCCAAAATAGTTTTGTTTTCCCTTTCAACAACTCCATTCTATTGTGGTGTCCGAGGTGTTGATAACTATCTTTTGATTCAATTCACTTCACAGAATGTATTAAAATCTTTAGATGTGAATTCTCCTCCTTGATCTAATCTTAAACATTTGATTTTCTTACCGGTTTCATTTTCAACCATTGCTTTGAATAGTTTGAACTTCCCAAGTGCTTCTGATTTTTCTCTGAGAAAAGTAACCCAACACATTCTAGAATAATCATCAATAATTAGCATGAAATATCTATCACCTTGTAAGCTTTTAGTTCTAGCTGGACCACATAAATCAGTGTGAATTAAATCAACAACATTATTGGATTTTTCTGGAATACTTTTGAAACTAGCTCTAACTTGTTTTCCAAATTGACATTTCTTGCAAATTTTATTCTGAGGTTTCACAATTTTAGGTAGATCTCTAACTGCCTTAGAAGTACTAATTTTTACCATGCAATCAAAATTTACATGACATAGTCTTTTATGCCATAACCAACTTTCATCTATATGTGCAATTAAGAATGCCTTTTCACTATTATTCAAATGAAAGATATTACCTCTAGTCTGATTACCGGTTGCAATTTCCAAACTAGTTTTATTCATGATTTTGCATTTTCCATTTTTGAATTGTAACTGAAAACCTTTCTCAACTAATTGACCAACACTTAAAAGATTATGTTTTAATCCTTCAACATAGTAGACATTGTCAATGTTATGTTTACCATCAAGAGATATTGAACCCTTACCTTTGATTGAACAGGCTTTGTCATCTCTGAATCTTACTAAACCTCCATTGTATTATTGAAAGTTCAAGAATTTACCTTTGTCTCCAGTCATGTGATGTGAGCATCCTGAGTCAATAATCCATTCATCCTTTGATTCAACTTTAGCTGCTAGGGCTTGTTCTACCGATTGAGCAATAGGTGTCGGTTGATCTTCTGTTATAGCAATAAAGACCCATCCATTGTCTGTTGGATCATCATCAGAATCATCAGTCACACCTTCATCAGTAATGTAACAAGATTTATCTTTGTTTTTCTTAAATTTGTATCTCTGATATTTAGGATTAGGTTTGTATGTTCCTCTAGCTTCTTCTCTTAGTCTAGCATATCTATCAGGGCATCTTGAAGCCATATGACCAATCTTATTGCATTTAAAACATTTAAAGGGTGCTTTACCTTCATACTTACTTCCAATTGGGCCTTTTGGCATTTTTCTTGCAAATAGTGCTTCAAGTTCTTCAAGCTCTTCATTATCCTTCCTGGTTTCTTCAAGTTCTCTTGCATAAAAGGCTCTCTAGTCTGATTTGTCAAAAGATGGAGTAGATGATGTTGATGCTTTGAAGGCCAAATCAGTTTTTATAGTAGCAACTGGACCAAATTCTTCAATTTCAAAAGCTGAAAGTTTTCCAATCAATGTATCCCTAGTTACTGATGTATTGGGTATTGTTCTCAACTCATTTATAGCAGTAACCTTCATTTTATATGCCGGTGGAAAACCTCTTAATATTTTTGAAACAATCTCATCCTCACTCAAGGTTCCTCCACAACATTTGATACCTAAAACAATTTCATTTACTCTTTCCATAAAAGAAGAAATCCTTTCATCTTCTTCCATTTTCAGATATTCATACCTGACTCGGAAGCTTTCAAGTTTTGCAATTTTGATTGTGGAATCTCCTTCATTCAGTGTTTCTAGATGATCCCAAATAGCTTTAGTAGTAGACCTATTTGATAATCCCATGATTTGTTGATCTGATAATGCGCTTAGGAGTGCTTCTCTTTCTTTGCAATCATTTTCTTCATCTTTAGCTAAAGTAGTTGGAGCAGTCTGACCAGCTACAGCAATAGTATAACCATTCTTGGTAACTTCCCAGATGTCTTTACCAATGCAATTCAAATGTGTCTCCATTCTGATTTTCCATATCCCATAGTTGGTTCCATCAAGTTTAGGACTATCCTTTCTGAAATAATTAGTAGACATTGGATCTCCTCAAGTTGTTAAACTTTTGCAAAAAGAGGACTAGGCTCTGATACCAATTGTTAGGTCCCAAAGACAACTGAGAGGGGGGGGGTAAATCAGTTGTCTAATAAATTCAAACCAAAAAATTACTAACCAACTTAATGCTTAATACCGGTAAGCCAGTTAAGTATGCCGGTAGAAAGTGTTAATAGTAAATTGCTATACTGGTAAGAATTAATGCATGAAACATAAACACAAAGTCATCCACAACATATGACACCAATATTTGTACATGGAAACCCTGTAAGGGGAAAAACCATGGTGGGAAACCTTACCCACAATCAGATGATACTACTGCAGATAGTAAGTGTACAAAGAGGGGTCTGCACATGCAGAAAGGCCAACAACCTAGAGCTCACTGCTCAATCACAAATGGGAGTCACACTGACTACAGTTGGATGGTTAAATCCAATAAGAATGTACTACACAAAATAGCATCTTCATATGCTGGATTCAGTATCGGTGTAATGTTGATATGCTTTTACAAAAACCTAACTTCACCTTCAGATGATGTCTTCGTGTATACCTCTACTTGATCTCACATATATCTTCACTTAAATCTTTTTCGCATTCCACACTTGATCTTACAAATAAGATCTTACATTTATACCATACCCTAAGACCAATTTTAGTAGGTCAACTCTACAAGATATTACAATAAAAACATTTTACAAATAATATAATATTCGATGCAATAACCGATAAAACATGTCAGCTTAATGCATTTACAAGAATAATAAATCATCTTAATAGCGTGCCATGCTGATCTGGAAAAGATAAACCTGCCAGTGTAACCCTAGATAACCTGGACCTGTTTGTTGGTAAAAGCAAATATGCAAATAAGAATATATCAATGATTATTACTTCAAAATAAAGTGTCCACATGATGGCTTCAACATTACCAAGTGTCTTCTATGTCATTCCAAGTACCGGTGAACATTATATCCTGCCGATTGATCATATACCAGTAACTGTTGCACAGATTACTGCTTGCCGGTGAATGTTGCCGGATCTCCAAAGTAGTTGTATTCAGTAGGTGTTGACATCAATGATAAAACCATACCAAAATACCAACAGAAGCACTATAGATGGAGGAAATGGATTGAATAGAAGACTCAATCTTCCTGCATCCAACAATGAAGTTTTTCTTGCAAAACACACACATGCAAATTGAAATCTAAGCTAGAAACACACATGCATGTTATCAAACTCTACTCCATTGCACTCCTTAAACCAAGATCTTATGTGGATAATATTTCTCTCAGAAGCACACACAAGAAGCTATGGTTCTTTGGAGATTCAAGATGATTGATGGAAAGGAAGCTAAAGAAAATGAAGTGCCTAGATGCTGAAGAATACAAAGTGACATAAGCTCGACGCATAAAGATGAGATGCTCCAAATAAGAGAGGGGGCTTTGTTTAAATAGATTTTCTCTGGGTGAGTTCATGTTGTGGGATGAATATGGGATAATGCAAAATGAGTGGTATAGGGAAGATGAGTGGTAAATGGGAAATGGTAAGTGGGAAATGGTAAGTGGTAGGAGGGGATATTTAAGGGTTTTATTAAATAAATAGATAAATGTATATAAGGTGAATGCATGAAGGCGTATAAATGAATATGATAAAATATTTTATTTAATAAATTTAATGGATAAATGGTAAGATATTAATAATAATAATATAATAAAAGATGGGAATTATGAATAATGAATTATTGAGAAATAATAGTGTAATAATGACTCACCCGATGTTCAGAGAAATTTGAAATTAAATGAGGACAAATTAATGGAAATTTTTATGTGTCTACAAGAACAATCACCATAACACGAGATTTTGACGTGGAAACCCAAATGGGAAAAACCATGGTGAGATAAAACTCACAAGTAACTATCTATAGAATAGGAACCAGACCGGTTAAGGTCATACAATGTTCTTTACTAGAATAGACCCTATTAGGAATCTCAATCTCTATTAGGAGATAAGTCCAATTAAAGACCACCTTGCTAGAGGATTTTAGATCCACAGATGTGAACCACCTTGTTAGAGGATTTACAAAAGGCTTTTTGGGCCTACCCGATTAAGGGCTTCAGACTTGTCAAAGATGTGAGTAATCAACAAGTGAGTGATCTAGAAAATAGCACAAATTGCTTGGTTAGATCCTTGATAGCTCATTCCTAATGCATTCTAGTATTAATTCAGTTTTCAACACATTCACACTCTACTTTCTCTCATAGACCTGAACTTCTCTTCTATATTCACACTTACAAAAACTCATCAACCATCTTAAACCCTAGCAACAACCGAAAACCCTAGACATGATGTCCTTATAAAGGAATCTAATTTCATGTCGGTCCAATAGGATTACAATACAATTTCCTAGGTTCAATGCATCTAGACATATTTGGTAACACAACACAAAAAGCATCGTCAAAGTGTTGGCACCACTAAACAATCGATGGATGGTAACTCATCATAGAGTATTACTAGCTCACACAAAATACTGGTTTAAGTAAAATACCGGTTGCCGTTTTGACAATAATGAAGATTGGGAAATATGAGTTGTGCTGCTTCGTTCCTTTGTACCGCTTGAGATCCTCGAACCACTTGGGGTCTTCATACTGCTTGAGATCGGTAAACACTTTCTGCAAAACATCGATAGTCTAAAGACTATATTACATCATACCAGTTGGAACAAATACCAGTTGAGATTTAACTCATACATACAAAAAGTGATCTCAAATCAAGTGTGTGTCCATCAATGACAATCACAGCATCAATCATCAAAAATGCCAACAATCACTGATGAGGAATCCAAGGGAGATGCTAATGAAGACATTGTTTTTGTAGCCATTAAAAAAGAGACATCTGATAAGAGGGCATTAGTTTCTCGCATGGATAATTTTGATGATTGGATTATTGATAGTGGTTGTTCACACCACATGACTAGTGACTGGAGCAAATTTATTTCCTTGAAATAATTTGATGGAGGAGTTGTGAGATTTGGTAATGACTCACCTTGCATGGTAAAAAATAAGGGAACTATTTCTCTTAATGTAAAGAGTAGTGCAGATGATGCCTAATAGGTTGAAGGATTAAAGCACAATCTTTTGAGTGTTGGTCAACTCAATGATAGAGGATATCCATTGGAGTTTAAGAATGGAATGTGCAAAATCTATGGGAGCAAAGGTGAACTGATTGAAAATGGCAAGCAGACTAAAGGTAAACTATTTCACCTGAATCCTAAAGTAAACAACTGTTTAATTGCTAAAGTAGATGATAGTTGGCTTTGGCATAGGAGATTTTGCAATATAAATTTTGATAACATTGTTAAAGTGAGTAAGTCCAAGACAGTGAGAGGTTTACCTCAGTTGGAAAAACCGATTAATGCTATGTGTAAGTAATGTCGGTTGGGAAAGATGACATCCTCAACTTTTAAGAGAAATATTTTTCAGTGGAATATTTGTTAGATTTGGTTCATATAGACCTCTGTGGACCAATAAGGACCAAAATTATTCAAGGTGACAGATATTTTACGATCTTCACTGATGATTTCTCAGGAATGATGTGGGTCACATTCTTGAAGGATAAAACAAAAGCATTTAGTAATTTCAAGGCATTCGGGGCCTTAGCTGAAAAGGAAAGTGGCAAGAAGATAAAGTCTCTGAGGATTAATCAAGGTGGTGAATTCACTTATGTGGAATTCACTAAATATTGTGAAGAAAATGGTATCAAACAACAAATTTCTACACCAAGGACACCACAACAAAATGGTATTGCAGAGAGGAACAACTAGTCAATTGTTGAAGCTACTAGAATCATGTTGATACAAGGAGGTGTAGCAAAACATTTATGGAGAGAAGTTGTCAGCACAACTGTCTACACTATGAACTGGATATTGGTAAAGAGAGGTAAGGATAAGACTCCTTATGAATACTCGTATGGTAGATCACCTAATGTCAGTTATTTTAAGATATTTGGTAGTAAATGCTTTATTAAGAGAGGTGACTATGTTAGCAAATTTGAGGCTAAAAGTGATGAAGATATATTTCTTGGTTACTCCACCAAGAGTAAGGCCTATAAATGTTATAGCAACTGGACACAAAGAGTTATTGAGAGTGTTGATGTTTGAGTGGATGAGTACCCTGAAGTCTCAGGGGAAACCAGTTTGGAGAAAAAGGATGAAGATCCTTGCATTTTGATTTTGGAACTAGAACCAGTGAAACCTGAAACCGGTAAAGAGAATGTTGGTGTACCAGTTCAACCGGTACAGGTAGATTTAGAAGAAGAAGATGATAATGAAGAAGTACTTGAAGATAATGATCATGTTATTCCAAGGTATGTGAGACTCAATCACAATCCTGACCAGATTATTGGAGATACGAATGTTGGAGTGTTAACCAGAAGAATAATTAGAGAGAATTCTTGCATGATCTCCACTATTGAGCCTAGAACTGCTAAGGAAGCATTTGGAGATGATCATTGGGTCAAAGCTATGGAGGAGGAGCATGATCAAATTGAGAAGAACAACACAGTGATCCGAGTACCCAAACTAGTGAATAAAAATGTGATAGGTACTAAATGGGTATTCAGGAATAAACTGAATGAAGATGGTGTAGTAGTTTGAAACAAAGATAGACTGGTTTGCAAAGGTTATGTACAAGAAGAAGGAGAAGACTATGGTGAGACTTTTGTACCAGTTACTAGACTGGAAGGTGTCAGGACTTTACTTGCATTTGCAGCATATAAGGGATTCAAAGTATATCAAATGGATGTGAAGTTGACATTTTTTAATGAAATATTGGAAGAAGAAGTATACATTGAGCAACCAGATTGTTATGCTTTGACTGATGAAAAGGACATGGTATGCAAATTGTACAAGGCATTATATGGGTTAAAGAAAGTACCCAGAGCATGGTATGAGAGGCTTCATTCACACCTGATGAAGATAGGTTTTTAGAGAACCGGTGAAGACAACAACATATATCTCAAATCTGAAGGAGAAAAGATACTGGTTAGTGAAGTGTTTGTGGATGATATCATATTTGGAGGTGATGACATGAGCAACGACTTTGCAAATGAGATGAAAAATGAGTTTGAAATGTCTCTAGTGGGAGAGATAAAAAAAATTCATAGGCTTGCAAATACAACAAGTGAAGAGTGGTATTTTCATCACATAGTCTAAATATGTGAAAGAGGTATTGAAGACATTTGGAATGAGTGACTCTAAACTAGTTGGGACACAACTGGTTACTATTTGTAAATTGTCTAAAGAAGATGAAGGCACATATTTTGATGAAAAGGTGTATAGGTCAATGATTAGGAAATTGTACTATGTTGTTCACAACAGACCAAATATAGTTCATGCAGTTGGTCTAGTTGCTAGATTTCAGAAGAATCCTAAGGAAACATATTTGATAGAAACCAAAGGATATTCAGATATTTGAAAGGTACTATTGACTATGGATTATGATATCCATATGTAAGTAACTTTGATTTGAAGGTGCATACAGATGCAGAATGGGCAGGTAATGTTGATGATAGGAAAAGAAAAACTGATGGAGCATTCTTTCTTGGAGGAAGACTTTTTCATGGAGTAGCAAAAAGAAGAGATGTATATCACAGTCTACTGCTGAAGCTGAGTATGTTGCAGCTTATATGAATTGTACCTAGGCTATTTGGATGAGGCACATTCTGGAGGATTCAAGTTGAAGATTTAAAAATTGGTAAAGATCTTATGTGACAATACCAGTGCCATAAATGTTTCGAAGAACCCTGTTTTGCATGCACGAACCAAGCATATTGAATTGAAGTATCATTTCTTGAGGGAAAAAGTGCAGATTAAAGATGTGATATTGGAGCATGTTTCTACCATGGAGCATCTTGTAGATATCTTTACTAAACCTCTTCCTAAGACTACTTTTGAGTATCTTAGAAGTCATCTAGGGGTTATACCCCTTCATGAGTTCAATTGAGGATGATGTAGATTACATCAGTCCCAGAGATACTTGCATAATTTTACAATAGGATTGGTGTAGAGTGGAGTTATTCCATAGGGGGAGCATTAAGTTGTAGGTTGATGATGTTTAACAGTGAAGTTTGACATTGCATGTTTTACTTTCACTTTGGCATTATTGTTAAAGGGGGAGAAGAACTATGTGATTATGGGGAAGAAGAATTGTATGATTGATAGAGAGAAGGTCTATAGCTAGTTACTAGTTGAAGACAAGGTGAATACATGGTAAAATCTAAACCAAGATTCCTATTCACAATCGTAACAATCAAGGGTATTGATAGTTGTATTGCCATCAATGCCAAAGGGGGAGATTGTTGGCATTTTCATGAAGATTTCATTGATAAAATGTTATGTTGTCATTGATGTCAATTATAACCATTAATGATGTTGTTATAATGTTGTTTTGTAACCGGTAGGAAGATCTAGTGAAGGGAACTGCAACTAGTACGTGAGTTTGTGGAGGAAACTGGTTTTACTATGAAATGGAGAGGTGAACTAGTAAACCCTAACCGATGGAGTTTGGTGAATCAGTTGTATTGGTTTATGATCTGATGATGAGCGGTAATGATTATGACACATATGCATGTTGTATGAGAAGAGTTTCAAATGGTTTTTGGTGCATAGAGATAACAGTTTTTATCTTGGGAATGAGCAATTTCATTGCATGTAATGTAAACCACGTGATGAGTTACATTGTTTGATGAAGTGGTGATCAAGGAGCGACCGAGGTTATCTTGAATGATGTGTAGTGATTGTTATGTAATCCAACGGTCATACTTGAGCCGATTTGTTTGTAATCTTTATGAGATAATTAGGTTTGTGATGTGTTACTGACCTATTGTTTTATTTATAAGGTCGATGAATTGTTTTGTTGAAGTGTTGGAAATTTGTAGTTGAGAGTGAGAGTGTAGTTTCCAAACTAGGTGATGTATTTGTAGTTTGTGTAAAGGAAGATAGGAGCATGAAAAGGATCTGAATGTTTTTTTTCCATGTCAAAATATTGTGTCAAGTGGTGAATGTTTTTATGGTTATGTTTACTATGGTTGAATTGCTTAACTTCTAAATCCACTTTGACATATTACATTAATCGGCAGCAATCTGAAATAAGGTTTTACTTATGTCAGCAAAGTATTTGAATGATTCAGTTAAATAGTTTGTGAGTTTTGGAGATGTTCTACTATTAGTCTATTATAATAGTCAACCAGTTTAACTTGTTAGTATTATTGCGTTTGAAGTTCAGTGTTTAAACTTGTTAGTTTAGAGTTTGCATTGAGAGGTTGATTTTGAGATTGGTGAAAGTTTATATTAGTTTTCTATCTACTGATTCACCACTCCCCCCTCTTAGTAGTTGACTGGATCCTTATTCTTTCATCTTACCATCATTCACCTTCTATCTTGGGAAAAGGTGTGTGTTCCTAAAAGGAATGGTGGAGCAGGCATTCAAAATTTTGAAGATAGGAATTTTTCTCTTGGTGCAAAGATAGTATGGAAACTTTATGAAAATTCCTCATCCATCTGGGCTTCTATTATCAGAGGCAAATATCTTGACTCCCACAAACCTGTAAGGATCTTCACTCTATCTAACCCCCCAAAGGATAAAAAATGTGGAATTTTATTATGAGCTGTAGAGAGCACATTCTACCAAATCTATCTTGGGTAGTGCATAATGGAAGACTTGCAAGATTTTGGGAGCATCCATGAAATAATTACTCGACCTTGATCAACATCTAGGGGTTATAGGACATCAAAATTTATTTGCAAAATGCTTGGGGCTGCACAATGAGGGATTATTTTAATGTCCTGTCTATCAAAGGCAAGATGAAAGAAAAATTGAAATCCTTTACACATTTACTAGTTCCCCAACTTTAAAAATAGAAACTTGCATCAGAAGTAGAGTGTGGTTTACTCCACTCCCTCACCAAGAAAGTTTACCTTCTGTTGGAATGATTGAGGTTTGCAAAAGGCTGGTGCTTTTGCGTGGCTTGCTTTAAAAGGGCGTATCTTGACTAGTGATAGATTGGATTTATTGAGAATAGCCCCTCCTTTCCAATGCATATTGTGAAATATAAACATTCAGACTTTAGATCATCTACTCTTACAGTGTGAAGTAGCTCAAGAATGTTGGAATTGTCTTCTCCACAAACTAGATTGGCCTTCCACCCTGTAGAAGTCAGTCTCAGAAGTCTTTGAAGCTTGGCCTAGACTTCATAAAGCGTCATCTTTTGCAGTCATTTGGGAAGTAGCCCCAGTAGTCTTGATCTAGAATATTTGGTGGGAAAGGAACAAATGTATTTCTAGAAAGGAGAAAAATAAGATATCAAATATGAAGCTCAAAATAGAGACAACAATATTAGAGGTTGTTAGTGCATACATAACTATTAAAAATAAATTAAATTCACTCTTCTCCTCTTGGGATGATAACATATTGAAAAAATGGAAATACATGAAGCTTCCATTCAAGGGGACTCTGATGTGCAAACATGAATTCAGAATCGACAGAAAAGAAATCAGATGGAAACCCCCCAATGATAGGTTTTCAAAACTGAACTTCGATGGTGTAGCTCGTGGGAACCTAGGAATTTTAGGAATTGGTTGTGTCATCAGAGATCAAGAGGGAAAAATCTTGGTAGCAGGTTATGGGAGGATCTCGAGTGGTACTAATAACATTGCAGAAGTAAAGGCACTCCTTCTCGGTATCAAATTAGCAATCAAATCTAAAGCCAACAATCTAATAATAGAAGGGGACTCTCAGAATATCATATATGCACTCCTGAAGCAACAAACTTCCAATTGGCAGTTAGACTACATCATTCAGGAAGAAAGAGAACTAATTACTTCTCTAGATTCTTATCAAATTGTGTACTATTATGGAGAAGCTAATAGGTTGGCAGATATTTTGGCAAATATGGGGTGTAAGAAAGAATAAAAAAGGTGGTGCTATCACAGAGGGAATTTCTCAAAATTAGATCACTAAGGGAGCAATCAGAGAGGGATTTGTTTCAAGTTTAATAATTTTCTCTTTAACCTTGTTTGGTGATGATTGCAAAAATGACATATTTGTGGTTTACTACTTATGGCTCAATTACTAATGTCTTTCAAAAAATTGGAAGGATTTCACATACCAAAATATCTAATCTCATAAGGGGCTCTGCCCCTGTGCACTATAAGATTGTTTGCATGAACCACCTCAATTTCCTCTCTTTTGGTAGAGTATAAATTTGTAGGCCGAAGTGCGATTACCGTTAGATCAATTTATTTTGTAAGTCAGATGGATACGACATCTGATAGGTACCATGAGGGCAATCAATCAAAGTAGTCCTTCACGCTAGTGGTGTATATAATTTAGAGATCTTCATCCATATTTCATGGCAAAGTCATTACATGGCTTAATAGTGCACATGAAAGGAGATTAAGTGGAAAAAGATTATCATAGGAATTGTACTTTGACAAGATGGTGTAGAGATCCTAAAATCATTAATAGAAAGCTTACACAAGCTGAGGATAAGCTTTGAAACAAACTAGGATTTACTCCCACACTTTTACTAAATTGGTGGCTTCAAGGGATAACAAACCAAAATAAATTATATGTCGATTATCTATGAATCTAGGGTAGAGATTATTGCATAGTACAATAACACCAAGTGAAGGTCATTCCAAGCTTTGGGTTTCAGTTTGATCACATGAACTTGTGGAATTCATAGGATTTCACACATGGGAAAGCTCTTGAAATATGAAGCCAAAGATAGGTTGGATATTTCTACAATCAGGCTTCTTGGGTCCTACAAATTGGCTGGTATTTTCATCAGTTCAATCCATTTATTTTCCATTAGTGGAAGGTTTTTGTTGAGGGTGGATTTTGTAGTAGTCCAAGGATTTTTGCGGTAAGGTTCGGGTGGGATTAGTGTGAGCTATTGGGCTCCAATTACTTCGTTAGTTCATGGCTTTCCATATTCAACTATAGGGGAGTCCCAATGAACCAATGTGGTTTGCATTTGTTCACCTGATCATCGTGTCAGATACTTTTGCCATTTCAAGTGGTACAATAGAATGGGTGGTAAGGAATGTTATTGGGGAAGAGTGGATAGCTTCAAACCCACTGGCTTTTCTAAACATCATGGCTTCCAAATTTGCAACTATTACTATGGACTTATCATAGTTGCGAGAGCTCACAAAGTTGGTAATGGGAGCTTATGCTCATTCTTTTGCTTATACTTGGGATGAATTGAATCTCCAACTAGACAAGTATGTTATGTTTAGTGGGGAGATATGACGGGGAAGCTTCTTGAAAAAGGATTATTTTATGTTTGATTCCACCTCTAGGGAAGTTTGCATCTCCTTCATTCATGGTATAAATTTCCCTTCCCCTCAACCCTTCCTTTCTTGGGTTCATCAGTTTGCACTGTTAATTGGAAAACCACTAATGTCAATAGTAGTAGCTAAGTTCACAGTAGTATGGATCTTGAGGGAGTTTGAAATGATTGACTTCTTTGGGCTTTCAATCTCCTTCCCACAATCAAGTGAAGCAACTTCTTCTCACAAATCAGGAACTGCACAATAGTTAGACTTCACAAAGTTTTGGTGGCTTACCATCCGACAAATTGTTTTTGTGTCCTACCAGTCGACAAAATCGAAATGATTAATGTCTTCTTATAGCCTTAAAGATGGAAATCTTCATTCTTTTTTATGGTGGTATGGTCGAGGCTTTTAAAGGAGGTTTAGTTGCAATAGGTTGATTTTTTGGTGGAGCATATTAGCAAAGCATAGGTTTTGATTATGGATGTCTTCAAAGATTCTAAGATTTTACTCCTAGAAATTGGTTGAAGGCAGATTTTGGTGGACAGCTCGAGTGTCTTGATGGAGATCGATGACCGATAATTAGCTTTTGGGAAGTGACAAATATTTTGATGGTTGGCTCATGTCAGTAGTGGTTGTGAATGGTATTTAGGCAGTTCATCCCTACTTTCTCATCTCAACTAGAGGTTGGTTGAATGGTTGGCTTCGAAATCTCTTTTTTGAGCATTTTATCAGAGCATGGAAGATTTTAATGGAGGGTGTAGTGACTTCGCCTTCTCAATAGGCAATTATAGATGTCAAGGAGGTGCTAAGGAATATTGTCTTTCTACTTGGATCATCCTACCTGGTCATATTTGTTTTGAGATGCCATTATCATGTGTTTTGGGCATTAATGTCCTCTCTTTCTTTCATTTTGAGGAAGATTTAGTAGCTTAGGGGTCAAATGTTTCTAGCATCCTAAAATGGAGGGTGTCTAATCTTCCCCTCATTTGTCTAATCCATATATATTGTAATCTCTTTTATCTTATAATTAATATATTATAGGCCTAGGCCTTTTGCTTAAAAGAAAACAAAAAAAAACTAATGCCTGATACAACTTCGGTTAAGCACCGATGTCTACTCTGTAATATAAAACCTTTCCAACCTTCATTGGAATAATGTGAATCTATTCACACATAATCCTTTCCCTGATAATGGAGACTTAACCATCCATAATCATCCTATATAAAATTACATGAATAAGTCACCTATAAATACAAATCATCAACCTTATTGACAAGGTTGGCTAAACCCTAAACCTATAAACCCATTATTACAAAAATTACATCACATGATATCACTGGACCAATATTATGATTTACATTACATAGAATGGACCTAAATCAAGTAACCAAATAATTATATCAGTCGGGAATTCTGCTTAGACCAAAATCCACCATGCTTCACTGGCTAGTAGAAACCCTTAGTGAAGTAATAGAAAGTTTAACTGAATCCAAATAGAACCACCATAACAGCATGCCATCCAATGCAAAGTAATCAAATTCTTAGGATATGATCAAGAAGAACCAACAACATGATAGAAACTGATCCCATAAGCCAAACCCAAAATCCACTGACCAAGTCACCAAGTAATGCATACATGTAAAGCTAAACGGGAACGCTAGACAAGTCGGCAAAGCCAAAACCTAGTTGGGTACCAGTAGATACCAAAAGCGATAAACAAATCATGAACCACCAAAATATAGCAAGAATATAACCATCTAGAATAAGCATCCAAAACCAATTCCAGAGATCTGATCATACCGGATCAAAATCATAGCTGAAACCAAGAAGATCACCAAGACTAATTGGGATAGATTCAACCAAGATACAATGTTGACATCAATGACAACACTTAACCAAATCCAACATATTCCCAACAATTCAATCATGGGACAGTGAATCTTAATTGATATTTTACATCCTTATTGCTTTTATTGTGTTATTTCATTGGTTTGTATTTTGAATTGCTTGAATAGTTAAGGAATTCATGATTTTCCTTGTTTCCTATTAAGCAATGACGATTTTAAGCATACAACAATTACCATTACTCCTAGAGCTAATATTATTTATTTATTTATTGGTAGGTAATAGGCCGAAGCCACAGTATTTTGAATTATTATTATTATAATGTTTGATTAGTTTGACCCTAGACCTTCCCCATTTTTATGGAAGACCAAGAGTCACAACTTAGAATTCATTTTAGATGTCCCTATTGGGAGTTGAACTTGGGTCTCCATAGTGAGAACCCAGTGTTTTAACCAATTAAGCTCAACCCCTTGGACAAAGCTAAGATTATTTATTTATTCCATATACTTTCCTAATTTAGTAAATCTATCAACACATTTATCATTTCCAACTACATATGAATTAGTCTAGGTTGATTCCTACTATTTGTATGCATTTTCTTTAATTAGCTTAGATGAACATAATGGTTAATTTATTGCAATGTGCAGATCACCCAACATAATACAACTTGTTGGCTAGTGAAAATCAGGCAATCTCCATGGGCCCCTAGCATAACACGAATTGCTAGTTGTTGGACCATAGACCCTTGTCTTGTCACAAATTGGTGTAGGCTCTCGTCTCTTTCTATAAGTCCACTTGTGCTTTTGCAATAATATTTTGAGAATGATACTAGTGGTTGGGACAACCTCTTACATCAAGGTCCCTTCACCTAGTTGAGTTGGAACCTTTTGTTTACTCTAGTACTAACATTGTTTTCTATGTATATATATAAAATTGAATGTTTTGTGCAGAATGATAGGATTTTTATCTTAGGGGTTTGTGCATCCCTCAACACACTATCATCCTATCCCTAGTTTACCTTTCTCTCAGTTGGTTGATCTCTATATCTCTATGCTATTGCAAGCATGAGCATAAGTTCATACTCCTACTACAATGGGGGCTAAATGTAGTGTAGTAAATTGTAACCCTTTACAATTTCACACTCTATTTTGGCCTTGACCTATCGTAATATGATTGTATGATAATGTTGAGATTAGATCCTATGTTTTGGATCCTAATACTCTACCACCTCCTTCTTCAGTCTCTATTTGAGAAGGCTAGGGGCAAAAATTCAAACATGTTCAAGTGTTGGCCTCTGTCATTTGTGACCTTATCTTGATATTTTCATTTAAACATTGGATGTAATCCAAAATTTGTAAATACTTTGTAAACCCTATATAAAACAATTATTGTATTCACAAGCTAGAATTTTCATGTTCTAAGAACACGTATTCCCTCAATTTAAGAGTAGATCTGTATATAAGGGGTAGAAAGCTATAGTGATCTATCTTCAAGCATAATATCATGATTAATTTTGTTACGTGTTTTACCATATTATTTTATCAATAGTTAGAGGATTTGTCTAAAGAGTATTGGGTCACCACAATTATCAATCCTAATGTGTAATCTTGTCAATTCATTATTTCAATTGATTTATCCTCTATCTTATTGGCTTGATGATGATTGTAATAAATTCATCATATGTTGTCTTTGATGAAACACATACACACATGCATGTTCATATTGTCTACCAGTGTAACTTCAAAGTTGTTTACACTACAACCAGTATACTAGAGGTTTATATCTAACTGGTACTTGGTAACAACCAGTATATGCATGGAGACAACCAGTGGTTATACATAACTCGACATCAACATGAACATCCAATGAAGATTATCATAGGAGCATCAAGGATAAGCGGTTTATATGATTAACTCCAACCGGTAATGATTGTTTCAATCAGTATTCATTGATTGTGTGATGAGTTATCCTTACCGACAAGTTTTGGTGGTATTTTTTGTGATGAGTTATGATCACTTGACTAGATACACTGCACCTAGGTAATTGTGTTATGATTTATAGAGGCCGACATGAAATCTAAATGTCTATATATTGACATCAAAATGAATTATTTTGTATGAGTGAAAGTGATATGTTATGTGTGAAGGAAGAAGTGTTAAGTCACATAGTATGCTGGTAAGAAGTGTTACGTGCACAGACCAAGATCTATACAAGCAAGTTGTGCTACTACTAGATCACATCACCTATTGTTTTCTAATCACTGCAACAGTCAAATCCCCTAACTGGGTAAGCTCTAACAAACTTCATTGTTCAAATCCTCTAACCAGGTGATCCATTAGTTTGGATTCAAAAATCCTCCACCGAGGTTACTCCTTACAGGGTACTACCTTTCACAGGGTATAGCTTTTAACTAAGCTTTGGGATCTTTAACAAGATTCACTCCTAGTAGAGCATTTATAGACCCTAACCAGTCAGTTATCTATTACTGCAGATAGTTAACTTGTGAGTCCCATCTCACCTTGGTTTTTACCTATTTGGGTTTTCCATGTATAAACACTCGTGTTATGGTGAATGTTTTTCTTATTGTGGATGTTGTTATATCATTTTTGATTGCATGCATATTGTTTAACTATTAGTTCCTTATACTCCAAAATTGTTGTATTCAGTGTTGGTAAAAGTGTGTTAATATGTTCAGTGCACTTTTTTATTGTCTCCTTAAATAATTTTTCCTTTTCTTTTTCCATTTTCTCTTTGAACGTATCCTCATTTACCTTATCAATTGTTATTACATTTCCAACAATAAATTTAGATAATGTGTCTAACTGTCCTAAAGAATCCTTTACATTATCTACATTGCATTTTGGTGCAATCATATGAAGAATAGGTATTGTGTCATCAATTTCCTTATAGGCCAATGCATTACAATCATTTATATTCTTAATTGAGTCTAGAAGTACCTCTATCACATTAGTAGGTCTGAATTCGAATGTCTGACCAACTGCCTTTATAGTTTCAATGCTTCCAAAATTTGTTACCAATTTGCTTGTATGAACCTCTGGTGGATCAGTCTAAGTTTGTGCTTCAACCTATAGTGGTTTGGGTTTCTCAGTGACTATCGGTTTCACTATCTCAACATGTACCTATGCCTCTACCAGTTTCTCAATTGGTTTCTCTGTGTTATCAACTATCAGTATCTCTATCTCTGTTAGTTTCATAGTACCAGCATCTATACTACCAGTATTTATTCTACTGTCCAAAGGTTGCTCTATATTCTCTGTATGCACTTCAACCTCAACATTTTCTATTGGTTGCTCAATAATGTTTCCACTGTTAGCAATATCATCCTATACCTCTATGTTGTCCTTGTCCAAAATAATGTTCACTTCATGAGTATAAACATTCATGGTGAATAGAATTTCTGATTCAGGGTTAGTGTCATCATGTGTTATGTCCATATTTTCAGTAGCCAGTGTATCAACAATATGTGCTAGTGTAGTATCCAAGGGTGGTGGTACCTTGTCAGTTATTTTGATGTTTGTTATTCCATTAACTTTACCTTTCCCTTTGTCCTTGTCCTTTTGATATACTTTGAATGTTTTCTTGGGTCACTTTAATTCTTCCTATTTTTCCTCTTCTACAAAAAAGATCCCATTTGTCAGTTGTTTCCTCTGCAATTTTATTAACTCTACCAGCCATTAAGCTCACTTGTCAGTGACCACTAGCAAAAACTGATCTATTAGCTTCACAAGTTAATTCATCAATCTCCTCTTTGGAGTTAAGTGGATTTACAGCTAGAAGTTTTTCAACCTTAAGTTTCTTGTCCAACTCCATTACTGCAATCCTCTTTGCATCTAACCTTCTATATAGATCATTTGGTAAATCATCTACAACTTCAATTAACACTTTCTTGTAAATGTCCAGATGTAGAATAATGTTGCTTTCAACACTTTCCTTTTCAGAATCAGTGAAAGTGTTATACAACTTGCTCACATTTGCCAAGTTATAGTCATCAGTGATCTCATTTAGTAAGTTATCCAAAGGTGGTATAACTTGTTTCTATTTCTTCTTGGGTGTTAACTTCTTTTCTTCTTGTCTTGTCGCTTGTTGCTTCTTTCTCAAAGTTCTTGTTTTCTTGGGTGGAGGAGAGGTTACTGGTGAAGGTTTTCTCTTCCTATCAACTCTCTTAAATTCAAAAGGTATATCACTATCAGATGATGTGCCAACCGGTGAGATATGTGCCTCCGGTTGCAATCCTTCTAGTTCACTTTCCTTTATTCCAATAAGGTTCATAACATTTTCTTTTATTTCCTTTACTTGTTTTGATGCACTCCTTATGTACTTTTCTCTTTTCTTCCTTTGTTTCATTGTTTGTACATCACTCTCAATTATTTATGCACTACCAAACACTTTTTCCATTGGTTCTCTAGGTGCTTCTAATAGGGATTTATCATAAGTCTCAATAATATTCACATCAGCCTCATACCCCATTTTAGTTACCCATACAGTTCTAGGAAGAACTGCTTCCATCCATATTACATCTTTCTTAATCACAAAACAAATTTCCTTATCATATTTATCTACTATACTTTGTGGTAGTCTCTCTCTTGTTTTCATTTTGACTTGGAAGGCTTTGAAATATTCAGTTATATTGTTTTCCCTAGCAGTACCCATGCTGGTGAAGGCTTCTTGCAATTGTTTGCCTACTGATATGTCATATCCAAAATCTTTATTTCCAATATCAGGAACTTGTTTTGAAAAATACAACATAAGGCATACCAAAAGATTACCAAAACGAAATGTCCCTTTGTTGTCTCCTTTTATCTTTTTCAAATTATCTTCTAGTTTATTCTTCAGCCATTCACACACATCTATTTTTGCATTGTTATTTACCATATCATAAGCACTTTTAATGCAAAGACTAGAAACTGAGTTAAGTCGGTTTGCATGTGTGGTCTTATAGCCTAAAATCATACTTATGAATCTCACATTGATATCCTTGATGTCATTTACTCTCAGAGATCTACTATCAAATGTTGCTCCTATTAAGGTCATGACTGTGTTGTTAGGTACATTCTTTGTCTTGTCTTTTCTACTGCCAGTAGAGGGTAAACCTGTCACTACCCTAATTGCTTGTCGAGTGAATTTGCAAACTGAATCTAACCAAAGAAATTCTCCATGTGCCCTACTTTGGACAATTCTCACTACCTCCTCCAAAAATTCAGGGATGTTCAAGATTTCTACAAAACCTAAAGTTTCAATAATCTTGTGCTCGGGTTTGACATTTCCATTTTCATCACAAATTATGGTTTTAAACATCTTTAATACTTCCACAGAACCTAATTCTTCAATATTGCAGTGAATATAAATCCTAGGGTCTTCAGCATAAGCTACACCTTTAGGAATTTTTGAGAATGTGCCTATGGAATCATCTTGCTTAGCTATCTCAAGAATAATTTTGAAAACGGGCCTAGGGCGTTTAACAATTTCCATAACAGTAGGGTTTGCAATAAATTTGGGAGCAAAAGAGGAAGCCATTTGAAAAATACCTTAAGAAGTTTGATAATGTTTGAGTGCTTGAAATAAATTGCTTCGCTTCTTCGCCTTGAATGCCTTCACTCAAATTTTTGCACTCTCTGCTAGTTTGAATGCTCAGTGATTCAAAAATAAAGGAGAACTGATGATTTATAATGAAATTTCATTCAACAACCACAATAAATGCTCACTGGTTAAGTGAAAACTTAACATATCTTCCATTAAAGAAGAAATCTATCTTCTCACCATCTACCAAGGGTAATCTACCCTATGTTCAACTTGTTGCAATACCCCCAAAGGGTTACTTCTCAGTTGGATGAAGAATTTCCTACCAGTGGAGTAAAACTCTATTCTACCGGTGAATAAATAATCTCATCAACATTCTAATCTATCTTTCTAATCCATTGTCTTGAAAATTATTGCTTTACCTCATCAACCTTTTCTTTGTCTTTCAAACTGGGTCCTTTATTATTTGCCAGTGAAGTCTTGCTTCTACAAAATTTTGCAATATGTCCAATTTTGTTATAAGCATAACAAGTCACATTATTCTTCTGAATAGCCTTTCCATATCCTATGTCAGTTTATGTTCTGCATTGATTACATAAGTGCCCAAATCTTCCACAAACATAACATCTCACATTCATTCTGTAGTTTTCTGAATTATGACCAACTTTGTTGCATTTGGAACATTGACTGGTGGGTGCATTAATGTTCTAATTGTTTCTAGATCTACACTGATTTTCTCTATTACCATACTTGTTATAGTTAAAGCATTTCCCATTAAATTCGTAAGCATTAGGTTGTCTTGCCAGTTTACTATGATCATGATTGTTTGCAGTACCAGAACTTTCACCAATTTCAAATCCAGGTCCATTAGTATCTCCATTAGGTTTCTGACTTTTTAGCATATCATTAAGTTCTTCTGATCTTTTCTTGAATTTCTCTTTGTGTTGATTTGTAGTAGCTAGCTCATTTTCTAGAATTCTCATTTGTCTCATAAGTTTAGTTTTATCATGTTGCATGTGAATCAGATCTATCTTTAACATATCATTTTCATGACTGAGTCTTAGATTTTCATTACCAACATCATTGAGTCTCCTAGTCAAGTCATCTTCATTCTTCTTCTTGTCTTCAATGCCTTTACAAAATCTCATAGTCATATCTTCCATTTCATTTCTCATAGTAATGTTTTCTTGCCTCATCTTGTTCACAAGGTCATTAAGAGTTTCCTTTTCATCATTGTCATTTTGCATCTTCTCCTGAAGTTCTTTTCTTTTATTTCTAGCAATAGTAAGATTCTCCTGAAGTCCTTGAATGAATTCTTGTGCAGTCCTCAGATCATCTTCAAGTTTGATATTCTTGAACTTCTCTAAATCATAGTCTACAAGAGCTCCTTCCAATTTCTTTCTTAATTTATCCATTTGTACCAGTATGAGACTCTTCCTCAAGCTGTTAGGATTTTGAAAATAGAGGACTAGGCTTTGATACCAATTGTTAGGATTAATGATAGTCCCAAAGATACTGAGAGGGGGGGGTGAATCAGTATCTAACCGATGAACATAATATTTAACCTTATTAAGTATTTTGCATTCCAAAACAATGTACCAGTATATAAGAATTAATGCAATAAATAGGAACAATAAAGATAGTATAGAAAACACACCATAACACAAGATGTTTAATGAGGAAACCCAGTGTGGGAAAAACCTTGGTGGAATTTGTGATCCACAATATTCCCTCACTGGCCAATGAATAAATATTACTTACAATGAGGGGCCTGCACATGCAGGAAGGCCAACTGCCTAGAGCTCACTGCTCAATCTACTAAATAGAAGTCTCACTGACTTACAAAATGGATTATGAAAATCCAATACAATGTGCTGCTTCAAATAAGCATAAACTATGTGAGGTTCAATACTAGTTTAAGCTCATACTATAACCATAAACCTTATACAGGATCTGCCCTTATTATTCGCTCATTCCTATCTCATATCCTATCTTCTATCCTCTATATCAAACTGATTTACAAGATCTCATACATATATGAGTTTATTACAATAGGCTATGTCGGCTTTACAAAAGATAATTACAATAAATAAAAGTTTATTCCTATCGGTTGGGGTGTCGGTATGCATTGTTGTCGCTGCTGGTGTCGGTGCCTACCGGTGGTTTACCATATGAATGTCGAGTGGTTTCCAGAAGGTTGCCAGTAGGTTGCTGGTAGGTTGCCATCAATGACAACGCCATCATTTCTCACTAGTGTGTAAAATGACAACGTTAACAAACTTGTTAAGTTCATCTATCGGTTAGTGTTTAAAGTAGTATTATTTTTGGTGTCACTGATTCACCTCCCCCTCTTAGTTCTTTACAAGTCTTTCAATTGGTATCAGAAGCTAACTTCCTTAAAGCCTAATCGCTTGGAAGGAATCCCTAAAGCTACCATGGGGAATATGAGCTACTTTGAGATGGCTAGAGAGCTTGAGGCTAGTAGGAATGAGATTGAAACCCTAAGGGTCAAACTGAAAGCTTCTCAAGTCAAAAGAAGAGAGCTAACTGTAGACACCTAAAACTGTCATCTCTAATTAAATAAATATCTTTATTTATTTAATTATTTTAGCCTAATTCTTCTATTAATTAAATAAATCTTTATTTATTTAATTAATTCATTTATCCTCTTCTAGCCTTATTTCTCATTTAAATAAATATTTATTTATTTAAATTATCCTTTTTCCTAAATTAAATAAATATCTTATTTATTTAATTGATCCCACTTCTTCTATTAATTAAATAAATCTTTATTTATTTAATTAATTCATTAACCTTTTTTACCTATGACACATGCCATTCATCTCTTAATTCCTACACTACCTACCCTCTTATTATTTTATTATTTCTTTTACCTACCCTCTAATCATAGCCAACCATTTATCTTTTACACCTCTTAATCTTATCCCTCCATTTCTTATAGCGTCTTCTATATAAGGAGATGCTTCCTTCATTATCAACCCTAATCAATCATTCTAATCAATATATGAATCCTAATCAATTGATTACCCTCACTATGCATTCAACCACGACTACACTTTCAAACTTGCATATGCAATCAAGCCTACTTGCAACCACATTTCTATTCTTTGTTGAGCTCTTGTGCACACATAAAATCTGAGAGCAAATATATCAAGCAAGATCAATGGAGATAGGAGGAATGGAGATCCAAAACCCTATTGGACATGTGATGGTATAATCTTTGTAATTTCATTTGATTTGCATTGTCTTAGGTAATCTTCATATGTTATGGTGGATCTTTGTTGTTGTTAGGCTAGGGTTTTGTGGTTGAATTCATTTAGTCTTTCAATATTGTTGTATCCATTTTCACCATAAACATTTTGGCACGCCCCGTGGGACATGGATTTTTGTTAGATTTTTTTTTTTTTGCAGATTTTTCTAACCTATATTGTTGTTTTGTAAAACAATTTGGAGAATAACCTTGTGCAGCTAGGGTTTTGGACACAAAATCAAGATCTTGGAGAGATTTGATCATATCTCACAAACGGCGTAGAAATTTTGTACCAAATTGTTTTTGCAGGTTAAAGAACGTATCAGGAGCTCTCAATCCAAAATTCAGAATTTTTAGAGCACATTTTCATTTTCTATGATTTTTCATAAAAAATTAATTTTTAGAGCAAATGAGAGAATTTTTTGGATTTTCTTATATTTTTGGAAATCTCTAATAATTATATAGATGATCTATTCTTTGTGATTTTAATTTTGATGCAAAATATTTCCCTAAAAATTGGATCTTTAAAAATTAGGGGTTTTCCTTATTTTGATTAGATCTCACAAACGGCTTCTAATTTTTGCATCAAATTTTTTCTACAAGTCAAGAAAAGTATAAAAAATATTCAATAAAAATTTCCAATTTTTTGAATCAAATTTTTATTTTATATGAATTCTGTATGATTTTTCATAAAAAATTAATTTGAGAGCAAATTAGAGAATTGTTTGGATTTTCTTACATTTTTGGAAATCTCTTAGAATTATACATAGGATCTATTCTTTGTGATTTTAAATTTGATGCAAAATAATTCCTCAAAAATCAGATCTTTGAAAATTAGAGTTTTGCATTATTTTACTCATATCTCACAAACTCTTTGGATTCATTGCAAAAATGTTTTTATGCAAGTTGGGAAGACCATTAGGACTCGCCAGTAAAAATTTTAGATTTTTTAGATCAATTTTTCATTTTATATAAATTTTTTATGATTTTTCATAAAAAAAAATTTTTGGAGCAAATTAACAATTTTTTTGGATTTTCTTACATTTCTGGAAATCTCTTGAAATTTTATAGGTGGTCTTTTTTTATGATGAATAAAATCTTTGAATTGGTCAACAAAATGCATTGTTGAAGGCCCCTATTTCACAAAGTCTTTTGGATCTAAAATTTACCTAACTTGTGTGCTTGCAGGAAGGGGTGATCATTTGAAACAATCCAAACTACTAACAAATCTTTGTTTTAGGACCTTGGCAAGGGTTTTTGATCTTTATTGTGTGCCTTGTTCTCATAGACTAGAAAACACTTCAATTGGTGCACTAAAATTGTACCATTGTCTTTTGTGTCTTGAGCAATAGACTCTTTTTGTTTCATCTTTAGAGGGCCTGTCTCCCCATGTGGTCATTAGGACTACTAGTGAGGAGAGAACGACCCAAGTGGTAGTGAGAAAAACCCACCTCTTCTGAACCACTATAAACAACTATATTCATGGTGAAAACTATGGATAACGTGTGCTGATTAGTTCATACCGACACTATGTCTCCCCATAAACCTGTTTGATCAAATTTATTTGATCAGTTGTAGGGCGTAACCCCTACCAGTTGGGAGCCTTCTATATTTACAGAGATGAAAGTGCCACATGTATGGCCACACGAGTGGATGCATTTACTAGCACCTTTTTTTTTTAGAAGCCAAAATCCTTCTAGTTGTTGGGGTAGGAGGTTGGACCTTTGGTAGTGGCCCACACACATACGGTTCTTAGTAGAGATACAAAGTTCACCACGGGGAGTTTTCGTGGGGACTAATGCTTGGCTGCCCCAAGAAGTGAGTGTCGAGGGTGGAGCCAGTGGGGTCAAGCATCTAAGTATCCGCTCTAAATAGCGTAGCCTCGGGGGAAACTCCATGTGGGATCAACAACTATTGTCCTGGCCAACCATAAGAATTGTGCTTGTCTTATTTTGAACTATCAAACATTCAAGACCAAACATTAAAACATTGTGTCTTTTGTGTCTTCAAGTGTATGTAAAACATTCTTACATCAAACAATGCACTTTTCTTGGAGTCATTTTGAGTCTAAACACTTGCAAACATTGAGTCCTCATCAACATTGTGTCGTCTTGTCATGAAAAATAGTCAAACATTCAGATTTGGTCACAACAAACAATTTCACAAATGGGAAAAATTTACAGTCCAACAAATAAGAGCAATTAGTTTCAAAATTCTTGAGCTTCCTAAGCTATCTCTTCAGGTTTACATCTAGCATTCAACCTATCTTTGGGTCTCACAGAGTCCATCATTGCTTTACACCTTACATTACATTTACATTTGTCTAAACTTGAGTGAAAAGGTCACTTGCTTGTCCTTATCATACTTTGTCAACACACTACATACAACAACATTTTGCTAAGTGGTCCCTCATCAAGGTCTATCACCTTTGGGTCTTATTTGGTCTTACGTAGAGTCAAGGTCAACTTACCTCATCAAGAGAAACTATCCTCTCTTTGGAAGTCACACCTACTCTACTACATACATACTTGGTCTTACATTTTGGACATTGCAAGTAAACCTCGGATTCATTTACATTCCATCGAACTCTTGGTCTTCCATACTCTTTTCCATTTTCATCTAGTCTCACACATCTTGGTCAATACCTAGTTCATGGTTGAAACCCATTCCCAAAAATCTAGGAGAGAAGCTAAAGAGGCTCAAGAGTCCACAAACATGAGTTCCTATGAGTTTGACAATGATATCTTTTTCAATTCTGATCATACTACATTACCTGACATGGATGCCTATAGAAACATTCCAAATGTTGAGCACATGGACACTACAAACAAAAATGATACACACAATGACAATATGGACAACATTTCAATACATTCAGCAAAAGTGGAAGACTCCATTATGGATCCCCATTTCAATCAATTGGTTGAGGAAATAATGAGGAGGGATAGACAATATTTCTTACAAATGATGGCACAAAGTGGAGCCAAGCTACCTCATGATTTTGACATGTCTCAAATAATAGAAAATCGACCTTTGCAACAACCTCACTCCAACATGGATCAAAGGAGGCCTGATAGTGGAGGCAATAAGGACCACATGTGGTGCCTGAATCATCATCATCTTTGTTTCAAAAACCAGAGGTCCCTTACACACATGGTCAAGCATATGATACTCACCTTCGCAGACCAATATGGAAGTCTTATATAGAGAAATATGCTTAATCACATACCAATGCTAAGGACCTACCACCAAAGCAATTGGATATTCAAAGGCATGCTCAAAATTTGGACACAAGGAAACCCCGTGTCAAATTTGGGGGCAACACACTAGAACAAACTCATGACATTCCTGTAGAGTATGGTATACATGGACAAAGCAGATATTATGTTCCTCAACATGACTCTATACCAAGTGGTCCATATATGCATCATCATTATAGACCTCCTCCATATGAACATGTGTATGATCAATATTATCCATATATGCAACATGCTCCTCCACACATTGGTTCAGGAATGGGATATGGTCCAAGAAGTCAAACTCCACCTAAGAACAATTTGGAACAAAAAATCAAGGACTTACAAAAGAAAATGGAGGACATAAATACACCGGAGCCAACATACACAATGAGGGACATATGTCCCTATCCATTTGACAAAAGCATTCCAATGCCTCCATTTCCTACACACTTTGTGGCACCTAAGTTTGATAGGTATAGAGGCAAAGGGGATCCTAAGGCACATATAAGACAATTTTTCATAGCTTGCATTGAGGTAGCAGTAGAAGAGACATATTTGATGAGATTATTTCCACAAAGTTTAGGTGATCAAGCTATGGAATGGTTCTCCCAACTTCCACCTGGAATTAAGTCATGGAGTGACTTAGCAGAGGCATTTATTCAACATTTCTCCTACAAAATAGAGATAGACATATCAATCACTACTTTGTGCAACATGAAGAAAAGGGATGGAGAATATTTTTCATCATTTTTACAAAGATGGAGGAATCTAGCCAGCAGATGCTCTTGTGAAATTCCATTGAAACAAATGGTAGAGATGTTCACCCAGAATGTTAACAAGGACATTGGTTATGACTTGAGGAAAGCTTGTTTGTCCACCTTCAAGGACGTCATTGAAAAAGGCTTAGCAACAAAGAAGGTCCTAATTGAACAAGGAGTCATTAAGATATTCAAAGAAAACAAAGAGGAGTTTAAAGGAAAAGATAAGCCAAGATTTTGGAACAAAAACAAGAACACAGTCAATGATGGTGTTGTTGATGCCAATACAGTATGACCCAAAATCATTTTTTCTGGATCAATCTCTACAAACAATCAAGTGAATACTCAAACAACTTCTAGATCACGAAGGAAGTACACCCCATTGGGACAACCAGTTGAGTTAGTTTTCATGAAACTAGTGGCAAACAAAGTAATCACTATTCTAGATTTTCCTCCATATGAATCAAAGGTTAAACCAAATTGGTGGAATGATGATGAGTATTGTGAATTTTATAAAAGCAAGGGACATAAAACAGGAAATTGGCATTGACTGAAGAACATCATACAAGATCTCATTGATAGAGGTGACATTGATATTGAAGGACACTCATCCAATCAAGAACATGAGATGTTTAAGGAACCATTCCCAAAACATGACAAGGGAAAAGCTAAAGCCATAGATGATTAGACCAACTATACCAGGGCATCTTATAACTATGATTCAACTGTCAATCACATTTCGATGGACAATTATGTCTTTACCATTATGATCAAGGACAAAACGCCTGAGAATTCTACCCAAAGACCCAAAATTGTCCTAAAAGGCATTGGATCTTCTTCCGAACCTACCTCTGAATGTCATGTTACAACCCATCAAGGTAAATTCACTTTGCAAGGTGCTCCAGCCAAAAACATCGCTTCCTTATCAACCAAGCCTGAGTATGACCTTGTAGAACAGTTAGGGAAGACACCTGCGCTCATCTCCAT
This sequence comes from Cryptomeria japonica, assembly GCF_030272615.1. Taxonomy (NCBI): domain Eukaryota; kingdom Viridiplantae; phylum Streptophyta; class Pinopsida; order Cupressales; family Cupressaceae; genus Cryptomeria; species Cryptomeria japonica. Next base: position 66,352,066 of record NC_081411.1, on the reverse strand, counting down.
CCTTGAGCTCCTACGCATATCCCCCACACATAAAGCCATTCTTGACAAAATCTTGAGAGAAACTGTTGTTCCTATTGATCTGAACATGGACCAGTTTCAAGCCATGGTGGGATACCTTTCTGTTCCACACTCCCTTACATTCACAAAAGCCAATGATACCTTCATAAGTCATCCACATAATGCACCATTACACATTGAAGCCTTCATACACAAATATAGAATAAAATGAGTCCTGATAGATGGAGGAGCAGGTCTAAACATTTATACATTGAGCACTATTAAACAATTGGGATATTCTGAAAAGGCTATGAATTCTACAAATAAAATTACCATCAAGGCATATGATGATGAAGAGCGCTCATCCAAGGGCACAATCACCTTACCTCTCAGAGCTGGGCTAGTTACAAAAGATGTGGTTTGTCAAGTCCTAGACCTGGATCTCACATATAATATTTTTCTAGGGCGTCCATGGATTCATGAGATGAGCACAGTCCCATCTACATATCATCGATGTATCAAGTTTCCTCACAATGGAGTTGAAGTGACTATCAAAGCTGACCCAAATCCATTCATATATTGAAACAATTTGTGACCCAGATCAGAAATAACAATCCTAGCCAATAGAGAAGTAATTCCTTCATCAGCATATGTGGATCTAGAATCCTTGAAAGATTCTACATCAAAACAAGAAGAGATCAAAGAAAAGTTCAAGTTTAAAGACATGGGATGTGGTGAGTATATCTTTCATGTTGATCAACTCCCACTATCTCCTAAGGTATTCAGTCAACAAGAACAACCTACAAACAATTTGCAATGTCAAGGAATTGGGTGTGAACCACCTAGTGTTGTGGCTACTAAGTCTGAATGCAAATCTCCTCTAGTGGTGCAAGCACCTCTTCATATCAATAGTCCTAAGAGTGGTTCTAGCAAAGAATCTATTGAGCATATCGCCAACCCTCTTGAGAACTCACATAGCCTTACCATTTCATCCACTCATTCCATTTCTACTCCACTTCTAGACTTGGATCAACAAGAATTACAAAAGCCCTTACTAATTGGGGATGAAAAATCAAGCTATGAAAAGAAAAATCTAAAAGTCAAAAATAAAGAAAAGTCCTTTAGTCCAAATCAAAATCAAAAGCTATTGGACTCTACAAAAAGCAAACTCAAGGATAAAAATCCTATGAAAGAAAAGGAACAAGAGTTGATCTCCCCTAATACCAAAATAACTGGGGGCAAAAATTCTAAAATTTCAAGTGAAAAAGAATACTTGTTGATCCTAAGTCTCCATCATACTATCCTACTTTCACTTCTTTTCACAATCATAAGCCTTCATTCCTCATCCACTTGTTCCATACATATATTCCCTTCTGGCAATACATCATGGACCTTTAATGGAGCTTCCTCAAGGGACTTTGTTATCAGGGATGCCCAAACTTCTTTAGGTGACACGCATATGGGCAAATGTAGTCCACACATTAGTAATTCTATCTCAGTTCCTTTATCAAGGAAGACAGTCACTCGAGCTACACATCATTCAGTTAAGGAACAATGCAGTTACAATCACAAGACAAAGCCTCATACATTTGAGGTGGGTGGCTTAGTTCTCAAAGAAAATCCTTAAAATCAGCAAGATAGAGAGAAGAAGGGAAAGTTCAAACTAAATTGGCTTGGTCCTTACATCATCACAACAGTCTATGGATCTGGTGTATATCAGCTCTCAACCACAGAGGGTGAACATTTAGAGGATCCTATCAACAACATGCACCTTCGCAGGTACAAAAAAATTAAAAAATTAAAAAAATAAAGAAAAAACATTTTTTCCAATGGTGAAAACCACTTTGGTGGCTCCCTGGGCAAGTACCATGGTGAAAACTGGGTCACCGACACCATGTGTAGAGACATTGCTCCTCCCTCCTTTAGGATTCACTTGCATCCTTTCACTTTGCACACACTCACAACCTATTTGTTCATAATAAACTTACCCATTCCCATCATGGCTTGTTATTGATCTACCCAAGATTGGTTCACCATTCATAATAAACCTCCCTTTTCACCCCTTTCCATTCATAATAAATTAGATCCTATCTGTTGCTAAGGCAAATCCTACATCTAGTGATGGGTGTGGAACTAAGAGCATCACATGTTTTGAGGAGTACAGTTTCTTCCAGCTTCCTTCGGTCTATTTGCGCACAATCCGCAATAAAGTTCTGTCTTCTTCGCAATAAAGTATCGGTTTCATGGATTCAGTTAGTTTCAGATGAGACACAATAGCAACAATGGGCTTTAGCAAATCAAATCTTTCAATAGACTCAGACAACATATGGTTCAGTGCTATCTATCCTTTTTGTGAAAGTAAACATTGTGACCACAATCAAATAAGACTTATACATGTGACAAGAAACACTAAACTTGAGGACTACAGTGGATGTTGGTGTCGAGTCTTGGTTTTCTTTTGATTTTTATCTTTTTTTGGTGACATGTCTTTTAGCTTTTCCAGGATGTCTCTGACTAGAGATTCTATCTCCATGATGTCTTTGACTAGAAAGGCGAGGATGAGGTATCGTCACCTATTTTTCTTTTTGTTGTCTGTGGATTGTCTCTGAGTAATGCTATGACTTGTCCAAGGATACAAGGACACTTATAGTCTAGTGTGAACTGGGGCATTCCTTGTTTGTGACTGTCTTATCTCCAAGCAAATAGGTACAATGACTTTCTGGGTCAAACATATGCCTTGATTGTTATAACCTACTTGCCATAATAAAGCTCAATGATGATAACGCACAAGAAGCTCTTTAACTTTCATATCTTCCATCTTTCATCCCCCTTTCTTGATTGACCTCCATCATCCTTCTTGAGTCCGTGTAGCCCACTATCACATGACTGAGTATAATGACATGCTAAAAACATTTGCATTTCATGTAGTTGCACCTGCATTATCACATGTTAGCATTTCATACATACATATAGATATCACAATTGCATCACATCCTAAACACAACACATTTAGAACATTTTACATTTTCATCATGTAAATAATCATTTGCATTATCATATTCATTTGCATTTCATACATTCACATTTGCATTGGCATAACATATTAAAAACATAAAAGAAAAAAAAAAAAATATTGCATTTCATCATGTACATATTTGCATCCATATCATAACCATCACATAGAAACATACATCATGAAACATCTCATCACATAGGTACACATGCATATAGTTGCCGCAAAGATGAATCATCTCATATATATAATCATAAGTGTCATGATACAATGATGTCAAAATACATATGGCTACAAAATCACCCGAAGGTGTCTACATCATCATACAAAATGGTACAAAACTAATACAAAGGAACCCACTAATCACTCCTACCAGCACTACCGCTAGCGCTAATCCTGTTTATGTCATCGTGTCCCATACCACATGTCCAACCCTCATCTCTAGTCCTAGATCTTGAAACACTCATCTCAGTGCATCCCTATCTCCATCTCGATCGTAAGGAACTAACTCCCCATCGATCGATATCCTCAATATCCTGTACACATCCTCTAAGGTGACTGTCATCTCACCCATCGGCAAATGAAAACTACAAGTCTCTGAGTGCCATCTCTTAGCCAAAGCAGTCAGCAATCCCATGTTCACCTGAAACTCAGGCACATACAGAATATATCTCAGACCCATAACCTCAATGGCAGCCCTGTCCTCGAATGTTAACTCTGGTCGTAACCTCTGAGTCGATGGGAATCTCTCTCATGACTCCAACATAGGTAAGTACTCCTGCAGTCAAGCAAATCAATCATGTCAGTCAAAGTGACACTCACTGTTCATCACAAAGTGTTGCTATCTATCCTAGTGACACTCACTGTTCATCACAAAGTGTTGCTATTTATCCTAGTGATACTTCCTGTTCATCACAAAGTACTACATTTTTGCACTCCTTGTTCATCAAAAAATGCTACTCATATTTGCACTCCCTGTTCATCACAAAGTGCTACTTACATTTGCATTCCCTATTCATCACAAAATTTTTCTTTTTATCTTAAGTGCTTATGATACTATATCCTAGTGACACTCACTGTTCATCACAAAGTTTTGCTATCTATCCTAGTGACACTCACTGTTCATCACAAAGTGTTGCTTATATCCTAGTGGTACTGCCTATTCATCACAAAGTACTATGTGTTTTTCACTCCCTGTTCATCACAAAGTGTTTCTCACATTTGCACTCCCTATTCATGACAAAGTGCTGCTCCTATTGGTACTCCCTGTTCATCACAAAGTACTATGTCTTGGTACTCACTGTTCATCACAAAGTGCCTTGATCTATCCTAGTCTTCCCTAGAGGACCTGCTTAAGTGTATCCTCTTAGTAGCTTATCCAATCAACAATGTATGTTTATCACAGAACTATCGATTCGACCTAGAAGACATAAATGCACTTTCATTACATAAATGTGCTCACATCTGGCATAGACGCACCCCAACATTTTTTGACCTTGCTTGACATATTCTAAAGTGCATTTAATGCACTACCTAGCATGCATTAATGACAACATTTATTGTGACAAAGTACAAGGAGGTTTTTTGGTACTTACCGGCTCTCTTGCATCTATTGACCTCTGAAATCGGCGAACGTGATCGAATCTATGCACCAATGCCATCATTGCTAACTATTGCTGCTCTATTCTCTCTCTGCACTCTAATCTCTTGGATGTGTGGATGACAATGAGGATGTATTCCCCTCGTGGTCTATCTTATAGACTACCCTAGCCCTAGCCCTCATTTCCCGAGTCAGTCTTCATTATCTTGTGACTCTATCACTCTATCCTATCTGGTCAGTCCTTTCTAGCCTTTCTTTCTTATCAAGAGATTGTTTGCAATCTTTTCACACATTTTCATCCAATCTCTCGAGGGGGCATATCATTCCCATCTTGGGGCAACTTTGTATCAGTTCATATTATCTTCTTTGAAACAACGCGACAAGCTGCATTGTCTCAAAGAGGGGCAAAATGTAGACACCTAAAACTGTCATCTCTAACTAAATAAATATCTTTATTTATTTAATTATTTTAGCTTAATTCTTCTATTAATTAAATAAATCTTTATTTATTTAATTAATTCATTTATCCTCTTCTAGCCTTATTTCTCATTTAAATAAATATTTATTTATTTAAATTATCTTTTTTCCTAAATTAAATAAATATCTTATTTATTTAATTGATCCCACTTCTTCCATTAATTGAATAAATCTTTATTTATTTAATTAATTCATTAACCTTTTCTACCTATGACACATGTCATTCATCTCTTAATTCCTACACTACCTACCCTCTCATTATTTTATTATTTCTTTTACCTACCCTCTAATCATAGCCGACCATTTATCTTTTACACCTCTTAATCTTATCCCTCCATTTCTTATAGCATCTTCTATATAAGGAGATGCTTCCTTCATTATCAGCCCTAATCAATCATTCTAATCAATCTATGCATCCTAATCAATTGATTACCCTCACTATGCATTCAGCCCTGACTATGCTTTCGAACTTGCATATGCAATCAAGCCTACTTGCAACCACATTTCCATTCTTTGTTGAGCTCTTGTGCACACATAAAATATGAGAGCACATATATCAATCAAGATCAATGGAGATAGGAAGAATGGAGATCCAAAACCCTATTGGACATATGATGGTATAATCTTTGTGATTTCATTTGATTTGCATTGTCTTAGGTAATCTTCATATGCTATGGTGGATCTTTGTTGTTGTTAGGCTAGGGTTTTGTGGTTGAACAACTGTTAGAAATATCTGATAATAGTTCTTCAGATGAGGCCAATATTGATGCTTTAGCTGAGGAAGTTTAAAAACTAAACAGTGAAAAACTAAATCCGAGGAGAGAGCTAGGTCTTATTATCTACATGAGTCAGGAACTGGAAGCCAGGAGAATTGCTAAAGATCTCACCAAGGAAAGAGATCATGAGATTGCCAAGATTAAGCAAGAGAATGCTACCTTGCATGAGCATTTGAATGCAGAAAGAGAAGAAAAAGAGAACCTATAGCTAGATCTTGAGTTAGCATCATCTCTGAGAGAGAACCTATCAAAACATAATGAAGATCTCATCAGACAATTCACTAAAGCAAATGGGAAATTGGAGAAGTTCAATAGAAGTTCTACCTTGCTAGAAGAACAAATTCAAGCACAAAGGATGAATGGTGATACCTCTAGACTTGGTTTTCACACATCTGAAAAAGGTGAATCCTCCGGTACCAAGAGCAACACTCTTAATAATAAATTTGCTCCTAAGATAAAAAAACCTATCGGTAAGAAGGTCTTTAAACCTATTTGTTTTGTTTTCCATAAACCTGGTCACATTGCAAATGTTTGTAGAAACAAACCTAATAGAAATGCAAGCTACAATACTAACACTAGGTATGTATCCAAGAAAATTGAAGGTCATTGCTTCACATGTAGAATATATGGACATAGATCAGTTGAGTGTAGATATGGAGGAAACAATTTTGTACCACATATGCATCCAAGACCAAATGGCAACTAGATGAGAAATTTTGACAATCGGGTCAAAATGAACTAGCAAAGACCCTACGACAACTGGTTTAGTCCATTTGAGATGGAAAAGGTAACGAATGTCATTTGCACCAAGTGTAACAAATTTTCTCATGTGGCTATGAATTGTAGAAGAAGAACTGGGAGAGGTAATGTAGGACCTTGGAAATCATCTCGTATGACCTGCTATCACTATCACAAACTGAGACACTTGGCAAAATTTTGTAGATCCAAAAAGAGAAAATCGGTCAATCCTTCTAAGGATCATAAAGGAAAGCAAAAAGTTAATGTTGAAGAAACCAAAGAAGAAATGAATCGAATATGGAAGAATAAGAGTGATGACTCACCCAAAGAAGAAATTTTTCCTTCACCAAGTATGGAGAATCCTACACCGGTGAATTAAGGCTTTTCAATATGGCTAAGGGGAGCATAACGGTAAATCCACCTCTGAACCCCTTGAAATGAATGAGTGGTAAGAGAACTTGAATGCATGAAATTTTGATAACTTTTTGCCAATCAGTTATCAATCTGTTTTAAATCTATGTATCATTAAGTGGTGTAATTAGGGTTTGTAACCCTAACAGGTGATCATTTAATGTAGTAGGTAAAAAGGATAAAAGAGAGTTTTCACTTTGTTATTTTTACCCTAACGCATACAAGAAATAATTTTTGAGTGCTTGCAGAGATAAGAAAGGATTGTTGGTTGATGTTTATCAAAGTTGCATTGTGATTTGATTAATTAAGTAGATTTGAAGGTTGGAGAAGACTAAACTAGTGTGCACTTGAGCATTCAATCAGTTAAAGAGGCAGCATGCATGAAATAAGGTATTTCTTTGAAAAATCTTGCTTTGAATCTGGTTTATTTGGAATGACATCATCTTCTAAACTAGTAGAGAGATTAATGATTACATCTGAACCTATGGAAGTTGTTGAAGCAAAACAAATTGTGTCTTATAATGTGTTATCACAAGTTCCTAGTGGTGTTATAATGAAAGGAGATTTGTCCAGCTACACTGATTGCAAGATTGAGTTTCTAGGATCATTGTCAATAAATTCTTAGTTAAAACCCCTTTGCGATGAAAATTGAAAGATTCAAACATAATATATTAGGGTTTATGAAAAAGGTTTTCATAGCGCAGCTTATTTTCTTGAAGATTTTTAAGAAGAACATATCTGAATTATTTTGAGTCAAGTTCATGGGGAGAACATGTATTTGGAAAGGACTCTTACTATAACCAAGGAAGCTATTCAAGTTGTAATTGGTTTTTACTCAACTGGTGAAGTACCTGTGCTGAGGCATATTTCAAAAGAGACAGTATACACTCTAACCGGATCAACATCTGATAAGCATGTTTTTTCTATCAATAACATCAGGGATCCATCATTAAAGTTGCCAGCTATGGTTATAGGCTACTGGGTATTCTACTCTAGTAGATTAAATAGTGTTCCATCAGTAGCAGTGCATACTGCTTACAAGATGATAGCTGAAAATGCTAATTATGACCTATGTGAGGCCATAAGGATCCATTTAATGTTAAATCTTTAGTCTATCAAGAAGGACAACAGTCTACAGTTTAAATTTGGATAGTTATTGATCGGTCGATTCTTTTATTTCCAGAATTTCCTATCAAGAATAGGTGATCTTGAATGGTCTAAGGATCTATTGGTATCTGCACAGATTAAGAACAATATCAAAGCTGTGAAGAACACCTTTTCTGCTGCAATAAGCAAATACTTCAATGAGTTTCAAAAGAAAATGAGCATGAGATTAAGATTGCCTGAGGATTGTTGGGAAAAATGGTGTCTCAACCTTGCATTTATGTGAGGTTACTATTTATAGTAAGTTTTCATTTTAGCATGAAATGGTGCGAAACTCTCCCTGAAGCTTCTGGTTGGCTAGATAAGCATTCCGGTAAAGTTGCGTCGCAAGGTCATAGCTAGTTTTGAAGATATTAAAGTTTTCGTCTTGGAGGGGTGCAATAAAATGTTTAAACTTAAATTTGGGGACTTTAGAGGCTCCGAAATGCCCTGAAAAGTGGCCGTAACTGGCAAAGCGGGTTACGAGGTGATAGAGCACTTCGCGAGCTTTCTGACGCTTCAAACGGTTCGTCAATCGGACACCCGGTTCTCAAGTTATGGCCTCCAGAAGTTTGTACTCCTGAAATAAGAAGAAATAATTTGTATCGGATACATAAATGAGCTGTAAAAGGGAGCGACACATGTTGATGTGTGCTTTAACATGTCATAGAGCATCTAGAAGGGAGATAAGGTCGGCTACACCTTATTGGGTGGTTTTAGCCCATGGTTTTGTAATACCGTTTGACAGTTTCTTGTATTGTATCTCCTATTTATGAGGTGTGTGAGATAGAGGTTGGGTGTAAGAGTCTTATGGCTATTGAGTTGCCTCTGAATCTCTGATTAATGGTACTCCTGCGAAGAGCTTGCTCTGCAAGTATTTTGTAATCTGTTTTTGATTGCTGAATAAAATATTGAGCTGCTTTTGGAGGGTGGGGTTTTTCTCCCGAAAGGGTTTTCCCCACGTAAATCATTGTGTTGTGGTATGAATGTTATTATATCTATTTCTGTTTTCTGTAACTGTTGTAATGATTTGAAAAAGTTTTGCATTACCCTCCTCTCAAGGTTAGTGTAGGAAGTTGTTTCCGCTACTTAACTTCCTTACAAGTGGTATCAGAGCCTGATCACCTTTGGTTTCAATTGTGGGCAGTTGGGTTTTTTGAACTAATCCAGATTTGAGTGGGAGCTTGTGCAGAAGACACTTTTTGATCTTGTTGCAGGAATATTCAGATGGCGAGTTCGTCAGGGAGAATAGAGGTGGAGAGATTTAACGGAAGTAATTTTGAGATGTGGAAGCTGAAGATGGAAGATCTGCTAATAGATCGAGATCTTTGAGATGTTGTTGATGCGAATGTCCATAGGCCCTCAGATCCTACTATGGTAGCTCAGTATGATGTTATGGACCGAAAAGCCAAGGGTCTAATCAGACTGTGCCTGGCAGACTCTGTTCTAATCAATGTCCATGAAGAGAACTCTGCAAAGAAGCTATGGACTAAGCTTGGTGAGATGTATCAAGTGAAATCTTTATTAAATCAAATTTTCTTAAGAAAGAAATTGTATTCCTTGAAGATGGAAGAGGGTGGACGAATTGCAGACCACTTGGAAGCATTCAATATGATTGTGGCTCAATTAGTATCCGTTGGTGTTAAGATGGACGAGGAGGAAAAATGTCAGATCTTGCTTTTCTCTTTGCCTGGTTCGTGGGATTCTCTTGTTATGGCTATCGGTAGTACTTCTGTTGTTTTGAAATCTGAAGATGTGGTGGGTGCCCTACTCGGTGAAGAGATGCGAAGGAAGGTATCCATTAGTTCAAAGGAAGCCCTAACTGTTCGTGGAAGACCTAAGGAGAAAGGCAAGAAGAATGAGAAGCGTGGCAAGTCCAAATCCAAAGGGAGATCGAAATCTCCTAGAAAGTCCAAAGTCATTTGCTGGAATTGTGGTAAATCGGGTCACATCTGTAAGGACTGCAAAGAAGAAAAGAAGAAGAAAAAGAAAAGGTTTGATTCTGATTCTGAGTCCGACAAGGAAGATGGCGATGCATTTATTGCGGCTTTGGCGACTCATGCAGGTAATGATGCCTGGCTAATTGACTCAGGTGCATCTTTTCATATGACTTCCAATAGAAATTGGTTTTCTGAATATGAAGGATTTAATGGAGGTAAGGTGTACTTGGGTGATGATTCACCTCTAGACATTGTTGGTCGAGGTAAAGTTAGAATCAGGTTTTCTGATGGTAGAATAAAAGGGATTAATGGTGTGCTGCATATCCCTGGATTAAAACGAAACCTGTTATCTGTGAGCCAACTAATAGATGCAGGTGTGCAGGTAGTCTTTTCTGAAACAGGATGTAAGATGATTAAGGGTGCTATGGTAGTTGCTAGAGGTGTCAGGTTTGGCACTTTGTATAAGCTTGAAGCATACACTGTTGAGTGTAATAGCACTTCTGTAAAAAGTAAATCTGCGGATACTTCATTGGAAGATTTGAAGGTTTCACCTTCAGCAGATGGAAATGGTTTTTGGGTACCTAAGGGTGCTCTTTCGTCTAAAGCAAAGTTACCTGCAGAGAAGACTATGTTATGGCACCAGAGACTTGGCCACATTGGAGAAAAGGGTCTAAGGACCTTGAAAAATAAAAATCTTGTTGAAGGTTTGAATGATTGTAATCTTGGTTTTGATTTCTGTGAGCATTGCATTTATGGAAAACAAAACCGCGTTCAGTTTTACTCGAGTTCTCATAAAACTTGTGGTGTTTTGGATCTTATCCATTCTGATGTGTTTGGTCCAGTAGATGTCCCTTCGATTGGAAAATCCACATATTATGTTTCATTTATTGATGATTTTAGTAGAAGGACATGGGTATATTTTCTAAAGAGTAAATCTAAAGTTTTTAGTCGTTTTAAAGAATTTAAAGCAATGGTTGAGTTGCAGACTGGAAAGAAAATAAAATGTTTGAGAACTGATAATGGCGGTGAGTTTTGCTCTAATGATTTTGATAGATTCTATAGAGACTGTGGAATTAACAGGCAGAAGACAACTCCGTATTCTCCACAGTAGAATGGAGTTGCAGAAAGAATGAACAGGACACTGATGGAGAAGGCTAGGAGTATGTTGAGTGGTGCTGGTCTCGAACAAAAGTTTTGGGCTGAAGCTGTTGCCACTGCTTGCTACCTGATTAACAGGTCTCCTACATCAGCTCTTGTTGATAAAACACCTATGGAAGCATGGTCAGGTCACAAGCCTTCATTGAGACATCTTAGAGTTTTTGGTTGCGAGGCATATGCACATGTGCCAAAGGAGAAGCGAACAAAGTTGGAGAACAAGGCTGTGAAATGTATCTTCATCGGGTATAGTTATGGTGTGAAAGGATACAAGCTTTGGGACCCTGTTGCACAAAAGGTAATTCATAGTAGAAGTGTTATTTTTAGAGAAATTAAGTCTCCTTCTGTTACATTTCAGCCAGAACAGACTAAAAAAGAAGATGTGATTCAACTTCCTTCTACACCTGAAAGAGTTGAATCGAGACCCCTAGATAGGCAAGAATTTGAGGAGAGCTCGTCTAGCTCTGAATCTTCAGAAGAGGAGGAAGAACCTCCAACTCAGCTTGTTCGAAGGTCTACAAGACATAGACAACCACCTGTAAGGTATTCACTTGATGATTGGAGATGTATTTTTGCTCTGAATACTAGTGTGGATGAACCGAAATCTATAGAAGAGGCATTAGGTATGAATGATGCAGAATCCTGGAAGATTGCTATGGAGGAAGAAATGGCAGCTTTGAAAAAGAATGATACATGGGATCTTGTACCATTGCCTAAAGGACGAAAACCTATTGGTTGTAAATGGGTGTTCAAGAAAAAGATTGGTTCAGATGGAAGCATTGAGAAGTATAAAGCAAGGTTGGTTGCAAAAGGCTACTCTCAGGTTGAGGGTGTTGATTACGGTGAGATATTTTCTCCTGTTGCAAAAATGACGTCTATTAGATTTTTGCTTTCTATTGCTACTGCTTATGATTTAGAGGTTGAACAAATGGATGTGAAAACTGCTTTCCTTCATGGTGATTTGGAGGAAGATATTTATATGACACAGCCGGAGCACTATGTGGTGAAAGGCAAAAGTAATTTGGTCTGTAAATTGAAGAAATCTTTGTATGGCCTCAAACAAAGTCCTAGGATGTGGTACCAAAAATTCGATACATATGTGTTGAGTTTGGGATTTGAACGTTCTAAATCAGATCACTGTGTTTATTATAAATCTTATGGTGATCATTTCTTATTCATTGCATTGTATGTTGATGATATGTTATTCATTGGTAAAGGGAAAGGTATGATTTTAGAACTGAAGTCTCAGCTCACTGCTAAATTTGAAATGAAAGATCTTGGTGCAGCAAAGCACATTCTTGGGATGGAAATTAGAAGAGATAGGGCGAACATAAAGCTATGGCTAGGCCAGAGTAAGTATGTGAATTCAGTGTTACAGAGGTTCAACATGCAGAACTGTAGACCATTGAGTGTTCCTTTTACAGTTGGAATGAAACTATCTATTTCAGATTGTCCTACATCCCCATTGGAGATGGAAGACATGAGCAGAGTGCCCTACCAGAGTGCGGTTGGAAGCTTGATGTATGCTATGGTCTGTACTAGACCAGACATTGCCCAAGCAGTGGGAGTACTTTCTAGATATATGTCTAATCCTGGTAGAGTTCATTGGGATGCAGTCAAAAGAGTCTTCAGATATTTGAAGGGTACTTCAGAGTATTCTTTGTGTTATCATGGTAATTTAGTTGGAGACATGACTTCCCTTGATATCCATGGTTATGTGGATTCAGATTGGGCAAGTGATATTGATAGCAGAAGATCCACCAGTGCTTATGTGTTTACTTTGTTTGGTGGTGCAATTAGTTGGATGAGTAAACGACAGGCTGTGGTTGCTTTATCCACTACTGAAGCAGAGTATATGGCAGCTATTCATGCTTGTAAAGAGGCCATTTATCTTAAGAGACTGTGTTCGGATATTGGAATAAAACAAGGTACAGTGACAGTTTACTGTGACAGTTAGAGTGCAATTAGCCTAGCTAAGAACCCGACATTTCATGCCCGGACCAAACATATTGATGTTCAGTATCATTTTGTTAGAGATATGGTCGAAGATGGTAGGGTGAAGCTGGTTAAGGTGGAAACTTTGATGAATGTTGCAGATGCTTTAACTAAGGCTGTGAGCACAGAGAAGTTCAGATGGTGTTCAGAGTCTATGGGCCTTATGGCCCCTAGCAATTGATTCATTGTGTTGACATTCCCTTCCGCTCATGCAAGGTGTTCGACAAGTGGGAGATTTGTTGGGAAAAATGGTGTCTCAACCTTGCATTTATGTGAGGTTACTATTTATAGTAAGTTTTCATTTTAGCATGAAATGGTGTGAAACTCTCCCTGAAGCTTCTGGTTGGCTAGATAAGCATTCCGGTAAAGTTGCGTCGCAAGGTCATAGCTAGTTTTGAAGATATTAAAGTTTTCGTCTTGGAGGGGTGCAATAAAATGTTTAAACTTAAATTTGGGGACTTTAGAGGCTCCGAAATGCCCTGAAAAGTGGCCGTAACCGGCGAAGCGGGTTACGAGGTGATAGAGCACTTCGCGAGCTTTCCGGCGCTTCAAACGGTTCGTCAATCGGACACCCGGTTCTCAAGTTATGGCCTCCGGAAGTTTGTACTCCTGAAATAAGAAAAAATAATTTGTATCGAATACATAAATGAGCTGTAAAAGGGAGCGACACGTGTTGATGTGTGCTTTAACATGTCATAGAGCATCTAGAAGGGAGATAAGGTCGGCTACACCTTATTGGGTGGTTTTAGCCCATGGTTTTGTAATACCGTTTGACGGTTTCTTGTATTGTATCTCCTATTTATGAGGTGTGTGAGATAGAGGTTGGGTGTAAGAGTCTTATGGCTATTGAGTTTCCTCTGAATCTCTGATTAATGGTACTCCTGCGAAGAGCTTGCTCTGCAAGTATGTTGTAATCTATTTTTGATTGCTGAATAAAATATTGAGCTGCTTTTGGAGGGTGGGGTTTTTCTCCCGAAAGGGTTTTCCCCACGTAAATCATTGTGTTGTGGTATGAATGTTATTATATCTATTTCTGTTTTCTATAACTGTTGTAATGATCTGAAAAAGTTTTGCATTACCCTCCTCTCAAGGTTAGTGTAGGAAGTTGTTTCCGCTACTTAACTTCCTTACAAGGATGTGGTAAAACACTTTGCTAAGGACATTGTTTCCATAGTTACCATTGATTTCTATTTTGATGGAGGCAATTGAGCCTAGAGAAGAAGAAATGGAAGATATGAGTTATGAGGTCAACTATGACTTACTGATTGGTTATGCTAATAACCTATTAGCATCTCCAAAGGATAAAAAGAAGGAAAAATTAGATATTGTTGAAGTTCAGACTGCACAAGATGGAACTGGTATTGTTCCTACCACGAGTGGTAAAGGTAAGAAAAAGAAGGTTGAGCAAGCACCTCTGGTGATGAAAACCATAAGAGTGACACAAAGTGTCCAAACCAAAAAGGAACCGACACCTAAAGTTTATGCAAAGAAGGAGAATGCATCAAAGAAAAGAGGTTAGAAACTAATTCTCCAAGAAGAATCTGAAGGTACTAACATTGAGGAAGAACCCAAGAAAATGAAAGCAACCGGTAGAGTAGCTAAGAAAGTGAAGGAAGTGTCGAAGGAAACTGTGTCTTTTTATATTTCAACTTACAAGCCTAAGACTATCTTTGAAAGAATAGTGAAGATATTAGGGAGAAACAGATTTGACAATGTCAAAGAACATTTTGATTCTTTCACTATAGATGAAAAGGAGAAAATCATTCAATAGGTAATGAATCATTTGTGTCATTACAATAGATTACCACATGATCTTGAAAAGGATATCTCTAATTCCTTGTATATTATTCTTTTGAATAAATAGGAGGAAGCAATAAAGAAAGAAAAAGGAATCATAGATGATGTATTTGTACAATATTTTCTTGAATTATCAAAGGATGAGTTGAATGAATTGGTTGATAAGTATAAAGTTCATTTTTCTTACAAATCGAGAAGATTGAAGTTGATCAATGGAAAAGTGCAACCTATTGAGACCGAGACTCATCAAATTGCTCGTAGTATCAAACAGTCAGAAGATCTTATACATTCTTCTAAGGATGAGCAAGATACTAGTGATCGACCTGAAATGGATGAAGAAGAGATTGTACAAGCAAATGCTATCTATCTTGTCAAGAAGAAGGATGACACTATCATCCAAGTTGTTGATGATATTTAGGATACAATTGATCTATCTAGAGACATCATTGTACCAAATATGCAACCACCTAAAATCAATGACTTTCAGGTTACTTTAGCTAAGAAACTAATAACTCAACCAAAAGTGGATATTCCACCAGAAAAGGAACAACCTAAGAAACCCAAAATCCCACTGGTTTCATAGAACATTCTGAAGGAATCTAATGAAAATGTTGACACACATATTTCTGAATAGGAAATGGAGAAAGGACAAGAGAAAGAAATTGTTAAGGTAACATCTTCTGCAATAGCAAAAACTTTACTCATACAACAGACTGATGAAGATGATGATGACTCATTAGGCATATCAGGGCCTATAATTGTTAATAATATGATTGCATCTGAAATAATGAATATTGCAACTATCATGCAATCTAGAGCACACAAGAAAAGACTTAAAGAGAAAAGAATGGAAGCTAAAACAATTTAAAATGCAGTAGATATTCTATCAATTCTACTACCAGAAACTTCTACAGGACACTTGACAACTCCTATTAACAAACTTGGTCAATTGGTTACTAATGCATATGACCAAATTAAGTCACTTGAAGAAGCAACAATGCTGAGAAGAGTTAGAAGAAGAAGTATGGAGAGCAAGTTATGAAAGAGATTGATTCAGGAAAACTTTCTCTATATTTTAATAAAGATTTGTTAAGAAAATCTAGTGAATCAGGAGGAAAATAGCTTGCTTCTACTTCTAATGTTTCATTCTTTTATTCTGATATCAATAAAAAGTGAACTGAAATAGAACAAGAGCTAGAAAAGATATGCAATGCATATGTACCACTTCAGGACTCTATTTTTGCTTTTAGCAAATTTGTGGATGATTTGCACAAGAGTTTGGATACCTATGATCATGAGAAACCAAAAAGAGTCCGATCATTGAAGGAATTAAAGATTCTACTCACATCCCAAGTGGACATACTGCAGAGAGCCTACATGAATGCAGAAGCTATTTTAGCAACTCCAGAAACCTATACATTGGATTCCATGGAAGAGTTCCATACACAAATTATGTCTACACTTGAGTACACTGAGAACTTGTTGGAGACATGGAAACATGCCATATCAAAGTTGAAGAGGAACTTTAATATTTATTTCATGAGACTTGCGTATGCATGAATCTTGATTCATTTTTTCAAGTTTTTATAAAACATTGTGATACAAACTTTTCTATATATATATTTTGCTTTTCAATTTGGCATTGTTGTCAAAGGGGGAGTAGAAATATGTATGATTGTTTTTGAAAATTTTGTATGATGTATTTAGTAAGGGGGAGTATGTGTATATGTGTAAAAAAAAAATTAAGCACACTTAGCGGTATTACTATAAAATTTTCTAAAGTGTTGCCCTCAATACCAAAGGGGGAGATTGTTGGCTTGATGATGATTGTAATAAATTCATCATATGTTGTCATTGATGAAACACATACACACACATATGTTCATATTGTCTATCGGTGTAACTTTAAAGTTGTTTACACTACAACCGGTATTACTAGAGGTTTATATCTAGCTGATACTTGGTATCAACCAGTATATGCATGGAGACAACCAATGGTTATACATAACTCGACATTAGCAGTTAGAGGATTTTTCTAAAGAGTATTGGGTCACCACCATTATCAATCCTAAGGTGTAATCTTGTCAATTCATTATTTTAATTGATTTATCCTCTATCCCCCCTAACGAAAAACTCTCTTTAATTTAACAATTATAGATATTGTGGAGGTGGTAACACCAACACAAATTTTGAATTAAGCAAGCCCCAATATAGCGCAACCATTTTTCCCTAGTTTCATGTGTGCATATTTAGATCTAACTTTAGAGAGGGCTATAGATGTGCAAAGTAGACAATGATAGACAATCTTCTATTTCAAGTAGGTGGAAACCCCTAGACTAGGGAACCCTTGTTGAATCCAAGGTAGGACTAAGAGGGAGGGTGAATCAATTTTGATTAAAAATAATTCAACACATAACCACTTAATTAGCAACACAAAATCAACACATCAACATCGATATTTTCTACGTGAAAAACCCAAATAGGGAATAACCATGGTGAGAATCTATTGGAAAGAGACATTGTTCCAATGAAGATTGATGTATGAGAAATGCTTAGGATTTGTCATTGATGATAACTCTATTCATAAATCATATCCAGTATGTGTAGATTTGATTTACCGAAAGTTGCATTATTCATTTGGCATAAGTGTTGAAGGTGTAATACAATAACCGACAGAGTATGAGTATAGTATATAGATATGCATATTGGTTGTGTAACTTTAGTTGTGATAATAGAGGCAGATGATTTGAGGTTTGAGGCAGCTTATTCTATAATCTTGATATCTGGTGTTAATTCATGAGCGAGATTGAAGGTCTAGTAACTGGTAACTCAAGAAGAGCCGAGCTAATTTGATGTAACGCGTGATCTAAAATCCTTGGAATGATTGGGCTGACATATGTGAATCTTGTTATCATCTTGTTTAGGTCTGCATATGGATTTTCGGATAGATTGAGCTGACTTATTGGTTACACGCTTCATGTTGTGTGTTATGTGATTTTTGGAAGCCAACATGGGAATTGATCTATTTTGTTGTTGTGAATATATAAGATCATCTTGTATGATCATTTTAGTATTGTAGATGTGTATTGTATGTGAGAATGTTGATGTATGGTGAGAGAATGGTCATCAACATGAAGATTTGGTCCTCTGATATATAACTGTGCAACTGAGCAAGGGGAAGACAGTCAAATTGTGCTTAACCAGAATTGTTGTTTGGCATTAGTAGATGATATTCTTCATTTTAGATTATTGGTAATCATTTGTAGGAAAATGAGTCCTCTGGGTTGTAGCCCTCTTTTGTATTGGAGAAGTGAGCTCTAGGTAGTGTTCTTGAATGCAGGTGCATTCTCCTTTTTGTAATATTATCATACTCCTAATGAAAGTATAATAATATTGTGGGTTCAAATCCCACTATGGTTTTTCCCTTTCTAGGTTTCCACATAAAAATTATGGTGTTATGGTTTTGTGGTTGATTGCTTTATCTTTCTATACTTTACTTTTATTCTTATGCATCTGGTGGTTTAAGAATTAGTTTAATAAACTTGTGAATTAAAGAACACTGATTCACCCCCCTCTCAATGTTCATTGATTCCAACAATTGGTATCACAACCTAGTTTCTCAAAAAGAGCTTAATAGCTTGAGGAAAATCCAAAAGATTGAATCAATGGACTCCGATTTGAGGAAGTAACTTACTATGCCACTTGAAGATCTTGATGCAGCAATGAAAGAAAAAAGTAGCCTAAGGAGAAGTCTGGAAGCACCTAAAAATTTCATTGAATCTTTGAAAGAACAAGTGAACACATCCAGAGAGGAGAAAATAATTGATGGATAAACTCAAGGAGAATGAAGAACAAAACATTGGCAATCAAGCCCTACAAGACAAGATAGATGAATGTGAGAAGCTTGCTAGAGACAATGCATTCCTGAAGAATGAGATAAAATCTATTATGATGAAGCCAACAAAGGAGATTGAAGACAGGAAGAAGAATGAGGAAAATCTGACTCAATCATTGAAGGATAAATCTAATGAAAGTTGCAAGTTGAACTATGAGAATGATTAGTTGAAACTTGAATTGGTGCAATCTAAGAATGATGTGTAAGAACATGAGAGGAAGATCATATTTTTGAGAGTTGAACTCTCCACTGCTAATGAGTACAAAGAAAAATTCAAAGCTAGCTCAGCCAGGCTAGATGAGATGCTAGAAAGTTAGAGAAGTGGAAAAGACATGCGAGGACATGGATATGAGAAAAGCGAATCCTCCAGTTCTGGACAAAGCAATCATTAGAAGAACAAGAGACCTCTAGTAGGACATCCTAATGCTTATAAATTCAACAATAAATATTTTTTTGCAGTAAATTCAGTCATATGACAAGTCAATGCAGAAATAGGATGATGAATAATGGTCGTACCTTTACCGATCAATTTCTCAAATGGAACAACTTTGGTCATAAATCAAACATGTGCAGAGCAATGATGAATACTTTTCAAAATAAGAGATGTTATGTTTGTGGGATGTTTGGACACATTTCTAACCAATGCAGGATGAGACCAAATCAGATGAATTTTAGGCCTATGCATGCAACAAATCCGATCACATTGCAAAATATTGCAGAAGCGAGAATGTGAGCAAGAATGATTTGTTAGACAAGAAAAGATCAGATGAAAAGGGAAAAGAGAAGGTTGAAGAGGTCAGAGAAAAGCATAAGAAGGTGTGGGTTAAGAAGGAAGATTCAAATATTCAGAATGGCTCCACACCTGATTCTCGTGTTGGAACATCATCTAGTAACTAAGGTATTTGACCTTAGGGGGAATATTTTCATGCAAATTCTTAAAACCCCCTTTCAAAGATCTGTAATCAGCTGAGGAAGGTTGGAGATGACTGAGATTAGTTGTGTAGTAGATATCTGAAAGATTACATGTCTATCTGAGAATCTGATGATGAATTCTTGAAGAAATAGGGCATTCAGAAAGACTTTAGGATTGTACATTTATTAGAACTTAAAATTAGGTTTTCAGGGGATAAAAACACATTTCTATAATTCATTCCTCATATTGCAAATGAAGAGGAAGAGCAGGAGAGTGAGGCAAACCAGATTAAGCAGTGAAAACATCCGACAGTGATTCCTAGCACCTGACTAAAATTGAAAAGGTATTTATTCATATTCAAGCCATTTTTCATACCCCCCTTTCAAAATGGCATCATCTAGTGTAGAAACTCTTGTGGTATTATAAATCATTGAAAGAGAAAGGCTATTGTTCAAGAAACATCCATTCAAATTGGTCGAAGATGATCCAGAAGGAGCATTTTATTTGATGTCATATGGTGTGTTGCACAATGAGGATATTAGGGCATACATTCATTGTATTATTGAAAAGCTTGGGAATGTATACATGCTATCATTATACACCAAGCATATGATGGATGGAATGGGGAATCTGAAGCTCAAATTCAAATCATTGCAAGACAAGGGTTTTATCTAATTTATTCACTTTTCGATGTCCAATGAACCTGAATGGGCCAGGTATGTCTTGATTCAAATACATGATAAGTTTATATGTCTAGATAGACCACATAAGATCACAAAGAAATTCATTCAAGTGGTAACCTATTTAAATGCAACTGATGAGATCCCTAGTCTAAGAAATGTCAAGAACACAACAATTACAGAAGTTACCGGATCCCAACATGATATTTAGTCAATGAAAATAAGTGATACCATTGAACATGATATGATATTTGCCTCAATGGTGATACGATATAAGGTGTATCAATCCAGCAGATAGAATTTAGTATCTGTTACTTAAATATATGAAACCTATTAGATACTCAAGGAGAATAAGAGATATGATCTATGTGGAGTGATTCTTAGTGAGTTAATGAGAAATTTAAAGAAGATTAAGAAAGATAAGAAACACATTTTCAAGTTTGGTTCTTTGATTGTTTATTTGGCACTTTACTTTTTGAATTAAATCCCTAGTATAGGAAAATTACAGTGGGCTTATGATAAACCAGCGATAGTCCAAATTAAAGAAGGTTTGCAAGGATTCGATGATACAATAGAACAAAAATCTTCTTTGTGGGGTTACTTCAAATCATTTCAAGATATGATGCATAGAAGAGAGAGAATTCCAAAAGTCATTGTTGAAAAATATGAAGATACTATATGTTTCATGGTAGACAAAGACCAATGCCATATGGAGGAAACAAAACCAAGAACTATGTAGATCATGCCCATGGGGTATGAAGTTGATGGAAACACACTTGATGCATATGCTCAACACTTGTTGAGTAAACCAGTAGATGAAAAAGAAGAGAGGTTCATTACTTATAAGGAGAATGATCTAGACCTGCACTAGAAATTCACTAAGCCTGCAAGAAAGAGGAAGCTCAGAAAAGAAGTTGAAGAGCTTGCAGAACAAATGTGAATAACAAAATACGTTGTTCAAAGGGCTAGGGAGAAGAATATATTGAAGGAGGAGGACATGGTAAAGCCTAAGAAGAAAAAACTAGTCTCCACTCCTCTCAAGCCAACCAAACCAAGGGAAGCTAAGTCAACACCTACCTCTAGCGGTCAAGATCCCATCCTTCCACCAAATCCACAAAGAAAGTCAACTAGTGGGGCAAAGAAAAGGAAGAAGGAGAAGCTACAAAGGGAATATGTTGAATAGGTAGAGACGAAGTTTGATGAAGCAGTGTGAGAGGTGAAGAAGATAGCTACCTATGCCAGGGTAGTAAAGAAGCCTCAATATGGTGGAACCTATCCAACTTAGAAGCCAAGGACAGAAGTTGAGCCATCTGGTAGAGACAGAGAAAACAAAAAAGAAAAAGTTTGAATTAGATGAGGCTTTGAAGTTCGACAAGGTAGAAGGTACTTATGATGTTTTGCCTCCAATGACATTAAATAAAATAATTGGTGAAGTGCTAAAGGAAGGTAATTTGAAGAATGTACCTGTATATTATGAAAACTATATTGATAATGATCAGAGAGCTATAGAGGAAGTAGTTTTATAGTATATGAATTTTTATAGCAAAGCCTTGATAGAGTTGTCATCTACGATTCTAAAAGGGATTGTATGATATTTTGGATGTCAGTAGGCATACAACCATCTTAGAGGATGAAAGAATAAAGGAATATGTATTAGTCAACTTCTCTTATGTAATTTGTAAAGCTAAGGTTGATAGGTTTCTAATTCTTGCAAAGTATATATTTAGAAGCAAGAAGAGAGTTAATAAAATAAGGCTCGGGAAAATAGATGAAGTGACCAAAGAGACCGAAGCAATTTTGAGACAATTTTTGAAAGAGTACGGATATGATGTATATCTAACACAAGATGGCACCCAACCGAAAGAGAAGTCACATGATACATCCATTTCAGAAGTGTATGAAATAGTTCCTAATGTGAAGAAAGATCAAACAACTAAGAAATCCATTCTGAAAAAATAGACCAATGTGCGTACAACAGTCAATAATGTTGATGATTAGAATGTTGGAGACTCTGGTGAAGCTAAACAAAATCCTCTCGTAGGTTGACTCTGAGAAGGCATCTGATGATATTGGAAAAGTTGATGAAGAAAAGGGATAATTTGAAGTTGAAAAGGGTGAGGGTATTGTAAAAGTTGTAAATGCAAAGGCGGTTGAGAAGGAGAAAAGAGAAGAGAAGGATGATCAGGCTTTGGTGATAGTGGCAAGAGACACTATAGAAGATAAAGGAAAATAGTTTGTCACCTACTCAAATGATTTCACTCAAGGGCCTATAGATATGAGTTCACTATATCCTATTCAAGCATTTAAGCTAGCAACTATTGCACAAGAAAAAGGCAGTGAGGACTTACTCAAGTCTCACACCGCAGACAAAGAGTTAATAACATTGTCCATAGATGTATTAGAGAAAATTTTAAAATTCTTCAAACTGGATACAACTGATACTCCCTTTGGTAAGATTAGAATCATTCTCAATGCAGTAGAATCTCATTTTATGTCTTTGGAGAAGGCAAAATATGCTAAAATTTTGACTCAGTTTAATGCTATGAGATTGAGGACAATTTTGAAGATGATTGCGGGAGATAGGGTAATCTTGATAACTACTATGAAGAATATACAAGATACATTAGATGAAGGTAGTCAAATATACAAGTCATATCTAATTTTTCTTAAGTTTACAATTCACATTGACAAGAAAATGAAAGAATGTATAGGGCAGTTAGCTAGCATATCCCAATCATATGCAGCTCAATCAGTCTTGGCTAACAATTTTGAAGCTCAAGTTATGAGTATATTGGATAATATTAAGAGTTTAAATCAAAAAAAGGACAAAATTTTGGGCAGAGTGGGAGAAGTAAGAAGCCTTACCACTCCCCAGATAGACACATTGATTAGCAGTAAGCAAGATGCAATGACTACTTTTAGAAAGAGTGTTCTGACAAATAGAAGAGAAGAAGAGATGTTTTGAGCCTAAAGACAATTTTTGCTGATACCTTCAAAATTTTGTAAGTGATTGTATATATCCTTGTATATAAATTTGGTGGAACCTTATCTTTGGCATTGTTGTCAAAGGGGGAGAGAGCGAAGTAAAAAATGGTACAAATCCTTAGGGGGAGCTTGTTCAGCTTGTATAGTTGTGGAGATTTTTGAAATTTTGAAATTTTGCAGCTTTTAGTGTACAGTGTCATTTTTCACAGTGTTACCATCAATGCCAAAGGGGGAGATTGTTGGCAAGAGACACTTTTCTGGTGAATATTGATGCATGAGAAAAACTTAGGAGTTCTCATTGATGGAAACCCAATTCAAAAATCATATCTGATATGTGTAGATTTGATTTACTAAAAGTTGTAATATTCATTTGGCATAAGTCTAGAAGGTGGAATACAGTAACCGACAGAGTATGAGTATAATGTGTATATCTTGATTTTGGTTATGTAACTTTGGTTGTTGTAATAGAGGCAGATGATTCAAGATTCAAGGCACCTTATTCCATAATCTTGATATCCGGTGTTAATTCATGGGCGAGATTGAAGGCCTAGTAATTGGTAACTCAGGAAGAATAGAGCTATTTTGATGTAATGTGTAATCTAGAATCCTTGGAATGATTTCAGTGATTGGTTTTGAGTTCGAGGAGATTGGGATAACATATGTGAATCTTATTATCATCTTGTTTAGGTCCACATTTGGATTTTTGGATGAATTGAGATGACTTGTTGATTACATGCTTCATGTTGTGTGTTATGTGATTTTTAGAAGCCAACATGGGAATTGAACTATTTTGTTGATGTGGATATATAAGATTGACTTTTGTGATAATTTTGATATTATAGATGTGTAGTAGATATGTGAATGTTTATGTATGATGAGCGAATGAGCATCAACATGCAGATTTGGTGCTCTGGTATATGACTATGTAGTAGAAAAAGGCATATAAGAAGAATAGAGGAAGATAGTCAGATTGTGCTTAACCAAAACTGTTATTTGGAATTAGTAGATGCTATTCTTCAGTTTATAAATTATTATAATCATTTGTAGGATAATGATTCCTCTAGGTTGTAGCAATCTTTTGTATTTGAGCAATGAGGTCTAGGCAGTGTGCCTGAATGCAAGTACATTCCCTTTTCTGTAATATTATCATACTCCTAATCAAAGTATAACAATATTATGGGTTCAAATCCCACCATGTTTTTCCCTTTCTGGCTTTCCATGTAAAAATTTTGGTGTTATGGATTTGTGGTTGATTGGTTTATGTTTCAGCACTTTACTTTCATTCTTATGCATCTGGTGGTTTAAGAATCAGTTTAATAAACTTGTGAATTGCATAACAATGATTCACACCCCCCTCTCAGTATTCATTGATTCCAACATAAACTTCCCACAGAATATATCCACTATGAATATCATATTACAATGAAAATAGCTCATTACTTCATACTTGCTGACCATCCACTCTTAGGGAAAGATACAAAAATGACTTGCAAACACAATGCTAACTACAATAGGGAAAGATACAAGAAGTTGATTTGAAAAGAAGAATCTCCTGATGATGAAGTTGTCCTTGAACTCTGCATCAAGTGAAACATCAACACACACAACTCAGACCTCATCTGTCAATACATAGTCTCATACTTCTGTCATAGTCTCACACAACTCACATATCATTCAAACACAAGTCTTCTTCTCTGCACTAAATTTAGTTGGCTATCCTCACATTATATTCCCCGCCTCATTCTTCCTCTCTACACAAATTAACCACATACATTCTCTATATACAATATCAACCAAACAAACCTAAACCAAGTTGTCCTGAAACAAAATACACCTTCCAGACCAAAAACACATGCACAAATCCATTCCATAAGAAAGAGGGGACCAAAACACATCTTCCTAAGATTGATCCACTGATCTGCAATCATCAGAAAATAACCCACAACATTCCAATATGAAACGTGTCCATATAAACAATTATCAACCAAAACATATTTTGCAATGCATATTTCTCTAATTCAAATCTCCACATGTTATGGTGATACCCATGATACATCAAAGTACCTTCCATAAATCATATTTGGGCCAAAAAGTAGAATTAACAAATAATATCACAACCTGCTATGAAATATACCTCAACATTCAGATAACACAAAGGTATTTCCAAACCACAAAACTAACATATCCATAATGCTAAAAACATAACCAAAGAAGATAACAATATCAAACAACATTGGCAACACTTCTCAAACCCGAACACTTTCGGGGCAACCAATAGAAAAACTACAACACCAATACAAGAAGATATCTCTGCACCACAGACTTTTCAGAACAACTATTCAAAATAAAAAGTTTAACATCAATGACAACTACAACAACACATATTTCCATCAATATCCCCCTTTGTCATTGATGGCAACACTTGACTAATCTGAATACTTGACCAACACTTGACCAATTTGCAAACCAATACTTCTCTATCCAAAAGACTGCAAAAAGTGAATTAGACTCTCTCAATCTAAAATAAACTTCCTATGTCTCTCCCAATTTCCTCTCTCTCCCCCTTTGCCATCAAATATAAAGGTCACAACACTAATATGCACTCCACTGCTCCCCCTAAGAGAAACCATAATATCAATCTAGGAGAAGAAATAGGCATGAAATCTCCCCCTAGAAAGAGGGGCAATAACCTCAAGCTTCTCCCAAAGAAACTCAAATGTATACTTTTCCAATGCCTTAGTAAAAATATATGTAGCCTATTCTTTTGTTTAAATATATTCCAATCGAACTTCCTTCTTAGCAACCTTGTCCCTTAAGTAGTGATATTTGATAGAAATTTGTTTTGCTCTTGAATGCATAACCAAATTTTTTGAAATTTTTATTTCACTTTTATTGTCACACATAATAGGAATTTCTTAATCATATGTTACATTGATATCTTTAAGAGTTTGCATCATTTGTGTATTAACTGATTAAAATAAGATGTTGTTGCAATATACTCTACTTTAGTAATAGATGTTGAGAATGGATGTCTCAAATTTACTAGTTGAGATCTTGATTAGATGACATTTTGTTTCTGTAGTGAGCAGTTTGGTTTGAATAAGCCTCGTGTTATTGACAAAATAGTTGATAACCTTCATGTTATTGACCATCTACAAAGGCAACTAAATAACCTTTGTATTATTGAAATGCAATCATGAACTACAAAGGCATTATGCTAAGTGCTCAGGATAATAGGGAAAAGGAAGAAGAGTCCTTCCTATTACCCCTAAGCTTGTTAAGAGCACAGTGGTAAGGGTTGCGAGATAGCGGGAAGGATACTTGATCTCCCACTCGTTACCCCATGCGAAGGAGACTTGGTCTCCCTCCCGATACCCCATGGGACTCTAAGGACTGTTAGGATTCCCAAAGATATTGAGAGGGGGGAGTGAATCAGTATCTAACTGGTTATATAATTTTCTTGATTTAAAACATGTAAATCATATCAATATTGTATACTGGTAAACCAAAAGTAATGCAATAAACAAAGATAACAAAAACCACATGTAAAGCACACCATAACATAGTAGTTTAACGAGGAAATCCAATGTGGGAAAAACCTCGGTGGGATTTGTGACCCACAATATTCGCTTACTGGCCAATAAGGGAATATTAGTGCTACAATAGGGGCCTACACATGTAGGAAGGCCAAGTGCCTAGAGCTCATTGCTCAAATACAAAATAAGAAGTCACACTGACTTATAGAATGAATTATACAAATCCAATGTCTTCTACTACCTCAAAATAGCATCTACTATGCCAGATCCAGTACCGGTTTTAGCTCTGCTTCATACACAAACCCTTATCCTATAATTCGCATAATAGGTCTGCCTTATTTCGCCTATCACATTATTTCTTCCTTACAATTACCAAAATGTTCTAGAATGATCTCATACATATATGAGTCATATTATAACTCGCCATGTCAGCTTACAATGATTTTACAATTAATTATAAAATATATTATAAACAAAATTCCTATCGGCCAAGGTGTCAATATCCTTCCTTTGTCTGTCGGTGACCTGTGTGCCAGTGTAGAGTCTTTCATTGCTAGTGCCGATATATTGTCTTGCCGGTATCATATGATTGCAAGGTTGCCATCAATGACAAAACCTTCAATCACCTACAATTTCTCATTGGAGTGTGCATTTGCCAATAATCTCCCCCTTTGGCATTGATGGAAACACTCATGAGAAAAAAACAAAAAAGTGTTCAAAAATGATATCCAAAAATAGTCTGCCAAAAATGTCTTACCAAAACTGTGTTCTCCCCCTAAGCAGATGAATCATTTTTCTCATTCCTATACTCCCCCTTTGACATCAATGACAAAGGTTATCATTTGCTATCAATGGAGTCCTACCTGGATTCTTGTAACCGGTGGGTTACAATTTGAAAAATATCTGTCAAAATTAGATTTAAACCATTGCTGAAGGATTTGTTGTCTTTTAGTGCCTCTTGTGTTCTATACACTGTACCGGTGAGTATGTGCATTTTCTCTTCTAGTATCTTTAGTCTGGGAACCAGAGCCTCAGATATTTCTTTTCTTAAAGAAATAAGATACTCTAATCTTGGACCAAGTCGACATTTTAAGTCCTTTTCTTTGTTCTTTATTCTTTGTTTTTCATTTTCTAGTTTCCTGATTTTTTTCTTCTTGCTTTGTACTTTTTTTTTCTAATTCCAAAAATGAATCTCATGTCCCAATCAGATTGTCAACAATATTATTAATCTTATCCTGTACTTTTCTAATTTCTTTGTCAAGATCTTATATTAATACATCTGATTTGCATGAATCCCTGTACAATTTCTTAAAGTCAAAAATGATTTCATTGAGTTCCGGTAAAAGAGTGCCCATCACTCCTTTGTTCTTCTTAACTATATCCTCAAAGAATTTTTCTTTTTCCTTTATCAATCTCACCTTAAATGTATCCTCATTTATTTTGTCCAGTTTTATTTGGTTACCAGTTATATACTTAGACAATGTGTCTAATTGGTTCAAAGAATCTTTTTTGTCTATGTTACACTTTGGAGCTATCATCTTCAAAATTGGTATGGTGTCATCAATACCCTTATATGCTAGAGTGTTACAATCTGTTATTTTGTTAATTGAATCTAATAGTACCTCTGTCACATTTGTTGGTCTGAATTCAGACAGGAAGTTCCCAATGTCTGACCAACTGACTTTACAATTTGTAGTCCGCCGGTGAGGGTATTGCTTTCATCTTTTATTGGAGGGTCAGTTTGTGTCTCCATTTCAGCTACCAAAGGTTTAGGTTTTTCAGTTGAAGTCAGTGGCACTATCTCTGAATGAACTTATTGTTCTTTTTGTTCTTGTGTACTCTTTGCTGATGGTTTCTCTGATGGTGCCTCTGATGATCTTTCAGTGGTATCCACTGCCATTTTTTCTACATGTGACTCTGCATTTTCTACCGGTTTCTCTGTGTTTGCCCCTGGAATTTTTTCAATAGATTGCCTAATAACAATGCTATTAGTTTTCCTTGTATCTTTTGTTTGTCTAGTTTGTTGCTTACTCCTAGTTTCAATGTTTCCAACTGTATCTCCAACATTTGTCCTAGCTATTGTGTCTTCTACCTGTGGCTCAGTTTCTACATCTCTTTTCTCACATGTCTCCTTATCAACCACAATGTTGACTTCTTGTGTATCGATATTCATTGTATACAACACCTCATAATTAGTATTTGTATCCTCATGTGGTGTGTCCATACTCTCTGTTGTCGGTTGATTTTTAGTAGTAACTACCAGTGGAGTATCTAAAGGTGGTGGTGGTAAGTTGTTTGTTATCTTTATACTGGGTGGTCCACCAACCTTACCTTTTCCTTTGTCCCTATCCTTTTGATATACTTTGAAGGTTCTAGGTTTTTGAGATTCTTCTTTTTTTTCCTTTTCTACCAGGAATATATCCCATGCATCTGTCATTTCTTCTGCTATCTCATTCACTCTCCTTGCCATTAGTGCTACATGTCGGTGAGCAGTTGAAAATACTGACCAGTTAGCCTCAGAGATCAATTTGTCCATCTCATTAGGTGAGTTTACAGGCTGTACAACAAGTAATTTTTCAATCTTTATTTTCTTGTCAAGCTCAATAATACCTACTCTCCTAGCTTCTAGTATGTTGTAGAGATCTATTGGTATTTCATCAACAACTTGCATCAAAAATTTCTTGAAAATATCTAAGTGCAATATTACACTGCTCTCTACTTTATCTTTGTCATCATCAAATAGTGTGTTATACATTTTGCTGATATTCTTCAGTTTACCATCCTTAGTAATTTC
The DNA here is from genome assembly GCF_030272615.1 of Cryptomeria japonica. Taxonomy (NCBI): domain Eukaryota; kingdom Viridiplantae; phylum Streptophyta; class Pinopsida; order Cupressales; family Cupressaceae; genus Cryptomeria; species Cryptomeria japonica. Next base: position 66,322,221 of record NC_081411.1, on the reverse strand, counting down.
ATCTAGTAATTTATCAATAGGAGCCATAGTTTGTTTTGACTTCTTCTTAGGAGTCAACTTCTTTTTATATGGAGTTAATTTCTTTGCAGGGGCCTTACTGCCTGTTGCTTCTATATTTTTGGTGTAGGAGAAGGTGCCGGTGAAGGTTTTCTCTTTCTCTCAACTCTCTTAAATACTGCAGGTATCTCACTTTTTGAAGAAGTTCCAATCGATGAAAGGTGTGTTTCTGATTGGATTGCTTCTAGTTCACCTTCAGTTATACCGGTTTGCTTTAACACATCTTCTTTAATTTCTTTTTCTTGCTGGGTACCTTTTCTGACAGTTGTCTCAACCTTTTTAACTCTTTTATTTGATTGAATCTAGCTCTCTAAAGTTTTAGCATTACCAAATACTTCTTCTTCAGGTTCCTTAGGAGCTTCTAGGAGGGCTTTTTGCATAGGTTTCTATTATGTTGTCATCCATCTCATACCCCATTTTAGTGACCCAGATGGTTCTAGGAACAACTGCCTCCATCCAAATTTCATCTTTCTTTATTACAAAATAGATTTCTTTTTGGTACTTATCCACAATAGCTTGTGATAGCCTTACTCTTGTTTTCATTCGAGCTTTCAATCCTGAAAAATACTCATTTAAGTTCTTTTCCCTGTTCTCTCCCATGTTGTTCAGTAATACTGATAGTTGTTTTCCTACTGGTATATCATATCCAAAATCTTTGGTGCCAATAACGGGTACTTGTTTGGTTATATACAGCATCAAACAAGCAAGTAGGTTTCCAAATCTAAAAGTTCCTTTCTTATCTTTCTTTATCTTACCCAAATTATTAATTAGTTCATCTTTAAGCCATTCACATATGTCTATCCTTGCATTATTATTTATCATATCATATGCACTTTTAATGCATAGGCTAGAAACTGAGTTTAACCTATTTGCATGTGTAGACTTGTAACCTAAGATCATACTAATAAAATTGACATTGATATCCGTTACCTCATTTACCCTTAGTGATCTCTTGTCAGATGTTTCACCAGTTAGTTTTGTCACTAAATCATTTGAGACCTTCTTAGTTTTGTCAGGTCTGTTACCGATAGAAGGTAACCCTGTCACAACCTTTACTACTTCTTTAGTGATCTTGTGAATATAGTCTAACCAAAAGAATTCGCCATGAACCCTCCTTAGCACAATTCTTATGATATCCTTGGGGAAATCTGGGATACTAGGAATTTCTGTAAAACCTAGGGTTTCTATTATCTTGTGTACCGGTTTGACATTTCCGGATTCAATATAAATTATAGATTTATACATGTTTTTGATTTCATCATCACCCAATTCCTCTATATGACAATGTATATACATTCTAGGGTCTTCAACATAAACTACCCCTTTAGGTACTTGAGAGAATGCACCTAAACTATCATCTTTCTTTGCAATTTTGGGAACTAGCTGGAATATGGATCTAGGGCATTTAATAACTTTGACAATAGTAGGGTTTGCAATAAATTCAGGAGTAGATGAGGATGCCATAGCTATAAATACCTTAATCTGCCTTAGGGATGAGAGATTTGATAGATTGCTTCGCTTCTTTGCTTGGAATGTCTTTTCTTGTAATTTTCACGCTCTCAAAGATTTGAATGCTCGGTGAAATAAAAATGGGGCCAAAACACTTGTTTTCTAATGTTATTTTCTTCACCTGCCACATTTAATGCTTGTCGGTAAAAAGTAATCTCAACTTCTCACCATCAACTGAGGGAATAATAGCATGTTTCTCATTTTGTTGCTAAACCCTCAAAGGATTTTCCTTTAGTTAGATGAAGAGTCTCCTATCGGTGGAGTGTTACTCTGGTCTATCAGTGGAGGAGTATTCCCATCAACATTTTGTTCTAATTTTTAGATCCATTGTTTTGAGAATTCCTGCTTTACCTCTTCAACTTTTTCTCTACCTTTCAAACTAGGACCTTTGTTTTTTTTCGGTGAGGACTTGCTTCTACAAAAGTTAGCAATGTGTTCAATCTTGTTATAGGCATAACAAGTCACATTATTTTTCTGAATAACTTTCCCATATCCTATGCCGGTATGTGTTCTACATTGATTAGATAAATGTCCAAATCTTCCATAAACATAACATCTTACATTCATTTTGCAATTCTCAGAATTATGACCAACTTTGTTGCATTTAGAACATTGACCAATGGGTCTATTGGTATTTTGATAATTTCTAGATCTACATTGATTTTCTCTATGACCATACTTGTTACAGTTAAAGCATTTGCCATTAAATTTATAAGAAGTAGGTTGTCTTACTGGTTTTCTATGATCATGTGTGTTTGGAGTACCAAAGCTTTCACCAGCTTCAAAGCCAAGGCCACAAGTGTCACCATTAGGTTTCTGATTCTTCAGCATGTCACCAAGTTCTTCTGAGCTTTTCTTAAATTTTTCTTTGTGCTGATTTGTAGTATCCAGTTCTCTTTCCAAGATTTATTTCAGTCTCATAAGTTCATTTGAGTCATTTTGTGTATGCATCAAATTTGTCTTCAACATATCATTTTCATAACTAAGTCTTGTGTTTTCATTTGCAGCATCACTCAATCTTCTAGTCAGATCTTCAATTTTCTTGCAAAATCTCATAGTCATATCCTGCATCTCATTCTCTATTGTACTTATCTCTTGTCTTAGTTTGTTTACTAGATCATTAAGAGTTTCCTTTTCATCTCCCTCTTTCTGCATCTTCTCACAAAGTTCTCTTCTTTTATTCCTTTCTATAGTGTAATTCTCTTGAAGTGCTTGAATGATATCCTGAGTAGCTTTTAGATCATCTTCAAGTTTGATATTTTTCAATTTTTCTGCATCATAGTCTGAAAGAGTTGTTTTCAATTGTTCTCTTAAGTTTTCCATCTCTACCAATTGTAAGATTTTCCTCAAGCTATTAGGCTTCTAAAAATAGAGGACCAAGCTCTAATACCAATTGTTAGGATTCTCAAAGATACTAAGAAGGGGGGGGGGTGGGTGAAGCAGTATCTAACCAGTTATATAATTTTCTTTATTTAAAACATGTAAAGCATATCAATACTGTATACCAGTAAACAAAAAGTAATGCAATAAATAGAGATAACAAAAACCACATGTAAAGCACACCATAACACAGTAGTTTAACAAGGAAACCTGGTGTGGGAAAAACCTCGGTGGGATTTGTGACCCACAATATTCACTTACTAGCCAATAAGGGAATATTACTACTACAATAGGGGCCTGCACATGCAGGAAGGCCAGGTGCCTAGAGCTCACTACTCAAATACAAAATAAGAAGTCACACTGACTTACCTAATGGATTATACAAATCCAATGTCTTGTACTACTTCAAAATAGAATCTGCTATGCTAGATCCAGTACCGGTTTTAGCTTTGCTTCATACATAAACCCTTATCTTATAATTCGCATAATAGGTCTGCCTTATTTTTCCTATCACATTATTTCTTCCTTACAATTACCAAAATGTTCTACAATGATCTCATGCATATATGAGTCATATTATAACTCGCCATGTTAGCTTACAATGATTTTACAATTAATTACAAAATATATTATAAACAAAATTCCTGTCGGCCAAGGTGCTGGTATCCTTCCTTTGTTTGCCAATGACCTGTGTGCTAGTGTAGAGTCTATCATTGCCAGTGCCAGTATATTGTCTTGTTGGTATCATATGATTGCAAGGTTGCCATCAATGACAAAACCTTCAACCACCTACAATTTCTCATTGGAGTGTGCATTTTCCAACAAGGACCTAGTAAGTGGACCTGCAAGATAGTAGAAGATGGTTTGATTTGTCTTCCTGGCCATCCCACAGAGGTTCTCTAGTAGCCACAAGTGAACTGCAGGATAAGACAGAAGGTGAAGGGATAGTTCTCCCTGCCATCCTATGAAGTTTTCCTAACAAACAAAGGTGGAGTGCATGTAAAGACAAGTGTGTAGGGAAGGTTCTTCATTTTATCCTGCACGATGAACATCAGTCAAATAGTGTTGTTGTGGGATTAGAGAAAGCAAGGAAGTTTTCTTCCCTGTTATCCCACATAACTCTAAGAGCTCATTAAGAGAGCATGCAGGATAAGGGAAAAGTATGAAGAGAATATTATTTTTGTTACACCATGGGATTAACTCATGCTGATAACTTGAAAACGACTGAGATGGGCACCATGGCTAACTCATGCAGAGTTGGAAGCCGATGATTGGTTCGAATGGGACTAGTTATCAGTAGTCATGGAAGACTAGGTGGGACCGTGATGGACTCATGTTGACTTGTCGAGTTGTCTGTTAGTGGTTGGCAGAAACTGGAATGACTTAGAGGAAGTTGAAACAACAGAGATAACATGACATTTTATCAATAGTCTGAGGAAGTTCGATAGTTGGAGCCATGAAACTGAAATGAGCCATTTTCTTGAATAGAGAAATAATCATATAAAGAAATAGTAGCATGCATGAGACTAAAGAGACCAAGAGATAGGTTTGGTAGACTTGTTGCAAAAATTTCTATAACTAATGTTAGAGAGAAGATTGCCTTGCAGACTACAAGTTTGTAAAGACTGATTTCGAATGGTCGGATGCTGAGGAAAACAATTAGAGGTTGTGAGTGGTTGGTCTGCATGGTTGGGTTGGATGCCAAACTATAGAACATTGTACCTATGTTGGTATTTGCATGAAGATTGCATTAATGATATGTTATGTTGTCATTGATGCCAATTGAACCGATAATGGTATTTATGATATTGTTGATATTGTTGTTATTATTGATACTGGCTTGTAACTGGTAGGAAGAGCTTTGTGGAAGATGTTGCAAACCGACATGTTAATTTTGTGAGTTGAATAGGTAAACCAGTGTATAAGGTTAAACCCTTTCTATGCAATGTAACTGATAAAACCTAACCGATCAAGTTTGTTGGTTTAAGATCTAATGATGAGCAGTAATGATGGAGACACGTGTGATCATTGAATGAGGATTAGTTCAGATTGTTTTGGCCTGTTTGTTTGTTTGTTTGTTTATTTGTTTTTTTATTGTCAAGGGAATGAGAAAAGTGGATTGCATCTAATGCATAGCGCATGATGAGTTACAAAGTCCGATGAAGTGGTGATCATGGAGCGGTTGTAATTTTCTTGAAGAATGTGAAGAGATTGTTATGATTTAAAATGGTCAAGATTGAAATGACTTGTTTGTAATCTCTATGAGAGAATTAGTTTTTTGTTGTGTTACCTACCTAATTGATTTGTATTTAAGGTCAATGAAGTTGTTTGTAAGAGTGTTGGCAAAGTGTTGGCTGAAAACCAGTTGAGTGTATGGTTGCCTAACCGGAGAATGGATCTGCAGTTTGTGTAGAAGCAAATTGAAGCTTTAAATGATCTGATCAAGCAAATGTAGTGTTATTCAGATAGATCAAGAAAACCTGATGTTTTCTAACAATTACAGCAGAATTGAAATCCCCTAACCGGGTAAGCTCTAACAAGCTTGGTTACTTATTAAATCCTCTAACAAGGTGGTCCATTAGCTTGGATTCTCAAACCCTCTACCGAGGTTACTCCTAACAGGATATTTTGCTTTTCATCAAGGCATTTTGTAAATCCCTTAACCGGGTGATTCCTAACAAAATCAGTTCTTAACATGACTTATTGTAAAAGCTTTAACAAGGTTGGATCCTAACAGGGCAAATTTTAGAAGAGTTCAAATAGCTATCCTTGTGAGTCTCATGTCAACATGGTTTTTACCTATTTGGGTTTTCCACATATAAACATTTGTGTCAAGTGGTGAATGTTTTTGTGGTTATGATGTTATTTGTTGATTTGATTGATTACTTAACTATTCTGATAAGGCATGACAACTAGAGGCATTGAGAGATTGAATACATTGAGATATGATTAAGCATTTTGATGTTTACAAGATTGATGTTGTTTATTGTTAAGTTGTTATAATAGTTAACCAGCTGATGTTGAGTATTGATTTTGATTAGTGAAAGTTTACTTTGTGAGTTTGATTTTGAGATTGGAAAGTTTGTATCAGTTTTTGAGTATACTAATTCACCACCCCCCCTCTCAGTATTCTACTAGAAACTTATTCTTTCATCATACCATCAATTGGTATCAGAGAATCTCAGGTCCTCTTTAACCTAAAAGCCTAATAGCTTGAGAAAAATATCTTGTAAATCATGATGAAGAAAGAAGGTCCGAAGTTCAACAAATATAACTATAGGATATGGAGAAATAGAATAAAGATTTACATTAAGTCTGGGAAGTCAGTATTGGGATCATGTAGAAACTAAGTATATTACACCTACTGGAACTCTGACTAATAATCAGAAGAAATAACAAGAATAAAATCATCAAGCATTGGAGGCTATTATCAGTTCCATGTCTAATGTTGAATATGTAGATGTTCATGGTCTTCAAACTATATATGAAGTATGGAAAAAACTTGAAGAGATTTATATGAGTGATGAACATGTTAAGATTGCTTTAGAGGAGAGCCTAAGAGGAAAGTTTGATGACATGAGAATTTCTGAAGGTTAGAATATCCAGTAGTATGGTCAAAGGATAAAAGAGATAGTTGGTGAAATAAAGAGTGCAAGAGGGAAAGTGGAAGATGCCATAGTGATCGATAAGGTACTAAGAACCCTGCTATTGGTCTATGTTATCCGAATTACAGCTATTTAGGAGATAAAATCCATTGACAAAAATAAGGTAACTCTTGACTCTATCATTGGAAAACTTACTTCTTTTGAATTAAATGGCTATGATGGTAATGTACAAAAATCAGAATCTGTATTCAGAGCTTTTGTCTCTAACCCATATGTGAGAAGAAGTAGAGATATCAGCCATAGCTATGAATCTAGATCCAGTAGAGATGTTGATAATAAAGACAACTTAGTGGAACTTGAAGCATTGTTGGCAAAATGACTGCCTAGAGGTATTGGGAGTTATAGAGGTAAACTACCTTTAAAATGTTTTGCATGAAACAAGATTGGTCATATAGCAGCTAACTGTCCTAATGGTGAAAATGAGTACAAGAGAGACAAATTCAAGAAGTATAAGGGAAAAGGCAAGAGAGATTGTCTTATTTCTATTGTCAGTGGCATTATTGATGAAGAATATGATGATGATGCTAGTGAAGATTTTGTGTTTGTAGCTATTAAGGAAGAGATATCAGATCAAAAGAAACTAGTGTCCAGGATGGATAACTCTAATGATTGGATCATTGATAGTGGTTGTTCACATCACATGACTAGTGATCAAAGAAAATTTATTTCCTTGAAGGAATTTGATGGCAGTGTTGTCAGATTTGGCAATGACTCACCCTATATGGTTAAAGGTAAGTGAGTTATTTCTCTTAATGAGAAGAGCAATGCTGACGATGTCTATTGGGTTGAAGGCCTAAAACACAATCTTCTAAGTGTGGCACAACTTAATGACAAAGGATACCCACTGGAATTTAGAAATGGTATGTGCAAAATATTTGACAACAAAGGTGAATTGATTAAAATTGGGAAACAAACTAGAGGTAATCTATTTCATCTTAATCCTAAAGTTAGAAACTATTTGATTGCAAAGATAGATGATAGCTGGCTTTCACATAGAAGATTTTGTCATATAAACTTTGATAACATTGTTAAAGTGAGCAAGTCCAAGATAGTAAGAGGTCTGCCTCAGCTAGACAAACTAGTTGATGCTCTTTGTAAAGAATGTTAGTTAGGAAAGATGACTTCTTCAACTTTCAAGAGCAAGTCCTTCTCAGTAGAGCACTTGTTAGATTTGGTTCATAAGATCTATGTGGACCAATAAGAATAAGAAGAATTCAAGGTGATAGATATTTCATGATCTTCATTGATGATTGTTCAAGGATGATGTGGGTCACATTCTTGAAGGATAAGAATGAAGCTTTTGGTAAATTCAAGGCATTTAGGGCCTTAGTTGAGAAAGAGAGTGGAAAAAAGATAAAATGTTTGAGAACAGATCAAGGTGGTGAATTTACTTTTGAGTAATTCACTAAGTACTATGATGAGAATAGTATCAAGTGGCAAATTTCTGCACCAAGGATACCACAACATAATGGTATAACAGAGAGGAACAACCGATCAGTGGTTAAAGCTGCTAGGACAATGTTGATACAAGGAAATTTAGTGAAAACATTTTGGAAAGAAGCAGTAAGTATAGTTGTCTACACAATGAACCGAGTTTTGATGAAAAGAGGTAAGGACAAGACCCCTTATGAATATTGGTATGGGAGATCACCTGATGTTAGTTATTTCAAGATATTTGGCAGCAAATGTTTTATTAAAAGAGGTGATTACATAAGCAAGTTTGAAACTAAGAGTGATGAAGGCATATTTATTGGCTATTCCACCAAGAGTAAGGCCTATAAATGCTTCAACAACCGGACAGAAAAAATTGTTGAGAGTGTTGATGTTTGTATAGATGAATTCCTAAAGTCTCAGAAGGAACTAGTTCAAAGAAAAAGGATGAAGATCCTTGCATTCTTCTTTTGAAACCTGAAACTATTAAATCAGAAACTGGTAACGCAAATCCTGATGTACTTGTTCAACTAGAACAAATAAATTCAGAAGAAGATGATAATGAAGAAGTTGAACCTAAAGAGAATGATCATGTTATTCTTAGGTATGTAAGACTGAACCACAGTCCTGAGTAGATTATTGGGGATAAGGATGTTGGAGTACTAACTAGAAGGAAAATAAGAGAGAACTCTTGCATGATCTCCAACATTGAACCTAAAATTGCTAAGGAGGCATTTGATGATGATCATTGGGTTAAAGCTATGGAGGAGGAATTGAATCAAATTGAGAAGAACAACACTTGGACCTTGGTACCTCGATTGATAAACAAGAATGTTATAGGTACTAAATGGGTATTCAGAAACAAGTTAAATGAAGACGGTGTTGTAGTCCACAATAAGGCAATATTAGTCTGCAAGGGTTATGCTCAAGAAGAAGGAGAAGATTATGGCAAAAATTTTGCACCAGTAGCAAGACTAGAAGGTGTCAGAACTTTGCTTACATTTGCAGCCCATAAGAAGTTCAAGGTATACCTAATGGATGTTAAGTCTTCATTTTTGAATGGGATATTTGAAGAAGAGGTATACATAAACCAGTCTGATGGTTATGAATGGATAGATGAGAAAGACATGGTATGCAGATTGCATAAAACTTTGTATGGATTAAAGCAGGCATCCAGAGCATGGTATGAATGACTTCATACACATATGATGAAGATGGGCTTTGCAAGAGCCAGCGATGATAGTAATATTTATCTCAAGTCTAAAGGAGATGAAATACTGGTTAGTGAAATATTTGTTGATGACATTATATTTGGAGGTAATAATCTCATGAGCAAAATTTTTGCAGATGAAATAAAAAATGAGTTTGAAATGTCTTTAGTAGGGGAAATAAAAAATTTCATAGGCTTGCAGATACAATAATTGAAGAATGGTATTTTCATTACTCAATACAAGTATGTAAAAGAGGTTTTGAAGACTTTTAGCATGAGTGACTGTAAACCAGTTGGAACACCAATGGTTACAGGTTGTAAGTTGTCTAAGGAGTGTGCATCTAAGTTTGTTGATGAAAAATAATACAGGTCAATGTTTGGCAAATTACACTATGTTGTTCATAGCATACAAGATATTGCCCATGTGGTTGGTATAGTTGCTAGATTTTAGAAGAATCCAAAGGAAACACACCTGATAGCAACAAAGATAATTTTTTAGGTATCGAAAAGGTACAATTGACTATGGATTATGGTATCCATATGGAAGAGACTTTGATTTGAAGGCATACACTAATGTTGATTGGGCAGGAAATATTGATGACCAAAAAAGTACTACCGATGGAGCATTCTTTCAAGGAGGAAGGATAGTTTCATGAAGTAGTAAGAAAAAGAGTTGTACTTCACAATCTACTGCTGAAGCTGAGTATGTTGCAACTTATATGAATTGCACACAAGCTATTTGAATGAGGCACATTTTGGAAGGTTTTAATATGAAGATATCAAAACCTATAAAGATTTTATGTGATAATACAAGTACCATTAATGTTTCTAAGAATCCTGTTTTGCACGCTCACACCAAGGACATTGAATTGATGTATCACTTCTTGAGGGAAAAAGTTCAAAGTAAAGATGTTATCTTAGACAATGTTTCTACCCAGGAGCAACTTGCAAATATGTTTACCAAACCTCTACCTAAGACCACTTTTGAGTATCTTAGAAGTCAGTTGGGGGTTGTCCCTCTTCATGAAGTTAGTGGAGCATGATGATGTTTGCATTTGTCCCTGAATCACTTGTAAATTTTTACATGGATTGATGAAGAAGTGGATGTATTCCATAGGGGGAGCATCAAGTTGCAGTATGTTGTTGATGTACAGTGAGAGAATAATTACATGTTTTACTTTCAATTTGGCATTGTTGTCAAAGGGGGAGAAGAATTATGTGATTGGGGAGAAGAATTATGTGACTGGCAAAGGGAAACCAGGGACAGGCTAAAGACATATAAAGAATGGTGAATACTTGGTAATGTAAACTAGGATTCCTATTCACCAATCACAGTAGCAATTAGAGGCGTTGATATTTGTATTGCCATCAATAACAAAGGGGGAGATTGTTGGCTTTTGCATGAAGATTGCATTAATGATATGTTATGTTGTCATTGATGTCAATTGAACTGTTAATGGTATTTATGATATTGTTGATATTGTTGTTATTATTGATATTGGCTTGTAACCGGTAGGAAGAGCTTTGTGGAAGATGTTGTAAACCAGTATGTTAAGTTTGTGAGTTGAACCGGTAAACTAGTGTATAAGGTTAAACCCTTTCTAGGCAATGTAACCGGTACACCCTACCAGTTGTTTTTCTATTAAACCCTAACCGATCAAGTTTGTTAGTTTAAGATCTAATGATGAGAGGTAATGATGGAGACACATGTGATCATTGAATGAGGATTAGTTCAGATTGTTTTGGTGTGTTTGTTTGTTTATTGTCTAGGGAATGAGAAAAGTGGATTGCATCTAATGCATAACACGTGATGAGTTACAAAGTCTGATGAAGTGGTGATCATGCAACAGTTGGAATTTTCTTGAAGAATGTGAAGAGATTGTTATGATTTCTAACGATCAAGATTGAATTGACTTGTATGTAATCTCTGTGAGAGAATTAGGTTTTTGTTGTGTTACTGACCTAATTGATTTGTATTTAAGGTCGATAATGTTGTTTGTAAGAGTGTTGGAAAAGTGTTGGCTGAAAACCAATTGAGTGTGTGGTTGCCTAACTGGAGAATGGATCTGCAATTTGTGTAGAAGCAGATTGAAGCTTAAAAGGATCTGATCAAGCAAATGTAGTGTTATTCAGATAGATCAAGAAAATCTATTGTTTTCTAACAATTATAGCAGAATTGAAATCCCCTAATCAGGTAATCTCTAACAAGATTGGTTACATATTAAATCCTCTAACAATGTGGTCCATTAGCTTGGATTCTGAAACCCTCTACTGAGGTTACTCCTAACAGGGTATTTGGCTTTTCATCAAGGCATTTTGTAAATCCCTTAACCGGTTGATTCCTAATAGAATTAGTTCTTAATAAGACTTATTGTAAAAGCTTTAACAGGCTTGGCTCCTAACAGGATGAACTTTAGAAGAGTTTAGATACCTATCCTTGTGAGTCTCATCTCACCATGGTTTTTACCTATTTGGGTTTTCCACGTATAAACATTTGTGTCAATTGGTGAATGTTTTTGTGGTTATGATCTTATTTTTTGATTTGATTGATTACTTAACTAATGTTGATAAGGCATGATAACTGGAAGTATTGAGAGATTGAATATGTTGAGATATGATTAAGCATTTTGATGTTTACAAGATTCAAGTTCTTTATTATTAAGTTGTTATAACAATTAACTGGTTGATGTTGAGTATTGATCTTGATTAGTGAAATATTACTTTGTGAGTTTGATTTTGAGATTGGGAAGTTTGTATCACTTTTTCAGTATACTGATTCACCCTCCCCCTCTCAGTATTCTACCGAATACTTATTATTTCATCATACCATCAACCTATTGCTTGAGTGGTGTGTGGGTCAGATTTTATCTATAGGTTGAATGCTGCCAGAATAGAGGTTGTGTAATATACACCTAAGAGAATAATTTTTAACTTGTATGTAATATACTTTTTACTTTAATACAAGTGATTCTTCTTTGGTGGTGGGTTTTTTTACCCATAAGGGATTTCCCATATAAATTATGTGTTCTCTTTGTCCTTGTGTGAGTCTTTTGTTTGCTCTATTATCTTATTAATGTGCATCTTAGTGATTGTAATCTGAAATTGAAAGTCATCCCTGCATCTCTTCCCCTTGAATTTAACACTATGGAAGATGTTTTTGCATTGTTCCTTACAAGTGGTATCAGATCTTGGCTTGTGTTTTATCATTATGGATAGAACAAGTTGTTTGTGTTGATTCTATTGTGGGAGTTTTGTAGAAAACTATTGATTGCAAATTCAGATGGCGAGCACATCAGAAAGAGTAGATGTTGAAAAGTTAATGTTGGCATTATGTGAACCGGTATGTGGACATAATGACATTGTATGTTGTCATTGATGTCAATATGTTGAAGAGGTATGAACCGGCATATGTGAGAACTGATATAACACTATGAACTATCATTTGTGCCAAAGTGAAGCGGTGTGCTTGTTCAAGGTGAACCGGTATATGGTTATGGGAACCGGCACATGGATGCGTTGTATGACTACTGGTTGGTAGTCTCAACTTTAGGGTTTCCGGTTGAAGTTCTTCAAGCCTATATGGCTCAACCGGTGACATTGTGTGATGAGTTAGCTTTGTAATGAAGAATAGATCATGTTGCCACATCAGCCTTGTGCACGTGAAGGATCTTACATAAAGAAGATTGTTCCTATCTACCTCAGGAATGTGCGAAGTCTGTAAACGGTGATAATGTGTGATGGGTTATCAGCCACCATGAAATCAATGGAAAACAAATGATGGAGAATGTCTTGAGATTGGATCAATACTATTGCATTCAATACAGTATGATCAACGGTCAGGATTGAACTGTTTGAATTCCTTAACCTAACAGGTCTAGGGTTTAGGGTTTATGCTACCGACCTGTCTGTTGTCCTATAAGGTCTGATGCTTTACAAAAAGGATTAGAAAATCTGTTTGATGGCAACACACACAAGAGCACAAGAAACAAACGTTAGTGTTAGCAACAAAAGATTATCCTAAACAGGCATATCAAGAGAGATATTAAGCATGAAATAGAAAGCATATAAACATAGAATAAAATAGCTAATCAAGATGCTCATAGTTGCTCCTCCCTTGTTCCTCTCCTCTCCAAGTCCCAAATGAGTGTAGCTCTCAACTTTTAGCACTAGCCGTGGATGCCATATGGAGATTCAAGATGGTTGAATATGATAAGCAAATACTATGCAAGAGTAGATAGTGATGCTATGAAGAAGCTCTATGCTAATGCCAGTATAACAACAATACTCTAAATGCTTCCTTCTTTGCTTGAGGAGAAGGGTTCTATTTATAGAAGAAATGGGGAAATGAAGGGTTAAGATTGAGTAATCTTAACAAGGGTTAGGATTGAAAGATATTCAATCCATGTGAGACTTTCAACCCAATCCCATGTTGACAAGTGTCACCATGAGGAGGCTTGAGAGGAGAGATAAGGAGCATTAAATGCTTGAGGGGACATGATGGTTACCCTAGTCAAAGGAATAAATGCTTTGAAGAGACACATGGGTTACATGAGGGTTAAGTTAGGGGTCAAAGTCCTTAACCATGGGTGCAAGTGGAATTAACCATTAATGGTCATGTAAGAGCCATAAGTGGTTTGGAAGACTTTAGAGGCTAATTTGTTGAACACACAAATCATTAATTGCTTTTCAAAGACTTTGGAGTCTTTGAGAAGTGAGTCCAATTTGCTTAGGAATGTGACAATATTTAGGGGATGGATTAGGTTAATTAGGAAAGGTTTAGAAGAATCTAGAAGGGGTTTAGGCATGCAAGTGGATTTTGTAGGAAAATGTAAGTGGGAGGAATTTTGGTATTTTCAATTAAAATAAAATCATTTATTTTAATTAAATGGTGTAATTTGCATTTGGATAAATATTCAAATAAATATTAATTTATTTAAATGAGAAAAAGGAAGATAAAGCATTAAAATGCTTGAAGACTTTGAGGGAAACCATTAAAGGCTTGAAGACTTTAAGGAAAACCATTAAAGTCTTAAGAAGACTTTAAGGGAAGCCATTAAGTTTGAAGACTTTAAAGCCATCAAGTTTGAAGACTTTAAGGGAAACCATTAAAGGCTTAAGAAGACTATAGAAGGAAGCCATCAAGTTTGAATACTTTAAGGGAAACCATTAAAGGTTTCAAGTGGGTGAGGATAAATAGGATTTTAAATAAATAATTTATTTAAAATAGTTGTGCAACTTGCTTTTGTAGGAAAATACAAGTGGGTGGAGGATAAAGGTGATTTAAATAAATTATTTATTTAAAATAATTGTGCAACTTGCTTTTGTAGGAAAATACAAGTGGGTGGAGGATAAAGGTGATTTAAATAAATGATTTATTTATTTAAATGTGAGAGGTGGGATTTTGGGGGATTTAAATAAATATTAATTTATTTAAATGTGAGAGAAGATTTAATTAAACAAATATGATTTATTTATTTATTTAATTAATGGTATGAATTTGGTTAAGTGAATTAAATCTAATAAATTGAATAATTTATTTAATTAATAGGAGAAGAAGGTTAAGATGAATTAATTAAATATTAATTTAATTAATTATTGATTGATGGTTAAATAATCAAATAAATACTAAGTATTCATTTAATTAAGTGGACAGATTTATGTGACTACAAGGTCGATGTTGTGACTCTTTCAGAGGTTGTTGGAAAAAGTTATGTGTGAGTATCCAAGAGAAGGGATACGTGATCCTTGCCAGACCAAAGGAGAGAAGTGATACCTGTAGAGTGTAAGTGCAGAAGGCGAAGAGGAGCTTAAGAGGATCTGCATTGGCATTGAGTGTTGTTACTAGATCATTGAAATACCTGTTGATCTCTAACCACCTCAATAGTTGGAAAACCCCTAATAGGGTAGCCTTAACTAGCTTGTTGTAAATCCCTTAACAGGGTAACTCAAAGTTATTGAGATCTGGAAAGCTAGAGAGCTCTGGAAATCCTTTAGCTATTCAGTTCTTGAAATCCTCTAACAAGGTAACCTGTAACAAGGTTTAACCCTTAATTGGGTATTGTAGCCATCCCTTAATTGGGTGATCCCTAACAGGATCAGTTCCTAATAGAACCTATCGTATCTATCTTTAACAGGACAAGGCTCCTAATAGAGCGGACTTCCAAAGAGTTCAACAACAAGCTTGTGGGTATTCATCCCCACTATGGTTTTTCCCAGTTGGGTTTCCACAGGAAAAATATGTGTGTCATGTGTGATGATTTTATCTTGTGATGCTTTGTTATTACCTGTTAAGCATATGATGGTTCTATGATTTATGCCTGTCAATAAAACATGTTCAACTAGCTATTGTGAAGATATGATGATAGATTACTTGTTCATAAATAAGGGTGAAATAGTAGTGTAGTTCTGAGCTAAGTGGAAAGCCAAGTGAGTAACCGATTTATGATTGTTTTAGTTGTTCTGGATTTTACCAGTTGCACTCTGTTTCAAACTAGTGTCACTGTTTGCCAGTCATTTGGAGTAATCCTTGTTGAACCGGTTTAGGACTATATTTTGTTTGTGCTGATTCACCCCTCCCCCTCTCAGTATCAGTTTGGTACTATTTTCTCATCATTGAGTTATCAATTGGTATCAGAGCATCCTCCAAGTCCTCTATGTTGTAAGCTTAACCACTTGAGGTAAAGATCCCAGTCAAATGATGAAGAGGGAAGGTCCAAAGTTTAACAGGGAAAATTTTGGTATATGGAAAGATAAGATGAAGATATTCATCAGAAGCATGGGTGCTCAAAACTAGAGTTATGTTGTGAATGTCTATGTTGTCCCTACCGGTACTCTCACCGATGACAAAAAGAGAGAGATACAAGAAAATGGGCAAGTCATGGAAGCCCTTATTAGTAGTCTATTTGACATTGCGTTTATTGATGTTGAGGACAAGGTAAATCCCAAAGAGGTATGGGATGCTCTTGAAAAAATCTATGGTGGTGATAAACATGTAAAATAGGCTAAGGAAGAAAGCCTGAGAGGGAAGTTTGAAGATATGTGGATGGTTGAAGGTGAGACCATTCAGGAGTATGGAATAAGAATCAAAATAGTTGTTGGAGAAATCAAGAGTGCGGATGGTAAAATAGAAGATTCCACTATGGTAAGCAAAGTCCTGAGATCCCTATTGCCAGTCTATGCAATAAGGGTTGCTGCTATTCAGGAGCTGAGATCAATAGACAAGACTAAGGTATCCTTGGGCTCCATCATAGCCAAGTTGACAACCTATGAGCTGAATAGTTTTGATGGTAGTGTTCAAAAGACTAAATCAGCTTTTGAAGCCTCTGCTATACCATCCAGAAAAGGAAAAGAAGCTAGCTCTAGTGGTGAACCTAGATAGAGCAGAGAAATGGATAATTAGGAGATTTTGATGGCATTTGAAGCTGTCCTTGCCAAGAAGCTTCCTAAAGGAACTAGTAAATACAAAGGTAAGCTACCTTTGAAATGCTTTTCTTGTAACTGGATAGGACATATTGCTATAAACTATCCTAATGGTGATAACAAGGACAAACCAGAAAGGTTTAGGAAATTCAAAGGAGGAAACCGGAGAAACTATTTTATGGTAGTTGATGAAGGTGTCACAAATGAAGAATTAGAGGACAAAGAAAATGAAGATATTGTGTTTCTTGTTGTCAAAGAAGATGTGTCAGAAAAGAAGGCTCTTGTCTCCCAGTTTGATAATTTCAATGAGTGGATCATTGACAGTGGTTGTTCTCACCATATGACTGGTGACCGGAGCAACCGTCTATCCTTGGAGGAGTATGATGGAGGTGTGGTTTGCTTTGGCAATGATGCACCATGCATGGTCAAAGGTAGAGGGTCCATCTCTCTGAATGGAAAGAGTAGTGCTGACAATGTGTACTAGGTTGATGTTCTCAAACACAACCTTCTGAGTGTTGCCCAGCTGAATGATAGTGGCCTCACTCTAGAATTCAAGAATGGAGTTTGCAAAATCAAACGAAAAGATGGTCAATGGGTGGCCACCAACATGGAGACCAAAGGTAACCTATTTCATCTAAATGCAAATATAAGTACATGTCTTATGGCTAAGTTTGATGATAGCTGGATATGGCATAGGAGACACTGCCATGTAAACTTTGATAACATTGTGAAGGCTAGTAAGATCAAGGAAGTTAGAGGGTTGCCGGTGCTAAGCAAACCAGATAATACCTTGTGCAGAGAGTGTCAATTGGAAAAAATGTCTTCCTCAACCTTTAAAGGTAAATCTTTCACTGCTAATAACTTGCTTGATCTTGTGCATACTGATTTGTGTGGTCCTATGAAAACTAGAACTGTGTAGGGTGATAGATACTTCATGATTCTCACCGATGACTGCTCAAGAATGATGTGGGTCACATTCTTGAAAGACAAGTCTGAAGCCTTTGAGAAGTTCAAAGCTTTCAGAGCATTAGTGGAGAAGGAAAGCGGTAAAAGGATCAAGTGTCTCAGAACTGATCAAGGAGGGGAATTCACTTGCAGTGAATTCAATAAGTATTGTGAAGAATTTGGCATCAAGAGGCATCTATCTGCCCCAAGGACTTCACAGCAGAATGACCTAGTAGAGAGGAATAACTGGACTATGGTTGAAGCAGCTAGAACCATGTTGATTCAAGGAAAGGTAGCTCACACCTTTTGGAAAGAAGCGGTGAGCATGACAGTCTACACAATGAACCGAGTACTCATCAAGAAAGGTAAGGATAAAACTCCTTATGAGTACTAGACCGGTAAGACACCTATGGTTAGATACTTTAGAGTGTTTGGTAGAAAATGTTACATCAAGAGGAGTGAACACCAGAGCAAATTTGATGCAAAATGTGATGACGAAATATTCCTAGGATATTCCACCAAGAGTAAAGTTCTCAAGTGTTTCAATAATAGGACTCAGAGAATTATGGAAAGTATCAATGTGAGAGTTGATGAAACCTCTAAGAAACTAGAGGAAACTGGTAGTGAGAAAGTTGTAAATGAGTTGGTTGCAAACTTCTGGGAGCCGGTTGTCAGTCAACCAAGTGCCAGTAATAGTGTTCTTGAACCAGTGAATGCTGATACTGATGAAGATGAGGATGAAGAGGAAAAGAAAGAAGAACCAGTCAAGACTATTCCTCGATATGTCAAGTTGAATCATGATCCTAAGTTGATCATAGGAGATAAGGATGCAGGAATCCTTACAAGAAGAAAGATTAGAGAAAACTCATGTATGATCTTTGAATTTGAGCCTAAATCATTCAAAGAGGATCATATAGATGAAGACTGGATCAAGGCAATGGAAGAGGAACTTGACCAGATAGAGAAAAATGGTACATGGTCCTTGGTACCTAGACCAGAGCATAAAAATTTTATTGGCACCAAATGCGTGTTCAGAATCAAGCTAAATGAGGATGGCACAATGATTAGTAAAAAAGCAAGATTGGTGTGCAAAGGATATGCTCAAGAAGAAGGAGAAGACTATGGAGAAACCTTTGCTCCTGTAGCCAGATTGGAAGGAGTTTGTATTCTTCTTGCATATGCAGCTTTTAAAGGCTTCAAAGTATATCCAATGGATGTAAAAACTGCATTCCTAAATAGTGCACTTGAAGAGGAGCTGTTTATTGAGCAACTAGATGGGTTTTCCCTATCTGAAGACAATGACATGGTATGTAGGCTACATAAAGCCTTATATGGTCTAAAGAAAGCACCTAGGGCATGGTATGAGCACCTTCATTCCCATCTTGTGAAGATTGTATTTGTGAGAACAAGTGAAGATAATAATATCTACTTGAAGACTGAAGGAGATCAAATCCTGATCTGTGAGGTATTTGTTGATGACGTTATCTTTGGTGGAGATGACAAGATGAGTCATGAGTTTGCTGATGAGATGAAGGAATAGTTTGAGATGTCACTCATAGGGGAGATTAAGTTCTTCATTAGATTACAGATCCAACAAATGAAGGATGGAATATTTATCACTCAGTCCAAGTATGTCAAAGAGGTGTTGAAGACCTTTGGCATGGAAGATAGCAAACTGGTTAGTAGACTGATGGTGACCGGTTCTAAACTATCCAAAGAGCATGACTCAGCATTTGTTGATGAGAAGGAATACCAATCAATGATTGGTAAATTGCATTATGTAGTGCATAGCAGACTGGATATTGCACATGCAGTTGGCATTACTACAAGGTTCCAGAAAAGTCCAAGAGAATCCCACTTGGTTGCAGTCAAGTGGATTCTTAGGTATCTGAAGGGGATTGCTGACTATGGATTGTGGTATCCATATAGCAAGGACTTCAACTTGAAAGTGTTCACAGATGTTGATTGGGTTGGTAATGTAGATGACTGGAAGAGCACAACTGGTGGTGCATTCTTCCTTGGTGGTAGACTAGTCTCATGGATGAGTAAAAAGTAGAGTTGTATCTCTTAGTCTATAGCAGAAGCAGAGTATGTTGTGACTTTCATGAAATGCACTCAGACAATTTGGATGAACCATGTACTAAAATGCTTCAAAATCCCTGTACCTAAACCGGTAAGTATATTCTGTGATAACACAAGTGCTATCAATATTTCAAAGAATCTAGTTTTACATTCTAGAACCAAGCACTTTGAGCTTAAGTATCATTTCTTAAGGGAAAAGGTTCAAAACAAAGAGATTGAACTGGAGCATGTGTCTAGTAAGGAGTAGTTAGTAGACATATTCACCAAGCCCCTCCCAAATACTACATTTAAACACTTAAGAGGTGATTTAGGGGTACTGCCACTTTAGGAGGTGAACTAAAGGTATATGCTCCACATCAGTCATGTATTGCATAGTCAAATCTTTCTTCAGGATTAATGTGTTGAAGGATGCTACTCCTCAGGGGGAGCAGCATAATGGAATAGGGAAGCTTGTGCCTCCACTTTGGCATTATTGTCAAAGGGGGAGAAGATGTCAAGTGGAGAAGACATCTACAGAAATTGAGGGAGAAAATGTGAAGCAGAGAGAGCGGAGAGATATCTTTGTATATTGCCATCAATGCCAAAGGGGGAGATTGTTGGCATTATGTGAACCGGTATGTGGACATAATGACATTGTATATTGTCATTGATGTCAATATGTTGAAGAGGTATGAATCAGCATATGTGAGAACCGGTATAATACTGTGAACCAGCATTTGTGCCAAAATGAAGCGGTGTGCTTGTTCAAGGTGAACCAGCATATGGTAATGGGAACCGGCACATGAAAGCGTTGTATGACTACCAATTGGTAGTCTCAACTTCAGGGTTTCCGGTTGAAGTGCTTCAAGCCTGTATCACTCAACCGGTGACATTGCATGATGAGTTAACATTGTAATGAAGAATAGATCATGTTGCCACATCAACCTTGTGCGCGTGAAGGATCTTGCACAAAGAAGATTGTTCCTATCTACCTCAAGAATGTGCGAAGTCTGTAAATGGTGATAACATGTGATGGGTTATTAGTCACCATGAAATCGGTGGAAAAAAAATGATGGAGAATGTCTTGAGATTGGATCAAGACTATTGCATTCAATACAGTATGATCAACAGTTAGGATTGAACCATTTGAACTCCTTAACCTAACAGGTCTAAGGTTTAGGGTTTATGCTATCAACCTATCTGTTGTCCTATAAGGTCGATGTTGTGAATCTTTCAGAGGTTGTTGACAAAAGTTGTGTGTGAGTATCCAAGAGAAGGGATACGTGATTCTTGCCAGACCAGAGGAGAGAAATGATACTTGCAGAGTGTAAGTGCAGAAGGTGAAGAGGAGCTTAAGTAGATCTGCATTGGCATTTAGTGTTGTTACCAGTTCATTGAAATACCTGTTGATCTCTAACCACCTCAACAGTTGGAAAATCCTCTAACAGGGTAGCCTTAATCAGCTTGCTATAAATCCCTTAACAGGGTAACTCAAAGTTATTGAGATTTGGAAAGCTAGAGAGCTCTAGAAATCCTTTAGCTATTGAGTTCTTGAAATCCTCTAACAAGGTTTAACCCTTAACCAGGTGATCCCTAATAGGATCTGTTTCTAACAGAACCTATTGTATCTGTCTTTAATAGGACAAGGCTCCTAATAGAGCGGACTTCCAAAGAGTTCAACAACAAGGTTGTGGGTATTCATCCCCACTGTGGTTTTTCCCAATTCGGTTTCCATGTGAAAAATATGTGTGTCATATGTGATTCTTTTATCTTGTGATGCTTTGTTATTACCTGTTAAGCATATGATGGTTCTGTGTTTTATGCATGTGAATAAAACATGTTGAACTAGCTATTGTGAAGATATGATGATAGATTACTTGTTCATAAATAAGGGTGAAATGGTAGTGTAGTTCTGAGCTAAGTGGAAAGCCAAGTGAGTAACTGGTTTATGATTTTTTTAGTTATTCTGGGTGTTACCGGTTGCACTCTATTTCAAACTGGTGTCACTGTTTGCTAGTCATTTGGAGTAATCCTTGTTGAACCAGTTTCAGACTATATTTTGTCTGTACTAATTCACCCCCACTCTCAGTACCAGTTTGGTACTATCTGCTCATCATTGAGTTATCAATTGGTATCAAAGCATCCTCCAAGTTCTTTGTGTTGTAAGCTTAACCACTTGAGATAAAGATCCCAGTCAAATAATGAAGAGGGAAGGTCCAAAGTTTAATACGGAAAATTTTGGTACACGGAAAGAAAGGATGAAGATATTCATCAAAAGCATGGGTGCTCAACACTGGAGTTATGTTGAGAATGTCTATGTTGTCCCTACTGGTACTCTCACTGATGACCAAATGAGAGAGATACAAGAAAATGGGCAAGTCATGGAAGCCCTTATTAGTAGTCTATCTGACACTGAGTTTATTGATGTTGAGGACAAGGTAAATCCCAAAGAGGTATGGGATGCTCTTGAAAATATTTATGGTGGTGATGAACATGTCAAACAGGCTAAGGAAGAAAGCTTGAGAGGGAAGTTTGAAGATATGCGGATGGTTGAAGGTGAGACCATTCAGGAGTATGGAATAAGAATCAAAATAGTTGTTGGAGAAATCAAGAGTGTAGGTGGTAAAATAGAAGATTCCACTGTGGTAAGAAAAGTCTTGAGATCCCTATTACCGGTCTATGCAATAAAATTTGCTTCTATTCAGGAGTTGAGATCAATAGACAACACTATTGTATTCTTTGACTCCATCATAGCCAAGTTGATAGCCTATGAGCTAAATAGTTTTGATGGAAGTGTTCAAAAGACTGAATCAGCTTTTAAAGCCTCTGCTATACCATCCAGAAAAGGAAAAGAAGCTATCATTAGTGGTGAACCTAGACAGAGCAAAGAAATGCATGATGAGGAGATTCTGATGGCATTTGAAGCTCTCCTTGCCAGGAAGCTTCCTAAAGGAACTGGTAAATACAAAGGTAAACTACCTTTCAAATGCTTTTCTTGTAATCAGATAGGACATATTGCTATAAACTATCCTAATGGCGGTAACAAGGACAAACCAAAAAGGTTTAGGAAATTCAAAGGAGGAAATTGAAGAAACTATTTTATGGCAGTTGATGAAGGTGTCACAGATGAAGAATCAGAGGATGAAGAAAATGAAGATATTGTGTTTGTTGCTGTCAAAGAAGATGTGTCAGACAAGAAGGCTCTTGTCTCCTAGTTTGATAATTTGAATGAGTGGATCATTGACAATGGTTTTTCTCACCATATGACTGGTGACCGGAGTAAGTTTCTATCTTTGGAGGAGTATGATGGAGGTGTGGTTCACTTTCGCAATGATGCACCATACATGTTTAAAGGCAGAGGGTACATCTCTTTGAATGGAAAGAGAAGTGCTGACAATGTGTACTGGGTTGATGGTCTCAAACACAACCTTTTGAGTGTGCCCAGCTGAATGATAGTGGCCTCACTCTGGAATTCAAGAATGGAGTTTGCAGAATCAAACGAAAAGATGGTGAATTGGAGGGCACCAACATGTAGACCAAAGGTAACCTATTTCATCTATATGCAAGTATAAGTACATGTCTTATGGCTAAGTTTGATGATAGTTGGATATGGCATAGGAGACTCTGCCATGTAAACTTTGATAACATTGTGAAGGATAGTAAGATCAAGGCAGTTAGAGGGTTGCCGGTGCTAAGAAAACCAGATAATACCTTGTGCAGAGAGTGTCAATTGGAAAAAATGTCTTCCTCAACCTTTAAAGGTAAATCTTTCACTGCTAATAACTTGCTTGATCTTGTGCATACTGATTTGTGTGGTCCTATGAAAACTAGAACTGTGCAGGGTGATAGATACTTCATGATTCTCACCGATGACTGCTCAAGAATGATGTGGGTCACATTCTTGAAAGACAAGTCTGAAGCCTTTGAGAAGTTCAAAGCTTTCAGACCATTAGTGGAGAAGGAAAGCGGTAAAAGGATTAAGTGTCTCAGAACTGATCAAGGAGGGGAATTCACTTCCGCTGAATTCAACAAGTATTGTGAAGAATTTGGCATCAAGCGGCATCTGTCTGCCCCCGAGACTCCAAAGTAGAATGGTCTAGCCGAGAGGAATATAGACTGTGGTTGAAGTAGCTAGAACCATGTTAACTCAAGGAAAGGTAGCTCACACCTTTTGGAGAGAAGCGGTGAGCACTGCAGTCTACACAATGAACCAGCTACTCATCAAGAAAGGTAGGGATAAAACTTCTTATGAGTACTGGACCAGTAAGATACCTATCGTTAGCTACTTTAGAGTGTTACATCAAGAGGAGTGAACACCAGAGAAAATTTGATGCAAAATGTGATGAAGGAATATTCCTAGGATATTCCACCAAGAGTAAAGCTCTCAAGTGTTTCAACAATAGGACTCAGAGAATTATGGAAAGTATTAATGTGAGAGTTGATGAAACCTCTAAGAAACCAAAGGAAATCGACAGTGAGCAAGCTATAAATGAGTTGGTTGCAACCTTCTGGGAACTGGTTGTCAGTCAACCAAGTACTAGTAATAGTGTTCCTGAACCGGTGAATGCTGATACTGATGAAGATGAGGAAGAAGAGGATAAGCAAGAAGAACCAATCAAGACTATTTCTCGGTATGTCAAGCTGAATCATGATCCTAAGCAAATCATAGGAGATAAGGATGCAGGAATCCTTACAAGAAGAAAGATCAAAGAAAACTCATGTATGATCTCTGAATTTGAGCCTAAATCATTCAAAGAGGCTCATAAAGATGAAGACTGGATCAAGGCAATGGAAGAGGAACTTGACCAGATAGAGAAAAATGGTACATGGTCCTTGGTACCCAGACCAGAGCATAAAAATGTTATTGGCACCAAATGGGTGTTCAGAAATAAGCTGAATGAGGATGGCACAATGATTAGGAACAAATCCAGATTGGTGTGCAAAGGATATGCTCAAGAAGAAGGAGAAGACTATGGAGAAACCTTAGCTCTTGTAGCTAGATTGGAAGGAGTTCGTATGCTTCTTGCATATGCAGCTTTTAAAGGCTTCAAAGTATATCGAATGGATGTAAAATCTACATTCCTAAATGGTGCACTTGAAGAGGAGGTGTATATTGAGCAAGCAAATGGGTTTGCCCTATCTAAAGACACTGACATGGTATGTAGGCTACATAAAGCCTTATATGGTCTAAAGGAAGCACCTAGGGCATGGTATGAGCACCTTCATTCCCATCTTGTGAAGATTGTATTTGTGAGAACAAGTGAAGATAATAATATCTACTTGAAGACTAGAGGAGATCAAATCCTGATCTATGAGGTATTTGTTGATGACATTATCTTTAGTGGAGATGACAAGGTGAGTCATGAGTTTGCTGATGAGATGAAGGAAGAGTTTGAGATGTCACTCATAGGGGAGATTAAGTTCTTCATTGGACTACAGATCCAATAGATGAAGGATGAAATCTTTATCACTCAGTCCAAGTATGTCAAAGAGGTGTTGAAGACATTTGGCATGGAAGATAGAAAACTGGTTGGTACACCGATGGTGACCGGTTGTAAACTATCCAAAGAGCATGACTCGGCATTGGTTGATGAGAAGTTATACCAATCAATGATTGGTAAATTATGTAGTCCATAGCAGACCGGATATTGCACATGCACTTGGCATTACTGAAAGGTTCCAAAAAAGTCCAAGAGAATCCCACTTGGTTGCAGTCAAGTGGATTCTTAGGTATCTGAAGGGGACTACTGACTATGGATTGTGGTATCCATATAGCAAGGACTTCAACTTGAAAGTGTTCACAGATGCTGATTGGGATGGTAATGTAGATGAATGGAAGAGCACAACTGGTGGTGCATTCTTCCTTGGTGGTAGATTGGTCTCATGGATGAGTAAAAAGAAGAGTTGTATCTCTCAGTCTACAATGGAAGCGGAGTATGTTGTAGCTTTCATGAACTGCACTCAGACAATTTGGATGAAGCATGTACTGAAAGGCTTCAAAATCCTTGTACCTAAACTGGTAAGTATATTTTGTGATAACACAAGTGCTATCAATATTTCAAAAAATCCAATTTTACATTCTAGAACCAAGCACTTTGAGCTTAAGTATCATTTCTTGAGGGAAAAGGTTCAAAACAAAGAGATTGCACTAGAGCATGTGTTCAGTAAGGAGTAGTTAGCAAACATATTCACCAAGCCTCTCCCAAAGACTACATTTACACACTTAAGAGGTGAATTAGGGGTACTACCCTTTAGGAGGTGAACTAAAGGTATATGCTTCACATCAATCATTTATTGCATAGTCAAATCTTTCTTCAGGATTGATGTGTTGGAGGATTCTACTCCTCAGCGGGAGCAACATAATGGAACAAGGAAGCTTGTGCCTCCACTTTGGCATTATTGTCAAAGGGGGAGAAGATGTTAAGCGGAGAAGATATCTACAGAAATTGGGGGAGAAAATGTGAAGCGGAGAGAGCGGAGAGATATCTTTGTATATCGCCATCAATGCCAAAGGGGGAGATTGTTGGCATTATGTGAACCATTATGTGGACATAATGACATTGTATTTTATCATTGATGTCAATATGTTGAAGAGGTATGAACTGGCATATGTGAGAATCAGTATAACACTATGAACTGGCATTTGTTCCAAAGTGAAGCGGTGTGCTTGTTCAAAGTGAACCAGCATATGGTTATGGGAACTAACACATGGAAGCACTGTATGACTACTGGTTGGTAGTCTCAACTTCAAGGTTTCTGGTTGAAGTGCTTCAAGCCTGTATGGATCAATCGGTGACATTGTGTGATTAGTTAGCATTGTAATGAAGAACAGATCATGTTGCCAAATCAGCCTTGTGCGCGTGAAGGATCTTGCATAAAGAAGATTGTTCCTATCTACCTTGGGAATGTGTGAAGCTATAAATGGTGATAATGTGTGATGGGTTATCAACCGCCATGAAATCGGTGGAAAACAAATGATGGAGAATGTCTTGAGATTGGATCAAGATTGTTGCATTCAATATAGTATGATCAACAGTTAGGATTGAACCATTTGAATTCCTTAACCTAACAGGTCTAGGGTTTAGGGTTTATGCTACCGACCTGTCTGTTGTCCTATAAGGTTGATGTTGTGACTCTTTCAGAGGTTGTTGGAAAAAGTTGTGTGTGAGTATCCAAGAGAAGGGATACGTGATTCTTGCCAGACCAGAGGAGAGAAGTGATACCTGTAGAGTGTAAGTGCAGAAGGTGAAGAGGAGCTTAAGCGGATCTGCATTGGCATTGAATGTTGTTACCAGATCATTGAAATACCTATTGATCTCTAACCACCTCAACAGTTGGAAAATCCTCTAATAGGGTAGCCTTAACCAGCTTGCTGTAAATCCCTAAACAGGGTAACTCAAATTTATTGAGATCTAGAAAGCTAGAGAGCTTTGGAAATCCTTTAGTTATTGAGTTCTTGAAATCCTCTAACAAGGTAACCTGTAACAAGGTTTAACCCTTAATCGGGTATTGTAGCCATCCCTTAACCAGGTGATCCCTAACAGGATCAGTTCCTAATGGAACCTATTGCATCTATCTTTAATAGGACAAGGCTCCTAACAGAGTGGACTTCCAAAGAGTTCAACAAAAAGCTTGTGGGTATTCATCCCCACCGTGGTTTTTTCCAGTTGGGTTTCCACATGAAAAATATGTGTGTCATGTGTGATGCTTTTATCTTGTGATGCTTTGTTATTACCTATTAAGCATATGATGGTTCTTTGTTTTATGCATGTCAATAAAACATGTTGAACTAGCTATTGTGAAGATATGATGATAGATTACCTGTTCATACATAAGGGTGAAATGGTAGTGTAGTTCTGAGCTAAGTGGAAAGCCAAGTGAGTAACCGATTTATGATTGTTTTAGTTGTTCTGGGTTTTACCAGTTGCACTCTGCTTCAAACCAGTGTCACTATTTGCCAATCATTTGGAGTAATCCCTGTTGAACTATTTTAGGAATGTATTTTGTCTGTACTGATTCACCCCCCCCCCTCTCAGTACCGGTTTGGTACTATTTGCTCATCATTGATTTATTAGTTAAATGGTAGAAACTATGAGTTGTTGAAACTCAAGATGAAAGACCTATTTGTGGAAAGAGACTTTTGGGTTGCATTGTCTAGAACCAAACCACCAGGAACAAAAGAGGAAGATTGGAATCTCAGAAATAGGAAAGCCAAAGGGTTAATTAAACTATGTTATTCCAGAGGAAAAAGTTATACTCCTTGAAGATGAATGAATGTACACCTGTTGGAGACCATCTGAATACCTTCAACATGATTGTTACATAGTTAACTTATGTGGGTGTATCAATTAGTGATGAGGATCATTGTATGCTTTTTTTGTGTTCCTTTCCTAACACATGGGATCATCTTGTGATGGCCATTGGAATTACAACAACCACTTTCAAAATGGAAGATGTGGTTGCTTTGCTTCTATCAAAGGAAGCATAGAGGAAATCTTCTAAGATGATCAAAGAATCTCTGGTTGTGAGGGGCATATCGAAGGAAAAAGGCAAGAAAAAGGATAGGAGGTCTGAATCCAAGTCACAAGGGAGATGTAAGTCTTCAGGAAAGAAGTCCAAGGAGACATGTTGGAGTTGTGGCCAGACTAGCCATATCCGAAAGGATTGTGAGGAAAAGGGAAAGAAGAACACTTCTGACACTGATTCTTCTCAGAGCAATGCTAGTGTCTGCAGTGCTACCTTGGTAACATGACATCTCAATAGAGGTGAGTCTCAATGTATTGAGTGCTTTGGTCTTTTGTTTGAGAGCTTCATGATAGTGTATTCTTGCATGGATTGATCATGGAGGTGCTCTGAAATACCAAGAGACTTGTGGTTCTATTGAAGATATATTTTCTATATTGTTATTAGATGAGATAGTTGTAGTGCTACATGCATTCTTAGTGCATGGTGAGAGGAGATGAAATACTTTATCTGCATGGGGATGTTCATAGTGATTATTTGCTTAGTATTTATGTGGTGGTTCTTGGTGGATTCCTAGATTATGGTGCTCAAAGTGGACATGATTGGTAAATTGGATATGTCATGATTGTCTGCATGAATTTTCTCTTTGAGATCTCATTTTTCATATAGCTAATGTGATAGTGAGCTTTTTTGTAGTTGATTGGATCTATGAGTTATGTAGTTGTGTGGGATGATCACCTATTCATTTGTGGTGGGATAACTCAGAAGTGGACAGTTTATATCCATGAGGTTTGATTCAATGCTTATGTAGACTTGTTGGTTGGCCTTGTCTATGGTCACTTGTGCATTGGTGTAGGTGCTTTGAGATAAGAGAATGTATGATAATAGAGTACTTGGATATTCGGTTATGGGATCCCGTAGTATGTTATATTTCCTTGGTTTGAAGATCATGGTTTCACTTGGTGTAATTGGTAGTATACCTATGGGTGTGGACTTGGAAGATTTTCAGATTGGGAGATGATGTGTCATGATTCTTGGAAATCTCAGTAGCATGGTTCAGTGGGAGCTTTAGCCATGACTATGCATTTAAAATCAGATGGTGAATGATCTTCTTAGTGTGAAAATGTTTGGGGGACGCCTTAGATCTTGTTACTATAGAAGGGTCTTTCACATTTGTGGGTACACTTGTAGGAATATGGTGATCTTAATGATATTTGAAGATGTTGACATCTTGAAGGCTCAAGGAGTTCTTGTTTGAGGTGTTTTTATGCTTGACAAGTGATGTTGTTTAGAGTATGATGGTGTTATGTCACAATGTACTCTTGAGATTAGTTTAGAGTTTTGGCATGATGCATTGCTCTTAAGACCTTGATTTTTTCACTTAGACCATGTGATCTCCTAAGAGGGGATGGTTAGATCATGATGTCATGATAGGTTCCTAATTTTTTAAATTGGAGACTTGACAATGGTCTAGTAAGTTCTCTTTGACTTGGGTGCATTGGTCAAATGTTTGAGAGTTTCATGGGAGTATAGAAATGCATTTGGAGTTTTGCATGGATTGATCAATTGTTGGTTCTCATGGATACATAGAGACTTAAGTGGGGTTGCATTTCTTTTGAGAAGAGAAATGTATGCTAAGATGGTTACTCTTGATGAGGATTCAACTAGAAGTCTGAGGAGCCTACACGTTGGTTGAACATGAGTTCAACATAGACATTTGAGGAGATTGCTCTTGGATGAGTCATGATGACTTGGAGATCTTGGAGAGGCATTCTCATTCCCCACTCTTGGTCTACTCAACAATTTGTCATCTAGGAGGTATTGCCCATAGTTACTCAGGTGATTTTATTCTTTCAAATTTGTAGATCTTGAGCTGAGTTAGTTAGCATGTTTATTGTCTTATCATAGGGAATGGTAGTGGGCTGATTTCCTGAAATGGGAAATGGAGTGTTTTGATCTTATTTTGGGGTTGTAAAGGAGATCTTACTTGCCACAACTAACACTTAGAGGTATATGTATAAGGCCATACTACATGTTTATGGTTTCTTGCAGCAATTTTGTTTGCAAGATGTGTTTATCTTTGTGGATGGTCCTTGGTACTACATGGTTACATTTTCTTTGTGTTGTGATTGGTAGACTTTGTATTCCTTTGATTTTTCAATTTTGGCATTACCCATGGATTGGGATTTTTTGGATGTGTTGGTCTTCATCAAATGGTTTGCACATTAAGTTTGTAGTTGCAGGTTATGGGTTGGTTATGTTGATGGCATGAGTTTACTGGTGGCTGATACCTCTGTGGTATGTGAGATTGGATTGCTAGCACTTTCTATGAGTGTTATACTCAATCACATGGATTTTTCAGTTGGATGAGAGAATTTTTCTTGGTTGTTTGTTCTAGCTTATGTTTAGTATTTAATGTTTTGGAGATACTAGTAACTTCTTCGTGAAGTGGGAGAATGTTATGAATGGATGTCTCAAACTTACTTGTTGAGATCTCAGTCATATGACATTTTGTTCCTCTAGTGAGAAGTTCAGTCTCAATAACCCTTATGTTATTGATGAAATAGTTGATAACCTTCATGTTATTTACCATCTACAAAGGCAACTAAATAACCTTCATATTATTGACACATGGTCATGAACTACAAAGGCAATGTGCTAAGTGTTGTGAGATTACGGGGAAAAGGGAGCACAATCCTTCTTGTTACCTAGTAACTTGTTAAGAGCACAATGATAAGGGTAATGGGATAGAGGGAAGGAAGGAGAATTGGTCGCCCTCTTGCTACCCCATGGGATTCTAAGGACCTAGTAAGTGGACTTGCAGGATAATATAAGACAGTTTGATTTGTCTTCCCCGCCATCCCACAGAGGTTCTCTAGTAGCCACAACTGCACTACGGGATAAGAAAAAACGTGAAGGGATAGTTCCCCTGCCACCCCACGAAGTTTGTCTAATGAACAAAGGTGGAATGTGGGATAAAGACAATTGCATGGGGAAGGTTCTTCCTGTTATCCCGCACGATGAAGATAAGTCAAATAGTGTTGTTGCTAGATAGAAAAAGAAATGAAGTTGTCTTCCTTGTTATCCCATGTAATTCTAAGACCTCATTAAGAGAGCATACGAGATAAGGACAAAGGATGAAGAGAATATTATTCTTGTTACCCTGCATGATGAACATTGGTTCCCAAGAGGTGGTGCAGGCTAACTAGTGCAGTATCAAAGATACTCTTGTTGATAAGTTTAAAGCAACTGAGGTGGGGACCATGATTGACTCATACAGAGTTGGAATCTAATGATCGGTTCAAATGGGACTAGTTGTTGATAGTATTTGAAAACTTGGTGGGACCACAATAGACTCATGTTGACCTATTGAGTTGTTTGCTGGTGATTGGCAAAAACTAGAACGACTCTGAGGAATTTGAAATGCTAGAGATAACGTGACATGTTATCTATAATTTGAGGAAGTTTGACAGTTGGATCCATGTAACTGAAATGAACCATTTTCTTGAATAGATAAATAATCATCTAAAGAAATCGTAGCATGTGTGAGACTGAGGAGACCGAGAGATAGGTATAGAAGACTTGTTGCAGAAATGTCTGTAACTGAGGTTAGAGAGATGATTTCCTTGCAGAATATATGTCAGTTAAGACTGATTTTGGATGGTTGGATGCTGAGGGCAATGATTAGAGGTTGTGAGTGGTTGGTCTCCATGGTTGGGTTAAATGTCAAACAACAAAACATTGTGCCTATTGCCTAAGTGGTGTGTGGGTTGGATTTTATCTATAGGTTGAATGTTGTCAGA
Source organism: Cryptomeria japonica (assembly GCF_030272615.1). Taxonomy (NCBI): domain Eukaryota; kingdom Viridiplantae; phylum Streptophyta; class Pinopsida; order Cupressales; family Cupressaceae; genus Cryptomeria; species Cryptomeria japonica. The sequence continues at coordinate 66,290,278 of NC_081411.1, read as the reverse complement.
ACATAGATTGTGTAATATACACCTAAGAGAATAATTTGTAACTTGTATGTAATATACTTCTTGCTATAATACAAGTGATTCTTCTTTGGTGGTGGGTTTTTTACCTATAAGGGTTTTCCCACGTAAATTGTGTGTTATCTTTGTCCTTGTGTGAATCTTTTATTTTCTCTATTATCTTGTTAATGTGCATCTTAGTGACTGTAATTTGAAATTGAAAGTCATCTCTGCATCTCTTCCCATTTAATTTAACACTGTGGAAGGTGTTTCCACGTTTTTCTTTCCTTACAATAGATAGATAAACTAAATCTTCTTTCTTACTAAACCAAGAGACCAATATATCTCCTAAAAAGAAAGCACCACTACTAGTACTCTTCTAATAATCAACACTTCCAGCCCAATCTGCATCAGTATAAGCTTTCAACATAAAATATCCACCATTTTTACTAAAATCCAAAATCCACAATACCTTTCAAATATTTGAAAATTATTTTCACATATTGCTCATGTGTCACCTTCGAATTTTCCTAGAACCTAGCCACCAAACAAACAACCTACTTGACATCTAGTCTGGACATAGTCAAATCCAACAGTCCACCATCTATTGACCTATACTTTTAATCAACCTCTAGAGATTCATCATCTTCACTCAACTTGCAACCAATGGTTAAAGGAGTTGTAATAGGTTCACAACCATCAAAATCAAATTTCTTCAACATCTCTTTCACATAATTGCTTTGTGAGATAAAAATTCAATTTTTATATTGAATAGCTTTTAACCCGAGAAAGAAAGACAACTCATCAATCATTGACATTTCAAATTCTTTCGGTGTCTCTTTAGAAAAACCTTTACTTAAGTTATCATTTCCTCTTAATATAATATTATTAACATAAACTATAAGAATTAGTAACTTATCTCCATCAATATTGAAATAAATATTATTGTTTGTCATAGCTTTCTTGAAATTCTATCAAAGCAAATAGTGTCCAAACTTGCAGAACGGGCCCTAGGTGCATGTTTGAGCCCATAACTTTCTTTCTTCAGGCTGCACACCATATCCAAATCTTATGTCAATCTAAAAGCATCTGGTTTCACATTGTATACTTCTTCTTCTTGATCTCCATTCAAAAATATTGACTTGACATCCATATGATAAAATCTAAAGTTCTTGTAACTAGATAATGCAAGAAACATACATATAGCTTCCATCCTTGCTACCAAAGATAATTTTCTTCAAAATATATTACTTCCACATTAAAATATCCTTTGCATACTAGTCTTGCTTTATTTCTTCTGACTTTTCCTTTCTCATTTAGTTTTCTACTAAAAACCCATTTAGTTTGTATCACATTCTTGTCCACAGGTCCACGTACCAGCTCCCAAGTCTTGTTCTTCTGAATGTAGTTTATTTCTTCTTCCATTTCATTCCTCATAAGTATTCATCTCAATCATCAATAGAAAGCAATTTAATTGGCTTGTTTTGGTGCTTTTGCAATTTTCCTTCTTCTCTAGGCACCTTTTGTCTTATCTCCTATTATTTTATTTTCTAAATGATGCTTTTGTACATACTAATGGAGAATCATTTGGTAAGAAAGAGGACTAAATCTCAATTCCAACACAACAAAGAGTGTGAGGATTTGAGAGTTCTCTAACACAAGATGAAGGATGTAAATGGAAACAAAATGCAAAGAGAAGAAAAGAAAGGAAAAAAGCATGAATACACACATTGGTGATCCATGAGAAGAATAGTGAGAGAGAAAACATGGACTTCTCACCCCTAGATCTTGTCTAGGTGATCCATGGGAAAAGCACATGGAAAACTAGCCCCTAGAGTCTGTCTAGGTGATCCATGTAAGGGAGGAGAGTGAGAAAGTCTAGCCTTATGCTGCTAGTTCCACTCAACCTCGTGCATGTGTGTGTAAGTGAGGTTGGAAGCACCTCATAGGAGTCTATGCCTGAGTATGCTACAACCTGTATATGTATAGTACAAAAGCGTGACATCTCGCTCTAAGAGTCTGTGCTCATGTTCCGAGAATAATCACCCTGCATAAAAGAAAAATGGAGACATCTCGCTCTAAGAGTCTGTGCTCTGGTTCCGAGAATGACCCATTGCTCAAAAAGTGTAATGTTTATGTCATAAGTAAAGTAGATCAAGGATACCTATCTTTATTACAAAAGAAGATACCCAAAAAAATGCAACAATGTCATAGATCCAAGCAAGAGAGTTTTGCACTCTTTAAGCAAGGATAAGATAGTTGAAAAGGGATATCTTGTAATATGTGTAAAGGAGATCCTTAGAGGAGAAGAGATCTTTGTACAAAAAGACACCTATCCCCGAGAGGACAAATATAACATCTTCTAGAATAAGTCAAAGAAGAGAATAAGAATGCAATACTTCCTTCTTTTGCGAGGTGAAAGTGATTCTTAATAAAGGATGACGCTCTTTTTAACCCAATTAGGAGAGTGAATTAGTTATGGATGTATTTTACCAAGTGCAAAAGAGGTTGTAGTCAAGGACTTACACCTCTTGTAAGAGAGAATCCTTGAACAAACAACAACAAATGCGTACAAGGCATAACATCAAGTAATAAAGTCCACACCATCCACAAAATAGGAAAAAGTGGATCCTTAGATAAAAATAAGGAAACATCATTGCCTCCCAAGGATAAGGACAATGAGAAGGACTTACACAATCTTCTAGGGAGAGATTTGGACATAAGAAAAAGAAGAGATGTATGAAATCATTCTTGTCCCCATAGGAACAAGAAAATTAGGCTATTATGTTGCTTCAAAAAATATGATTGCACTTGAAATTGTACCATCATGAATGACAATGAGCCCCCAGTAAATGAGCTACCAATGTCACATAATGATGAGCAACATAATAGCCATTAATGTTATTTAAAGACATGATAGACTAAATGAGGTATTTGAATATGACATGTTAAATGCTCAACTATAAGTGAGATCAAGAATATGCATAAAATGATAAAGATTGAAGAAGAAAAGTCACATGAAATCTTAGAAGAGGGATGAGTGTAATTTATTAGAGCCTTATCCCTAGAGGAAAGGACTTTATGATGAATAGGAGATAAAGATTCATAAGTGGATTTAGAAATTTGAGGGGATTCATAAAGAGATTTGTTCATTGCCAAGATTTCCTTATGAGGGGAATGAGAGTTGATAGAAGTAGAAGATGATTTAGTTGAAGTGAGATCATCATCACTACTAAATATAGCATTCACATTGAGAGATGGTCTTTTAGATGCTTTGGTACGTTTGCAGGGATTATAGCCGAGTCCAAAGGCATAATTGTGAAAATTAGTCTCTAGAGGAACTTTTATCCCTTGTTCATGAGCGCCACAACCATTTCCATGATACCCATGCTTAGCAAAAATGCGAAAACCACGACCATAACGATCAGCCATTTCAGGAAGAGAAGGTGGTTTTTCATAAGACAAAGAATCAAACTCTTCATAATTAGAAGTGTGAGGAGAAGAAGTTTGAGAAGCGGCCACAAAATTATTACTCATAGGTTCAGGTAAGACTGATTGATCTCTAGTTTCTTCCTTCTTTTTAACTTTAAGCTCTCTAGGAGGAACCCTATACTCACCTACAAAGGTGGGATTAAAGTCAAGAGATCCCCAATCGTCATCTGTGAGAACCTTCTTAGGATCAAAAGCCTTTTTATGCGTATACTCAAGTCGAGAAGGATCTTCTTAAGGAGCTTCAGACTCATCCAAAGAATTTTGATTATCAGAGGGTAAGGATTCATCCATAGGTATCTTGTTCAAAGAGTCATTACTAGAAGAGGAAGGCTTAGATGTTTGCAAACAAGCTTGAAAATTAGTATCACCTATCAAGGTATATGTCTTATTGTTATAAATGAATTTAACTTATCTATGCAATGTAGAGGGGACAGCTTGCATACTATGAATCCAAGGCCTCCCTAATAGCAAGTTGTATGTTAGATTTCCCGACATAACATGGATAGGAGTAGGCAAAGTAACAGGTCCCACTGTGATGGGTAAGGTGATAATACCTAATGAAGACTTAGCCACATTATCAAAGCCTCGAATGGGATGAGAGTCAGGCTCAATAAGGGATGTATCCACATTCATCTTATGCAATAGATTAATGCTACACACATTAAGGCCAGAACCATTATCTACCAGTGTTCGTCTTATAGCAGTGTCATTTATGATAACCACAATCATCAAGGGATCATATTGATGTTGAATTTCACTAGTAGGCAACTCATCTTGAGTAAACACAATTTGAGCTTTAGGATTCATCACAGAGTTAACCAAAGACACTATATTACTAGATGTATTAGGTGGAGGAACATTCAAATCTTTCAAGGCATCTTGTAACATTCCATGATGAGCAGAAGAAGTTTAGATCAAATCCCAAAGGGATATCTTAGCAGGGGTAGCTTTAAGTTGTTCTATGAGATCATATTCCTTACCGAGAACTTGTGAAATACGTGGAGCTTGGGGAAGAATAGGTTGGGAAGGAGGAAGTGAAGTTGGGATAACTGGAGGAGGATTAGGTTGCCTATTGTTTCTAGTATTATAAGTATGGGCAACCGCATGATAACTCTCTCTAGTCAATTGCTTAGCATACTCATAAGGGCTCTTAGAGGAATAACCTCCTTGCACAGTAATAACCAGTTTCTTAGGAGTGCAAAAAGAATCATTAGCATAACCACCTTGAACCACTAAGATAGGCTTATTTAAAGGTTGAGAATTTTGAGAAGGACAAGCACCTTGGACAGTGAAGAGAGGTTTGTTAGGTGTTTCATTCACATGTATCAAATTGATTGAGGATGGTTTAGAGGAATGAACAAAAGTGTTGGAAGAATTATTGATAGTCTTCTCTTGCACTAAAATCTTATCACAGATTAAATCAATTTTAGGAGAGAGACAAGGGGTAGGCATTGATGTTCTAGTAGGAAGAGTAATACTAGGAAAGGTCATATCATCCTCTATCATCAAAGGATCTACATGGGGAATAAACTCTCTAGGAGAAGGATCAACATTACTCTCTAAAGTCTCACTCTTGAGAGGGAGATCTTTGAAAGAGATGTTAATCATCTGGCTTTGAACTAGGGTATCCTTATGAGTAGAACCAAGTTGAGGAGAGGGAGATGCTTTATTTTTAGAGGGAGAATAATTGAGATTCAAGGAAGGTGAGAAACTATCAAGGGAGTTTTTAATCTTGATTTCATCCCCTTTGGCTAGGGTTCTCTCACAGGGTAGAGAATAATCTACACCTTCTTCTAATGGTTCATCCCAAATAGTGAAGTTGTTGAAAGGAATGTTTGAAGTATTGTCAATTTCGGGAGAGGAGATAACATTGTTTATTAATTCCTCATCCTTAGGAGGGAGAGAATAAATAGATGTGTTAAACTCATCCTCTTTCCTCAAAATATGTTTAATAGGGGAGAGAGAATTAAGGAAATTGCTTATTATTTCATCTTCTTTCTCTAAGGGATGCTTATGGGTAAGACAAACTTTAGGAGAAGGGTAAGCATTTATCATTAATTCATCATCTCTAGTGGGAATTTTGTTGGAAAAGGAAATGCCACCACTAGGAAATGTAGGGATAATGTCATCTTCTTGCACAAAAGGATCCTCATGAAGGGAGCATTTTTTAGGAGCCACAAGGTCATCAAGGGCATCATCCAACAAAGCATGATCATATTTATTAAAAGGTTTATCTTTTGATTCAAAAGGAGATATCTCTTCATAGAGGGGATCATTGAAAACAACCATGCTACTAGATTTAGTGGAAGAGTTGATAGGAATGTACCCTTGAGAGGAATCATTCGACTTATCTTTCTCATCACAATGAAATGGCATAGTAACAATGTTTATGAGTTTTTGGTAAAATGAAGGTTTGGTATATTTAGGTTTCAAAACTTCATCTAAAGCTTCATCTAACTCATAATCATCACAAATAGGAACATCTTGCAAATAAAAATCTGACATTTTGAAATTGCATAAAATTTAAACACACAATGCAAAGAAAAACACTTTTTTTTTTTTTCTTTTTAATGAAAATGAAATGAAAACACACTAAATCTAGATCTAGATCTACAAATGGAATGCAAGAGGAAGCAATGATAGATTCACGTCAGGTTCACCAAAATGTGTGGGGGAAAAAGTGACACTAAGCAAACATGCCCTAATCTCACTTTCAACCACACACTTGTGGAATACGAAAGAGCCTAGAGGTATCACACAATTGGCTACTTCTTCTCGTGGAAGAGAGAGCCATGGGCTACCTATTAGGATTTCTATTCCTTTGTTGCAATTGAAAGATGAAATGATGCAAGTTCAACCCCTAACCCCAAAGTGCAAGTATGAACTAATAACAAGATTGCAGAATTGAACTTAAACAATGGAAAGCTGTAAACACAAGGACAAGACAAGAATGCAAATGTGTACCCGGAGTTAAAATCTGACTGAAAATGTTCGGGACGGGGGTGCGGGCGCCACTGTCCTGATTCTGCCCCGGAAACTGCTCCGGAAACTGCTGTTTTGCAACCTGGAAAAGCTGTCAAAATGCTGAAAATGTTGTCTGTCAGGAGGACCAGGGCGCTCAGTGCCCCTGTCCTAGGGACCAGGGTGCCCAACACCCCTGTCCTGGTAGGACCAGGGCGCCCCACGCCCCTGTCCTGGTCTTTTGCTCTGAGATTTGGTGTGTTGTTCGGTCTCCATCTGCTTTTTCTGGATCTGTAACTTGCGGCGTCGTCCGAATCCCGAAACCTGCACTTATATCTGAAAAGGTGTGGTGGGCGGCTATATAGGGTTTTGCCTTAGTCAAACCCCCACTTCGGTGATTTCCACCTCCACGAATAGCCAAGTTGTATTGTAAAATGTATTGTGTGCGCAGACCTAGTGTGTGTGCAAGGTCCTTAAATGCAAGAAAGCAAACTAGAGCAACCTAGAAAGTAAACCCTAATTGCTTGTAAATGATAATGTAAATGCTCTAAATCAAGATGCAAAGTGATCTAAAGCATGAATAAAGGATGTATTGAAGCTTATGCAAAGACATGAAAACAACATGAAATCATACCCAACCCTCAAGGGAGGAGTACAAGCCAATCTTCAGTCGGTAATCTCCTATTGTTCTTCAATGTCTCCCAAGCCCTAAATGAATGAAATTGATGAATGCTTGATGGATGGATGTTGAATGTTATTGAAGTCTTCAAAGATCTGCTCTTTCGCTGCATAGAAGGTCCTCGAAAGCCCAAAATTCGGATCCTTTCAAATGAAGAAAGAGAGCTCTTATATATGAAACCCTAGGTCTTAATTTCAACTTTTGGCCGACCTAGAGATTGAATATCCCACCAATTTCTTGGGGTTAAGCTTTATTTTATGATTGGATTGCACTCCTAAAATTTCAGGAAAAATGTCCGGGACCATGTGCACTCCGGGCGCCATGGTCCCGACAACTTTTCACCAAATTTTCAGGGCCATCGGATATGATGATTTTAGAGAGAATCCCGAAGTTACAGCTGATTTCGAGATGTTTTGACCCCCGAAATCAATCCCCCAAGTTCAAAATAGGACCTAATTAGGGTTTTTGATTAAATGATGTATTAGAGGAATAAAATGAAAGGGGCACACTTTAATGAAAAGGGCCCAACTTTATGATATGGGAGATGATAAAATAGAACCTTAGACCTAATTAATTTAATTAATTAAGTGCTAAAGGGGAAATGCAATGCAAAATGCAAAATGCGCCAAGGTGGGTGCTAAACTAGGTGTGAAATTGTACCACTTTAGCAAGTGCGTACAATTTAGGACGCTACACTTCCAAAAATTTTGAAGTATTTCACAGAAGACGGTCTTCCATTCCAAAATTTATAAGGTGTTTTAGTATGATTTACATTGAACTGCACCCCGCTAAGAATATATACAATAGTATGTACTACCTCTTTCCAATACACATTAGCCAAATTAGCACCCTTCAACAAGTCCATAGCAATTTTTATAACTATCCTATTCTTTCTTTCCACAACACCATTATACTGAGGAGTCCTTGAAGTAGAAAAGTGCCTTCTAATCCCATAAATTTCACAAAATTGATCAAACTCCCATGAGGTGAATTCTTCTCCTCTATATGATCTTAAGCACTTAATATTAGCATCTACTTGATTTTCAACCATGGATTTGAAAACTTTAAATCTATCAAAATCCTTGCATTTATCTTTTGGAAATGTAACCCAAGTCATTACAGAAAAATCATTAATAAGTAACATTAAATACCTTTTTTCTATTTAATCCTCTTTTCATAGTAGGTCAACACAAATTTGTATGAATTAGCTTCAGTGGTTTCATAGTAGAATACTCCTTATTCTTGAATCTTCTCTTTTTTTACTTCCTTAATTGTCATTCTTTGCACACTATATCAGTAGGCTTGACAATTCTAGGTAAGTCTCTAACTACTTCAGATCTATAAATCTTAATCATATTATCCAAATTGACATGTCCCATCCTTTTGTACCATAACCAACATTCATTACTTTGTGTTAGAAAACATTTTCTTTCCTTTTTATCCTTGATGTAATGTAAATTTCCACTTGTTCTAATCCCTTCTACAGCCTTTTTACCAATATTTTCTCTTTTTATCACACATCTGATACTGTTGAACAAAAATTCATAACCTTTTCTACACATCTGACTAACACTTAACAAGCTATGTCTTAATCCTTCAACATAATAAACATCATCATTTTTTAAGTTTACCATCAATAGAAACACTTTAAATACCTCTAATAGTTACACTGTTGGTATTATGGATGTGTTGCATTGGTTTTGTCATTGATGTCAACACTTATCAACACTTATCCTTCTAAAGATCCTTGGTTATGTTCAATGGCAAGTTCAATGACTTATGCACAGTCACTGATATTTTGTTCAGCGGCACTGAGGATGACTTGTTATCATCTGGAGATCACTTGGTTATGTCAAAGACATGGTTTGGAGACTTGGTTTTGGTATTTTGGTTATTGGTCTAATCGGGTTGACATATTTGTTATTACTGACAAATTCATCTAGGTTATGGACTGGCATGCATTAGCTATTCCAGATCAGCACGACACGTTATGGGGATGATTTAATCAATTGGTATTGTTGTAACTACATTGAGCCAACATGATGTATCGCATCTTGACTTGTAATTGATTTAATTGTAATATTCTTTGTGAGCCGACCTACACATTTGGTCCTAGGTTTTGGTATATATGTAAGATCTCAATTGTGAGATGTAAGGATATGGTATGTGTGAATATAGAAGATCTTATGAGTAGACCATAGAGAAGGTGTTTATCAGAGCTTAACTGGTACTAAATCCAACATTAGAGATGCTAATTTAAGTAGTACATTATCATTAGATTTAATCATCCAATTTTAGCTAGTGTGACTCTTATTTTATAATTGAGCGGTGAGCTCTAGGCAGTGGGCCTTTCTGCATGTGCAGACCCCATTTGTATACACATACTATCTATAGTAGTATCATTTGATTGTGGGTAAGGTTTCCCACCACATTTTTCCCCCTTATAGGGTTTCCACATACAAATTTTTGTGTTATGTGTTGTGGATGTTGTTTCTCTTTCTATTATATGCATTAAGTTTCACTGATATTAATAGTAACTGCTATCCTATTTATCGACATTAAGTTTGGTTTATTGGTATTAAGTATCAAGTTTGATTAAGTTATATTTAGGATGAAATTAATAGACAAATGATTCACCACCCCCGCCCCCTCTCAGTTGCCTCTGGGTCCTAACAATTGGTATCAGAGCTAAGTCCTCTTTTTGCAGAAGTTTAACAACTTGAGGAGATTCTATGGCAACTAACTTTTTTAGGAAGGACAGTCCAAAACTTGATGGAACTAACTATGGTATATGAAAGATCAGAATGGAGACACATCTAAATTGCATTGGAAGAGACATATGGGATGTTACATAGATTGGCTGTATTATTCCTACACCGGGTCAACCTAATCCACCTACATTGAGTAAGGATCAAGAGAATGATTGCAAAGCAAGAGAAGCACTCTTGAGAACCTTGTCAGATTAGCAAATCATGGGATTATCAGATTGATCTACTGCTAAACCTATTTGGGATAAATTGGAGACATTGAATGAAGGAGATACCACTATCAAAATTGCAAAATTGGAATGCTTCCAGGTCAGGTATGAAAATTTGAAAATGAAAGAAGATGAAAGAATTTTTTCTTTTATGGAAAGGGTTAATGAAATTGTTTTGGGAATACAATGTTGTGGAGGTTCCTTAAGTGAAGATGAAATTGTTTCTAAATTTTTAAGAGCATTGCCTCTGGCATACAAAATGAAAGTAACTAATATTAATGAGTTGAGAACAATGCCTAATACATCAATATATAGAGATACCTTGGTTGGAAAACTTTCAACATTTGAGCTCAAGTAATTTGGTCTTATTGCTACAATTAAAATAGATTTAGCCTTCAAAGCATCATCATCTACATCATCATCATTGTCTGATAAATCTGATTGGAAAGCATTTTATGTAAGAGAACTTGAAGATATCAGGAGGGAAAATGAAGAACTGGAAGAACTTGAAGCACTATTTGCAAGGAAAATGCCTAAAGGTCCTATTGGAAGTAAGTATGAAGGTAAAGCACCATTTAAATGTTTTAACTGCAATAAAGTTGGTCATATGGCATCTAGATGTCCTGATAGACATGCAAGATTGAGAGAAGAAGCTAAAAGAACATACAAGTCTAACCCTGAATATTAGAGATATAGATTTAAGAAGAATAGAGACAAATCATGTTACTAAGTTGATGAAGGAGTTACTAATGATTCTGATGAAGAATCGATAGACAATGGATGGGCTTTTGTTGCAATAATAGAAGATCAACCGGCAGCTACAGTTCCACCAGTAGAGAAGGCCCTGGCAGCTAAAATTGAAGAAAAGGATGAATGGATTATAGATTCCAGATGTTCACATCATATGACTGGTGATAAAAGTAAATTCTTATCTTTTTAGGAATACAATGGAGGCCTAGTAAAATTTGGAGATGACAAAGCTTGTTTGATAAGAGGAAAAGGCACTATATCTTTTGATGGTAAGAACAATACTAACAATGTTTATTATGTTGAAGGTTTGAAGCATAATCTTTTGAGTTTTGGTTAGTTAGTTGAAAAAAGATTTCAGTTACAATTCCAGAATGGTAAATGCAAAATCATGAATAGAACTGGTTTGGAAATTACAACCGGTAATCAGGCTAGAGGTAATATCTTTCATTTGAATAACAATGAAAATACATGCTTGATTTCACATATTGATGAAAGTTGGTTATGGCATAAAAGACTCTGTTATGTGAATTTTGATTGCATTGTAAAGATCAGTTCATCTAAGGCAGTAAGAGATTTACCTAAGATTATAAAACCTCATATCTGGTATGTAAGGAATGTCAAATGGGAAAGCGAGTTAGAACAACTTTTAAGAGTATTTCTAAGAAATCCAATAATGTTCTTGATTTAATTCATACTGACTTGTGTGGTCCAACAAGAACAAAAAGTCTATAGGGAGATAGATATTTCATGCTAATTATTGATAATTATTCTAGAATGTGTTGGGTTACTTTTCTCAGGGAGAAATCAGAAGCTTTTGGGAAATTCAAATTATTCAAGGCACTTGTAGAGAATGAAACCGGTAAGAAAATTAAATGTTTAAGATCAGATCAAGGAGGTGAATTTACATCTAAGGAGTTCAATACATTTTGTGAAGTGAATGGAATTAGAAGACAACTATTAGCACCCCAGACATCTCAGAAAAATGGAGTTGTGGAAAGGAAGAATAGAACTATTCTGGATGCATCTAGAAGCATGATATCAGAAGAAAATATACCTCATGTGTATTGGAGAGAAGCAGTGAATAAAATGGTTTAAACATTCAATAGAATTCACATCAAAGGTGAAACCGGTAAGACACCCTATGAATTATGGTTTGGTAATATTTCTACTCTTAAGTACTTCAGAATAATTGGAAGTAAATGTTACATTAGGAGAGATGGGTATATTGGTAAATTTGATCCTAGAAGTGATGAAGATATATTTCTTGTTATTCATCTAAGAGCGAAGCATATAGATGGTTTAATAAAAGATTGCTGAAAATCATTGAGAGTGCAAATGTGAAGATAGATGAACACTTTAGAGGAAATTCAAGGTCTATGAATTATGAACTGACCATTGAGATGATCATAAATGAACCTATACAGAGTGCACCAGCATAGAATGTTGATCCAGTCACATTGGCATCATCAGAGAATTCCACAGTGACTGAAGAACAACAAGAAGTGAACACACCCAAGTATGTAAAACTGAATCACTCTGAAAGTCAGATAATTGGGAATAAGTATCAAGAAGTTATGACAAGAAGAAGATTGGAAAATGAAGAGATATGTTTAATTTCTCAAATTGAACCAGCATCTTTTATTAAGGCATGTGAAGATAAACATTGGATTAAAGCTATGGAAGATGAATTAGAACAAATTGAAAAGAACAATACATGGACATTGGTTCCCCGGCCTAAAGATAAACATGCAATTGGAACTAAATGGGTATTCAAAAATAAACTTAATGAAGATGGTAAGGTAATCAAAAACAAAGCAATATTAGTGTGTAAAGGATATTCACAGAAAGAGTGAATTGACTACAATGAAACCTTTCCACCGGTAGCTAGAATTGAGGCAGTTAGATTATTTCTTGCATTTGCAGCACACAATAACTATTAAGTATATCAAATGGATGTAAAATTTGCATTTCTTAATGGTGATCTTGAAGAGGAAGTTTACATTGAACAACCTGATGGATTTTCATTTACAAATGATAAAGATATGGTTTGTAGATTAAGGAAAGCTTTATATGGATTGAAGCAAGTTCCTAGAGCTTGGTATGCTAGATTGGACAAATATCTTTTGAAGCTTGGTTACACTAAAGGTAATGCTAAAACAACTTATATTTCAAAGTGAATAATGAAGACATCTTGGTTATTGAAATTCTTGTTGACGACATCATTTTTGAAGGAGAAGATGAATTGTGTAAAGACTTTTCTAATAAGATGTAGGAAGAATTTGAAATGTCTATGATTGGGGAGATAAAATTCTTTTTAGGATTGCATATTTCACAGACTGATAAGGGTATATTCATATGTCAAATAAAGTACCTGAAGGAACTACTGAAGAAATTTGGTATGGAAAACTCTAAACTGGTAAGTACTCCTATGACTACAACTGATAAACTATCATTGAAGGATGATTTAGCTCCTGCTAATCTGACAAGATACAAATCTATGATTGGAGGTTTATTGTATTTGACACAAACAAGACTTGATATAATGAATGCAGTGTGTATTATTTTAATGTTTCAGAGCAAACCTAGAGAAAATCATGAATCGACAGTGAAAAGGATTTTTCGCTATCTACAAGGCACAACAAATCTTGGTTTATGGTATCCTAAAGATAAATTTTTTTATTTATGTTCATACATAGATGCTAATTGGGCAGGAGATGTAGATGACAGAAAGAGCACCACCGGTGAGGCATTCTTTCTTGGTAGCAAATTGATTTCATGGTTGAGCAAGAAACTGAGTTGTACATCATTATCAACAACAGGATCAGAATATGTTGCAACAACAACTAATTGTACTCAGGTATTATGGATTAAGAAAATGTTGAAGGACATAAAGGTAAAATGCAAAGAACCTATAATCATCTATTGTGACAATTCAGTAGCAATTGATATATCTAAGAATCTATTATTTCACTCTAAAACTAAACATGTTTCTATCAAATATAATTTTATGAAAGAGAATGTTGAAGCAAAAGAAGTGAGATTGGTTTATGTGAATACTAAAGAGCAGATTGCAAATATCTTTACTAAGCATTTGCTTAAGAAAACTTTTGAATATCTCAGAGAGCAGCTTGGGGTTATACCCTCACCGGTAGAGATCTAGACAATTGATGCTTGGCATAAAACTGACAGAATTTATAGAGAAACCTTTTTTCAGCTTTGATGGAGGAGAGCCACTTCTCAGGGGGAGCAGTCGGTTATAATAGTTGGTTATTGTAATTGGTTCTATGAACTAGTTGTATCTGGTATTTGTATTTCTTTAGAATTTGATGTAAAAGGGGGAGAGATATCTATGGAAAAATATTATCCTTTGGGGAGAGATTATTCATTGGGGGAGAGATTTTTACTCTCTGCATTTGTATTTTGATTTTTGGTATTGATCTATTCGGGAGATTGTTGATTTTTGGTTTTTGCATTTCTACTTTGGCACTTAGATGGTTTTTTCATCTTGTGTTGCCATCAATGCCAAAGGGGGAGATTGTTGGTATTATGGATGTGTTGCATTGGTTTTGTCATTGATGTCAACACTTATCAACACTTATCCTTCTGGAGATCCTTGGTTATGTTCACTGACAAGTTCAGTTACTTATGCACAGTCACCAATATTTGGTTCACCGATAGGTTATATTGTTCACCGACACTGAGGATGACTTGTTATCATTTGGAGATCACTTGGTTATGTTGAAGACATGGTTTGGACACTTGTTTTTGGTATTTTGGTTATTGGTCTAATCGGGTTGACATATTTGTTGTTACCGACAAATTGATCTAGGTTATGGACTGACATGCATTATCTATTCCAGATCAGCACGACGCGTTATGAGATGATTTAATCAATTGGTATTGTTGTAATTAAATTGAGCCAACATGATGCATCACATCTTGACTTACTTGTAATTGATTTAATTGTAATATTCTTAGTAAGCCGACCTACACATTTGGTCCTAGGTTTTGGTATATATGTAAGATCTCAATTTTGAGATGTAAGGATATGGTATGTGTGAATATAAAAGATCTTATGAGCAGACCATAGAGAAGGTGATTATTAGAGCTTAACCAAAATTGAATCCAACATTGGAGATGGTACTTGGAGCAGTACATTATTATTGGATTTAATCATCTAATTGTAGTTAGTGTGACTCTTATTTTGTGATTGAGCAGTGAGATCTAGGCAGTTGGCCTTTCTGCATGTGCAAACCCCATTTTTATGCACATACTATCTACAGTAGTATCATTTGATTGTGGGTAAGGTTTCCCACCATGGTTTTTCCCCTTACAGGGTTTCCATGTACAAATATTTGTGTTATGTATTGTGGATGTTGTTTCTCTTTCTATTATATGCATTAAGTTTCACCGGTATTAATATTAACTGCTGATCTGTCTACTGGCATTAAGTTTGGTTTACCGATATTAAGTATCAAGTTTGATTAAGTTATATTTGGGATGAAATTAATAGACAACTGATTCACCCCCTCTCTCAGTTGCCTCTAGGTCCTAACATACACCATCTTCTCTGGAAAATTTTAATGATCCTCCATCATATCTTTTGAGATTAATAAACTCATCTTTGTCATTGGTCATATGATTTGAACATCAAGAATCAATGATCCACGTATTTGGTTCTATTTTTGCATGCAATTTCATTTTCTTTTCTTTTGGTTTCTTCAAAGCATTGTCCCTTTCTTCAATTGTTAAAAACAAGTATTATTTATTCGAGTCATCATCAAATTCATCTTCAGATATATGTTCCTATATAAAACATAGGCCCTTTTTCTCTCTTCTATTAAATTTGTGTCTTCTACTTTTATTTTTTTTCCCATCATTATTCAGTCTCTTATAGTCTTCCCTATAAGTGCAGTGAGAAGTATAATGTCTAATTCTACCACAAGAAAAACATTTTAGAGGTAACTTACCTTTGTATCTTCTAGTGCCTCAGTGTAGTCTTTTCACAAAGTTTTCTTCAACTTCATTCACATCTCCACTGCATTCCAGATCATTATGTCTAGAAACATTATATGCTACCTCTTTCTTTTCTCTATTCTGTCCCTCCATTTTTGAAATTTTAAATGTTTCTAAGGTGTTGGTAAGCTAATCAATGGTATACTTTCTTCAATCATTGCTAACCTATATGACACACCTTGTTGCTTTGTAGGATTTTGGTAGGGTCAACAATATCTTTTGAACAACATCACCTTCACCCAAATGTCCACCAACAACTCTAATACCATTAGCAAGTTCAACCACTCTATGACTATAGTTCTCAACACCTCCATCTTCAAGCATTCTCAAATATTCATACTTATGCTTTAGATTCATCAACCTAGCCTTCTTTTTCTTCAAATCTCCTTTAGATTCCAAACACAACTTTTTTCATATAGTTTTTGCTTCTCTCAATCCTCTTACCCTTCCAAACATTGAATCACTTATACATCTATAAATTTTAGCCCTAGCTTTTGCATTAGTCTCTTGTAACTTTAACTCATATGGAGTCTGAGGACCACCCTATGGGGGTGTATACCCAATTTGAATAATGTCTCATATTTCATTCTGCAATGTCTCCAAATGTGCTTCCATTCTATCCTTCCAGTATAGGAAGTTTGTACCATCAAATATCAAAAATTTGTAATGCATGTCATACGCCATATCGAATCTACCTCAAATGATTAAGCTTACCCAAGAGTAACCTTCTATAATACCAATTGTTGAACCTAAGGCAAGACTGAGTGGGGGTGAATTAGTTCTAATTAAAATTAATTCAGCTCATAACCACTTAATTAGAAACACAAAAACAACACATCAACATCAAGATTTTTTATGTGAAAACCCAAACAAGAAAACCATGATGAACACCTACCCACAAAATATATCCACTATTAATATTAGCTTACAATGAAAAGAACTCTCTACTTCGGACTTGCTGACCAAGGCTAACTACTCTTGGGGAAAGATATAAAAATAACTTGCAAACCTAATGCTAACTACAACAGGGAAAGATACAACAATTTGAGTTGAAAATAAGGATCCCATGATCATGAAGTTGTCCTTGAACTCTGCATCAAGTGACCAACATCAACATACACAAATCAAACCTCACCTTTCAACACACTATCTCATACTTATGCCACAGTCTCAAATAACTCACATATCATTCAAACACAACTCTTCTTCTTTGTTCTTCATTGAATTTCATTGACTATCCTCACGTCACATTCTCTATATGACTCAACCACATGCATCCTTTATATACAAGATAGATCTTCAAAACCTAAACCAAGTTGGCTTGAAACAAAATATACCTTCCAAACCAAAAACACACATTGATCCACTCTAGGTGAAAGAGGGGACCAAAACACATCTTTTTAAGATCAATCCATTGATTCATAATCACTATAACATAACCCACAATATTCTAGCATGCAATGTGTCAATATAAACAATTAATGGCCAAAAAAAATTTCTAATGTAAATTAATCTTATCCAGATCTCCACACGCTATGGTGACACCCATGACACATCAAATTACCTTCCATAAATTATATCTAGACCAAAAAGTAGGATTAACATAGAATATTACAACCAACTATGAAATATACCACAACATTCGGAGAACGCAAAGATATTTTTGAATCACAAAACTAACATATCCATAATGCCAAAAAATTAAGCAAAGAAGATAACAATATCAAACAACATTAACAACACTTTCCGGACTTGAACACTTCCAGAACAACAAATAGAAAAAATGCAACATCAATACAACGAGATATCTCCACACCACAAACTTTCCAAACCATTAACTATTGATCCAAGAGGATCTTCCCACAATCGATCTAAATTGATGATTTAAAAACAATTGATGATATTTTGATTTTAATGAAAGTCTTTCATATTGTAGAGCTTGTTAAGAGCTTTCCGACATATTTTGAATGGACTTAATCAGACACCGTATGCAAAAGTTATGGCCTTCTAAAGTTGAGGGAAAGACATGGGTGTATTAACACGTGGCTCAACCAGAAAATAACATGGTATGATTAAAGGTTGAAAAATAGCACAATACAAATTCAACATGTGGAAACGAGTGGACCAAGAAAATATGACCACATGGATCAATCAGAAGATGCTATGTGAACCATTCAAAAATTAACACATGACAAGTCAACTTGCAAGAATGATAAGTGGGATTTTAACTCAAAACCAATCCATCATAAATAAATGGTCCTACCCTTATCCCATGTGCTTCACACATGAATGAAAAATAATTAAAAGAAAAACTAAAGAATAATGTTGCATTTTATAAAAAAATTATTTGGTGGGATTTTACCCAAGACCTACCCCACCAAATCCCCACATTTTAATCATTTTGCCATGCATTTGAATGTGTGTATTAATGAGAGAATATTTTATTTAAATTTTAAATAAATTCTAAAAAGATTGCTCACATTGGGTTTGAAAAAAATAAGCTTTTTTTGGACCCACATGAAGACTTGAACCCACAACCTCCATGGGATAAGGCTTATCCTTATCCATTGCACCACATATTTTAGATGTGTTTTGAAAAAGAAAAGATTTGTATTTAAAATAGAATCTTCTAGATAAAGAAAATTTTAATGCAAAAGGAAGACTGGAACTTGCAATATTGCCTATATAAAGGGAAAGTGTTACCATTTCTCCACAAGCCTATTTTGATAACAAAGAAGCACCCAAAATTGGCTATATTGTATTTTGTAATCAGTTTGGAAGAGTTAAAGGATTTTTAGCCTTTATTTATTTTGCAAGAGGAGTTTGGAGGAACTCTTAGTGAGTTCATATCTTCCTAGAGAATCCAAAAGATTAAATCTGCAAGTTGTTAAATTGCTTTTGATGTTAAAGACAATTTTATGCAATTTTTCTCAATGTTAATGGATCAGTTGCGCCTTCAAAGCGGACCCAGAGATGTAGCCCATAAGGGGTGAACTTTGTTATCAACTTGCAGTGTATGGCCTATGTTTATTCTCGGTTCTTCTCAATCTTTGTCATGTAAATTACTTATTGAATAATGTTACTTCAATAAAATAGTTATGAAAAATTGAATGATCACTTTTTTTTTTTTTTTTTTTTTTTTGATAAAAGTGGAGAATCCACTAAACTTACATATTACTCATAAAAATGTTTACATCGGGTTCAAAAAAGGCATACCTGTAGGAAAGAACCCACAAGAAAACCTCTGGTTGTATCCTTCAAAAAATAAAAACTAGGCACTACCCTTACATCATTTGTTGCTGTCCAATCAGATCGCCCACCCCCTACCTCTAACAATTATACAGGGGTCCCATAGGACATTTATAAAAAACCAGACTATTGCCAAATGAAGGGCTGAACAAAAATGCCATCAGGATTACATGAAGGACCACCAAGGAGATAAAAGTGATGTAGAAGTTGCTACCAAAACTATATTAAAACACTCGAGCATAATAGTAGCTAAGAACCTCCAAATCTGCATCATCAAAAACCATACCACCAACTCCAAAAAATAGTCAGATATCCAAAAACCAAGAGGATCATGAACTATGACCAGAGGAGGAATAACCCTTAGAGGAAAGGCCAAACAAGAAGGAGCAGAGAACAAAAAGCCCAAAGTGATCAATGAGTGCAAGGCCTAAAAAACAACCCAAGATTTATCCACATACTGATCAGGAGCCAGATACAACAGAAAATCCATAGAAGCTCGTGTGTTTTCCATGGAGTCACATATCAATCCCATTCTTAATTCATGCAATAATTATCCAGACCAACCATTAACCATGAGCTCATGGCAAGGAAGAAACCCACCATAATAAAAAGACCCCACATCAAAATGATAATCAGCCAATGCAGAAGAAACCAAGTCCCAATTACATACAGTCAGAAAAATGAACATAGAAACCAAGAGGCAGACCAAATCATCATCGAGTAAAACATCATAACAAATTGTAACAAACTAAGACAGAAGCTCAGCATAATAAATATGAGGGCAAATTTCCAACCATTGACACCTCAGAAGTCTGCAGAATTTAAAATCCACCGCAGGATAAAACAAATTAAAGACCTTACCAAGCTTGATAGAATTATCCACATTCTCTTCCTCTGATATCCCAGTGGTCTGAGAAGATGACATTTGCAGGAGGAAGAGCTCCAATAAAAACCATAGAAGCATAAAAATGTAAAATACTGCTTAATTCATAACAAAACAAGATAACACATGAAAATATAAATGAGAAAACTACCCTTAACTTCCCATAATGACGAGAATAACAATACAAAATATCCATTACAAACTTCCTTGATTTAACTATTTCACATGGGTTAACAGCCCTGAAACTGACAACCATAAATGAAAATCTAGAAGGAGAGGACGCCACCCCCAAACAATGATTATCGCATAAAACCAAATCTGCCATGGCCAAAAAATCACACAAGGCAACCAGCGATGCAGTACCAAAACTTTAATAAATAATAATAGCCCAGGAATGTACTACACATTTAAAGAGTTAGAAGCATGCCACAACCTATGAAGGACCAAAAATAAAAAATGCTCAAAAACACACACATGCTACCACCCTTGAAAATATCATGAACAATCACATCCTCACCCTATAAATGGCATTATAAATGACTAATACTTAAAGTGTAAATATAGTTTCTACATCAGATAAAAGGCACATACAAGGTCATCCATAAAGTGAAAAAAGAGGATGAACCTAACCAATCAAGGAAGGCATACAACCTTTAAACTAGAGACAAGACATCCCATTACCTTCCATGTAACCTTTGAGGAATATCCCTTACCTCAACAGTATTTAAATTTGTCTTTAGAATGATTTGCACATTCGGCAAAAACTACAATTTACCTACTAACCATACCTCATGGGATATACACACCATCATCTAGCCTAGAAGAAAATTGTAAACAAAAACATATGTAAACAAAAACATAATAGAGCCTATCATCTTCCTATCTACACATGTGGTACAAATAAAGTTTGATCAGAGTAAAGGATAACATGAATACCTCAAGAGATAATAGAAGCAGATAAACCCAAATGAATTACCTTAAACCCTTAGATTAGATCAAAAACCCAAGAACAATATCTTGAGGAATGTCACATGCCTCCACATTCATAAAATGAGAAATATACCTTACCTCAATAGTATTTAAATTAAACTTTAAAATTATTTGCAACATACAGCCAAAACTACAATTTACCTGCTAACCATACCTCATGGGATATACACCATCATCTAGCCCAAAAGAAAAATTTTAAGAACACACCATGTGTAAACAAAAACATAATAGAGCCTATCATCCTCCTAGCAACACGTGTTGCAAATAAAAACTGATAAGAGTAAAGGATAACATGAATACCTCAAGAGATAATGGAAGCAGATAAACCCAAAACAATTACCTTAAACCCTTAGATTAGATCAAATACTTGAGAAGAATATCTTGAGGAATGTCACTTGCCTCCACATTCTTAAGATGAGAACTTGAGTCAATTGCAATATTAGCCAAAAAATCTGCAAGCTTATTCAGTTCTCTGAAATAATGAGATAACGAGAATGTACCAAAGAATGACAACTTCTCCAAAATATGATCTAGTATGTTTTTCAAATGCCAACAATTGCTCTTACTGCTCAAAACACTCTGAATAATGACCATCGAATCCCTTTGAATTAATAGGTGTTTAATCCCTAGAGAGATAGCCAAATCAATCCCTAGGGACAAAGGTTGGCATTCAACAAAATTGTTTGACTGGGAACCAAGGGCATGACACTGAGCAGCTATTAAGGCTGCATTGTGGTCAAAAATAGCCATACCAACCCTAGCCAGCCCTGGGTTACCCCTAGAAGCTCCATCAAAATGAAGCTTGAAATGGCCCAGAGGAGGAGGATCCCATCTAGCAACAAGTCTCTTATTAATAGTAACAAGACCTTTTGTGACAGACCCATGAGAAGGGATGACAGAGAGAGATTTCAATGTCCTTGTAATCCTACCATCCCAATGAGAGAAGGATATCAAGTTCTCCAAATTCTTATCAATGTATGATAGAGCCACCTCCAACATAGAAGCCTCAATCTTGAATAAAATGTTAGAGAGCGAAGCTGATAGCTTTCTAAAAATCCTATTATTTCTCTCTAACCAAATGTTGCAAATGATAATAGAAGGAGAGATGAGCCAAAGACAAGCATAAAAGGATGAGGAAAACAAGATAGGCCAAGCTCTAAAGTGGGAGAGAAGGTCATTGCCAATAACAAAGGATAGTCCTATTTTCTCAAACAGCCATTACAAACATCCAAAAGCAAAATCACAGTGAAGAAACAGGTGAGAGGAAGATTCCAAATTCATATTACACAAAACACAAGGGAAAACATCAGTCAATCCCATCCTATCCAATCTCATCCCTATAAAAACCCTATCTTGTACATCAAGCCAAGAAAATGCACCTGCCTTCAGAAGGCAAGTTGAATGCCAAAACAATTTAAAGGGCCAGGAAGAAAAGTCCTTAGCCAACATAAGGGAATTATATCCATCTTTCATAGAGTATTTTCCATATACACTCTTAGTCCAAATAAGCTCATCTTCCCTCTCAGACAAGATGACAACTCTATCTTTGAGGATATTACAAAATTCTACTTTCAAACTAAGGTCAACATTTAGATTGTCAATTCATTTCCATTTAGCCATCTTCACATGACCACTTTGTGCAATATCAAAATAATCAAACAAAAAAATTCCCCATCTGATAGAAAGGATTGACTTCAATGGGGTCCAATCTCTAATGGAGTCCAAATGACAATAACCATTCCAAGAATCATCCCAAAATATAGCTTTACTACCATTATGCACGACCTAAGAAAGATGAGGCAACAAGACACTTCTACATTTAACCAAAAAATTCCAAATAGCCAACCCATGGGGCAAACTCGAAGCACGAAAAACACACTCTCTTGCCCCATTATTAAAATACTTAGCAAACATGATCTTAGCTCGGAGGGAATCTATTTTATCATACAATTTCCAAACTAGCTTAGCCCCCAAGGCCAAATTCTGATTCTCCAAGCTTCTAATCCCTGACCCCCCCAAGTTCTTTAGGAAGACAGACTTTATCCCAAGCTAGCAAGGGGATCCTACATTTCCCATCCTTACTATTATTCCAAAGAAAGGATCTCAGAGTATCCTTCAAACTAACAAGAATGGACTTTGGAGCTTTGAGAATTGACATTAAGTAAATTAGCACCGCATTCAACATAGACTTAATCAGAATAATTTTCCCTAAAATGGTAAGCCATTTGTGGTTCTAGGACAAGATTTTCTTTGATATCCCTAAAATTACTTTATCCCAAAAGCCCACCTTATCTTTTTTAACAAAAAAGGGGATCCCCAGGTAGCTGCAAGGGAAATCCCCAAGTTGGAAACCCCAAAACTTCTGAAGCCTACCCTGCATCAAGGAGTGAGTGTTTAAGAAGAATATCTTAGACTTGTCCTTATCGACCTTCTGTCTAGAAAATGAAGCATAATTCTTAATCACTTGTTCAATAATTCTAGCCTCCTTCAAAGACGCATTTCCAAACAAAAGGGTCTCATCAGCAAAAAGGCAATGGGAAATCCTCTGATCAAAGTTTTGAATTTGGATCCCCCTCCATTAACCAGTCAATTGAACTACTCTAACTACCCAACTCAAAGATTCAGCTAGTAATATAGACAAGGAAGGGGACAAGGGATCCCCTTGCCTCAAACCCCTAGAGCAATGGAAGAATCCACAAGGAGACCCATTATCAAGAATCAAGAATCTGGCCGAGGAGATGCATGACATGATCCATTTTATCCAAGCTAACGAGAAACCTAGCCTTGATAAAATAACTTTTAACGCATTCCATTCGACCTTGTCATAAGCCTTCATCAAATCTAACTTTAGGATCATGGAAGGACATTTTTGAACTAATATCAAATGAAGAACCTCATGAGAAACTATTTCCCCCTTTGTTGTTTCCCTTTTTGGAACAAAACCTCCTTTCTCTAGAGAAATAATTTTCGATAAAAGTTTAGCGAATCTCATAGAAATCGCTTTTGTGAAGATCTTGTAAAGCGTATTACATAAATCTGTAGGACAAAAATTTACAAAAGTTTTAGGGTCCTCCTTCTCAGATATAATGACTATCAAGGTAGTATTCATTTCCTTATGGATCAACCTATTTCATCTAGCTTCCTCAAGAGCCAAAAGAACATCCAAGCCCACAAAATCCCAACATTTCTGAAAGAATAAAGGAGTGAATACATCAGGCCAGGGTGCCTTGTCTAGATTCATAGCAAAAACAACACCCCTAACCTCTTCTAATGAAAATGGAGACACTAAAAGTCTACTATCATCAAGAGAAATTAAAGAGGGAATGTTAGATGAGTTATTATTAGAGACATCATTACTTTTAGATGAAAGTAGATTCTTAAAAAACTTAACTGCTTCACTAGAAATGTCTTCTGACTTAGAAAGAATATTCCCATGACATTCCTGAATACAAGTAATCCTACTCCTATCCCTTTTTATTTTAGTGGTAGAATGGAAAAATTTTGTATTTCTATCCCCATCAGCTAACCATAACTCCCTAGATTTTTGTCTCCAATATACCTCCTCCCTCGCCAAAACTTCTTCTAACTCACTCCTAAGAGACTTAATTTCATCAAACACCCTAGAACCCATACCATGCAGAATCACATGCCTATTCAATACTTCAATCATATCCAAAATCCTTTTCTTTTCTTCAAAGATGTTCTTAAAATGTAGAATTCCACTCTTGAATATTTTTCTTTAAAAATATGATCTTCTTAACAATGTGAAACATTCTAGACCCTCTAACGAATGGAGCCTCACCCCACCATTTCTGAAGGAGGGTTAGGAAAGAAACATCCCTAAACCACTTGGGTTCAAACTTAGAAGGAAATTTATGAGAAGATCTATCTTTTAAAACAGAGAGGGAGATAGGAAAGTGATATGACCCTGACAAAGGAAGGATAGAAGAAAAAAACTCAATATCTGAATCAAACCAATTGCAAGAAAGTAAAAATATATCCAATCTCTCCGCAATTTGAGAGAAATTCTTCCTCATGTTTGTCCATGTGAAAAGACCATTATTTGGCTTACAATCAAAAAGAGACATATCATAAATAAATGCATTAAAATTATCCATAGATTTCTTATTAGGACAAAGACCCCCTGTCTTTTCACCCAAATCTAGAATTGCATTGAAGTCCCCCAAAAAATAATAAAAGAATGATCCCTAAGGGGGGATGACACCCTTATGAGTTGTCTCCAAAGGCTGCATTTAGCCAAAACACCTGAGGGGGCATAAATATTAAACAACCATACTTTGAACACAGAATTTTTGTAAGACACTAATGATAATATCCAATTGGGAGAAGAAGCAACCAATTCTACATCAACCACAAAATCATTCCATAACAAGGCCAAACCCCCTGATGCCCCAGAAGTCGGACATGATAGGAATTTCCACCTCTTCCAAGAGGAAAAACCTAACTCAGAATTCTCCAAAGAGAGCTTAGTCTCTTGAAGCATACCTATATCCCACTTAACCAAGTCCAATTGAGACTTGATCAAGCGTCTCTTGTTAGGGGCATTTAATCCCCTAATATTCCATGAAGTAATCCTCATTGCCCTCGAGGGGAGGTCAACACTCCCCTCTTTTCATCCTTAGGGGAAGAAATATTCTCCCCAAAGCTTTAATGTAAGCTCCTCTTAACAGCCACAGATCTAGTGACCGGAGGACTAATTAGGCACTTCTTTTTCTTTTTGATGGAACTCAAGCAATGACCAATGTTTTTACCCTTGTCCAAAGACAAGGTTGAGACCTTATTAACCTTGGGAGAAGTAGACAATACTTGTTGAATACTTGCATCAATTTCCAATTGATTTTTATGGTTTTTTGGAGGTTTACCCCTACCCGGAGACACAACAGGGATAGGGAATTTCATCTCAACTTGAGCAATAGGAGGGCCTGAAGGAGAAAATGACATTTTAACTGAAGGTGACCAAGGAGAAGACACCAGTCCATGGGGTTCCACTTTATTTAAAACATCCTGGGCAACATTATTATTGAGAAACTCAAAAGGATTAAAGGAAGGGGAAAGAGGCAAACTCTTATGAATTAAATTCAAATCATTCTCAATAGAACACACAATCCTATCTGAAACCTCCTCATCTAACTGATCCTTGTTACTATTGAGCAAATGCTCAACTTGCTGAACCGCATGTTCATCTAGAGAAATATCTAGAGGCTCCTGATGCTTGCCAAACCCCAGATTAGGTTTACTATATGCTAACTCTTTTAATACCTTCTGAATTAGGAGAGCATCATCATGACTTAAGGGAGTATACTTAACATGGGCATTATCCCCTACACCTCCATTATGCTATGGAATATTCATGTGCACCCGACCCTTCTAAAGAACCAAAAGCTTTATCACCTATAATGCCATCTAGCCCACCCTCCTAAACATAATTACAATGATTGGGACCTTGAGGGGAGGGAGGACTTTTCTGACCAGATCGCCAAGAATTACCAGCCTGATCCTAACAAGCAGACTTAGAATTAATAGCCCCCTCTAGTCCTGCCTGATTTAAATTGTTCAAAGCACTCTCCACCTTATCAAAGGAAGTGTTATGGATAGATTTATCAGCATTGTTCCCTTGGGGACCCTCCTTTGACTGATAATCAGAATCAAAAGAGACATGGATAGAAGGAGCTTTAGCAGGAATAGGATGGACATCAAAGCCACCCTTAGTATATGTAACTGATTTGGAATTATTACGAAAGTCCAAGAACAAAGGGGCATCCACAACAATCGGATTTTGAATAAGGTCATTATCCAACTTGTTAATAGATTATTTCCAAATACCCTCATTTGACTTGATATTACATGAAATCGGACACATAGAAGTAGGGAAAACCAACACACAAATTTTTACCAGAACCTTCCCTTCCACAAAATCAGATTTAGATGTCAAAAACTTCCCAAAATTATCTCCTATCAACTTCAAAACTTTTGGGTCCATGAATTCAAAGGGTAGTTTAGGCAACCCAAACCAAACCTAAATATTCTTAGGCTTGCCCCATTCTGGGACAAAAAAAGGCTTCCAAGAAGATACCATAATCAAATTATTGCAAAACCAATTAAACGGATTACAAGAACATCATCCCTAAAATGAGGGGAGTCAAAGACAAATACAAAGGAATTCACTGATAATAACTGAAAATAAACTGAAGAAGACCAATGTTTCCTCAATTTAGAATGCAACTTAGACAAATTATTTTGAGGACCCCAGAATTCCCCCAAGAGTGCAATAGAGTGTAACGTCGAAGCCCTTTCTGCCATAAAATATCCTCTATTATAATCAACCCACAAGTGTTCAAATACCTATTAGGAATGTAGTTGAACCTAGTTTATAATTCCAATTATATCACAAATGGATATTTTATATTTTATTGTATGTTCCTTGGGATCTCATTTCTAGCATATCAAAAATAAGTCTTAATGCCCAATTCATAGATGTTTCTTTGGAATATTTATTAGCATGCAATAATATAAATGATATACCCTTGATGCCTAAGATATATTAGGAGAATAAGGCATGAGAAATGTAGTCTTGTAATTTGTATCCTCAAAAAAAATTCATAGTCACTCAGGCCTCACTTAGTGTTCGTAGTCTTGTAATTTGTATCCTCAAACAAAATTCATACTCACTTAGGCCTCACCTAGTGTTCTATCCCTCTATGCTCTGATTATTCATGATTCCGCTCACACCAATGCCAAATATGTAATCCTCATCTTGTTCTTTGATCACTCAACATTGATTTAGCATAGATGAATGGGTCAAGGATGCCTAGTGCCCTTTCCTAGAACAAAAGGGACCAATTTCAAACCCTCTAACAATTGAAAACTTTGGAGAAATAATCTATTTACCATGTCGAACTTCATAATTTTAAATGTGTTTCATGTTCTTAGGTATAAAAGTGATATTTACCCCCTCATTTGAAACATCTCTCTATAATTTTCCAATTCAATTCTTTGAATTCAAGTGAGAAATCAATCAAGAATCATCAAGGCAGTGAAGGAGAGGTCAAGTATTCAAATTTCAAGTATTCAAGATGGAATCTTTGATAAATTATTATGAAGACATCTATGTATTCCTACATGACAACATCAACCTTTCTATGAAGACTTGAATCATAAAGGTGGTAAAATATAGAGACAATGAACATGAATTCAGATAGAGAAAACTGAAACACACATGAACCATATTTTTCAAAATTGAAAGGATTGGGTCAAGATCACCGAACATCTTTGACTAAATATTTTATAATGATATTTCAAAGAGATACTTAGAGAAACATTCTAATTCCAGAACTGTTTCTAACATTTGCATTTGACACTTTTGTGTCAAGATCGCCTAGCATCTTTGACCATCATTTCTGAACTCAAAATTTAGACATGGGTTCTTCTTTGCTTCCCATTTCTATATTTGTAGTTGATGTGTACATATTTTATTTGAAATATTTTCGTCATGCTTATCTTTGTCAATTTTACACCATTAACCCTACGTATTGCACTTAATCATTTCATTTTCAATTATAACTTTGAACTCAAACAAGGAGAGTGAATCCAACCCTCTTCCCATAGGTTTTTAGGCTTAACCTATTGATATCATTCTCCTTAACATAATTTGGTAGTGAATCATTTTAATTCTTATTTTACATAATGTCATTTGTGAAAATAGGGCTCACTAGTATATGCATGCAAACTAGGAATTTTGGGCCTATTTTACTCTTACATTGGAATGAGAATGATCCACTCGGCTCAAGATTCTTGGACACAATGTAGATTTAGTGGTCCTTTATGATGAGTTGAAAAGAAATATGCAATTTTTGTTAAATAATGCAAGAAGTAGAATCAAATAGGTTTAAATGACAGTTTCAACATACACAGAAAGATAGAGAACAATTGGCAAACCAATTTCAAAAAATGGACTAGCAAAGAAAACTATGACTAACCTATGGTACAAATTTCAGGCACAAATGGAGAGACTATGATGATCTTCTTGACATGCTTTGGGGACTATGGTGATCTTCTCGACATGCTCCTAGTTAACCAAGTTGACCAATATGTGGTTTGAATTTAGGGCCAAACATGGGGGAGCATTTCGATATGCTTGGCATGCTTCCTCCAAAGTGGCCTTGAATTGGGACCTAAGGTCCTATATGGGAGGGAGAAGCTAGAATGGCATGTGGAATTGAGTTCGAGTGAATGGGACTAGATACAGGAGGCCATACATGCTAAAATAGGGCGTAACTAAGAAAGAAATAGCATTGGGATGTAATTTATTTTGATACATTTAGCCCCCACTTTTGTGGGAGTATGAACCTACACACATAATCATGGGAGAGAGAGAGAGAGAGAGAGAGAGAGAGAGAGAGAGAGAGAGAGAGAGAGAGAGAGAGAGAGAGAGACGGACAGAGAGAGAGAGAGAGAGGAATTGAGAAAGATTTCAAAGAAAAAATACATCACTAAGTTCAAGGAAACACAATCCTAAGAATTTAGATTGCACAACCATGTGCAAGGACACACAAAAAAAGTGGTTAGTATTAATAATAAAGGCTCCAAGTCAACTAGTTGAAGAGACCTTAAAAAAATCAAAATGTCTCAACCACTAATATCACCTTGGAATGTTATTGCAAGAGCACAAGTGGTCACATGGAAAGAGAAAGAGAATACATCAAAGATGAGACAAGATCACACAATCCAACCAACCAACAAGGTATGATGTTATGGGATCATGGAGGAGAGAGAAATGAAACCATTGATTCTGTAGGCTACAAAGTTGTGTTATGATAGATGATCCATGTTAAGAGAGGAGGAAGAGTTGAAATCAAGTTACATTATGCTAGTCAACGTATCTTGAAAATTTGCACAAAGGGGAGGTCAAATGGTCTAGCAAGTTGTGTTATGATAGTCAACCAATCCCAAGGATAAACAAGGAAAGTATTGTATTCAAGGAAATCTACTAAAAAAAGTGCAAAGTAGAGTCATCTAGCCTTATAAAGTTTTGTTATGATAGTAAACTCAACGTAAAATATTTTGAATAAGGATAGCCAAAAAAAGCACGATGTTCATTGGGATATCCCACAATATTTTAAATGAGGCTATATATGTCCCCCCTTAAAATGGCAACATAGAACTATGTTGACATCTTAAGGGAAAATAAAAATAAGTATAAACATTTGCAGCACCAAGGAGACATCCTTTAATCAACAATGTACATAGAATCCAATCGAAAGAGGACACAAGTCTTGTGAGGCAAGGAAGAGAATTTTGGAAAAAGATATATTGAAACAAGTGTAAAGGGATCATTTTGAAAGATGCACAAGAGGAGAGGAGGAAGAGATATTTTCTCAAAGATATATACCCCCAAGTGGATATTTTGATAAAAATAACACTATTGACTAAAAGAGGGGAAGGAGAACAAGAATCCCACTTTCCCCATTGCTAGGTAAAGAGATTCTTGATGAAGGATAACACACTTTTGGTCCCAAGTGAGGGATTTGTTTATGATAGACATACACTTTCAAGAAAGGAAGAGGTTGCAATAAATTATACACACCTCTAGTAGAAAGAGAGAATCCCTAAACAAAAAAATATTTGATGCAATAAAGGATATCACATGGTAAACAAATACCACTTAACCAAGGGAAAAGCGGATCCTTAGAAAGGATGGTAAATTGAAACACTACCCTTGTCCCACAAGTGAGGAGACAAGAATAAGAACAACTATTATTTTTCTCACAATGTATGATTGCACCAAAAATCATGCCACCATAATTGATAATGAGCCTCCAAGGGATAGGCTAGAAATGTCACATAGTGTGGAGCAACATAATAGGAACTTAAATGTTATTTTTAAAAGTCATAATTGAAATACCACTCATTTTCATTTGTTCCATAAATGATATCTATATATATATACATATATATATATATATATATATATCTATATATATATATATATATATATATATATATATATATATATATATATATATATGTATGTATATATTATTTATGATTTCTTATAATTTAATAATTCAAACCTTGACATTAATTAGTAGAGTGGTCATGATATTGATGATACATACAAAAAGGGAGATTTTCAAGGACTTATCCATTTTTCTTCTTTCATTTGGGTCATATAATAATCACCTTGGCAAAAAAAAGGTTGGAAAATATGTTATCTTTCTTGAAGTGAGGTATATAATAGATAGATGTTTTAGGTAATGGGGGAGGGAATGTTAACAAAGGAGAATGTTTGAAATCTAAAGCTTCCATGGGCAAGTGTGATGTTGGTTTTTCATAAGTTTCAATTCTTTGTTGCACACATCCTAAATAATTTCCATTGTATCCATGTTTAGAATCAAATATAGGTGTTGAAATGTCTAGAGGAGAGGGTTCATTTTTAGTTTTTGTAATGGTGAAAATTTTAGGGTTTCACCATAGAATGTGATAAAACAACTATTTTTTGCTTAATTACTATTACATTAGGAAAAGATAGGAATTTGATAGATCTAAGCCAAATAGACCAAGATTGTGATCAAATTTAAAGGCTTTTAAATGGGGCTCTTCTTTCCCTAGGAATTGAATTGTATTTTTAAAGTAATTAAATATTAGGATATAATGGTAGATTATTGAAGAAATTATGCATAGACATTGAGCTACAGCCATCAAATGGAGCCACAAACCTAGATCTGAGTAGTAGATGAAGGTTCAGAATGTTTCCCAAAATTTTGACCTAAATTGTTGGGACCATGGTGGTCATCGCCTTGGTCCTCTAAAAATTTCACCATCCAAATGGAAACCTCTTTGTCTTTGCGAATCATGTTATTCTTCTAAAACACAACTCTATACCTATTCCTACACACATTGAGAAGGGGAAAATTATTGGGAATAGAGGTTTGCCTTAGGTCCAACCTCGACTTTGGAATTAACCATGAAATAGAATTGAAATATAAATGACATACTGTAATAAATACATTTCTTTTGAGGGAAATGCTGAAAATGCCTGAAACACTAAAGCTATACCTTTGATGAAGTTTTGTTTGTCTTCACAAGTAATTAGGGTTTCATGTAGATAGTCTTCATAAAACATAGGATATGAATTATTGATCAACTATTTCCAAATTCGATTGTGTTAGAATTTTTGTATCAATGTTTTAGATCACACTCCATGATCCATCATCAAGATGAAAAGAGTTA
Organism: Cryptomeria japonica; assembly: GCF_030272615.1. NCBI lineage: Eukaryota > Viridiplantae > Streptophyta > Pinopsida > Cupressales > Cupressaceae > Cryptomeria > Cryptomeria japonica. The sequence goes on along the minus strand of NC_081411.1, from coordinate 66,258,037 downwards.
GAGAGCATGCAGAAGTGAAAGATGTCCAAGGAGCAGACCATGGATTCTAAAAAGAGGGAGGAAAGAGGCAAAAGAGATCCATGATCTACTCCTTCCCTCCCTCCCTCCATATTTGTGCCTCTTCCCTCCCTATTTTTAGCATCCATGGTCTTCCCTTTCGACATCTTTCACTTCTGCATGCTCTCTAACATTTTTCATCCTAATGATGGATCAAAGAGTATGATCTAGAAAGTTGATGAAAAAAATTACACACAATCTAATCCATAAATTTAGCTGATCAATATCTCATGGATTGTGGAAACTTAATGTCTGTGATACATGAATGCCATCTCCAGTGCTTAAATCTTGACTTTACTTATGCTCCAGTGCTTGAAAGAGGACTGATTGCTTTCTCACTTGAATTTTCAGAGTGTAATTGAGATATTGAATTCAAATTTTTGTTAGGTTTAAAATGAGAGGAATTGACCTCCTTTTATACATGCTAGTCGAAAAACAAATTAAATTTTTGACACAATGTGACACAAGATCTATGTCCCTACCCAAATTGGGTGAATCTTATGAGGCCCCAAAATGGGATCTTTTTAATAGGACCAAATGCCATACTCCTGGACATCAAAGCTCCATTATTAAGGGGGAGAAATTGCAAATAGTTAAAAGATTGAGTTTGATGACTCTAGTGTGAGCGGAATCAGTGCTTTAGTCAAGCCTTAGAAGATAAATACTAATGTGAGGCCTAAGTGAGGATAAAATTGTAGCCTAGTACAATTTAGGATGCTACATTTATCCCCCACTTTAGTGAGAGTATGATACTTAGCATACTCATGGTAAAGTACAAAGGTTTGCATTGAATAACTTTCATCAAGACATCAAAGAGACAAGACACACTAATTCCCCAAGGGACTTCAAGATCTTACAACTTCAATATCGGGATAAAAGAGACATCATAATAAAGAGGAAAGAGGGAGAGAATCATGACTACAAGCCTAGTAAGGTTCACTTACTATGAGTCATAAAAAAGAAAAATACTAAATTACAATGTAAAAGGGCTTAGTTTATGAACTTAAGTATCAAGAAATGTGATAGTGTGTGCAAAAAGTGAAACATTGAGTAGAGTGCATGCCCCCACATTAAAGCCATTGCATATGCCTTATCAAGAGAAATTTCTTTAAGGTCCCATGCATCCAAAAAAAAACACATTACCACAATGAGATGCTCCCAAGAGAGGAGAAATCAAAGGATAATGGTCATAAAATATAAAATCACATAAGGGATCCACTAACTCCGGGGTTAGTATTCTCTTATGATAAATAATGTATATCATGAATATCTGCATTGAATTGACCTCATCCCCCAAAGGTATTAGAGCTACAATCACAATGAAATAAAATAATATGTGTCTTTTAGGTCAACATGGAAGAGAGCAAAAGAGATCTCAACACTTTGCATTGTCCCCAAGTAGACAACACAAAAATGGAAGAATTGAGATACAAATAGAAGAATATCACAAGAGATTCAACATTTTTATTACCTTGCATCAACATAGTGACAAGGGTCATCCAAAGAGAACATAATATAAGAGAAGAACACATCATAGGGGAGACACATTATAGACAGGCAAGAGGGGAGACAGAATCTACAACACAAATGAAGCTAATCAAGAAAATCATCTGCCTCCCAATCTTGTTGAACATTGTTTTGGGAAGGGGACAAGATGCAAGAGGAGAAAATTTGAGCATGATAGATGGAGCTACTGCACGTTCCAAAAAAGGGCCATGCTCTAATGATGAGTCACTTTATCTATCACTAGGGGCTGGGATTCATTCTTTTGAAATTGTTTAGATAAATAATTGTCAACATCAACAAGATCATACATAGAATCAACACTATTATCATGAACAACAACATCATCCATTTCTTCATCAAGATTAATAAAAATAGGATCCCTAATATGAATAGACCATGAACCATCATCTTTATTAAGCATTTTTAATCTTGGTGATGTAGGTTGAACTTCCTCCCTAGGGTTAGGTGAAGGATAGAAAAGTGAGACCAAGTCAACATTTGGTGTCTCCAGGGAGGAAATGGGTTGAGAAGAAAGTTCACAAGCCTTAGCACGATGTCTTCATAGACATTCTCTCACCCAATGGTTTCTTCTAATTTTAGCTGAGGGTTGTGAAGGTTTGGGATCAATGGAGATAGGCTTGTTCTCTTCCTTTAAAGGAGGAATGGGAGAAGGTCTACTAGGTTAAAAAATAGGAGATGGTGGGTGCTTCCCTTTGTAAGATGTAGAAGGAAGGACTGCAACATATATCAGAGGAATAAAAGATGTAGGAAGAATACTAGATCCATCATGAGGAGGAGGAATAGGTATAGGGTCTCTAGGCTTACTCAAATATAAGATCATCTCATTCTTCAACTTTTTATAAGATAGAGAAAGTGAACCACTTTGAGGCTTAAGAGGATCACATTGCTTAGGCCAAAAGTAATCAAGGATGACATCTAAGCCATGCCTCACTATGGGTTAATACATACTATGATTAATTATTATTATAGTGCCATTATGAGGGAATTTTAGACATATGAATAATAGAAGGGTTTTCTTTCATGGAAGAGAGCCAAGGATGTCCCAACTTCACATGAAATTGATTAGATGTAGGAATGATAGAAAAAGTCACATGTAAACTCTTAGTACCAACATCGATGGGAAGAGTAATAGAACCAATAGTAGGGAAAGAGAAGCCATCATACACCTTGACCATTACATCAAATTTATCATATGTTACTTGATGCAATTGTAAAGTATAGAGATATCCTTCAGTGATCACATTCACCATACACACTAGATCAATGAGCACTACTAGTGAGAGTTTGTCTTTGATCTTCACAATGATATATAGAGTGGGTCATTAGGTGCACAACATTAGTCTCACTAGGATCAAAGGTAATACATAGTGTTGAACACAATGTACCACTAAGAGGGGAGTGAATCAGTGGTTTCTGTATGCGGGAAAAGCGGGCCGATAGAACTCAATATGTGAAAAATGGAGCTCTAGGAAGCCTTGCTCACACACCCATAGGACTTCTTGGTGCAAGCTATGGAGTCATGAAGTATGGCTCAGCTTCCCAAGGTTGGTTCCATGGTTCTCTATCTTGCACGGTCCCTCAAACCAATATGTTTTCTCTCAGATCACTGAGCAAAATGGTTTAGGGATGGCAAATGCAAGAACGAGGGATTCTTTTGTTGATTTTAAGATGAGATGCATCCTAAGTTATGCATGATGCTACAAATGCAATAAACTAGCTATAAGATGACCAGGTTAGTAAACTAGACTATCCTAGCATACTATATTAGTTCATGATTTAAACTAAATGATAAGGAACATACTCTAAATTTGCATATTTAGATTAATTCCTGTTTAAAAGAGAAGCTAAATGATGAGCATAAAATGAGATATGAAAGCTTTGAATGGATTTAAGTATAAGTGTGATGTTAAAGACTTGGATTATGAAAATGGAGGAATGAGAGCTCTATTTATAGCAAAAACAGGGCAATGGATGGTCAGGATTGAAAGAGTCAATCAACGGCTAAGTTTGAAAGTTGGGAATCCATGTTTGCAATTGGCACCAATCAAATGGTGACAATTGTCAACATAAGGCTGGTTGAGAGGAGACATAAGAAGCATTAAATGCTTGAGAAGACCTCATGGTTACCCTAGGGGTTAAGGGTTAAGGTTAAGTTAGGGTTATCCATTGGATAAAGTTTTTACCCAAAGGATAAACTCTTGTGCAAAGGATTAAGGATAACCATGGTCAAAGCAATAAATGCTTGATGAGACCCTTGGGTTAGATGGAGGTTGAGTTTATGGAAATTATTTAACCATGTAAGAAGGTTGAGTTAACCATTAATGGTTATGAAGACTTTGGGGACAAATTTGTAAGAGTCCTTCCAAATTTGGGGGTGTTCAAGAAGATAGCTTGTTGAATGGATAAAGGATTTAATGCCTTTTGAAGACTTTACTCCAAATTTGAGAAGTGACCTCCTCAAATTTAGGGAAAAGGGATAATGGATGGGTTTGGGTTAATTAATTAGGTTTAGAAGAATCTAGAAGAGGTTAGAAAAAGGGTTAGGATGCAAGTGGGCGAGGGAAAATAGGTTTTAATTGAATTTAATTCAATTTGGTTGTAATTAAATAAATTAGATTCATTTAATTTAGGATAACTATTTTAATTAAATTTGAATTTAATTAAAAAGTGGAGAGAGGCTTTAATTGAATAAAATGAATCTATCCTATTAAATGGTATAGAACTCAATATGTAAAAAATGGAGCTCTAGGGAGCCTTGCTCACACACCCACAGGACTTCTTGGTGCAAGCTATGGAGTCATGAAGTATGGCTTAGCTTCCCAAGGTTGGTTCCATGGTTCTTTATCTTGCACGAACCCTCAAACCAATGTTTTTGCTCTCAGATCACTGAGCAAAATGGTTTAGTGATGGCAAATGCAAGAATGAGGGATGCTTTTGTTGATTTTAAGATGAGATGCATCCTAAGCTATGCATGATGCTACAAATGCAATAAACTAGCTATAAGATGACAAGGTTAGTAAACCAGACTATCCTAGCATACTATATTAGTTCATGATTTAAAATAAATGATAAGGAACATACTCTAAATTTGCATATTTAGATTAATTCCTATGTAAAAGAGAAGCTAAATGATGAGCATAAAATGAGATATGAAAGCTTTGAATGGATTTAAGTATAAGTGTGATGCTAAAGACTTGGGTTATGAAAATGGAGGAATGAGAGCTCTATTTATAGCGAAAACAAGGCAATGGATGGTCAGGATTGAAAGAGTCAATCAAGGGCTAAGTTTGAAAGTTGGGAATCCATGTTTGCAATTGGCACCAATCAAATGGTGACAATTGTCAACATAAGGTTGGTTGAGAGGAGATGTAAGAAGAATTAAATTCTTGAGAAGACCTCATGGTTACCCTAGGGGTTAAGGGTTAAGGTTAAGTTAGGGTTATCCATTGCATAAAGCTTTTACCCAAAGGATAAACTCTTGTGCAAAGGATTAAGGATAACCATGGTCAAAGCAATAAATGCTTGATGAGACCCTTGGGTTAGATGGAGGTTGAGTTTATGGAAATTCTTTAACCATGTAAGAAGGTTGAGTTAACCATTAATTGTTATGAAGACTTTGGGGACAAATTTGTAAGAGTCCTTCCAAATTTGGGGGTATTCAAGAAGTTAGCTTGTTGAATGGATAAAGGATTTAATGCTTTTTGAAGACTTTACTCCAAATTTGAGAAGTGACCTCCTCAAATTTAGGGAAAGGGATAATGGATGGGTTTGGGTTAATTAATTAGGTTTAGAAGAATCTAGAAGAGGTTAGAAAGAGGGTTAGGATGCAAGTGGGAGGTGTAGGATTTTGCAAGTGGGTGAGGGAAAATAGGTTTTAATTGAATTTAATTCAATTTGGTTGTAATTAAATAAATTAGATTTATTTAATTTAGGATAACTATTTTAATTAAATTTGAATTTAATTAAAAAGTGGACAAAGGCTTTAATTGAATAAAATGAATTTATCCTATTAAATGGTATAGAACTCAATATGTGAAAAATGGAGCTCTAGGGAACCTTGCTCACACACCCACAAGAGTTCTTCGTGCAAGCTATGGAGTCATGAAGTATGGCTCAGCTTCCCAAGGTTGGTTCCATGGTTCTCTATATTGTATGGTCCCTCAAACCAATGTTTTTGCTCTCAGATCACTGAGCAAAATGGTTTAGGGATGGCAAATGCAAGAACGAGGGATGCTTTTGTTGATTTTAACATGAGATGCATCCTAAGCTATGAATGATGCTACAAATGCAATAAAATAGCTATAAGATGACAAGGTTAGTAAACTAGACTATCCTAGCATACTATATTAGTTCATGATTTAAACTAAATGATAAGGAACATACTCTAAATTTGCATATTTAGATTAATTCCTGTTTAAAAGAGAAGCTAAATGATGAGCATAAAATGAGATATGAAAGATTTGAATGGATTTAAGTATAAGTGTGATGCTAAAGACTTGGATTATGAAAATGGAGGAATGAGAGCTCTATTTATAGCAAAATCAGGGCAATAGATGGTCAGGATTGAAAGATTCAATCAAGGGCTAAGTTTGAAAGTTGGGAATCCATGTTTACAATTGGCACCAATGAAATGGTGACAATTGTCAACATAAGGCTGGTTGAGAGGTCGACGATATTATTAGGATGTCGTGCCCAGGGAGCGCAGAGTGCAGAGCTTCACGCAGGAGAGATCGAGTCGATCTTGAGAGACTGGGACACAGTCAGAGAGCAGAGGTGTGACAGGGCCCTCGAGACAGGATCCTCCTGGAGATCCAGGAGCTAGGACATCAACTGCAAGACCATCCCCCTCAGGAGATAGTCATACTTGAGAGACGATGTCTCTATTGTATTTTTAGATCATTTTTTTTGTTTGTAGTGGGCACAGACATGACATATTTTGTACATTGTGATCATTTTTGATATATATAAATGACACCATTTTCTTTGATCATGTGATGTGTTATGGATGCATGTTCTATAAATGTTCTTTCTTTACTTTATGATGATGCAAATGCTTAGATAGATGATATGATGCATGATGTATGCTTTGATATGCTGTGAGATATATCTTGAAAATGAGATGTATGATTTGATATGAAAAATAATATGCAACTACTTGTAAAATGATATGCAACTATTTTTAAAATGATATGCAACTATTTTTAAAATGATATGAAACTATTTGTTTGTGGAGCATCCTCATTCTGCATTTGTCATCTCGATATAACCATATGTTATTTTGCTTTTGATATAGGTATCATCATTGAGCATTGATTTGGTTGGGATATGTTGAAAATTTATACAAGCATAATGGTATAATTGATCCATAATGACCTAAGAAAAATTTACATGATGTTTGATTTTGCAAGATAGCACAAGTGTCAAGGTATAATTGAACCAGGACGACCAAAGTGTGGATTGCATATAAACAAACAAGATTAAACCATTTGTATGCATAAAGTGGAATCATGTCTTTAGTGATTTTCGATGTATCACATCTCAAGACAAGTATTTACATAGTACAAGTGATCGCCTCACAGATAGAAGACTAAGAAAATATTGGAGTTTCCCCATGATCTCTAGCTTTGAAGCATTTAGTGAGAAAATGTAGAGAATCCAATGATTTAAAAAGTTCAAATGCAAAAATAGTCAAGACTTTATGCAATAATGCAACATTTAGTACTTTAGAAAATCATCCATCTTAGCATGTTTGTGATTCTTGTTTTAGCGATCCAATGTTTTGCTCTGTGATGGAGTGAAGTTTTTGGTTGTTGGATGTGATGTTTTTGAGTTTTACAAATAATCTTGATTGTCTTGAATGTGTTGCAAGTTTTGACGATTTATTGCCCCTAGCTGAGTGTACCTCTTGATGCTAATGTGCAGTGATTACCAAGCCATGGTAAAATGTGGTGAGAGGATATATGGATAAACCAGGATAGTGACTATGCTAAGTATGTCCTAACTGGATATTTGTTAAGTGTCGGGCGATGGCCAATAGTACTTTACTGCAAGTGTATAGATATAGATGAAGGAGTTGTTCTTTCACAATAGCGCCTGTTACTAGGTTTTCACCAGTTGCTTTTATTGTACCTTTTTATTTGCTTTTTCTTTGATTTTTTGATTTTTTTGGTTTTTTGCTTTTTCCATGCATTACGCTACTTAAGTGTAGTATTTATTCATATGAATGTTGTTAGTTGGTTCATCGAGCACATCTCCTTCTGAGGTTGTAAGCTGATAAGCACCTAATCTATAGACTGATATGATGACATAGGTACCCAATCAGTTAGGTTCAAATTTCCCTTTCTTTTCTTGATCTTGTTGATTTCTTGGATTTTCTTTGAGGACTAGGTCACCAACCTTGAAGTTGCGAGGGATGACCTTGTAATTATAGCTTCTGCACATGCATTGTTGATATGCTTTGAGATGAGTGTAAGCATGCTGATGTCTCTCATCTAATAGTTCTAGTTCTTGTAGTCGGTTGACCCGATACTCTTCATCTGGAATCAAGCCTTTTAGAGATACTCTGAGAGACGGAATTTCTACCTCCAGTGGTAAAATAGCTTCAGATCCATAGACCAATGAGAAAGGTGTGGCTCCTGTAGGTGTACAGATGCTGGTTTTGTATGCCCAAAGTGCTCGATTGAGTTGTATATGCCAATATTTGCTTGCATTATTTAATGTTTTCTTGAGAATTTTTAGTATTGTTTTGTTGGATGCTTCTGCTTGACCATTCCCCTTGGGGTAGTAGGGTGTAGAGAACCGATGTTGTATTTTGAATTGCTCACATAGTTCTCGAACATCTTGGTTTTTGAATGGTCATCCATTATCGGTGATGATGGAACTTGGAATACCATATCTACAGATAAAATAGTTCAGGATAAAAGATGCAATCTATTTTCCTATTACTGTGGTCATGTGGACTGCTTCTATCCATTTGGTAAAGTATTTTGTGGCAATTATAATGAACTTGTGTCCATTTGAAGATGAAGGATGAATTTTGCCGATCAAGTCTAGTCCCCACTGACAAAAGGGCTAGGATGTTGTAAATGGCTGCAGTTCCTGTGCTGGTGCATGTATCAGATTGCCATGGATTTGGCATTTAGGACACTTCTTGGTGAAGTGGTAAGAATCTTTCTCCATTGTAGGCCAGTAGTATCCCATCCTTAGAAGATTTTTAGCAAGAGTAGTCCCACTTGAATGTGTGCCACAAATACCTTCATGAAGCTTGTGTAAAGCGGAATTAGAATCATTATGATCAAGGCAACAAAGAAGAGTACCATCTAGACCTCGACGGTATAAAGTATCAGTAGTAAGAGTATACCAGGTGGCTTGGTGGATAAAATTACATTTTTTATTATGGGATAAGTCAATGGGTAGGATATTGTTCTTTAGATAATCATATATCGGTCCATACAAAGGAGAATCCGAACTGGTTAAGGCATAGACAACATGAGATTCAGAGTGGTCATAGGCTAGGGAGAATAGTTTCTCTACTAGGAACTCATAATGACTCTGTTGCTCTGGAATTTGTAGTAATGAAGCAATAGTAGCCATGGCATTGGCTACTTTATTGTTCAACCTTGGTATTTGCTCGAAGGTGATGTGTGCAAAATACTATTTGAAGTCATCCACCATTCGCTTGTAGGGTAGTAGCTTGTCATCCTTTGTCTGATAGTCATTGTTGATTTGATTGATGACTAGTTGTGAATCTCCATAGACCATTAACTCTATGATTTTCCACTCTACAGCCATTTTGATGCCTATAACCAATGCATCATATTCAGCCACATTATTTGTCCATGGGAACATAAGTCGATATGATCTTGGTATAGTATGCCCTTCAGGAGTGATGAATAGAATGCCAACACTTGAACCATGTTGGGTGTAGGATCCATCAAAGTATAGGGTCCATTGTGTGGTAGAAATAGCAAGAACATCCCTGTCCGGAAATTCAATCTCCATAGTTTGTTTTCTTGGTAGCGGTGCTTCAACTAGTTGATCTGCAATTGCTTGTCCTTTGATAGCTCTTCGTTCTATGTAGTGGATGTCAAATTCACTAAGAATCATGACCCATTTAGCCAACCGACCATTAAGAGCTGCCTTGCTGAGTAGATATTTGAGAGGATCAATTTTCGCTACTAGCTTAATTGTGTGTGCTAGCATATAATGTTGGAACTTCTGAGATGCGAAGAACACCATTAGACAAGCCTTCTCAATGAATGTATAGTTGAGTTCATAACCATTCAATGTCCTACTGATGTAGTATATGCCCATTCCTTTCCTTGTTGATCCTCTTGTGCTAACAGTGCCCCCAATGATATATCTGTTATTGAATTATATAGAATAAGGGGCTTTCTTGCGACTGGTGGTACTAGAACTGGTGGTTTCATCAGATACTGTTTGATTTGATAAAAAGATTCTGCACACTTGGCCTCCCATTTGAAAGGTACATTCTTATGGAGCAAATGATTGAATGGTAGACTTTTATTAGCTAGTTGAGTGATGAATCGCTTGATTGATTGGAGTCATCCTTGTAGAGATCTAAGTTGACTGATATTCTTTGATGGTGGCATCTCCATAATGGCTTGTACCTTTCCTGGATCCACTTCAATACCTTTAGCTAAGACAATGTAGCCCAGTAACTTTCCTGATGTAACCCCAAAGACACACTTCTTAGGGTTGAGTTTGACTTGGAATTTCTCCAATCGATCAAAGATCTTTGTTAGGATGCTGAGATGTTCTACTCTGGTGAATGATTTAGCTAGCAGATCATCCACATAGTCTTCCATGAAGGTATGCATCATGTCATGAAAGATTGTTGTCATTGTAAGGAAGTAAAGTAGCGGAAACAACTTCCTACACTAACCTTGAGAGGAGGGTAATGCAAAACTTTTTTAGATCATTACAACAGTTATAGAAAATAGAAATAGATATAATAGCATTCATACCACAACACAATGATTTACGTGGGGAAAACCCTTTCGGGAGAAAAACCCCACCCTCCAAAAGCAGCTCAATATTTTATTCAGCAATCAAAAACAGATTACAACATACTTGCAGAGCAAGCTCTTCGCAGGAGTACCACTAATCAGAGATTCAGAGGCAACTCAATAGCCATAAGACTCTTACACATAACCTCTATCTCACACACCTCATAAATAGGAGATACAATACAAGAAACCGTCAAATGGTATTACAAAACTATGGGCTAAAACCACCCAATAAGGTGTAGCCGACCTTATCTCCCTTCTAGATGCCCTATGACATGTTAAAGCACACATCAACATGTGTCGCTCCCTTTTACAGCTCATTTATGTATCCGATACAAATTATTTTTCCTATTTCAGGAGTACAAACTTCCGGAGGCCATAACTTGAGAACCGGGTGTCCGATTGACGAGCCGTTTGAAGCGCCGGAAAGCTCGCGAAGTGCTCTATCACCTTGTTACCCGCTTCGCCGGTTATGACAACTTTTTAGGGCATTTCAGAGCCTCTAAAGTCCCCAAAATTAAGTTTAAACATTTTATTGCACCCCTCCAAGACGAAAACTTTAATATCTTCAAAACTAGCTGTGACCTTGCGACGCAACTTTACCGGAATGCTTATCTAGCCAACCAGAAGCTTCAGGGAGAGTTTCGCACCATTTCGTGCTCAAATGAAAACTTACTATAAATAGTAACCTCGCATAAATGCAAGGTTGAGACACCATTTTTCTCAACAAATCTCCCACTTGTCGAACACCTTGCAGGAGCGGAAGGGAATGTCAACACAATAAATCAATTGCTAGGGGCCATAAGGCCCATAGACTCTGAACACCATCTGAACTTCTCTGTGCTCACAGCCTTAGTTAAAGCATCTGCAACATTCATCAAAGTTTCCACCTTAACCAGCTTCACCCTACCATCTTCAACCATATCTCTAACAAAATGATACTGAACATCAATATGTTTGGTCCGGGCATGAAATGTCGGGTTCTTAGCTAGGCTAATTGCACTCTGACTGTCACAGTAAACTGTCACTGTACCTTGTTTTATTCCAATATCCGAACACAGTCTCTTAAGCCAAATGGCCTCTTTACAAGCATGAGTAGCTGCCATATACTCTGCTTCAGTAGTGGATAAAGCAACCACAGCCTGTCGCTTACTCATCCAACTAATTGCACCACCAAACAAAGTAAACACATAAGCACTGGTGGATCTTCTGCTATCAATATCACCTACCCAATCTGAATCCACATAACCATGGATATCAAGGGAAGTCATGTCTCCAACTGAATTACCATGATAACACAAAGAATACTCTGAAGTACCCTTCAAATATTTGAAGACTCTTTTGACTGCATCCCAATGAACTCTACCAGGATTAGACATATATCTAGAAAGTACTCCCACTGCTTGGGCAATGTCTGGTCTAGTACAGACCATAGCATACATCAAGCTTCCAACTGCACTCTGGTAAGGCACTCTGCTCATGTCTTCCATCTCCAATGGGGATGTAGGACAATCTGAAATAGATAGTTTCGTTCCAACTGTAAAAGGAACACTCAATGGTCTACAATTCTGCATGTTGAACCTCTGTAACACTGAATTCACATACTTACTCTAGCCTAGCCATAGCTTTTTGTTCACCCTATCTCTTCTAATTTCCATCCCAAGAATGTGCTTTGCTGCACCAAGATCTTTCATTTCAAATTTAGCAGCGAGCTGAGACTTCAGTTCTGAAATCATACCTTTCCCTTTACCAATGAATAACATATCATCAACATACAATGCAATGAATAAGAAATGATCACCATCAGATTTATAATAAACACAGTGATCTGATTTAGAACGTTCAAAACCCAAACTCAACACATATGTATCAAATTTCTGGTACCACATCCTAGGACTTTGTTTGAGGCCATACAAAGATTTCTTCAATTTACAGACCAAATTACTTTTGCCTTTCACCACATAGTGCTCCGGCTGTGTCATATAAATATCTTCCTCCAAATCACCATGAAGGAAAGCAGTTTTCACATCCATTTGTTCAACCTCTAAATCATAAGCAGTAGCAATAGAAAGCAAAAATCTAATGGACGTCATTTTTGCAACAGGAGAAAATATCTCACCGTAATCAACACCCTCAACCTGAGAGTAGCCTTTTGCAACTAACCTTGCTTTATACTTCTCAATGCTTCCATCTGAACCAATCTTTTTCTTGAACACCCATTTACAACCAACAGGTTTTCGTCCTTCAGGCAATGGTACAAGATCCCATGTATCATTCTTTTTCAAAGCTACCATTTCTTCCTCCATAGCAATCTTCTAGGATTCTGCATCATTCATACCTAATGCCTCTTCTACAGATTTCGATTCATCCACACTAGTATTCAGAGCAAAAATACATCTCCAATAATCAGGTGAATACCTTTCAGGTGGTTGTCTATGTCTTGTAGACTTTCAAACAAGCTGAGTTGGAGGTTCTTCCTCCTCTTCTGAAGATTCAGAGCTAGACGATCTCTCCTCAAATTCTTGCCTATCTAGGGGTCTCGATTCAACTCTTTCAGGTGTAGAAGGAAGTTGAATCACATCTTCTTTTTTAGTCTGTTCTGGCTGCAATGTAACAGAAGGAGACTTAATTTCTCTAAAAATAACACTTCTACTATGAATTACCTTTTGTGCAACAAGGTCCCAAAGCTTGTATCCTTTCACACCATAACTATACCCGATGAAGATACATTTCACAGCCTTGTTCTCCAACTTTGTTCGCTTCTCCTTTGGCACATGTGCATATGCCTCGCAACCAAAAACTCTAAGATGTCTCAATGAAGGCTTGTGACCTGACCATGCTTCCATAGGTGTTTTATCAACAAGAGCTGATGTAGGAGACCTGTTAATCAGGTAGCAAGCAGTGGCAATAGCTTCAGCCCAAAACTTTTGTTCAAGACCAGCACCACTCAACATACTCCTAGCCTTTTCCATCAGTGTCCTATTCATTCTTTCTGCAACTCCATTCTGCTATGGAGAATACGGAGTTGTCTTCTGCCTGTTAATTCCACAGTCTTTACAGAATCTATCAAAATCATTAGAGCAAAACTCACTGCCATTATCATTTCTCAAACATTTTATTTTCTTTCCAGTCTGCAACTCAACCATTGCTTTAAATTCTTTAAAATGACTAAAAACTTCAGATTTACTCTTTAGAAAATAAACCCATGTCCTTCTACTAAAATCATCAATAAATGAAACATAATATGTGGATCTTCCAATCGAAGAGACATCTACTGGACCAAACACATCAGAATGGATAAGATCCAAAACACCACAAGTTTTATGAGAACTCGAGTAAAACTGAACGCGGTTTTGTTTTCCATAAATGCAATGCTCACAGAAATCAAAGTCAAGGTTACAGTCATTCAAACCTTCAACAAGGTTTTTATTTTTCAAGGTCCTTAGACCCTTTTCTCCAATGTGGCCAAGTCTCTGGTGCCATAACATAGTCTTCTCTATAGGTAACCTTGCTTCAGACGAAAGAGCACCCTTAGGTACCCAAAAACCATTTCCATCTGCTGAAGGTGAAACCTTCAAATCTTCCAGTGAAGTATCCACAGATTTACTTTTTACAGAAGTGCTATTACACTCAACAGTGTATGCTTCAAGCTTATACAAAGTGCCAAACCTGACACCTCTAGCAACTACCATAGCACCCTTAATCATCTTACATCCTGCTTCAGAAAAGACTACCTTCACACCTGCATCTATCAGTTTACTCACAAATAATAGGTTTCGTTTTAATCCAGGGATATGCAACACACCATTAATCCTTTTTATTCTACCATCAGAAAACCTGATTCTAACTTTACCTCGACCAACAATGTCTAGATATGAATCATCACCCAAGTACACCTTACCTCCATTAAATCCTTCATATTCAGAAAACCAATCTCTATTGGAAGTCATATGAAAAGATGCACTTGAGTCAATTAGCCGGGCATCATTACCTGCATGAGTCGCCAAAGCCGCAATAAATGCATCACCATCTTCCTTGTCGGACTCAGAATCAGAATCGAACCTTTTCTTTTTCTTCTTCTTCTTTTCTTCTTTGCAATCCTTACGGATGTGACCCGGTTTACCGCAATTCCAGCAAATGACTTTGGACTTTCCAGGAGATTTCGATCTCCCTTTGGATTTGGACTTGTCGCGCTTCTCATTCTTCTTGCCTTTCTCCTTAGGTCTTCCACGAACGGTTAGGGCTTCCTTTGAACTGATGGATACCTTCCTTCGCATCTCTTCACCAAGTAGGGCACCCACCACATCTTCAGATTTCAAAACAATAGAAGTACTACCGATAGCCATAACAAGAGAATCCCACGAATCAGGCAAAGAACAAAGCAAGATCTGACATTTCTCCTCCTCGTCCATCTTAACACCGACGGATACTAATTGAGCCACCAACATATTGAATGCTTCCAGGTGGTCTGCAATTCGTCCACCCTCTTCCATCTTCAAGGAATACAATTTCTTTCTTAATAAAATTTGATTTAATAAAGATTTCACTTGATACATCTCACCAAGCTTAGTCCATAGCTTCTTTGCAGAATTTTCTTCATGGACATTGATTAGAACAGAGTCTGCCAGGCACAGTCTGATTAGACCCTTGGCTTTTTGGTCCATAACATCATACTGAGCTGCCGCAGTAGGATCTGAGGGCCTTTGGACATTCGCATCAACAGCATCCCAAAGATCTCGATCTATTAGCAGATCTTCCATCTTCAGCTTCCACATCTCAAAATTACTTCCATTAAATTTCTCCACCTCTATTCTACCTGACGAACTCGCCATCTGAATATTCCTGCAACAAGATCAAAAAGTGTCTTCTGCACAAGCTCCCACTCAAATCTGGATTAGTTCAAAAAACCCAACTGCCCACAATTGAAACCAAAGGTGATTAGGCTCTGATACCACTTGTAAGGAAGTAAAGTAGCGGAAACAACTTCCTACACTAACCTTGAGAGGAGGGTAATGCAAAACTTTTTTAGATCATTACAACAGTTACAGAAAATAGAAATAGATATAATAGCATTCATACCACAACACAATGATTTACGTGGGGAAAACCCTTTCGGGAGAAAAACCCCACCCTCCAAAAGTAGCTCAATATTTTATTCAGCAATCAAAAACAGATTACAACATACTTGCAGAGAAAGCTCTTCACAGGAGTACCACTAATCAGAGATTCAGAGGCAACTCAATACCCATAAGACTCTTACACATAACCTCTATCTCACACACCTCATAAATAGGAGATACAATACAAGAAACCGTCAAACGGTATTACAAAACTATGGGCTAAAACCACCCAATAAGGTGTAGCCGACCTTATCTCCCTTCTAGATTCCCTATGACATGTTAAAGCACACATCAACACGTGTCGCTCCCTTTTACAGCTCATTTATGTATCCGATACAAATTATTTTTCCTATTTCAGGAGTACAAACTTCTAGAGGCCATAACTTGAGAATCGGGTGTCCGATTGACGAACCGTTTGAAGCGCCGGAAAGCTCGCGAAGTGCTCTATCACCTCGCAACCCACTTCGCCGGTTACGAAAACTTTTTAGGGAATTTAGGAGCCTCTAAAGTCCCCAAAATTAAGTTTAAACATTTTATTGCACCCCTCCAAGACGAAAACTTTAATATCTTCAAAACTAGTTGTGACCTTGCGACGCAAATTTACCGGAATGCTTATCTAGCCAACCAGAAGCTTCAGGGAGAGTTTCGCACCATTTCGTGCTCAAATGAAAACTTACTATAAATAGTAACCTCGCATAAATGCAAGGTTGAGACACCATTTTTCTCAACAGTCATTGCTTGTTGATAAGTAGCTCCTGCATTCTTAAAGCCAAAAGGCATAACATTCCAATAGTACGTTCCCCAAGGATAGGTAAACGCCGATTTATCTTGATCTTCTGGGGCTATTTTTATTTGATTATAGCCTGAAAAACCATCCATTAGTGAGAGCATTGCATGGCCCGCTGTGAGGTCTACAATTAGGTTGATACTGGGCATAGGAAAGTCGTCCTTTGGACAGGCTTTGTTGACATCTCTAAAATCACGACAGATTCTGATACTGCCATCTGGTTTTGATACTGGCACTATGTTGGAGATCCATTCTGCATAGTTGATGGGTCAGATGAATCCGACATCTAATAGTTTCTTCAATTCAGCTTTGACCATGAGTGCCACCTATGGATTCATCTTTCGTAGTTTTTGCTTGACTGGCCTAACTCCTAGAGAGATGGACAAGTGATGCATGATTAAGTGTGGATCAATTCTAGGCATATCTGCATATGACCAAGCAAAGTTAATTTTCTTTTCTTTAAAAAAGATGAGGAATGTCGATGTTTCCTCCTCTGTCAGAGATTCTGCTAGGTGTATGTTTTTGACTACTTCTGTGGTACCAATGTTGATTGATTGAGTGGGCTCAATCAATATGGGTGATCACTCATGAAAATGTTTAGGAAGAGTGTCAAGTCTCCCATCTTTAGGTGCCTTAAAAAGGTTTTCACCCTCAGATGCATCCTTTATTTTTACTTTTTTGCGATCTAGAGCTGCCATTGACTGGTTTTCAGCATCAAATCTTTTATTTGGTTCATTTTTACGACTGAGAGACTTGGCACTCCCTAGTTTGTAGACATCATTACTTCATTTACTGGTAGAGTTTGTTTCTGGGTTAACAATACATAGCTAGTGGATAATAGATTCATCATCTGGGAAAATTGGTATATCATGTATTTCGGGTTCGTCCCAGTCAATGAGGTCGGGAAAGACAAGTGGTAAGGAATCATGTGGTGGATCAAGTTCTGCTACTGTAAGTGTCATGATAGAGGTTTCATCATGATTGGTCTTGGTAAAGAAGTCAAGGATTTCATTGAGGTCTTTGATGGTATCATCTTCCGTATAGCTTTGTTCATAATGTTTCTGTTTGCTTTCCTTGGCATCATAGATATTCTGCGGTCCAAATTCAAGAGGTCTATCTTCTGCATTATGTTCTTCCTAAGAAAGGGATATGGTACTAGTATTGTCAGTGATATCTGTAGTAGCATTTGAGCAGCTACCCCATTCATATTCATTGGAATCAGTCTCTAAGGCATCATCCCAGATTCTATCAGTGCTGTAAACGGGTATGTTGTAGGGTGAAAATAGATCTTTGATGATGGATACCAGTTTGATAGTCTTTGCTGATTTGGTGTGGGATCCTGCCTCTACTTTCTATATTTGATCATAGACTGTGTCTCCTTGGGGAGGAATAATGGTATCAGGAGATGTTTCTATTGGTTTTTGAGCTATTGGTGTTTGAATATGAGCTACTACTACAGATATGGCCTTCTTGTGGCTGAGAAGCTTTTCCTGATGTTGCTTCTATTCTTGACATTCACGTGCCTTGCGGATTCTTTCTGCTGACTCAAATAGTGCTTCCTACTAGGATTCTTCTTTTTACTTCTTCTTTGCTTTCCATTGAGGTTTTGGAGTTATGCATGGTGTTTTTCTTAATAGGAAAGTGAGTTTACAACCCAATCCTGTTTTGTCTCTACTAGGCTATGAAGGAAGATCTATGGGTTCAGTGACTCCTTCTTTACATTTTCCAATAGGTCCTTTACCATCATATCCCATTTGCTGCATGATTAAGTAGCCTTTTCCATATAGGTGTGTTGGTAGAACTATATCCAGAGCAGCTACTCTGTTATCGTCTTCCTCATCTTTGTATAACCAGCTAAGAATGTCCTCATCTTCTGATTCATGTGCTAGAGTGCCTAGTTGGATGAAGGTACCATCAAATCTGGTGATGGGCCAAGTTACCTAATGTGTTGATGTAGTAGACAATCCATGAGATCTGGGTGATTTTGGTAATTTGGCCAAACACATGGGTTCCAAAGAGTATTCTCCCATACCTTGTTCTTTGATTTGCATCTTCTGCTTGAAATCTCCAGGTAATGATTCGGGCTTTGTCATCTATAGATCTGATGTTGAGGATCTCTGTTTTTCCCTATTATGGGGAACCAAACTATCCTGGGCTACCCCCATTGCATTACAATGTTGAAATGGATTGTGATCAGCAGATATGGAGACCTCTTGTCCATTATAGGGAAATTTGACACACTAGTGATACGTAGAAGGCACTGCTTGCATTTCATGTATCCAGGGTTGACCTAAAAAAATATTGTAGGTGAGGTCTATGTCTAAGACCTGACACATAGTATCCTTTTGCACTGGTCCCACTTGAATGGGTAACATCACGGTACCTTTAGATGACCTTTCTTCATCATCATATGCCTTTATGGTAATCTTTTTATGTGGATCAATAGACTCCTCTGAGAAGCCTAATGCACGGATAAGTTTTAAGGTACATATATTAAGTCCAGCTCTTCCATCTATCAATACTCTTTTTACTTAGTGTTTATAAACGATGACTTCAATATGGAGAGGAGTGTTATGCAAATGACTCAAGGAAGTATTATCATGCTCTAAGAAGGTGAGATTAGGAGGCCCTATCATATGAGCGACCATGGCTTGAAATCTACCTGCATCCAGATCTTGAGGTACATTTGTTTCCAATAGCGCTTGCTCCAATATGTTTTTGTGTTTTGGTGACAGTTTTAGCAATTCTAATATAGATATCTGAACCAAAGTTTTGCATAGTTGGCTGACTAAATCATATTGGATTTTTGGTGTAGTGGTTGTTGGTGCAATATGTCCCTTCAAGACATATTTCTGAGCTCTGGTGGTTACATTGATGGATTCATGATCATGCTGGTCTCGGATTGTGATGACATTTACATGATGGTCTTCAGTTGATATGTGATTGATGGTGTTATTGTAGATGTGGTTGATATGAGATCCGCGTGTATCGTTTGAGGTTGAAGATCCATCTTTGTTGTAGTTTGGAAGAGGATTTTTAAAGGCTCTATGGTCACCATTTGTTTTGAGACCATCTACCGTTAAGTCACCTCGATCAATCATGTCTTGAACAATGTTTTTCAATCTCATGCAATCGTTCATTCGATGACCTTTGTTACGATGAAAATCACAATAGTGTGAATCATTCCACCAAGGTGGTTTGATTTGGGGTTCATAGTTTCTGATTGCAGGCAAAGAGAGAATCTTGTTTGCCAGGAGCTCTCTGAATGCTAACTCTAGTGATTGTCCCAGTGGTGTGAAGACACATTTTTGGAAATTGTTATTGTTGTCACGTGAATTGTTACTAAGTCCTTGATTCATGGTTTTGTTTTGAGTATCATTGGTGTTGATTGCGTTGGGTTGACCTTGATTGATATTAGGTGCATAGGTGTTAGCGTTTGGATTAGCACCTTTAGGATTCTTTGTAGCTTGAGGATTTCTGAATAATGTGAGCACTGGTTGCTTAGATTTTGGATCATGTGATTCATTGTTGTCTTCTTTTTTGTTTCGAGTCCAGAATCGAGACTTGTCTAAGTTGCTGTTGTTATTGTAGTTTGATGAATTTATTCCTTCCTTGAAGAATTTGAGTGTTCCCTTTTTGACACATGCCTCTTCTACTTGAATGTCATTTTCAATCAATTTAGCAAAAGATGGTATGCATTGAAGTTTGAGCCTATAACTCATCTCACCATTCAAGTTGTCGATGAAGATTTCCATTTTCTCCTTTTCAGGAACGTCTCGAGGATATCTTGACACCATATGTCGCTAACATTGAAGGAATATCATGAATGTTTCATTGTTTTTCTATTTGGTGTTGCAGACGTCTAGCATGGTTATAGCACGTTGAATGTTATAGGAATATTGTGTTATGAACTTGTTAACCAATTTGTCAAACGATCTGATAGGTGGTGTAATTTTGGATAACCATTCCATTGTTTGTCCTCTCAAGCTTCTTGGGAACAACCTCATTAGATAGGTGTCATCATGAGCAAATTCAAGACTCATGGTACAGAATTCTCTGACATGATCATGGGGATCTCTTTTCCCATTGTACTTGTCAAATTTAGGTATGTCTGAGTTTGGAGGAAAAGGAATCATGTGCAATCTTCTGTCAAAAGGATAAGGATAGATTTTGTTTAAAGAGTATCATACTATTGTCCCTTGTTGCATGTCTTGCATTTGTCTTTGTAACATTTGCATTTGTTGAGTAAGGGCAACCAAAGGTGCATTGTTTTGTTGAGGGAAAAGTTCTTCCCTTGTATTGATCCTAGGTTGAAATGGTGTATGGAATGGTATGTTTTTCTTGGGAATGTTTTGTCTTGGTGTATGTTGCTCTAGTATGTTTTGTTCAGGGATATCTTGTTCAGGGTCGCGTGCTTCCCCTTCTCATTGTCGTTCTTGATATTTGTAATGTTGAGGTCTTGTTCTGAATACATCTGCATCAAGGTCTTCAGGAAGTTTGACTCCTTTTCTTGTGAGCATGAGAAAGTATTTTTCCTTGTCATTTTCCATGAGCCTTTCTACAAGCTTTTGGAATGAAGCACTTTCTTGGCATTTTTGAAGAAGTTCTTTAGAAATTTCAGTATCCTCTAGGTGTGGACCTTCAAAAGGATTTGATAACCTTCGATTCATACTAGATTCTGCTTGTGCCTCACTTTGTTGGTTTTGTTGAGAGCTAGTAATAAGCATTTTAATAGAAACTTTTAGTGAGAAAGGGGACAAAATCCTCTTCGATATGTCGCTTGGAGGTTGGTGGTTCAGGTCGGGGTGTGTTATAAGTGATACACTCATCGGGCAAGAATGTCGGATTGATCCTTCCTCCATGGTTTATGATTTGATTAAATGCAGATTTTTGACAATATGCCCTAGTCTTTAAAGTCTCTTTGTCAAATTCGTTGGATTTGTTTTGGATATAACATTTGACGTGATGAAGGAATACTCGATGAGATTTGAAGAGTTGATGATTGATGTATAAAAACTTATTTCTTTTGATAAATTTGGAAAAACTTGGTTGTTGTTTCTTCAACATGGTGTTACGATAAATATTCTTTCTTCTCAAAATATGGGGATTAGTCATGCATAAGTGATCAATGGTTTCCTTTTGATTTGTTTTGGATTTAGTTGATCTTTCTTTGAAAACTCAAGTTCTACTTTATCAAAGTGAAGGTTTAGATGCCCCTTCACGACAAAGTGTGTCAAATGATATGGATAAAGTCTCCTGATATGGAAACTTGATTTGACAACCTAAGGTTTTAAACAAGTGTTTTTGAGATGAAATCCATGAGATGATAAAGGATCCTATTGATACTTGTGATGATGTTTCCAGATTTTGATAGGATAGATATGTTTTACTGTGCAATCAGTTTTAGATTTTTACAACATTTGTTTGACACAAATTTTTCTCAAGAAATAGTTTTTAAATCTTTGTTTTCGCTACTCTATTTTGATGAAAAATGATGCCGATGAAAAGAGGCTTCCAAAGATGTTTTCAAAATTTTCAAAATTCCTTACTATTTTGCCCTCTATTTTTTAGGTTTTGGTCACATGCTAAAATAGAGACAAGATGCGCTATTAAATTTACTTCACGGGCTAAATAAAGGACCACACGCGCTAGGCTACCCCCTGCCATGTGCTAAAGTTTTTGACTGTTTAAAATTTGTTTTCTGTCTGGCTTAAAAAGTTATGCACTAGTATGGGTCTGCCACGCGCTAACTGTTAAACCCTACACACTAAAGTGTGACTCCTATGCACTAAGATGATGTTCCAATGCGCTAGGTTGTTTTCTGGATGCGCTAACTGTTTAACACTGTTTTGAAATTTTGGATAAACGCTACTATTTTGACTAGACGTGCTAACTTGATGTTTTGATGCACTAACAAAAGTACCTCACGTGCTAAGAAGTTGCTCTCACGTGCTAAACTACCCTGATATTTTCCTTTGGTTGGTTTTTGTCAATTTTTGGATTTTTGTTGTGAATTTTTCAGTCTTGATGGATGATTTTCTAAAGATAACCATTTTGCCTAATCTAACAAAAAGTGTATGTTCTATAAGGATGTGTTCAAATCCCCAATATTTTAACAGGTTTGGATACAAATAATATACTTCAAGAAGACTCTTTATTCAAAGGTCATAAATAACATCATAGCCCACTAGTCTTGATACTTCGTCATCTCAAACAGCTGTGTCACACCCTAGAGGGTGCCCATTCTTTTGCCTTTTGCCAAAAATTAACTCAAAGTGAATCGCTTCACAATTGAGTAGTTATCTTGGGAGATATATGGTGAGCGATCTTGGAGGCAGATTCTTTCCCACCCTTGCACTATGATATTATAAATGTCTAGTTACTGACTCAGCTCAAGGCTTCTATTTTTATGGCTCGTAATCAGGCTTCCTATTCGGCCATCATTGATAAACTCCCTCAGGAGGCTTCCCAACCTTTAGAACAAAGGCTTTACATATCTCAAGGATACTGGGGGAAGGCTAATCGCTATGCGCAGCCGTTGAAAAGGACTTTCATCACTTTCCACTTTTGATTATAGTGGGTTGGAATACTTGGCGTCAAAGTTGTTTCCCACTTAGGTCATTCCCTTCACACCGGCCATAAATGGCTTTAAGAGTTGATTCCAACTCCTCGGGAAGGCAGGCCTGCTAAAGGTTGTAAAAAATGCTTGAAGTACAAAAAGATTAAGAGTGGTTTGGCTTTTTGATCACCCAGTTAAGGGGGGAGCATATACCTGCCACTTTCGAGACAAGGCAAACAATTTTTCTTTTTAGCTTTCAAGACAAATGATTTGCTAACTTCTATTGAGAGATGTTGCTCCAAAAAGCATGGTGTTAATTTTATTTCTCCAAATCACTAATTATTTAATCTAGGAAAATATATCGAGTCAATAAAGCAAAAGTTTGATTTTGGATAACAAAAGGAAACCGGCAAAAAGGGGAATAACTTCCCTCTTTTGATTGTAACAAGAATTTCTTAAGTGTGGTTCTTTCCTTTGCAAAAATTAGAAATGAATCCTTTTATACACCAAAGGATGGTGAGGTTCTTTTTAAAGCTACTTTTGTAAGAAGGAAGGTTTGTATTGTCCTTTTTAAAGCCCAAAAATAAAGTTTTCTCCTATGAAAGCAAGAAATTTTCTGATTTGTGGTTCTTTTTAAAGCCCAAAAAAGTGAGTTCAATTTTAAGAATAAAAGAAGTTCAAATTTTTAAACTAACTTAACTAAGTTAGTGAAAATCCAAACTGTCCTAATAATCTTTAAGATTAAGCTCCTATCTACAACAAATTTATTAGAATCCTGCAAAAGAACAAGTGGAAAACGTTAGATGACTAGTGGACTTCAACAAGTCTCAATTTTTACCCTCGGTTACAAATTTTAATTTTCTGATTTCTGTCTCTCTATGATGCGCTACAAAACAAACTATACCCGCTACAAAATAACAGTGATGCACTAAAAGAAATCAGTGATGCACTATACTATTTTCAGTATGCGCTACTTTGTGTTCCAGAAGCGCTGCTCTATTTTTCTCCCGCACCGAGACCTATAGGAAAAGTTTAGTATTATGATGCACTAATAAACAGACTTCACGCACTAAATGATGGACCCAACACACTGAACAATTAACCAGATGTGCTAGGGAATGTTTCCCATGTGCTGATTCTCATTTCCCACGGACCTGCAAAAGTGGTTAAATTTAAAAACTGGTTTGATATATGGGGTAATGCCCCACAGTGGGCACTAGAAATGTATGCAGGAAAAGCGGGCCGATAGAACTCAATATGTGAAAAATGGAGCTCTAGGAAGCCTTGCTCACACACCCATAGGACTTCTTGGTGCAAGCTATGGAGTCATGAAGTATGGCTCAGCTTCCCAAGGTTGGTTCCATGGTTCTCTATCTTGCACGGTCCCTCAAACCAATATGTTTTCTTTCAGATCACTGAGCAAAATGGTTTAGGGATGGCAAATACAAGAACAAGGGATTCTTTTGTTGATTTTAAGATGAGATGCATCCTAAGTTATGCATGATGCTACAAATGCAATAAACTAGCTATAAGATGACCAGGTTAGTAAACTAGACTATCCTAGCATACTATATTAGTTCATGATTTAAACTAAATGATAAGGAACATACTCTAAATTTGCATAGTTAGATTAATTCCTGTTTAAAAGAGAAGCTAAATGATGAGCATAAAATGAGATATGAAAGCTTTGAATGGATTTAAGTATAAGTGTGATGTTAAAGACTTGGATTATGAAAATGGAGGAATGAGAGCTCTATTTATAGCAAAAACAGGGCAATGGATGGTCAGGATTGAAAGAGTCAATCAAGGGCTAAGTTTGAAAGTTGGGAATCCATGTTTGCAATTGGCACCAATCAAATGGTGACAATTGTCAACATAAGGTTGGTTGAGAGGAGATGTAGGAAGCATTAAATGCTTGAGAAGACCTCATGGTTACCCTAGGTGTTAAAGGTTCAGGTTAAGTTAGGGTTATCCATTGGATAAAGCTTTTACCCAAAGGATAAATTTTTGTGCAAAGGATTAAGGATAATCATGGTCAAAGGAATAAATTATTGATGAGACCCTTGGGTTAGATGGAGGTTGAGTTTATGGAAATTCTTTAACCATGTAAGAAGGTTGAGTTAACCATTAATGGTTATGAAGACTTTGGGGACAAATTTGTAAGTCCTTCCAAATTTGGGGGTATTCAAGAAGTTAGCTTGTTGAATGGATAAAGGCTTTAATGCCTTTTGAAGACTTTGCTCCAATTTTGAGAAGTGACCTCCTCAAATTTAGGGAAAAGGGATAATGGATGGGTTTGGATTAATTAATTAGGTTTAGAAGAATCTAGAAGAGGTTAGAAAGAGGGTTAGGATGCAAGTGGGAGGTGTAGGATTTTGCAAGTGGGTGAGGGAAAATAGGTTTTAATTGAATTTAATTCAATTTGGTTGTAATGAAATAAATTAGATTTATTTAATTTAGGATAACTATTTTAATTAAATTTGATTTTAATTAAAAAGTGGATAGGGGGTTTAATTGAATAAAATGAATTTATCCTATTAAATGGTATAGTGAATTTAATTGAGTAATTTACTTAATTAAATAGAGGAATGCGGGTTATTTAATTAAATTAGATTTAATTAAACAAAGAAATGAATATAAAATATTCATTTAGGAATATGGTCATTTTTATACGTCTACAGTTTCCAATATTCTAAGTCTTTTAAACCTAACTTTTGGTACCAGTTATCCAATCAATCACATAGAGTATATACCGACAAGATAAGGGAAATGATCACGTGCAAACACAAAAAGACATACAACACATAACACCAGATGTATGAGGAAAAACCAATGTGGGAAAAACCTCAGTGAGAAATGCTGCTAGAGTCTACTGCTCCAATCCAGCCACATAATGAAAAACAATTTTATAAAGATTTAGGGCACCAAACCCTACTTATTTATGGGCACCAACCCAAAGGAGCACTAACCCCTATAACAAACAGCAACTCAGTGAACTATAGTGAAATACAAATTTATTACAATGAATGCACCTTGTTACAAATGAGTTTTGTAACACCTCCAATGAATGTACTCCACCAGTTATATTGTCTCAGCTACCGGTTTACTGTTCACACACTCTAACCCCTCAAAAGTCAATTTTTGTCTTTCCTAATTTCTTCAAATCCTTACTTAGCCCTTTCTAACTCTGTGATGCCTCCTCACCAGTTGAGATACTTCTCTGTGGTCTACCAGTTGCTCTACTATGTATTTTGTCAGTTTTGTGTCTTCTTTATTTGATTTCTCTTCTACCCCACTTCTGTCTTACCTAATCTTCTCTTGTAGACACCCCTCTCTTCTTCACTCTTTGCTTCTATCTAAGTGGATCTTCCTTTTTTGGTTCACACGAATGTTGTAGTCTTTCGTAGCTTACCAGTTGCATTTGTCTTACTAGTTAAACCTCTATTAAACCTTCTTATCGATTCAACCTCTTCTATTAGTTCTACTTAAAGACTTAGGCACTTTTAATTTTTTTTTAATCCCACTCTCTTCACCAGTTTCAATCTCTTATACAACATATGTAGTGTCGTAAATTGTACACCCTTGGGGTTGTACAATTCCATGCTTAGTTTAGAACCCGCCTTAGTGTGTTCGCATCTTGCATTGTACTTTCCCTTTAAGCATTTAATTAATTAAAATAATTAAATTTAAAGTCCTATTTCATCACTTCATACATCATAAAATTGGTCCCTTTACCCTAAGTGTGCCCCTTTTTATTTTATTCCTCCAATAATTCCTTTAACCATAAACACTAATTATGTCTTATTTTGACCTTTAAGGCCCCATTTCGCATATGGAAACATCTCAAAATTAGTTGTAACTATGGGATTTTCTCTAATATCATTATATCTAATGGCCCTAAAAAATTTGGTGAAAAGTTGGTCAAACCATGTGCAAAGTGCACATGGTCCTCGACTTTTTTCCTGAAATTTTGGGAGCATAATTCTATGATATTATAATGCTTAACCCCAGAAGATTGGTGGTACATTCAATTCCTAAGTCAGCCTAAAGATGAAATTAAGTCAAAATTAAGATCTAGGGTTTCATACATAAGAGCTCTCTTTCTTCATTTGAATGGATCTAAGGAATCGAATATAAGGAAATATAAGATCTAAGAACAAGCAATTACAAGGAACCTTCTATGTAAAGAAATAGAAGCTTATGTGGAGTCTTCAAAAATATCCATCAAGCATTCATCAAGTATTTGTCAAAAATTCATCATCAATTAGGAGCCTTGAAGACATTGAATATTAATAGGAGATCACTGACTGACGATTGGCTTGTACCCCTCCCTTAGGGGTTGGGTATGGTTACATGTTATTTTCATGTCTTTGCATAAGCTTCATTACACCAATTTACATATTTACATTCATGCTTTATACCACTTTGCATCATTGATTTAGAATGTTTACTTTGTCAATTACAAGCATTTAGGGTTTACTCTTTAGGGTTGCTCTAGATTGTTTACATTCATCATTTTAGGATCTTGCATACACACAAGGTTCTAGCACACACATTTTCAGTACATTATCAGCTATTTGTGAAGTTTAAAATCACCAACACAGGGTTTTGACTGAGGCAAAACCCTATATAGCCACCCAAACCCTCTCTTTTTAGTTGGAGGTGCAGAAACAAGTACTCGGTAGGAGTTTCAGATTAGGAAAAGGCATAAGTACAACCCAGAACCCTCAAATTTTCCCTACTCTATCTAGGACAAGGGCATGGTTCCCTAATCCTACCCAGGATAGGGGCATGGCACCCTAGTCCCTCCACTTTTTAGTGATTTTTGGTAGTATATAGGTTCAGAATCTCAGAATCACAGTCTATTAGTTACAACCTCCTATCTATAGAAATAGGACAAGGGCATTGCACCCTTGTCCTAGTTAGTTTGGCTCAATTTTTAGCATCAAGTACACATTCAAATTCCTTCCCCTTGTATGCCTTCAGTAGCTTAGTTTTAGATCTGCAAGTTTGTTCAATTTCAATTCATATGTGCTTCATTGTTTATCTCCTAGTCTAGTTGATCAATCAAGCCCTAATTTTTCTCATCACATTCAACAAGAGGAATAGAAAACACAAGAGATAGTGCTTGGCTCTCTCTTTCTCACAAGAAGTATCCAAAGTGATCTATCTCCCTAGGCTCTTTCGTATTCCCAATGTGTTTGCAAAAGTGGGATTAGGTCCTAGTCACCCGATCTCGCTTTTCCCACTACCATATTTTGGTGAACCCGACGTGAATCCAATCTTATCTAATTCTGATTTATGTTCTCAGATCTTAGTGTTTTTTCTATTTAAAATTCAAATTTATATTTATAAGTTTCAATTTCTTGCAAATTTTTAAAAAATAGAGGTCAATTTTTGTTAAAACCCTAATTTTTCAATTCAAAATTGAACTTGTGGATAGCTTAATTTGGATCATTAATTTCAGATCTGATTTAGGAACACATTTCACTCATAAATTTAATTTTATAAGTCAAAATTTAGTGTGCTTGCATTGGTTAAAATTGCACATTTCCTTCTAATTTGCATATGTTATCATTTGAAAGAAGAAAATTGTTGCCATGATCATTCATTTCATAAATGTGATAATGGGTTATCTTCCCTTGCTATGACAATATTTTAGTGCCTAAAAGAGTTGTTACCAACCTCTTCAAAACTCTCCCATTCTCTAAGGATGAAGATTTGAAGAGTGATCTTGACAATTCTCCTAAAATGTGCTCTTCCCATCTAGTTATCTTAGAGGAACGGGATGATATCATAAACACTTATCTTAGTGTTACTTTACCTTATTTACATGATTCCTCTTTAAGTGAAAAGATATTTATGGATATTGACTTATATTCTCCTAAATTTGGTCTTACCAATGGGGGCATGTTAGTGCAACAAGAGGTTATGAGAACTTGTTTCACAGATATCCTTCCTAAGCATGAATATTTTGAGAAAGATGTTCATATCCCTCCTAAAGCATACTCCCCTCATGAGGATAATTTTGTGCAAGAATAGGGTATTGTAGGTTATGAGAACTTCTTTCAAAGATATCCTTCCTAAGCATGAATATTTTGAGAAAGATGTTCATATCCCTCCTAAAGAATACTCCCCTCATGAGGATCATTTTGTGCAAGAATATGGTATTGTCCCTACTTTTCCTAGTGATGGAATTTCCTCTTTTGACTTCAACAAAAATCCCACTAGAGATGATGCATTAATGAGAAATTCTCCTCCTTACCCTAAAGATTTTCTTACTCATAAATATGCCCTAGAAAAAGAAGATAAAATCATAATCAATTTCCTTAATTCTCTCTCCCCTAAAGATCCAATTCAACAACTTTTGAGGAAATAGGATGATTTAAACATATGTAGTGATGCTATTGTTAGGATTCCCACAGATACTGAGAGGTGGGGGTGAATCAGTATCTAACCGGTGTACAAAATTTCTTATCTTAAAACATGCAAAATATATTATAACAGTGTACCGGTATGCAAGAAATAATGCAATAAACAAAATTAAAAACATCTACATGAAAAGAACACCATGACACAAGGATTTAACGAGGAAACCTGGTGTGGGAAAAACCTCAATGGGATTTGTGACCCACAATATCCACTTACTGGCCAATAAGAGAATATTACTTACAATAGGGGCCTGCACATGCAGGAACGCCAACTACCTAGAGCTCACTGCTCAAATGGAAAGTCTCACTGACTTACAATGTGGATTATACAAATCTAGTATCTTGTACTACTATACAATAGCATCTATAATGCTTCATTTAGTACCAGTCACTGCTCTGCTTCTTACTGTAAAGCGGAAAATCGCGGTCGAACCCTAGTTGGTCTCCCCTCTTCTAACTCCGAGGAGAGAGAAGGGAGGTTCGCTAGGATTCGATGGGTTTTCACTTAGGGGGAAGACTTTACATTCAAAAGAGGGGTTGAAACCCACAAGATCCAATCCCACGCAATGCAAGATTGGATGCTAAATGAATTTCAAGGGTTCGGAAAGCAAGGCTACCCTCTTTTGTAAAGAATGTTGATTAAGGAAATTAAGCTAAGAATGCATAGAAAGTCATAAAGATTCGCTTATAAACTGAGTTCGAGTTATAGGATGAAGCTGCGGACCTGGAATTAGCAGTAAAATGTCGATACGGCGCTGTCCTGCAAATTTGGGCAAAAGTTGTCGGGACGATGGCGCCCGGTGCCACGGTCCTCCGAAAAATCCGCGAAACGAAGGGGGATCTATTCGTCTCTGCACAAGGATTCCAGATCTTCAATTTCAGCCGCGTACCTGCAACCTACACACAGAAAAGCGAAGACGATTGGGGGGTTAGGGATTAGGGGTTTGCCTTTAGGTCAAACCCCGGTTTTGGAATTAACCAAGAAATGAGCAAGAGCTGTAAATGTAAATGACTGTAATGTAAAACAAGTACTAATACCTTGTTCTAAGGATGTTTGTATCCTTATGTGTGAAGGTTTAGATGTTGTATGTTGTATGTTGTAGCATGTAGTATGTGATCTCCTCTTCAATGGTTGAATCCTTGTCTTGAATGCAACACTTAGCCTTGAATGGAGACTTGAAATGATCAATTGCTTGAAGGAATGCTTGAATGCTTGAATGCTTGAGTATAGTTTCCACGCCTTTTCCATCATATCGAATGAAAGAGAAAAATGTAGTTTATATACTTGTCAATTAGGGCTAATAGACTGATTTTCCCAACCTTAGGCCGACAAGGGAAGTATATTTCCAAATTGCAATCAAAAAGACCCGATATCACTTAGGAAACCGGGCCCAAAATAGGACCCAGGGACCAGGGCGCTGGGCGCCATGGTCCTGGAGGACCAGGGCGCTGGGCGCTCTGGTCCCACCTCCCGGGACATCAGGGTGCAAGGAGGTTCAGGCCAGGGTGCTTGAAAAATGCAGTTTTCAGTGTCGTGAGCGAGTTTTGGGGTCTCCATTCAGGTTGCGTGTTGCGTCGCCATCGTGAAGACCGAAATACAGTCGAAATTGCAAGTGTCACAATTTTAGGACGCTATATTTAGCCCCCACTTTAGCGGGAGTATGTATGCTCATACTTCCGGTAAAGTACAAGGAACAATCATTGAAAGACTTTCACCACGTCAAGGAGGCAAGATACACCAAGCCCCCAGTGGACAAAGGATCTTACAAATTCGATTGACAAAGTAAAAGGGAAGATCACGAGGAAGAACCATGACTGTCGGTAGTAAGGTTCCCTCACTATGAGTCATGCAAAAGAAATACCAAAAATCTTCAAGACAAAGCTAAGTTTGCCAAGAAATTTTCAAGTATCTTTGAAAGGATAGACAGGGTGTATGCCCCCCTACGTTAAAGCGATCGCACACGCCTCAACGGGGGTGATTGTTTTAACGTAGTGATACACATAAGAAATGAGAAAGGAAAAAGGAGCACGTTATCGTAAGGATTTAGCCCCCAAGTGTGAGATAAACCCAAGGATAATAGACACAAAACACAAAGCACAAGGTGACTTCGCTTTCCTCGGGGTCAGTATGCTGTATGATAAGTCATGTATATATCATATGGATGTATGCATAATTGTTCTTCATTCCCCAATCAAGGAAGGTCACCTAGAAGAAGGGAACACATGTGTCTTTTGAGTCAACATGAGAGAGACCGAGAGATCTCAATGCTTTGCATCGTCCTCAAGTAGACAACACTAAGGACGACAAATAGAAGAATGAGAATAACATATAGAAGTAACAAAAGAGAGGGGGAGAGAATCTGCTATGCTAATGTAACTAGTCTAGCACGTCATCTACCCCCCGATCTTGCTGATCAATGTTTCGGGAAGGCAGGGAACACGCTAGAGGAGGAACATCCAACATAGCAGATGGAGCTATCACAAGATCCAAACAAGGGCTATGTTCATGTTCCCAGCCACATTGTTCTTGTCTAGGAGCTAGGATAAGTGCTTTAGAAAATTCATTAGATAAATGGTTATCAACATCAACAAGTTCATATTCACTATCAAAAGCAAGAGGAGTAACATTTTCATCTATATCATCATCAAGATTTATAAAAATAGGATCTTTAACTCGCACAGGATCAAGACCATCATGCATCTTATGTTTAGGAGATTTAGGCTCAATATCCGGCTGAGGAGAAAATGGAATAATGCTTGTTGAAGGTGTTTTTGGAGATTGTAAAGTTTGAGAAGTAGCTGCTTGAGCCCTAAGACGACACTTTCGTCAACGTTCCCATTTAGAACGATTACGTCTAGTCTTAGTAGGAAGTGTAGAAGATAGAGGAGGAGGAATGTTCTCATCCCTATCACTTGGATGTTTAGGTTGTGGTCTCTTAGGCTGGATAATAGGAGAAGAAGAAGGTCTCTTCTCTCTATAGAAGGCAGGAGGAGGAACTGCTCCATATAAAGGAGGAATATTTGGTTTAGGGAGAAGACCAAGTCCATCATGATGAGGAGGTATAGGTCTACTCTTAGAAGGTTTATGAGGCATAGACATAGTCGCATCCATAGGGACGGGTTGGGAATCTTCTTGGGGAAAGACATTAGTTTTGTCTTTCAAAGGAAGAATTTCCTTCTCAAGAATGATAGGAATGTCAAGTTTAGGTGCTCTAGGTTCACTTAGAGATAGGATCATATTTGTTTTCCACTTTTGATAAGATTTGAAAAGATGATCACTTCGCGGAGGAAGAGATTGGAATTGTTTAGGCCAAAAGTAATCAAGAGGAATGCTAGAAGTTCTTTCAGCTGGTTTAAAGAGACTATGATTGACAGTAACAACTTCACCATTATGGGGAAATTTCAAGCACTTGTGAATAGGAGAAGCAATAGCTTTCATGGAAGATAGCCAAGGATAGCCAAGCTTCACACGAAATTGTTCAGAAGATGGAATAATAGCAAAGTTCACATCAAGGGATTTGCTATGGACCTCAATAGGCAATGTAATAGAACCAATTGCAGGAGAAGAAAATGCATCAAATAATTTCACAATCACATCTGTTTTGTCATAGATCACTTGATTTAATTGCAAAGTAAAAAGAAATTCTTTAGTAATAACATTAACCATGCACGAAGGATCAATAAACACTCCATGGCAAGGCATATTCTTGACTTTTGCAACTATGTATAAAGGACCATCAGGTGCCCTAATGGTTTCACTAGAATCAAATGTGATGGAAGGTTCTTTAGGGTTTTCTTGCTGCTCTACAAAGTTAATCACATTC
Organism: Cryptomeria japonica; assembly: GCF_030272615.1. NCBI lineage: Eukaryota > Viridiplantae > Streptophyta > Pinopsida > Cupressales > Cupressaceae > Cryptomeria > Cryptomeria japonica. The sequence goes on along the minus strand of NC_081411.1, from coordinate 66,224,703 downwards.
AGAGTCATAGACACAAGACCATCAGATGAGAAAGAGGAATCATTAGCCTCAATCGCATTAGAGGTATGAGAAGGTAATGGATCAGTGAAAATCTGAAGATTTTGATTAGGAGGAGCTACAGATGTGTTGCCTTTATCATTCACTCCAGAAACAGAAGTAGTATTATTATCAATCAAATCTTGAATTTTACCCTTTAAAGAAAAGCATTTTTCAGTATCATGACCAGGCTGACGATGAAAGTGACAAAAAGCTTTGTGATCAAAATAAGGTGAATTAATCTTTGCAGGATCAATTTGTCTTATAGGAGGAAGAGTAAGCACATTTTGTCCCAATAACTTATTCATAATATCATGCAATGATTCATTCAAAGGAGTATACTTTCTTTCTTTCCTGAAAAATTTAGAAATAGGAGGCACACCTGATGCTGCATTCACATTGTTGTTGATGATGTTTTCATTGAATTTGATAGAATCTCTGTTCGGTTTAAACTTCCCAAATGGTTGTTGACTACTATCACCCTTATCACTCGGAGCCATAGGATGTGATTGTTCCATTTGACTCACAGTCAGTTGATAATTGTGAAGAGTGGCACACAACTGTTGGAAAGAAGTAAACTCAGAAAACAGAAGTTTGTCTCGAATATCTTTTTGTAAATTAGAAATAAAGATTCTTTGAATATCATTGTCAGGCACTGGAAAAGAAATTTGAGCATACAGATGCTTATATCTACCAATGAAATCAGTCACTTTTTCTTTAACACCTTGTTTACAATGCATTAAATCAATCAAAGTAACTTTAGGACTTATATTGTTTTGAAATTGTTGAATGAAAGCATTTGCAAGTTGTTTGAAAGAAGTAATAGAATAAGAAGGCAACGAGCAATACCATTGTAGGGCTTTGTCTCTTAATGTTCTGGTGAATAGTTTTGCAAGCAACCTTGGGTCATAAGCAAAATCAGTACAAATTGTTTGAAAAGTCTTAACATGTGTTAGAGGATCTCCTTTACCATTATAAAGTTCCAAATGCGGGATTTCAACATGCTTAGGAGGAATAGCTCGAACAATGTCAAGAGAAAGTGGGCTCGCAACATCAAATGTGGGCACACTAAACTTAGATTGATTCATAGAGGCAATTTGTTGCTGTAAAGAAGAGACAGTTTGTGCAAGATTATTAATGGTCGCTTCAGTCGAAGAGTTCATATTAGGTGTGTTAGATTGAGATGGAGGTGTGATGTTATTGAAAGATGGTAAAGAGTAAGGTGGTGGGACCCTATGATAGTCAACCATAGGGGATGATTGGATAGGAGGAACACTACAAGGAGGAATGGAATGATTAAATGAATTGCCCCCTTGTGTCATGTTCATTTGTGAAGATGTAATAGGAACACTTATTGAAGGAATGAATGAAGAAGTCGGATTGAATGAAGGAATAGGGTTAATTGAAGAAGGAGGATTGCCCCCATGACTGGTAATCACAGGAGGAATGTCTTGTATAGAGGTAGCCATGATGTTTGATGTAAAGGTAGGTAAACTAGCAATAGAAGTGGTCAAAGGAATAGAATGATTGACTTGTGTAGGAGGTTGTGTATAACCTAAAGATTCAGCACAACTCTTCATAGGCATCACATTCGAATTCACAATGTGTGAAATACCACGCAAAATATCAATTCCATTCTTATCACTTTGAAGCATGCGTTTTAGACCCTCAATTAAAGGAAGAGCTTGACTATCAGGATACTCATGAGACATCCATTGGTGAAAATCGTCAAATTGGTTATCCAATTTGGAAAGTTGTTCAACGGAAACTTCATGGAGAGCGTCTTCATCATTCGGAGGATTAGATGAATTACCCATGTCCTCGTTAAAAAGATTATTCAAATTAGGTTCCATCTCCTTAGTAGTTAAACCTCGGAAAGACTTAATTCTACGGCTTCGTCTAGCGGGAATAGTGTAAGTAGGGCTTACTGTTGTAAAACTCATGCACTAGAGAGAGAGAGAAGATTTTGATTTTAGAGGTAGCAATTTTCAGTAAAACCAGCCAATCTTCCAGATTTAAGCTGTTAAATGCAATCACAACAGTCTCCCGAAATTTCAGAAAAAATGTTCGGGACCGTGGCGCTCGGAGTGCAACACGGTCCTTGCAACTTTTTTTGAAATTTGCAGGGATGAAAGGTATGATGATTTTAGAGCTAATCTGAAAAAATTGAGGGATTTTATGATCTGTAGATAGGCCAAATTAAAGTTGCAAATTCAAAATTGAACCCTATCAAGATTGTCGAAAAATGCAAAATTTGAATTTTGAAAAAGAGAGGGAGACTGAAATTTTGAATTTTATGATTTTAGAGGGAATGTCAAGAGCAATGCAAATTTTGAAATTTTAAAAATTGATTCAATTTCACGCAAAATTCAATTTTGAAAGCGGAAATCAAAGTTGTTGTAATTAGGCACTTAATTTCAAAAGTCACAAAATGCAAATATTTGAATAAAGCACTGAAATTTCGAATGAATGCAAATACAATTTTCAGATCTAAGACAGTAAGAACACAATTTTGACACAAAATTTCAGTTTCGATAATTTTTGAATGATTAGGAGCCTTAGACCAAGCAATCACAAGACCAACTTTGACTGTAATTTTGAAAGTGTTATAATTGACAAAATTAGCCAAAATTCTGGATTTTAGCAGGAAAATACAGCAAGATCTCGCTCCCAAAATTTTGGAAAAAATGTCGGGGACGATGGCGCTCGGAGTGCAACACGGTCCTCGCAACTTTTTTCCAAATTTTCAGGGATGAAAGATATTGTGATTTTATTGCGGAATCCAAAGTTACAGCTGATTTGGAGATGTTTTGATCGGTCAAATTGTCGGACAAAGGTTGAATCAAGAGGGTTTCAAAAATTAGGGTTTTGACATTTAACCACTTAATTTTCAAAATTAAAGTACAGATATGAACGGATAATTTATAATAGAAAAGCAGATCTGAAGCAAGCATTAACATTTAGACATTTTGCAAGTTTAATTACTAAAAAGAAATTTTAGGGTTTTAATGCAATCACCTCTAAAACTTTGCAAAGATCAAACATGGAAATGTAATCAATTTTTTCAGATCTAAGCATGAAAAATCAGAAAGGATGTTCACGTCGGGTTCACCAAAATGTAAAGCGGAAAATCGCGGTCGAACCCTAGTTGGTCTCCCCTCTTCTAACTCCGAGGAGAGAGAAGGGAGGTTCGCTAGGATTCGATGGGTTTTCACTTAGGGGGAAGACTTTACATTCAAAAGAGGGGTTGAAACCCACAAGATCCAATCCCACGCAATGCAAGATTGGATGCTAAATGAGTTTCAAGGGTTCGGAAAGCAAGGCTACCCTCTTTTGTAAAGAATGTTGATTAAGGAAATTAAGCTAAGAATGCATAGAAAGTCATAAAGATTCGCTTATAAACTGAGTTCGGGTTATAGGATGAAGCTCCGGACCTGGAATTAGCAGTAAAATGTCGATACGGCACTGTCCTGCAAATTTGGGCAAAAGTTATCGGGACGATGGCGCCCGGCGCCACGGTCCTCCGAAAAATCCACGAAACGAAGGAGGATCTGTTCGTCTCTGCACAAGGATTCCAGATCTTCAATTTCAGCCGCGTACCTGCAACCTACACACAGAAAAGCGAAGACGATTGGGGGGTTAGGGATTAGGGGTTTGCCTTTAGGTCAAACCCCGGTTTTGGAATTAACCAAGAAATGAGCAAGAGCTGTAAATGTAAATGACTGTAATGTAAAACAAGTACTAATACCTTGTTCTAAGGATGTTTGTATCCTTATGTGTGAAGGTTTAGATGTTGTATGTTGTATGTTGTAGCATGTAGTATGTGATCTCCTCTTCAATGGTTGAATCCTTGTCTTGAATGCAACACTTAGCCTTGAATGGAGACTTGAAATGATCAATTGCTTGAAGGAATGCTTGAATGCTTGAATGCTTGAGTATAGTTTCCACGCCTTTTCCATCATATCGAATGAAAGAGAAAAATGTAGTTTATATACTTGTCAATTAGGGCTGATAGATTGATTTTCCCGACCTTAGGCCGACCAGGGAAGTATATTTCCAAATTGCAATCAAAAAGACCCGATATCACTTAGGAAACTGGGCCCAAAATAGGACCCAGGGACCAGGGAGCTGGGCGCCATGGTCCTGGAGGACTAGGGCGCTGGGCGCCCTGGTCCTGAGAGACCAGGGTGCGAGGCGCTCTGGTCCCACCTCCCGGGACATCAGGGTGCAAGGAGGTTCAAGCCAGGGTGCTTGAAAAATGCAGTTTTCAGTGTCGTGAGCGAGTTTTGGGGTCTCCATTCAGGTTGCCTGTTGCGTCGCCATCGTGAAGACCGAAATGCAGTCGAAATTGCAAGTGTCGCAATTTTAGGACGCTACACTTACATAAACCCTTTACCCTATATTTTGCATAATAGGTCTGCCTTAATATTTTGCATATATTACTTACATAACCTTCTTCATTCCTTCATTACAAAATGTCTACAATGATCTCTTTTATATATAAGAGTCATTTTACAACATGCCAAGTCATCTTACAAAGTTTTTACAATAATAAACAAAATATAATATAACAAAATCATGTCAGCCTCTGTGCTGGTATACTTCCTTTCTCTGTGTTGGTGTCAGTGTCCTGAGTGCTAGTGTAGAGTCTGATCGTTGATGCCGATGCACTAACTTGTTGATGTAATGCCTTGCCAGTGCCATAAGATTGTAAGGTTGCCATCAATGACAAAAGCTTCAATCACATACAATGTCTCATTGGAGTGTGCATATGCCAACAATCTCCCCCTTTGGCATATATGGCAACACTCATGTGAAATTTCAAAAGTGTATCCAAAAATGTGAAATCCAAAAATGTTACCAGAAATGTGTGTGCTCCCCCTGAGCATATGATTCCTATGATGTTGAATTTTCTCATCCCACTACTCCCCCTTTGGATCAATGACAAAGGTTTTCAAGATGTCAGTAGAGTTTGTAGTTTCAACCTTGTAACTGGGTAGTTACAATTTGAAATAGATCCACCAAAATCAAGTTTATACTCTCCATAAAGTTTTTACTATCTCTTATTGTTGTCTCTGTTCTTTTAACTATACCGGTGAGATGCTACAAATGCTCTGTCGGTGTTTTATGTCCCTGTATTAGTGCCTCAGATACTTCCTTCCGTAATGATGTTAAATAGTCCAATCTTGGACTTAGTTTTAATCTCAAATGCTTTGCCTTATTCACTATTCTCTCTTTTTCTCTTTCCAATTCAAGTAATTCTTCCTCAAAATTTGTTATCTTCTATTCAAAAACTGATAATGTATCAGGTGAGTTAACAAAATTATCTGCAAGTTTATTGATTTCATCTTGTACCTTTCTCATCTTCTTATCAATATCTACAGTCAAAAAGTTAGTCTTACAGGTGTCTTTGTATAGAGTTTTGTACTCTTTCAATAAATTACACAGTTCTGGTAGAAGTGTGTCAAAATCTCTAGTACACTTCTTTATCTGCTCATCAAAGAACCTCTACTTTTCAATTTCTACTTTGACCTTCAATGTCTCTTCCTTTATTTTCTCAATGTTTTCTGTGATATATTTACACAAGGTATCAAGTTGTCCTAAATAATATTTATTGTCTATATTATAGTTAGGAGCAATTACCTTCAAAATTGGTATGGTGTCATCAATTGCCTTATACGCTTGTGAGCTACAATCTGTTATCTTTTTAATTGAATCCAAGAGTACCTCAATCACATTAGTTGATTTGTAGCCTGATGATGAACCAACATTTTGAATACCACCAGTGGAAGTAACCAAGCTTGTATTGACCTCTAGTAGGTTTGATTGTGTTTGCATTTCCTTAAGCAATGGTTTTTCTACTTTTCCAGTAGCCAGTGGCACTGTTTCCTTATGAACCTATTCCTATTCAGAAGCCTTTTGCTTTATTTGTTTCTCTGTTTGTTGCATTGTCTGAGTCTGAGTCTGAGTCTCTACCTTTTTCTCTTTGTCATCTATTGGTTTCTCATGTGTGTTATCAGTTTGCTCAGCTACCGGAGGCTCACTAGCCATTTCAGTCTTATCAACTGTATCTTTGTCTACCACAATGTTGATCTTTTGAGTATCAACATCCACAGTATATAAGACTTCAGGATTAGTATTAACATCCTCTACATCCATACTTTCAACTGTCGGTTGATCTTTTGTAGCTGTTGTTTTTACCGGTGGAGTAATAAAAGGAGGTGGGGGTAAGTTGTCTTTAACCTTGATACTGGGTGTTCCACCAACTTTACCTTTACCCTTGTCTCTTTCTTTCTGATATACCTTTATAGGTTTGTGGCTCATGTATTCTTCTTGTTTTTAATTTTCCACTAGGAAAATGTCCCATGCATTTTCTATCTCCTCAGTCACCTCATTAACTCTTCCAACCATAAAAGCAATGTGCCGGTGTGCAGTAGAAAATACTGACCGACTGGCTTTAGCAATTAAGTCATCAATTTCTTTGGGTGAATTCACTGGATATATAGCAAGTAGCTTTTCTATCTTTATTTTCTTGTCAAGTTCTACTACTGCTTGTCTTCTTGCTTCTAGTCTTTTAAATAGTTCATCGGGTACTTCATTTACTACTTCCATCAAAAATTTCTTATACATATCCATATGCAATATAACGTTGTTTTCTACTTGTTCTTTTTCATCAACTGTCAGAGTGTCATATATTTTCTCTATATTCTTCAATTTTCCTTCCTCTATAATTTCATTTAACAGTATATCAAGAGGGGTCAAGTCCTTGTTTGTCCTCTTCTTCTTCTTGGGTGTCAGTTTCTTCTTCTTGGGTGTAGCCTTTCTTACTGAAGATCTCACTGCTTGTTGTTTTTGTCCTGTCCTCCTAGGTGAGGGTGTGGTTGCCAATGAGGGGTCTCTTTTCCTTAAAACTCTCTTGAAAGTTGTAGGCATGTCACTCTCTGAAGAAGTTCCTATCGGTGATAGATGAGTCTCAGGTTGTGGAGCTACTAACTCATCCTCTATTATACCAGTTTTCTTTAACACATCTTCTTTAATAGCCTTTGCCTATTTGGAACCTCTTCTCACAACTACCTCAACCTTTTTCACTCTTTTCTTAGATTGTATTTGGCTTTCAATAGTTTTTGCACTACCAAATACTTCTTCCTTAGGTTCTTTAGGGGCTTCCAGAAGTTCTTTAGCATATGTTTCAATTATATGATCATCTATTTCATAGCCCATCTCTATTACCCAAATAGTCCTAGGGATGACTGCTTCCATCCAGATCTCATCCTTCTTGATTACAAAGCATATTTCATCCTTATATTTGTCAACAATCTTTTGTCATAATCTGATTCTTTTCTTCATTTTGGCCTTTAGTGCTTGAAAGAAATCATGGATATTGTTTTCCTTATCTTCTCCCATATTGTTGAATAGTTTTGTTAGTTGTTTACCTACCGGTATATCATATCCAAATTCTTTGTAGCCTATACTAGGAACCTATTTGGTTATATGTAGCATCAGACATACTAACAGATTTCCAAATTTAAAAGTTCCTTTCTTGTCCTTCTTAATCTTGCCTAAGTTGTCAATTAATTCGTCCTTCAACCACTCACATACATCAATCTTTGCATTATCCATGACCATATCATAAGCACTCTTAATGCATAAACTTGAAATTGAATTAAGTCTATTTGCATGAGTAGCTTTATATCCTAATATCATGCTAATAAATCTCACATTAATATCTGTTACATCATTTACTCTTAAGGACCTTCTATCGGATGTGGCACCAGTTAACTGAGTAACTAGGTCATTGGAAACCTTCTTGGTTTTGTCTGGCCTTTTACCAGTGGTTGGTAACTGTAATGCCCCGCCAGGAAACCCCTAAGGGTTTAAGTTAAAAACACTCAATTAGAGTGTAAATTTTTTTTTTTTTTAAATAATTATTAAGAGCGTTAATGAAAAGTTACATCATTAAGATAGTTTGAAGTTAAGTCAGTTCATAATTAGACACGACATTGAAATACATTGGAGTTATCTGTCAACTTAGACATCACAGCGGAAGGCTCAAACAATCCTAAGGAGTTTCCTAACGCGATTACATAACCTTACACCTAACTCAACTTGCGTCATTAGATCCATTAATTCTGGATATCTTAATTACGAGATATTGCATAGATCTTGATTTTATATGTGTCCAATGGTTTGACATCTTATAATTTTAGGAAGCGTTCAATTGCTTTGGTTGATGAGGAGACCATCGAGAGGTTAATTACTCAAAGCACTTTAATTCATAATTTCATTAGGAGGTCTCCAAATGGGTTCAAGTGTTTCAAATGTAACCAAGTTCATTCATTAGAGTTTTGAAATAACCATCTACACTTGACATCATCCTTTAATGCTATAAGTATGCCTAACGAGATTCATTCTTTTAGGGTTAAGCTACGATTAATTAAACGAGGATTCCTTCATTTGATTTTAAAATATTCACCCTCGTTTGATATCCTTCTTAAATATTAAAAGCATGGTTGATAAGAGAAATTCATTCCTTAAAGATTAACTATAGTTAATAGAATGAGATTCCCTTCATTAGATTTCGTGCATAGCCAACTGATGAGTTGAAGTTCTATTATGAAAGGTATAATGTGAGTAGCCATGGGAATTCATTTGAAGTTTTAAAATAATACTACTAGATGGCTAGAACCATTACGTTGAAAATGTAATTGGGCCACAAGAGTTCATCCTTTAACTTCAAGATATAGTTAGCAAGATAATATTTAACATTTCAAGATTGGAGTATAAGTTCCAAGAGATGTTCCATTAGGATTGAATTACATTTATCTTGTTGCATATCATTTTTTTTTGTTAAATGAAATTAATAGGAGAGAGATACTTTTACTAAGATTTAATGTATAAACAACTAATCAATTATTTCCCATTCTAGTTCAATTTTAGCAAACATGAGGGATTCCTTTTATAAGGATTAAAATATGGATATCTAATTGAGCTCACCCAATTATAAAATGAATCTGGTGAGGATTATTGGTTATAATTACAACATGAATTATTAAGTATATTCATCCAATTATACAACATGGATACCCAGTTGAGTCCACACGATTATCAAATTAATCTAGTGAGGATTATTGTTAAGAGTAAAACGTGAAATAACTTAACAAATTCATCCTATGTAATGAAACATAATTGACATGGCGTGTTTTTCATTCACTAAGGTAAAAAGATAGATGTTTATATGATGTTCAACCTTTTAATCTCAATCTGGGAATTGTGACATAAGTTTTAACTTTGTTTTCCCTTTTACATTCAATCCATTTACATACTTATTAACAAATTAATCCAGTAAAGTAATCTAGCGAGGTTCTTTCCATTATTACTACGTTTAACATTATCAAATTACTTTTTCCACAACTTTAATTACAATATTTAAATATTTTGCCATATTCATAATTTACAACGTTTTATGAACTTAAATAACTACATTTATCCATATGAATAATGTTATGCACTTAATTTTGAATTCATTAAATTTTCACCATACACTTATGCAAGAATACAATCATTCATGATAATTTAAAACATAAAACAAAGCACGCTATAAACATCGCATGACACAGGTATGATCTCGGAGTTCACCCCGGATGGGCTACATCTCCGGGTCTGCTCAACTGCAAGACCCCTCTGGCATTTAATATAGTTAAGATTACAAATTTACATGCCTTTTACAATCTTGCCCTTAAGCGAACACATACACTATTCAACGTCTACCTTGATTGATTATTACATAGTGATCCCTTTTAAAAGCGGGTCAAATTGATTTGTAACCAAAAGAAAACAACATACCTAGAGTCTATTGCTTGACGATAGCCTAACTAGGGGCTTGACCAACTTATAACCAACCACTATCATGACAAGTCTTGCCATTACATAACCAAATTCTATTATAGAAATTTAAACCTACATAGGCAGAATCCGATAGAGGTATTCGTTTTATCATATTGCCCTGGCTAATAATATCGATACTTCGATTTACTAGCTAAATTAACTTTTATTTAAAACACTTATTAACCACCATCACTATTTATTCCATATTAATAATGAGTATCAACTCGAGTATAATGTAATCAACATGAAATTAAAAACTGGTGTTAGCGTAAGGATTTACTAAATGTTGCTTCTCGAACTCCAAATATATTATTTACTAATTTGAAATTAAATAAGATAAGATACTGAATTTAAAATTACTTAATATCAAGGCAAACTAGATTCAAATCCCTTAAACTAATTTTTAATTCACTAAATAATCTGAATTCTTTTTTTTATATGTGACATGCATATATCTTTTTTTTTTTCTTTTAAAACATATTATATAAAATAATAAACAAATAATAATAAAAAAAAATCAATTAAACTAAACTTTTTTTTAAAGTTTCAAAAAAAAGGGAGGGAGGGAACCCACGTGCCCCCCCCCCCCCCAATGGCAGCCTACGCTACATTTGGTAGCGCTGCTACCAAATGGTAGCAGAGCGCTACCTTTGGTAGCGCTGCTACCATTTGGTAGCAGTTCGCTACCACTGGTAGCGTTGCTACCAGCTGGTAGCAGCTACCAAGGGCCAAACAAAAACAGTTTTTTTTTTTTAAATATTCTTTTTTTTTTTAATTTATTTGGTTAAAACCATTAAAATACAGTCTAAAAAAAATAAAAGAAATAACAACATTCTCAGTGCACTCACACAGCCTGAGACAGAAAGAAAAGAGCATTCTCCAGCAATTTTTATATGTATTTTTTTGAATATCATGAACAAAACACCCCAAATGAAAATGTAAAAAAATAAATCCCCATTTTTACAGTCCTAAAATAGATTTCCAGATTTCTCATAGCAAACAACCAACTGGGGAAGCTGTATTTTTTGAACTCATGAACCAAACAACCAAAACAATGTAAAAACCCTCATTCTCCCATTTTGCATTTACTATTATTATTTTTCTTTCCTTCATTTCTTATTCACAGCCCCATTCTTTTATCAGATTTTTCCAAAAAAAATAAACTTCATTATGAGAAAACTATATTTCCTCATCAGGCTGAAACACAAAATCAAACTTCATTCTAAATCAACCAAGCTTAAAAGGAACAACTGCAACTATTCTTCAAAGAAAACACATTCATGAATAATATTCTCTCTCTTTTTTTTAACAAGAAGTAGAAAGGTAGATTCAAATCCTACCTCATAGTGCAATTCCGGGCATGAATCTTGATGAAGAGTTTCCCCAATCTACTGCTCCATTCCAGGTTGAGTATGCTCCTTCATCTTTTGAATTCGGATTTAGTGGTCATATAACTCTCGTCTTGCCTTAGCCATGGTTAGGTGAGCATCGTGTGTGGATTCGTGGGACTTGCCTTTCATTGGGATGCGTGTCGAGAGATTTGGAGGACTTCCTCGATTTGCATGCCTTGCGCGAGGTAAGTGAGGTTTGTTATCCTAAGTATTAAATTTAAAATTATGATTAAACGTACACATTAGAGATATGGAAATTTAAATAGATAGTTTCTTTATATGATTAATCATTAATTTAAAGAGATTGTTTTAAATTGTTATTGTAGCAAGCTTAAGGTATTTAACTGGGGTTAGTGTGCTCATTTATGCATTTGTAACATTTATGCATTTATAGTCGAGAAATTAGAAGAAACAAGACTCTTGCATTAGATTAGTCATTTATTTAAAAATGACGCTTTATTATGTTGTAGCGAGTTAATTTAATAGTTAATTTTAATAACTACGATTTTATTGAGTTATGCGTTTTAGAAAGGAAAAATTTTAAAAGTCAATTGAGAAATAGAAATAAATTACTCATTTTCGCATTTTGGAAGAGAAAGGGGTAAATTATTATTATTAAACGAGATTATTTCCTTTTTACTTGTAAAGTCGATAAAGTATAAAAGTTTGACTTCTAGAAAATTAAATTAATCAAATGCCTTACCCCGGGTCAATAGTTCCGAAATATAAAAGTAGCTCTAAAATTAATACTGAGGAATTAAAAATTTAAAACTCAATAAGAAAAAGAAGCATTTTAATTTTAATAAGGGAAAACATATAAGATTAATAAATAATGGTAATGAATGACTTCCATTTGGGATTTTCATTCATTTTTATTTTAAAAACAAATGCCTAATTTCGAAATTAAAAATTAGGGCAAAATTAGGGCTTTTTCTTTTTAACCTAGTTTCGGAGACATTTTGGGGGTTTTTGGCTTGGGAGTTTTTTTTTTTTTTGGAAGAAAAATGGGGGATTTGGAATGGAGCAGCAGATTGGGGAAACTCTTCATCAAGATTCATGCCCGGAATTGCACTATGAGGTAGGATTTGAATCTACCTTTCTACTTCTTGTTAAAAAAAAGAGAGAGAATATTACTCATGAATGTGTTTTCTTTGAAGAATAGTTGCAGTTGTTCCTTTTAAGCTTGGTTGATTTAGAATGAAGTTTGATTTTGTGTTTCAGCCTGATGAGGAAATATAGTTTTCTCATAATGAAGTTTATTTTTTTTGGAAAAATTTGATAAAAGAATGGGGCTGTGAATAAGAAATGAAGGAAAGAAAAATAATAATAGTAAATGCAAAATGGGAGAATGAGGGTTTTTACATTGTTTTGGTTGTTTGGTTCATGAGTTCAAAAAATACAGCTTCCCCAGTTGGTTGTTTGCTATGAGAAATCTGGAAATCTATTTTAGGACTGTAAAAATGGGGATTTATTTTTTTACATTTTCATTTGGGGTGTTTTGTTCATGATATTCAAAAAAATACATATAAAAATTGCTGGAGAATGCTCTTTTCTTTCTGTCTCAGGCTGTGTGAGTGCACTGAGAATCTTGTTATTTCTTTTATTTTTTTTAGACTGTATTTTAATGGCTTTAACAAAATAAATTTAAAAAAAAAAGAATATTAAAAAAAAAAAAACTGTTTTTGTTTAGGCCTTGGTAGCTGCTACCAGCTGGTAGCAACGCTACCAGTGGTAGCGAACTGCTACCAAATGGTAGCAGCGCTACCAAAGGTAGCGCTCTGCTACCATTTGGTAGCAGCGCTACCAAATGTAGCGTACGCTGCCATTGGGGGGGGGACCCACGTGGGTTCCCTCCCTCCCTTTTTTTTGAAACTTAAAAAAAAAGTTTAGTTTAATTGATTTTTTTTATTATTATTTGTTTATTATTTTATATAATATGTTTTAAAAGAAAAAAAAAAGATATATGCATGTCACATATAAAAAAAAGAATTCAGATTATTTAGTGAATTAAAAATTAGTTTAAGGGATTTGAATCTAGTTTGCCTTGATATTAAGTAATTTTAAATTCAGTATCTTATCTTATTTAATTTCAAATTAGTAAATAATATATTTGGAGTCCGAGAAGCAACATTTAGTAAATCCTTACGCTAACACCATTTTTTAATTTCATGTTGATTACATTATACTCGAGTTGATACTCATTATTAATATGGAATAAATAGTGATGGTGGTTAATAAGTGTTTTAAATAAAAGTTAATTTAGCTAGTAAACCGAAGTATCGATATTATTAGCCAGGGCAATATGATAAAATGAATACCTCTATCGGATTCTGCCTATGTAGGTTTAAATTTCTATAATAGAATTTGGTTATGTAATGGCAAGACTTGTCATGATAGTGGTTGGTTATAAGTCGGTCAAGCCCCTAGTTAGGCTACCGTCAAGCAATAGACTCTAGGTATGTTGTTTTCTTTTGGTTACAAATCAATTTGACCCGCTTTTAAAAGGGATCACTATGTAATAATCAATCGAGGTAGACGTTGAATAGTGTATGTGTTCGCTTAAGGGCAAGATTGTAAAAGGCATGTAAATTTGTAATCTTAACTATATTAAATGCCAGAGGGGTCTTGCAGTTGAGCAGACCCGGAGATGTAGCCCATCTGGGGTGAACTCCGAGATCATACCTGTGTCATGCGATGTTTATAGCGTGCTTTGTTTTATGTTTTAAATTATCATGAATGATTGTATTCTTGCATAAGTGTATGGTGAAAATTTAATGAATTCAAAATTAAGTGCATAACATTATTCATATGGATAAATGTAGTTATTTAAGTTCATAAAACGTTGTAAATTATGAATATGGCAAAATATTTAAATATTGTAATTAAAGTTGTGGAAAAAGTAATTTGATAATGTTAAACGTAGTAATAATGGAAAGAACCTCGCTAGATTACTTTACTGGATTAATTTGTTAATAAGTATGTAAATGGATTGAATGTAAAAGGGAAAACAAAGTTAAAACTTATGTCACAATTCCCAGATTGAGATTAAAAGGTTGAACATCATATAAACATCTATCTTTTTACCTTAGTGAATGAAAAACATGCCATGTCAATTATGTTTCATTACATGGGATGAATTTGTTAAGTTATTTCACGTTTTACTCTTAACAATAATCCTCACTAGATTAATTTGATAATCGTGTGGACTCAACTGGGTATCCATGTTGTATAATTGGATGAATATACTTAATAATTCATGTTGTAATTATAACCAATAATCCTCACCAGATTCATTTTATAATTGTGTGAGCTCAATTAGATATCCATATTTTTATCCTTATAAAAGGAATCCCTCATGTTTGCTAAAATTGAACTAGAATGGGAAATAATTGATTAGTTGTTTATACATTAAATCTTAGTAAAAGTATCTCTCTCCTATTAATTTCATTTAACAAAAAAAAAATGATATGCAACAAGATAAATTTAATTCAATCCTAATGGAACATCTCTTGGAACTTATACTCCAATCTTGAAATGTTAAATATTATCTTGCTAACTATATCTTGAAGTTAAAGGATGAACTCTTGTGGCCCAATTACATTTTCAACGTAATGGTTCTAGCCATCTAGTAGTATTATTTTAAAACTTCAAATGAATTCCCATGGCTACTCACATTATACCTTTCATAATAGAACTTCAACTCATCAGTTGGCTATGCACGAAATCTAATGAAGGGAATCTCATTCTATTAACTATAGTTAATCTTTAAGGAATGAATTTCTCTTATCAACCATGCTTTTAATATTTAAGAAGGATATCAAACGAGGGTGAATATTTTAAAATCAAATGAAGGAATCCTCGTTTAATTAATCATAGCTTAACCCTAAAAGAATGAATCTCGTTAGGCATACTTATAGCATTAAAGGATGATGTCAAGTGTAGATGGTTATTTCAAAACTCTAATGAATGAACTTGGTTACATTTGAAACGCTTGAACCCATTTGGAGACCTCCTAATGAAATTATGAATTAAAGTGCTTTGAGTAATTAACCTCTCGATGGTCTCCTCATCAACCAAAGCAATTGAACGCTTCCTAAAATTATAAGATGTCAAACCATTGGACACATATAAAATCAAGATCTATGCAATATCTCGTAATTAAGATATCCAGAATTAATGGATCTAATGACGCAAGTTGAGTTAGGTGTAAGGTTATGTAATCGCGTTAGGAAACTCCTTAGGATTGTTTGAGCCTTCCGCTGTGATGTCTAAGTTGACAGATAACTCCAATGTATTTCAATGTCGTGTCTAATTATGAACTGACTTAACTTCAAACTATCTTAATGATGTAACTTTTCATTAACGCTCTTAATAATTATTTAAAAAAAATAAAATTTTACACTCTAATTGAGTGTTTTTAACTTAAACCCTTAGGGGTTTCCTGGCAGGGCATTACACTGGTAACCCTGTGACAGCTTTCACAGCTTCCTTAGTGATTTTGTGAATTGCATCTAACTAGAAAAATTCACCATGTACCCTGCTTAAAACTATCCTAACCACATCCTTGGGAAATTCAGGAATGCTAAGGATCTTTGTAAATCCTAGGGTTTCAATGATCTCGTGTTCATCTTTTACATTGCTAGATTCATCACATATGATAGTTTTAATCATGGTTTTAATCTCTTCATCTCCTAGTTCCTCAATGTTACAATGAATGTAAATTTTGGGGTCTTTAGCATAAACAACTCCCTTAGGAATTTGAGAAAAAGCACCTAAGGTATCATCTTTCTTTGCTATCTCGGGAACTAATTGAAATATGGGCCTAGGTATTTTTATAACTTTGACAACTATAGGGTTTGCTATATATTCAATTGTAGAGGTGGATGCCATGATAAAATACCTTCTACTGCAATTAGGATGGATGATTTCTTGAAGTGTTCTTGCCTCTTGCTCGAAATGCTTTAGCTCAGAATCTTCACGCTCTTCATAGATTTGAAATCTCGGTGAAATGAAATGGAGCCAAAACCTCAAATTTATAGTGTCTTTTCGCCATCTACCATATTAAATGCATGTTGGTAATAAATAATTTCCAACTCATCTCTAACCGAGGGAATAATAGCACATGTGTCATTAGATTGCCAAACCCTCAAGGAAACTTTCTTCAATTAGATGAAGAACTTCCTACCGGTGGAGCACTGCTCTATCCTATCGGTGAAGCATCACTCTGTCCTGGCAGTGAAGCATTGACTAGTTCTACCGGTGGAGGAGTATTCCAAATATTTAGATCAGCTTTTCTAATCCATTGTTTTGAGAATTCTTTCTTAACCTCTTCAACCTTTTCTTTACCTTTCAAGCTAGAACTTTTTTTGTCTACCGATGATCCTTTACTTCTACAGAATTTTGCAATATGCCCAATCTTGTTACATGCATAACAAGTTACATTATTCTTCTGAATAGCTTTCCCATAACCTATGCTGGTTTGTGTTCTGCATTGATTGGATAAATGTCCAAATCTTCCACAAACATAACATCTCACATTCATTCTGCAATTTTCAGAGTTGTGACCAACTTTGTTGTATTTTGAACATTGACTGGTGGGTGTGTTGATATTCTGATAATTTCTAGATCTACATTCATTTTCTCTATGACCATACTTATTACAGTTAAATTATTTTCCATTGAATTTATAAGCATTAGGTTGTCTTACCAGTTTGTTGTGATCCTGAGTATTTGCAATGCCAGAGCTTTCACCTTCTTCAAAGCCAATTCCAGAAGTGTCACCTTTAGGTTTTTGATTCTTCAGCAAGATGCCAAGTTCCTCTGAGCTTTTCTTGATTTTTTCTTTATGTTGATTTGTAGTTTCTAGTTCTCTTTCTAAGACCTCTTTCTGTCTCATTAGATCATTGGAGTCATTCTGAGTGTGCATCAGATCTGTCTTCAACATGTCATTTTCATAGCTAAGTCTTGTGTTCTCATTTGCTGCATCACTTAGTCTTCTGGTCAATTCTTCTTCATTCTTCTTCCTATCCTCAATCTCTTTACAAAATCTCATAGTCATATCCTGCATCTCATTCTTTGTTGTCATGTTTTCTAGTTTCAGTTTGCTTATCTGATCATTAAGTGATTCCTTTTCACATCATTCTCATTTTGCATCTTTTCACAAAGTTCTCTTCTCTTGTTTCTTGCAACAGTAAGATTCTCTTGAAGTGCCTAAATGATATCTTGAGCTGCCCTTAAATCATCTTCTAGTTTGATATTTTTCAATTTCTCTGCATCATAGTCTGAAAGAGCTCCTTCAAGTTGCTTCATCGGATTTTCCATCTTTACCGGTGTCAAGATCTTCCTCAAAATAGAGGACCAAGCTCTGATACCAATTGTTAGGATTCCCATAGATACTAAGAGGGAGGGTGAATCAGTATCTATCTGGTGTACAGAATTTCTTATCTTAAAACATTCAGAATATATTATAATAGTGTACCAGTATGCAAGAAATAATGCAATAAACAGAATTAAAAACATCCACATGAAAAGCACACCATGACACAAGGATTTAATGAGGAAACCTGGTGTGGGAAAAACCTCGGTGGGATTTGTGACCCACAATATCCACTTACTGGCCAATAAGAGAATAATACTTACAATAGGGGCCTGCACATGCAGGAAGGCCAACTGCCTAGAGCTCACTGCTCAAATGGGAAGTCTCACTGACTTACAATGTGGATTATACAAATCCAGTATCTTGTACTGCTTTACAATGGCATCTATAATGTCTGATTCAGTACCAGTTGCTGCTATGCTTCTTACATAAACCCTTTACCCTATATTTCGCATAATAGGTCTGCCTTAATATTTTGCATATATTACTTACATAACCTTCTTCATTCCTTCATTACAAAATGTCTACAATGATCTCTTTTATATATAAGAGTCATTTTACAACATTGCAAGTCCGCTTACAAAGTTTTTACAATAATAAACAAAATATAATATAACAAAATCCTGTTGGCCTCTATGTCGGTATACTTCCTTTCTCTATGCTGGTGCCAGTGTCCTGAGTGCCGGTGTAGAGTCTGATTGTTGATGTTGGTGCACTAACTTGCCAGTGTAATGCCTTGCCGGTGCCATAGGATTGTCAGGTTACCATCAATGACAAAACCTTCAATCACATAGAATGTCTCATTGGAGTGTGCATATGCAAACAGCTATCCCTCTTGAGGATGAAGGATTAATGAACAATACTATCCCTTCTCCCAAAATTGGCAATAACAATAAGGACATATTTGTGCAAGATACTTCTAATACTTTTTTAAATAACCTCACTATTTGTCATGAACCATTAGAAGAAGGTGTTGATTATTCTTTACCCTATGAGAGTAATTCTCTTGATATAATCTCACCTTCCATGAATATCAAACATTTTTCCTCTAAAGGTAAGGCATCTCCTTCTCCCCAACTAGGTTCTACTCATAAGGATACCCTAGTTAAAGAAGACATTGTTAACATCTCTTTCAAAAATCTCCCTCTCAAAGGTGAAACTTTAGAGAGTAATGTTGATCCTTATCCTAAATAATCTATTCCCCATGTAGATCCTTTGATGATAAAGGATGATATGACCTTTCCTGCTAATACTCTTCCTTCTAAAACATCAATGTCTACTCCTAGTCTATCTCCTAAATTAATCTTATCCCTGATAACATTTTGTCAGTATTATGGATGACATCGTCATGTGTTGCATTGGTTTCGTCATTGATGTCGACACTTATTCTTATGGAGGTCTACATTGTTGATTTGGTAGTCTAGTTATATTGGTTTATTGTTGAACCAATACATTATGGTCCCAACATGGTTAGTGGCTTATGTATAATCACCAGTATATGTTCATCGGTAGGATATAGGGTTCACTGGAAGTGATGATGACTTGTTATCATTTGGAGATCATTTGGTTATGTCAAAGACATGGATTGGATGTTTGGATTTGGTGTTTTTCTTATTCGACTAATCGGGTTCACATATTTCCCTTTATGGATAGATAGGTCTAGGTTATGGACCGGTACAAGATATCATGTTCTAGATTAGCACGATGCAATTTGGAAATGGTTTATTGATTGGATATTGTGTAAATGTATTGAGCCAACATATTGTATCACACAAAGACTTATTTTGTAATTCATATAAATGTACTATATTTTAGTGAGACAACCTTATGATTTGGTCTTAGGTTTTGTATAAATGATTGTAAGATCTTATTGAAGATCATATGGTATGAGTTTGTGCGAATATTGAAGATCATTGAAGAGCAAAAATAGAAGATCCTTGTACGAATCAAACATATATTATTTGAAGGTTGAAGGAAGGTTATGAAGGTGTTTGGAAATCATGTTCAGAGCTTAAACTGATACTGAATCTAGCATTGCAGATGCTATATTGAAGCAGTACATAGTTATTGGATTTAACCATCCAACTGTAGTCAGTGTGACTCCTATTTTGTGATTGATCAGTGAGCTTTAGGCAGTTGGCCTCTCTACATGTGCAAACCCCATTTGTATAAACTTACTATTTGTAGTAGTATCATCTAATTGTGGGTAAGGTTTCCCACCATGGTTTTTCCCCTTACAAGGTTTCCACGTCAAAATCTGTGTCATGTTTTGTGGATGTTCTTTCTCTTTCTATTTCATGCATTAAGTTATATCGGTACTGCTATAATTGTTAATCTATTTTATCGGCATTAAGTTTGTTTTATTGGCACTGAGTTTTAAGTAGGAATTATTTGTTTTGTGTTATAATTTATTGTCAACTAGTTCATGATTGATTCACCCCTCCCCCCTCCCAGTTGTCCTTCTCAGTTCCTAATAATTGGTATCAGATCCTACTCCTCTTTTTGCAGAAGCCTAATAGCTTGAAGAGATCCTATGGCAACAAATATTTTCAAGAAGGATAGTCTGAAACTTGATGGAACTAATTATGGTATATGGAAGATCAGAATGGAAACACATCTGAACTGCACTGGAATAGATATATGGAAGGTTACAAAGAATGGATATGTTGGTCCTACTATGAATAACCCTCATCCACCAAAATTGGCTAAGGACTTGGAGAATGATTGCAAAGCAAGAGAAGCACATCTGAGCACATTATCAGATCAACAAATCATGAGATTATTAGACTGATCTATTGCTAAAGCTATTTGGGATAAACTAGAAACATTGAATGAAGGAGATACCACTATCAAAATTGTAAAACTGGAATGTTACCAGGTTAGGTATGAAAATTTAAAATTGGAAGAAGATGAAATAATTTATATATTTATGGAAAGAATTAATGAAATTGTTTTAGGAATACAATGTTCTGGAGGATCTTTAAGTGAAGATGAAATTGTTTCTAAAGTTTTAAGAGCTTTGCCACTGGCTTACAAATTGAAAGTGACTATTATTAATGAGTTGAGAACAATGCCTAATACATTAGTATCTAGAGATACTTTGGTTGGAAAACTTTCAACGTTTGAGCTTATAGAATTTGGTCCTATTTCTACAATCAAGACTAATATAGCTTTCAAAGCATCATCATCATCATCATCATCATCATCATCATCATCATCATCATCATCCTCTGATAAATCTGATTGGAAAGCACTTTATGCAAATGAACTTGAAGAACTTGAAGCACTATTTGTAAGGAAGATGCCTAAAGGTCTAGTAGGAAGTAAATATGAAGGTAAAGAACCTTTCAAATTTTTTAATTGCAATAAACTTGGTCATATGGCTTCTAGGTGTCCTGATAGACATCCAAGACTAAGGGAGAAAGCAAAAAGAATATATAAGCCTAACCCTCAATATCAGAGATATAGATTTAAGAAAAACAAAGATAAGTCATATTACTATGCAGATGAAGATCTAGCAGATAGTGGATGGGCATATGTTGCAATAAAAGAAGATTAACCGACACCTATTGTCAAACCGGTAGAGCAGGCACTGGAAGCAAAAACTGAAGAAAAGGATGAATGGATCATAGATAGTGGATGCTCACATCATATGACTGGTGATAAAAGAAAATTATTTTCTTTACAAGAAATTCATGGAGGTCTAGTAAGATTTGGAGATGATAATGCTTGTTTAATCAAAGGAAGAGGCACCATATCTTTGGATGGTAAGCAAAATACTGACAATGTTTATTATGTAGAAGGTTTAAAGCATATTTTTTGAGTGTTGGTCAGTTAGTAGAAAAAGGATTTCAATTACAATTCAACAATTAAAAATGCAAAATCATAAATAGAACTGGATTGGAGATTGCAACCAGTAATCAGACTCAAGGTAATATCTTTCATTTGAATACTAGTGATAAGACATGTTTGATTGCACACATTGATGAAATTTGGTTATGGCATAAAAGACACTATCATGTGAATTTTGATTGCATTGTACAGATCAGTTCAACTAAGGTAGTAAGGGATTTACCTAAGATTGTGAAACTTTATAATCTTGTGTGAAAGGAATGTCAAATGGGAAAACAAGTTAGAACAACATTTAAGAGCATTTCTGAGAAATCCAATAATATTCTTGATTTAATTCATATTGATTTATGTTTTCCTGCAAGAATAAGAAGCCTTCAGGGTGATAGATACTTTATGCTAATAATTGATGATTATTCTAGAATGTGTTGGGCTACTTTTCTTAGGGAGAAATTAGAAGCTTTTGGGAAATTCAAGATATACAAGGCAATGGTAGAGAATGAAACCAACAAGAAAATCAAATGTTTAAGATTAGATGAAGGAGGAGAATTTACGTCTAAGGAATTCAATGCATTCTATGAAGTGGATGGAATCAAAAGACAATTATCAGCACCCAAGACACCCCAGTAGAATAGAGTTGTGGAAAGGAAAAACAAAACTATTCTGGATGCAGCAATTCCATGATGATGGAAGCAAATCTACCTCATGTGTACTGAAGAAAACTCAACTATGACTGAAGAATAGTAGCATGTGAATGTAAATCAGAATAAACCCAGGTATGTAAGATTGAATCATTTAGAGAATTAGATCATTGGCAACAAAAATCAAGGTGTTATAACTAGAGGAAGATTGGCAAATGAAGAGGTATGTTGAATTTCTCAAGTTGAACTAGCATCAATTGTTGAAGCATATTAGCATAAACATTGGATAAAAGAAATGGAAGATGAATTAGAACAGATTGAAAAGAACAATACTTGGATGTTAGTTCCTCATCCAAAAGACAAAAATGTAATTGGAACTAAATGGGTATATAGAAACAAACTTAATGAAGATGGTGAAGTAATCAGGAACAAAGAAAGATTAGTTTATAAAGGTTATTCACAGAAAGAAGGAATTGATTATAATGAAACTTTTGCACTGATAGCCAGAATTGAAGCAGTTAGACTATTTCTTACTTTTGTAGCTCACAAGAACAAGAACTATAAAGTTTATGCGATGGATGTAAAATGTGTATTTTTGAATGGATATCTTGAAGAGGAAGTTTACATTGAACAACCTGATGGATTTTCATTGACAAATGATAAGGACATGGTTTGCAGATTAAGGAAAGCTTTATATGGATTAAAGCAATCTCCTAGAGCTTGGTATGCTAGATTGGATAAATATTTTTTAAAGCTTGGATACACAAAAGGTAATTCTGACAGCAATTTATATTACAAAGTTACCAATTATGACATTTTGATTATTGAAGTATTTATGGATGATATCATTTTTGGAGGTGAAGAAGGATTATGTAAAGACTTTGCCAACAAGATGCAGGAAGAGTTTGATATGTCTATGATTGGAGAGATAAAAAAAATTCTAGGTTTGTAGATTTCTCAAATAGATAAAGGTATATTCATATGTCAAACAAAGTAATTGAAAGAAATTTTGAAAAAATTTGGTATGGAAAACTCCAAACCAGTAAGCACTCCTATGACTACTCCAAATAAATTGACATTGAAGGATGATTCAACTCCTATAAATATGACATGGTACAAATCTATGATTGGAGGATTACTATATTTGACACAAACCAGACTTGATATGATGAATGCAATGTGTATTGTATCTATATTTCAAAGCAATCCTAGAGAAAATCATGAATCAACAGTTAAAATGATTTTTCAGTATCTACAAGGCACAACAAATCTTGGTTTATGATATCCTAAGAATGACAATTTTGAGTTATGTGCATATACAAATGCAAATTGGGTAGGACATGTAGATGACAGAAAGAGTACCACTGGTGGTGCATTCTTCCTTGACAAAAGATTAATTTCATGGATCAGAAAGAAATAGAATTGTACATCATTATCTATAGGAGAAGCAGAATATGTTGTAGCACGAACTAATTGTACTCAGGTATTATGGATCAAGCAAATGTTGAAGGATATAAAGGTAAAATGCAAAGAACCGATAATTATTTATTGTGATAATTCAGCAACAATTGATATATCAAAGAATCTATTATTTCACTCTAAGACAAAGCATGTTTCTATTAAGTACGATTTTCTAAAAGAGAATGTTGAAGCAAATGAAGTGAGATTGATTTATGTGAATACTAAAGAGAAAATTGCAGATATTTTTACAAAGCCTTTGCCTAAGGAAATATTTGAATATCTTAGAGAGCAACTTGGGGTAATTTCCCCACCGACAGATACTTGAATGATGAAGATTGGCATCAAACTGGCAGGGACTAATAGAAAAATCTTTTTCCAGTCTTGATGAAGGATAGATACTGCTCAGGGGGGGTAGTTAGTTGTATGTTATGTTTTGATTCTTAACTGCTTTGGCATTTGATGTCAAAGGGGGAGAGATATCTATGGAGAAACTTTGTACTTTGGGAAGAGATGTATTTTGGTTTTGGTTTCTATTTTTGGTTTTGTACCAAACTTTGTGATTGATCTATTTTTGGGAGATTGTTGGTTTATTGGTATTTGGCATTCTATTTTTGGCACTTAGATGTTTTTCCATCTAGTGTTGCCATCAATGCCAAAGGGGGAGATTGTTGGTATTATGGATGACTTTTTCATGTGTTGCATTGGTTTTTTCATTGATGTCAACACTTATCCTTCTAGAGGTCTACATTATTGATTTGGTACTCTAGTTATATTGGTTTATTGTTGAACAGGCACATTGTGGTCCTGAAATGGTTAGTGGCTTATGCACAGTCACTGGTATATGTTCACCGGTAGGATATATGGTTCACAGATAGTGATGATGACTTGTTATCATCTAGAGATCATTTGGCTATGTTGAAGACATGGATTGGATGTTTGGATTTGGTGTTTTACTTATTGGACTAATCGGGTTCACATGTTTTCCTTTACCAGTAGATAGGTCTAGGTTATAGACCGGTACAAGATATCATGTTCCAGATCAGCACGACATGATTTGGAAATGGTTTATTAAATGGATATTGTGTAAATGTATTGAACTGACATATTGTATCGCATCATGACTTATTTTGTAATTGATATAAATGTCATATCTTTTAGTGAGCTGACCTTATGATTGTTGGCATTTTTTTTATTATGTTGTGATTGTAATTGATGGACACACACTTGCTTTGAGATCACTTTTTGTATGTATGAGTTATGCTCAACCCATATTTGTTCCAAATCGATATTATGTATTATAGTCTTTAGGCTATCGATGTTTTGCAGAAAGTGTTTACTGATCTCAAGCAGTATGAAGACCTCAAGCGGTTCGAGGATCTCAAGCGGAGCGAAGAAACTAAAGCGACATTTATCATTTTCCTAGTCTTCATTTTTGACAACCGGTAATTGATTTAATGTTTGAACTAGTATTACTTTTTGATGAGTTACCAATCAGTAATTGGTAAAGTTGTATGAATCGGTAATGCTTTGTGATGAGTTACCAACTAATATTTTTGTGATGAGTTACCATCCACCGACACTTTGAAAATGATTTTGTGTCATGTTACCAAATATGTCTAGATGCAATGAACCTAGGAACTTGCAATGTTATCCTATTGGACCGACATGAAATGAAATTCCTTTATAAGGACATCATGTCTAGGGTTTTAGAGTTGGTAGTTGTTAGGGTTTTTGGTGGTTGATGAGTTTTTGTATGTGCGGTCTTAGAAGAAAAGATCGAGTCTGTGTGTTGTAACAAAGTGTGGATTTACTGAGGACTGAAGTAATGTTGAAATGCATTAACAATTAGCTATCAAGGATCTTGTTAGGTCCCAGAGACAACTGAGAGGGGGTGCTGAATTAGTTGTCTAATAAATTCAAACCAAAAACAATTTAACCAACTTAATGCTTAATACTAGTAAACCAGTCTTTTATACTGGTAGACAATTTTATCAGTTAATTGCAATACTAGTAAAGATTAATGTATGAAACAAAAAGACAAAGTCATCCACAACACATAACACCAATATTTGTACGTGGAAACCCTGTAAGGGGAAAAACCACGATGGGAAACCTTACCCACAATCAGATGATACTACTACAGATAGTATGTGTATACAAATGGGGTCTGCACATGCAGAAAGGCGAAGCGCCTAGAGCTCACTACTCAAACACAAATAGGAGTCACACTAACTATAATTGGATGGTTAAATCCAATAAGGATGTACTTCTCAAATTGGCATCTTTCTATGCTAGATTCAGTACCAGTGTAGTTCTGATTATCTTCACAAAAACCTTCCTTCAACCTTCAAATGATGTCTACATGTATAGCTTTGCTTATTATCACATATACCTTCACACAAATCTTTTTCACATTTCCTTGCTGATCTTACAAATAAGATCTTACAGTTATATCATAACCTAAGACCAATTTTATTAGGTTGGCTCTAAAGGATATTACAATAAAATCAATTTACAAACAAAACAATAAGTCACTTGCTTGCCGGTGAATGTTGCTGATTCTCCAAAGTGTCAGAGTTGATAAGTGTTAGTAGGTGTTGACATTAATGACAAAACCATACCAAAATACCAACAATCTCCCCCTTTGGCATTGATGGCAACACAAGATGGAAAAACCATCAAAGTGCCAAAATAGAAATGCCAAATAGAAAAGCAACAATTTCCCAAAAGAGATAATAACCAGAAATAGATACAGAGAGTAACAATCTCCCCAAAATAACAATCTCTCCCTAATGAATAATCTCTCCCCTAAAGATAATGTGTTTTTCCATATCAATCTTTTGACATCAAATGCCAAAGTAGTAAGAAAACCATTTTTTAGATACAAAATACCAACCAATTTGGTATACCAACTACTCCCCCTAAGAAGTAGCTTCCTCATCAAAGTCAGAGTAAAAGGATTTCTCTATTAATTCTGTCGGTTGATGACAAACATCAACTTTCTAGGTTTCTACCGGTGGGGCTATGACCCCAAGCTAGTCTCTGAGATATTCAAAACTCTCCTTAGGCAGAGGTTTAGTGAAAATATCTACAACCTGCTCTTTAGTATTCACATAAGCCAGTTTAATTTCTTTTGCCTCAACATTTTCCCTTAAAAAAATTAGTTTGATAGAAACATGTTTGGTTTCAGAATGTAATACCGGATTCTTAGATATATCAATTGTTGCAGTGTTATCACAATAGATAGTAACAGGTTCCTTGCATTTTACCTTTATATCCTTCAACATTTGCTTAAGCCATAGTACCTGTGTATAGTTAGTTGTTGCTGCAACATATTCTGATTCAGTTGTTGATAAAGTTGTGCAACTTTGTATCTTACTCAACCAAGAAATTAATCTACTTCCAAGAAAAAATGCTCCACCGATGGTGATTTTTCTATCATCCACATCTCCTGCCCAATTTGCATATGCGTATGCAAACAATTCAAAGTTTTCATCTCTAGGATACCATAATCCAAGATTTGTAGTGCCTTGTAAGTACCGAAAAATCCTTTTTACTGCTGATTCATGATTTTCTCTAGGATTACTCTGAAATCTTGAAACAGTACATACTTCATTCATGATATCAGGTCTGGTTTGTGTCAAATACAGTAAACCTCCTATCATAGATTTGTACCTAGTCAGATTAATAGGTGTAGATTCATCCCTTAGTGATAATTTGTCATTTGTAGTCATAGGTGTGCTTACTATTTTAGAGTTCTACATCCCAAATTTCTTTAGCAACTCCTTTAAGTACTTGGGTTGACTCAAGAATATACCTTTATCAGTCTATGAAATCTGCAATCCTAAAAAGAATTTTATTCCTCCAATCATAGACATTTCAAACTCTTGTTGCATTTCAATAGAAAAGTCTTTACATAATCCATCTTCTCCTCTAAAGATTATATCATCAAAAAAAACTTCTACAACCAAGATGTCATCATTTGTCACTTTATAATATAAGTTGTTGTCAACATTACCTTTAGAAAAACCAATCTTCAAAAGATACTTATCCAATCTTGCATACCAATCTCTTGGAGCTTGTTTCAACCCATACAAAGCTTTCCTTAACCTACAAACCATATCTTTGTTATTTGTCAAAGAAAATCCATCAAGTTGTTCAATGTAAACTTCTTCTTCAAGATCTCCATTCAGAAATGCACATTTAATATCCATTTGATATACTTTGTAGTTCTTGTGTGCTGCAAAAGCTAAAAATAATCTGACTGCCTCAATTCTAGATACCGATGCAAAGGTTTCATTATAATCAATTCCTTCTTTCTAAGAATATCCCTTACACAATAGTCTTGCTTTATTCTTGATTACCTTACCATCTTCATTAAGTTTGTTTCTGAATACCCACTTTGTTCCAATCACATTTTTGTCTCTAGGTCGGGGAACTAATGTCCAAGTGTTATTCTTTTCAATTTGCTCTAATTATTCTTCCATAGTTTTAATCCAGTGTTTATCTTCACATGCCTCATTAATCGATGATGGTTCAATTTGAGAAATAAGACATACCTCTTAATTTTCCAATCTTCCTCTATTCATAAATCCTTTATTCTTGTTCCCAATTATCTGATCTTTAGAGTGATGCACTCTTACATACCGGGGTGTCTTCATTTGTTGTTGTTCCTCAATTACTATGGAATTTTCAGATGATACTGGTGTAACTAGATCTTCATTCTATACCGGTGGGTTCAATGTAGGTTCATTTGTTAGAATCTTTGTTGCTGGTTCAGAGTCTATATACCTTGAAGTTCCTCTGAATTATTCATCAATCTTCACATTTGTACTCTCAACAATTTTCTACAATCTTTTGTTAAAACATCTATATGCCTTTCTCTTAGATGAATAACCAAGAAATATTCCTTCATCACTTCTAGTATCAAATTTTCCAATATACTCATCTCTTCTAATATAGCATTTACTTCCAAATATTCTTAAATATTTAGGAGTAGGAGTAATACCAAACCATAGTTCATGAGGGGTATTACTGGTTTCACTTTTGATGTAAAATTTGTTGAGTATATAGACCGCTATATTTACTGCCTCTCTCCAATATACATGTGGTATATTTTCTTTTGATAGCATACTTCTAGCTGCATCCAAGATATTTTTGTTTTTCCTCTCAAGGACTCCATTCTGTTGTGGTGTCCGGGGTGCTAATAACTATCTTCTGATTCCATTCACTTCATAGAATGCATTAAATTCCTTTGATGTAAATTCTCCTCCTTGATCTAATCTTAGACATTTGATTTTCTTGTCGGTTTCATTCTCTACCAATGCTTTGAATAGTTTGAATTTCCCAAATGCTTCTGATTTTTCTCTGAGAAAAGTAACACATTCTAGAGTAGTCATCAATGATTAGCATGAAATATCTATCACCTTGCAAACTTTTAGTTCTAGCTGGACCACATAAATCAGTATGAATTAAGTCAAGAGCATTATTTGATTTTTCTGGAATACTTTTAAAAGTAGCTCTAACTTGTTTTCCAAATTGACATTCCTTACATACTGTATTGTGAGGTTTGACAATTTTAGGTAAATCTCTAACTACCTTAGTGGTACTGATTTTTACCATGCAATCAAAATTTACATGACAAAGTCTCTTATGCCATAGCCAACTTTCATCAATGTGTGCAATCAAGCATGTCTTTTCACTAATATTCAAATGAAAGATATTACCTCTAGTTTGATTACCAGTTGTAATTTCCAAACCATTTCTATTCATGATTTTGCATTTTCCATTTTTGAATTGTAACTGAAATCCTTTCTCAACTAATTGACCAACACTCAAAAGATTATGCTTTAAACCTTCAACATAGTAAACATTGTGAGTATTATGCTTACCATCAAGAAATATTGTACCTTTACCTTTGATCAAACAAGCTTTATCATCTCCAAATCTCACTAGACCTCCATTATATTCCTGAAAGTTCAAGAATTTATTTTTGTCACCAGTCATATGATGTGAGCATCCTGAATCAATGATCCATTCATCCTTAACTTCAACTTTAGCTACCAAGGCTTGTTCTACCAGTTGAACAGTAGGTGTTGGTTGATCTTCTTTTATAGCAACAAAAACCCATCCATTGTCTATCGGATCTTCATCAGAATCATCAGTTACTCCTTCATCAACAAGATAACAAGATTTATCTTTATTGTTCTTAAATCTGTATCTCTGATATTCAGGGTTAGGCTTGTATGTTTTCCTAACTTCTTCTCTTATTCTAGCATGTCTATCAGGGCATCTAGAAGCCATATGACCAATCTTATTATAGTTAAACCATTTAAAGGGTGCTTTACCTTCATACTTAATTCCAACTGGACCTTTAGGCATTTTCCTTGCAAATAGTGCTTCAAGTTCTTCAAGTTCTTCATTTTCTCTCCTGCTTTCCTCAAGTTCTCTTGCATAAAAGGCTTTCCAATCAGACTTGTCAAATGATGGTGTAGATGATGTTAATGCTTTGAAAGCTAAATCTGTCTTTATAGTAGCAACAGGACCAAATTCCTCAATTTCAAAAGCTGAAAGTTTTCCAATCAATGTATCCCTAGTTACTGATGTATTAGGCATTGTTCTTAACTCATTTATAGCAGTAACTTTCATTTTATATGCTGGTGGAAATCCTCTTAAAACTTTTGAAACAATTTCTTCTTCACTTAAGGTTCCTCCACAACATTTAATACCCAAAACAATTTCATTAACTCTTTCCATAAAAGCAGAAATCCTTTCATCTTCTTCCATTTTCAGATTTCATACTTGACCTAGAAGCTTTCAATCTTTGCAATTTTGACTATGAAATCTCCTTCATTTAGTGTTTCCAAATTATCCCAAATAGCTTTAGCAGTTGATCTATCTGATAATCTCATGATTTGCTGATTTGTTAATGCGCTCAAAAGTGCTTCTCTTGCTTTGGAATCATTTTCTTCATTTTTAGTCAAGTTTGGTGGATTAGGCTGACTGGATGTAGGAGTTGTATATCCATTCTTTGTAACATCCCAGATGTCCTTTCCAATGCAATTCAGATGTGTCTCCATTTTTATCTTCCATATGCCATAGTTGGTTCCATCAAGTTTAGGATTGTCCTTCCTGACATAGTTAGTAGACATTGGATCTCCTCGAGCTATTAAACTTTTGCAAAAAGAGGACTAGGCTCTGATACCAATTGTTAGGTCCCAGAGAAAACTAAGAGGGGGGGGGGGGGGGGGGGCGTGAATCAGTTGTCTAATAAATTCAAACCAAAAACAACTTAACCAACTTAATGCTTAATACCGATAAACCAGTCTTTTATACTAGTAGACAGTTTTATCAGTTAATTGCAATACTAGTAAGGATTAATGCATGAAACAAAAAGACAAAAGTCATCCACAACACATAACACCAATATTTGTACATGGAAACCCTGTAAGGGGAAAAAACACAGTGGGAAACCTTACCCACAATCAGATGATACTACTGCAGATAGTATGTGTATACAAATGGGGTCTGCACAAGCAAAAAGGCCAAGCGCATAGAGCTCACTACTCAAACACAAATAGGATTCACATTGACTACAATTGGATGGTTAAATCCAATAAGGATGTACTTCTCAAATTGGCATCTTTCTATGTTGGATTCAGTACTGGTGTAGTTCTGATTGTCTTCACAAAAACCTTCCTTCAACCTTCAAATGATGCCTGTGTGTATAGCTCTGCTTATTCTCGCATATACCTTCACACAAATCTCTTTCGCATTTCCTTGTTGATATTACAAATAAGATCTTACATTTATATCATAACCTAAGACCAATTTTAGTAGGTTGGCTCTAAAGGATATTACAATAAAATCAATTTACAAATAAAACAATATCCTATTTAATAACTGATTCAACATGTTGGCTTGATGCATTTATAGTAATAATAATACCTCTCCATAGTGTGTCATGTTGATCTGGAAAAGATAAACCTGTCAGTGTATATCCTGGACCTATTTATCGATAACATCAAATATGCAAATATGAAATATGCCAATGACCAAAACTCCAAGACAAAGTGTCCAAATGATGTCTTCGACATAACCACATGTTTTCCATGCTATTCCAAGTGCCGGTGAACATTATATCCTGCCAGTGTACCAGATACCGATGACTGTGCATAAGTCACTTGCATGCTAGTGAATGTTGTTGATTCTCCAAAGTGCCAGAGTTGATAAGTGTTAGTAGGTGTTGACATCAATGACAAAACCATACCAAAATACCAACATATCTAACCAAGCATAGTGTGCTAGTATTTAGATCATTCACTTGTTGATTACTCACATCTTCGACAAGTCTGAAACCCTTAATCGACTAGGCTTGGCAAAGCCTTTGTAAATCCTCTAAAAAGGTGGTTCACAACTGTGGATCTGAAATCCTCTCACAAGGTAGTCTTTAATCGGACTTATGTCCTATCAAAGATTGAGATTCCTAATAGGATTTGTTCTGGTGAAGAACATTGTATGACCTTAACCAGTCTGACCTTAACCAGTCTGGTTACTATTCTACAGATAGTTACTTGTGAGTTTCATCTCACCGTGGTTTTTCTCATTTGGGTTTCCACATTAAAATCTCTTGTGTTATGGTGATTGTGCTTCTGTGGGTGAATGCCTTATTTGCTGTTTGGTTTGCATTTCTATTAACCGGTTTGTTAGTAAAACTGTTATACCGGTTTACTACTAAATTGTTTAAGTGTTTGAGTGTAGTATTTTTTAATATACTAATTCACCCCCCCCCCTCTTAGTATTCATCAATGATTTGGTCTTATGTTCAATATAAATGATTGTAATATCTTATTGAAGATCATATGGTATGAGTGTGTGCGAATATTGAAGATCATTGATGAGTGAAAATAAGCAAATCCTTGTGTGAATCACGCAGATATTATTTGAAGGTTAAAGGAAGGTTATGGAGGTGTTTGGCACTCATTTTCAAAGCTTAAACCAGTACTGAATCTAGCATTGTAGATGCTATATTAGAGCAATATATAGTTATTGGATTTAACCATCCAACTGTAGTCAGTGTGACTCCTATTTTGTGATTGAGTAGTGAGCTCTATGAGGTTGGCCTCTCTGCATGTACAGACCCCATTTGTATACACTTACTATCTGCAATAGTATCATCTGATTGTGGGTAAGGTTTCCCACCATGTTTTTTCCCCTTATAGGGTTTCCACGTCAAAATCTGTGTGTCATGTGTTGTGGATGTTGTTTCTCTTTTTGTTTCATGCATTAAGTTATACTGATACTGCTATAACTGTTAATTTGTTTTATCGGCATTAAGTTTGTTTTACTAGCACTAAGTTTTAAGTTGGAATAATTTGTTTTGGGTTATAATTTATTGACAACTAGTTTACAACCAATTTAGCCCCCCCCCTAGTTGTTCTTCTCGGTTCCTAACACATTTTAGTGCAATAAGAGACTATCAATAATTCTTCCAACAATCTTTTCCATTTTTCTTATAAAATTCACAAGGACACCTTTGATATTCCTAAACCATATTCAATCAATTTGATACATGTGAATGAAACACCTAATAAACCCCTCGTCACAGTTCAAGGTGCTTGTCCTTCTCAAAATTCCCAACATAAGCCTATTTTAGTGGTTCAAGGTGGTTATTCTAATGATTCTTTTTGCACTCCTAAGAAATGTGTTATTACTGTGCAAGGAGGTTATCCTACTAAGAGCCCTTTTGAATATGCTAAGAAAATCACTAAAGAGAGTTATCATATAGTTTCTCATACCTACAACACAAGAAACAATAGGAAACCTAGTCCTCCTCTAGTTATCCCAACTTCACTTCCTCCCTCTCAACTTATTATTCCTCAAGCACCTCATATATCATAGACTTTTAGTAAGGAGTATGATCTCATTAAACAAATTAAAGCTACTCCTACCAAGATTTCTATTTGGGATTTGGTTCAAACTTCACCTGCTTATCACGAGATGTTACAAGATGCCTTGAAAAACTTAGATGTCCCACCTGCAGCGACACCTAATAACATTATTTCTTTGATTGATCCTACAAACAAACCCAAAGTTCAAATTGTATTCAAATATGAGTTACCTTCTCATGAAATCCAACATCAATATGATCCTCTCATGATTGTGGTTATTATCAATGATAGTTCTATAAAATGAACCCTTGTGGACAATGGATCTGGCCTTAATGTTTGTCATGTGAACTTATTGGATAAGACTAATGTGGATCATTCTCTGGTGCAGGGGCACAAGCCTCAATTTCATAATTTATTGATTGAAGACTTCATGTTTTTGATAGAAAGGTGTTGGGAAGCATCAAAGAATCCTTTGTTTATGTTTTGTTTTGCAATAAGGTCCTAATTGTCCATTTTGTAAGGCCTAGTGGCCTAGGGTGCATTATAAACCCTATGGTAAACTATGGTCAAAGGGACTTAGGATGAGTATAATTAGGGAGTCAAGGTTGTTTTGGTCTATTTAGATCCATTTCAATGTGTTTAGGTCCCTAGGTTGATGATAAAATTAGTTTGAATGGCAAAATACAAAAATTGTCAAAAATTGTCAAAAATTGACAAAGTTGTCAATTTATAAAGCAACTTTTCAAAAAGTTGTTGTAATTGGTTTCCCAATGTTCATAATCATCTAAATTCAGTTTGAACATGTTGGGAAAACTATAAAATGCCTCAAAAAACTTGTGTGGAGGTTGTTGTGGATTGGATTGATGCCCTTACAAGCTTCTTTGAGTGTGAAGACATACCTAAAAGTCAGAGAATTAAGATTGTTAAGTCTAAGTTGAAGGGACCAGCCCTTACATGGTGGAATTTCACTCAAGATGATAGGGTGAAGGAGAAGAAGAATCCAGTGACCACTTAGAAGGAGATGGTTGCATTGATCAGGGATGCATATGTTCCTAATGATTATGAAGTCCAACTTCATAAGAGGAGAATGAGTTTGAGACAAAAGGAGATAAGTGTCTCAGATTATACTCAAGAGTTCCATAAATTGGTGATGAAGTCCAATGTAGTGGAGCCTGAATGTGTGAAGCTTGCAAGATACTTACAAGGATTGAGAGTTACTATTCAAGATGAACTCAGTCTAAGAAGCCCTCCCATAGTCCAAAAATGTTTTCAACTTTCTTTGAAGGTTGAAGAAAAACTCAAGAGGAAGAGTGATCAAGGTGGAAGAGGGAGAGGGCAAAAAGACTTTGGAAATAGGGGCAGAAATATGTCGCAAGGAAGAGGACAAGGTTCCAAAGACCTTGGTGAATAAATTCAAGGAAGTGAACAAGGGGAAGGAATTTCTAGAGGATCTTTTAGAGGAAAGAGAGGAAACTTTAGAGGAAGAGGTGGTGGAAGAGGCCTAGAAGGCATAAAGTGCTATAGATGTCATCAAATGGGGCATGTTGCATCCAAATGTTCAGAGAAGGAAAACAAGCAAGGTGAAAGGAGAGAAAATTTGGTGAGGGATGAGGACACACATAGTGTTCACTCTCATGGATCCTTTGTGCAGCCTAAATAAGGAGAGATCATGATGATGAGAAGGACATTGATCAAAGCACCTAGTCCACCAGAGCCACCCCAAAGGAAGTCACTTTTCAGAACTACTTATAGAAGTGGTGACAAAGTATGTAGTGTGGTGATTGATTTAGGTTATACTTATAATTTTGTTGTTCATTGGGGCAGTAGATAAACTAAAATTGAAGAGGATTAAACATCCAAGACCCTACAAGGTATTATGGCTCACAAAGGGGCAATAAACCATCCTTGAAGAACAAGAATTGGTGGAGTTTTCTATTGGAAAGTACAAGGACAAGGTACTTTGTGACATTGTACCCATGGATGCATGCCATTTGCTTCTTGGAAGGCCATGGCAATATGACATGAAGTCAAAACATGATGGTGAGAAGAACACATACACCATTTAGTATAAAGGTGAGAAGGTAACACTACTACCCCTCCCTGATAATGGTGAAGAAGCAAAAGACTCTAAGTTTTTGTTTCTAGGAGAGAAAGAGTTTTTATAATGTTTGAAGGAGGAGGATACTCCTTGTTATGCTTTGGTTGTATTGCCAAAACAAGAAGAAAGAAAGGTGCACAAGAAAAAGGAAGAACCTAGGAGGATAGGAACAAAAGAGGTGGAAGATTTGCTTGAGACCTATAAGGATATTGTAACCAAAGAGTTTCCTGATACCCTACCTCCAATTAGAGAGGTTAGCCATAATATTAATCTAATCCCAGGGGCTACACTCCCAAATAAGGCTATCTATAAGTTAACACCCCAACAAAATGAGGAAATGACAAGACAAATCCAGGAACTCTTAGATAAGGGTTTGATTTCTAAAAGTATGAGTCCATGTGCTATTCTAGTCATGCTAGAACCTAAGAAAGAAGGTAAATGGAGGTTATATATAGACTCAAGGGCCATTAACAGGATCACTATTAGGTATAGGTTCCTTATGCCTAGGATTGAGGACTTCTTGGATCATCTAGGGGGTGCAAGGTGGTATTCAAAGGTAGATTTCAAGAGTGGGTACCATCAAATCAGAATAAGGGTAGGAGATGAATGAAAGATAGCCTTTAAGACTAATGGAGGCCTTTATGAGTGGAGGGTGATACCATTTGGCTTGTCCAATGCACCTAGTACATTCATGAGACTCATGAATGAAGTTCTAAAACCTTTCCTTGGTAAATTTGTTATTGTTTACTTGGATGATATTCTTATTTTCACTAAGAATAGAGATGAACATATGCAACATTTGAATTTGGTCCATAAGAGATTGTAGGATGAAAAGATCCTAATGAATGTGGACAAGTGTCTTTTTATGCATGAAGAATTGGTGTATATTGGTTTCATTGTTTCAGGTGGAAGCATCAAGATGGATCTTGAGAAGGTGGAGAGCATCTTGAATCGGCCTTCTCCAAGGTCAATGGCTGAAGTTAGAATCTTCCATGGCTTGGCTTCCTTTTACAGGAATTTTATAAGAGGTTTTAGCCAAGTTTGTGCACCTATCCTAGAAACAATCAAAGGGGGGCAGAAGTGCAAGTTTTTATGGACCAAGGAGCCTGAGGAGGCTTTTCAAAGTCTCAAACAAAAGGTAGCAAAGCAACCTGTACTTGCTTTTCTATATTTTTAAAAGGTTTTTACAATTGAGTGTGATGCATCTAATGTTGCTATAGGGGTTGTTTTGAGCCAAGAGGGTAGGCCCATTGTATTTTTTAGTGAGAAAATCAATGAGGCAAAGAGGAAGTATTCCTCATATGATTTGGAAATGTATGCCTTATTTCAAGCCTTAAAAAAGTGGAGGCATTATCTCCCTCCAAAAGAACTTGTTGTTTTTACTGACAATCAGACACTTAGCTTCTTGAATAGCCATGAGAAGTTGAGTCACATGCATATGAAATGGGTAGAATCTATCCAAGCATATACCTTTCCAATCAAACACAAAAACAGAGTTGCAAACAAGGTGGCAGATGACTTGAGTAGAAGATCCTTGATAGTGCAAGAGGTGAAGTTGCAAAGTGTGGGGATTGACTCCTTGAAAGGTGTGTATGAAGGTGATGAAGACTTTCATGAAATTTATAAAGTTTGTTCTGATTTTTCTAAAGCATACCATGTTGAATATGCTGATTACTTGATCCAAGATGGTTTATTGTTCAAAGGACATCAACTATGCATTCCTAGGTGTTCAATGAGGGAGAATATTGTGAAAGAAAAGTATTGTGGAAGCATGAGTGGACATTTTGGGCTAGATAAAACCCTTGAACAGGTAAGAAGACATTATTTTTTGCCCAAGATGCAAAGTGATGTGAGGAAATTTGTTGAAACATGCACTATTTGTCCGAAAACCAAAGGCACTTCCACTAATGCGGGTTTGTATCAACCATTACCCATACCTACAAGGCCTGGGGAAATTTGTAGTATGGATTTCGTAATAGGATTGCCTAGGAATCAAAAAGGCTTGGATAGCATCTTTGTTGTTGTAGATAGGCTTAGTAAGATGGCACATTTCTTGCCATGTAACAATACAAGTGATGCAACCTATGTAGCAAATTTGTTTTTCAAAGAGATTGTAAGGATACATGGACTTCCTCTAATAATTGTGTCTGATAGGGATGTGAAATTCATTGGCCATTTTTGGAGAACCTTATGGAAGAGGTTGGGAACAAAATTGAACTTTAGTTCAGCCTACCATCCACAATCACATGGGCAAACTGAAGTTGTGAATAGGTCCTTGGGAAACCTATTGAGATGCTTGACAAAGCAATATGGAGAGAAGTGGGATGTTGTACTTCCACAAGCTGAGTTTGCATTCAATGATTCTATGAATAGGAGTACAGGAAGGAGTCCATTTCAGATTGTGTATGGGTAGAATCTAAGAGGCATCTTGGAGTTGAGAGACCTTCCACATGATGGGCAAACAAGTGCTCATGGTGAACAATTTGCTGATAGCATGAAGGAAGTGCATGATCAAGTAAGGCTAGCCCTCAAAAAGAGTTCACAAAAGTACAAGGAACTTGCTGATAAGAAGAGGAGAGATGTACAATTTCAAATTGGTGATATGGTGTGGGTGTACCTAAGAAAAGAAAGATTACCAAAGGGGAAGCATACAAAGTTACTCATGAAGAAAGTGGGTCCTTGCAAGGTTTTAAGAAACATGGGTTGAATAATGATGAGATATATCTTCCCTATAACCTTGGTATTTCTCCTATCTTTAATGTATGTGATCTAACACCCTATAAAGGGCATGTTGTTGTAGGTACAAACTTTCATGTTGAGGAGATTCATGAGGACATTGCTGATATACCTCCTCATGCACCAAAGAAGCCTGAAAAGATCATTGATGAAAGGGTCATTAAGAAGACTAGAAATAAAGAATACAAACAATACCTTGTGAAATGGGTAGGATATCCTATTGAAGAGGCAGTATGGATGGATGAGGCAAAAATTATGAAGCATGACACTTCATTGGACCAACTTATCTCATGTGGAAATGAGATCAGCCCACCCCGGGAGTATGGTGCTAGGGCACAAGCCTCAATTTCATAATTTATTGATTGAAAAATTGATTTTTTTGATATAAAGGTGTTTTGAAGGATCAAATAATCCTTTTTTTATGTTTTGTTTTGTAACAAGGTCCTAATTGTCCATTTTGTAAGGCCTAGTGGCCTAGGGTGCATTATAAACCCTATGGTCAACTATGGTCAAAGGGACTTAGGATGAGTAGAATTATGGATTCAAGGTTTTTTTGTTCTATTTAGATCCATTTCAATGTTTTCATGTCCCTATGTTGACGATAAAATTAGTTTGAATGGCAAAATACAAAAATTGTCAAAAATTGTCAAAGTTGTCAATTTGTAAAGCAACTTTTCAAAAAGTTCTTGTAATTGGTTTCCCAATGTTCATAACCATCTAAAATAAGTTTAAAAATTTTGGGAAAAATATAAATTCCTCAACAAACTCATGTGGAGGTTTTTGTGGTTGAAATTTGTAAAACTGGATATTTGAAATCAATAAAAAACTGCATTTTCCAGAAAATTTGCTGTTCTTTTGGTTGGTACAGAATTTAAAGACCTCCAAAATAAAAAATTATTTCATGGGGAGTTAAAGGGGTGAAATACCTTTCTTTTGAATCCAACCAGAGGTCTGGAGGTGGAGTATTGAGGGAGAAAAGTTGTAACAGATCCAAACAGCCCGGAAAAGTGCCCTTTCTTAGGGCTTCAACTTCAATTTCCCATTTCTTCCAAATCCACCATGGGAAAATTATAAAACTTGGTGAAATGGAGGATTTAGGAGTTAATTTTAATATCAAAAAGGTTTCAGACTGAAAGGATATAGTTTGGGTGAGATTTTATTAAATTTGGCTAGGCATCTCTATGTGACTGGTTGTGGGAATTGAATAAAGTTCATGAACAGTCCCCATAACTTTAGTTTTAATGCAAACCAGAAGCTATAAATTGGTATTTGGTTATTTTTTGGATACTACAAGGTGTTTGAATTTATTCCCTTGAGAAATTTCAGGTTTGGAGCATAGTTCCTTTGTTAAAGTGCTCATTTAGCCCATTTAGCCTAGTTGAGGGTTTGCCAGAAATGGTATTTGTAGGAGGTTCCAAATCAAACCATTTTTGAAAAAGTGTTTTCCTATTTTTTTAATGGTTAATAGAAAATAAAATTGCTTTTTCCTTTTTATTTTTTGAGAGAGAAACCAAAAAGTCACTTCTGAGGGCTAGTTGGCTAGAATAACCATTTTGCACTTTGACCCCTTTGAGACTTGATCAACCCAATCTGAGGGTTGTTTAAAATCATTGGAGGTTTTTGGATCCTAATAAAATTTATTTTAGTCTTTTTAGACTTGTAGAACCATTTTGGAGGGGTGTGAGCCATTTGAGCAATTTTTGAGCACTCTGCCTGTGGGGTTGGCAAACCAAAGTTGATAGCCTTTGTAAAATGTCTGAGTGGGGAGTTATGGGGATGAAAACAATTTAAATGATAAATTTATCTGTTTCTTTTCAATGTGTGAGGTCTGGTTGGGAAAATCTCTTTTGAAAGGGTTTGGGTTGCCAGTTGAGTAAATGAGCAACTTGGAGCTTTTTCAAGTTGTTGGAACCATACCTCTACATCATTCTCTCATCGAAATTGCTTGTATTTATATTTGAGGCTTTGATAATGTTTCTAAACAATGTTTAGGTGTCACAACCTTTCTTGTTAAGGTAGGTCTTGTCACTATATCTACACCTATTCATGTCATGCCTAGTAATTTGACATATAACCTTCTATTAGGGAGACCTTGGATTCATAACATGAAAGTTGTCCCCTCAACTTTGCATAGGCAAGTCAATTTCATTTATAACAATAATACATACACCTTATTAGGTGATACCAATCTTCAAGAACCATTAAAATTTGGATCTTCTTGTTCAACTACTTCTCATTGTTCTCCCAATCCTTCTACTTCTTCAAACACATCTATTCCCTTTAATGATCTTGTTCCTTCTAGTACTCCTAATTCTTCTACTCAATCAGAATCTCTACCCAAATATATATTTTCTCCTTAAGAGGTCCTCTCATATGATGATTGGAGATATCTAGACTTTAACCCTACTTTGTTAGGAGAGTATAGAGTATCTTGGAAAGGATCTAATCTTGAGAAGGATAAATCTAAGGAGGAACCTAAAGAGAAACCCACTTTGTCTAAATAACTAAGTAACCACTTTGTGGCTAATTCTAATTCAAATAATCCTTCAAATCCTTCCTCTAATTCATATAGAATTGAGACCTATGAGGCACAACCATGTCAAAGAGTGGCTATGATGGCAATGGTTGTGGCGCAAATGATGGCCATGATGGCAATGGTTGTGGCACAAATTAGAGATAGATAAATATAGCTTCTAAAGGGTATAATTTTGAGAAGGATAAAATGAGCTAAGAGTGGCTATGATGGCAATGGTTGTGGCACAAATGAACAAGGAATTAAAGTCCCTTTAGAACATAACACACATGAAGCTTCATTTGGACTTGGATATAATCCCTCTAAGCCCACCAAAAAATCTAAAAGACCATCTCTCAATGTGAATGCTATATTTAGTAGCTATGATAACCTTACCTCAATTAAATCATCTTCTACTTATTTCAACACTCATCCACCTCATAAGGAAATGTTGGTGATGAACAAATCTCTTTGTGAATCTCCTCAAGAGATTTCTAATTTCACTTATGAGACTTTATCTTCTACTCATTCTAAAATCCTTTCTTCTAGGAATAAGACTAATGAATCACACTTATCCTTCTCCTAAGATATTTTGTGTGCAAGAAAAGTATGACTTAGTGGCCTATTCTTCTCCTATAAACTTCTCTCTTTCTAAAAAATTTTTAACATTCATCATCTTGTACATGTTTTTAATCTCACTTATAGTAGAGCATTTAGCATGTCATATTTAAATATCTCATTCAATCTATCATGTCTTTAAATAATATTAATGGATATTATGTTGCTCATCATTATGTGACATTGGTAGCCAGCTCACTTACTGGGGGCTCATTATCATTCATGATGGTACAATTTCATGTGCAATCATACTTTTGGAAGAAACATGATAGCCTATTTCTATCTCCTCTCTTCTCCCTATATATGGGGGCAAGAGTGATTTCAAACATATCTCATTTTTAAGATTAAAATTTCCCCTTTGCGAAGTAGTGTCTTCTATAAGGATTTCTTATTGATTATAGAGGTGTATTCATATTTTAATTTCTTCTCTCATATTGGAACAAGCATCCCTAATAGGTATCTTAAGTACATATCCATAATTGGGACCTCCTCCTTTGTGTTGGAAGTCTTTGATCATTCATCAATTTCTTTTCTTCATTGAGTAGTATATTTTGTGCATGTGCATATCCCTGATAAGGATCTCTTGCCTTCTTTTAGAAGAATTTTGCTATAAATAATCTCTCTTTGGTGTCATTTCAATCTTCCATTCTTTTCCAATTTCCTTTATCAAGTTGCATTTTTGGATTATATTTCTTGTATTTGTTTCTTCTTGTGTTGGAGAGCTCTCAAATCCTCACACTCTTTGTTTTGTTGGAATTGAGATTTAGTTCTCTTTCTTATCAAATGATTCTCCATGAGTTTTTTTTATCTTGTATCAAATCTTCTTGCAATCATTTGTCATCAATCGTCTTTTGCAATTTGATGTGGTAAACATGATACCCTATTTCAACTCACTAAAATTAGCAAGCCAAAATAGGGGGGGCATATAGCTACCCTCAAATTTTCATCATGTTCCTTAGTAAGCATTTAGGTGATTTTGTGATTTTATCTAACATGTGGTTTTGTAGGGTGCAGTTCCTAATTGTGTACTACAGATACCGTTGGGGGCTTCATTCGACAACTTGTGACTATATCATTTTTCACAAATGTTTAATTTTCTTTACTTTAGCTTTCATATGCACGTAGTGTCATATGACCACTAAAGTGGGGGTAAATGTAGTGTCATAAATTGTACACCCTTGGGGTGGTATAATTCAACACTTAGTTTAGCACCCGCCTTAGTGTGTTTGCATCTTGCATTGTAATTTCCCTTTAAGAATTTAATTAATTAATTTAATTTAATTTAAAGTCCTATTTCATCACTTCATACATCATAAAATTGGCCCCTTTACCCTAAGTGTGCCCCTTTTTATTTTATTCCTCCAATAAATCATTTAATCATTAACCCTTATTATGTCTTATTTTGACCTTTAAGGCACGATTTCACATATCAAAACATCTCAAAATCATGCTATAACTTTGGGATTCCCTCTATTATCATCATATCTAATGGCCTTGAAAATTTGGTGAAATGTTGGTTGGGCCATGTGCAAAGTGCACATGGTCCTCAACTTTTTTTTTCAAAATTTTGGGAGCACAATTCTATGATATT
Organism: Cryptomeria japonica; assembly: GCF_030272615.1. Lineage (NCBI taxonomy): Eukaryota > Viridiplantae > Streptophyta > Pinopsida > Cupressales > Cupressaceae > Cryptomeria > Cryptomeria japonica. Next base: position 66,181,619 of record NC_081411.1, on the reverse strand, counting down.
ATAATACTTAAGCACAAAAAATTGGCAGGAAATTCAATTCCTAGGTCATCCTAAAGACAAAATTAAGTTGAAATTAACATCTAGGGTTTTATACATAATTCCTCCTGCAATATCACCTGTACATATTATAAAGAAATCGGTAGATAATTTTGAAGTTGTGCATGATAAGCAGGATACACCATAATAGAACATTCCAGATGTAGAGATTATTGATGTGGATACAGATAATAAGTAGGTTGAGGATGTTTAACCTCTGACAAAAAATATACATTCTAAAGAGGCTAAGCTTGAGATGGTTACTACACCAAGTGTTGAAGCCACCAGTGCTAGTTAGCAGGTTGAAGAGTCTAGTCACTCATTGCTGACACTTGGCTCATTTGATCAAGTTGATTTTGGGCATAAGAACATTGAGCAGTTGAGAAATTTTGAATTAATGTTTGTTGCAGCTCAAAAGTTGAGGAAGGAAGGATCAGAAGACAAGCAAGTTAGTGAGCAGGCCATTCCAATTTTGTAGCATCTAGTTCCATGATGCACTAGTCCAGTAGCTAGCTCCTCTAGTAAGCTTAAGAGTTTGACTGAATAAATTGCAAAATCATTTTAAACTCTTCAATAGATATCAAACCAACAGTTGATAGAGAGATACAATGCATCTAGGAAGGTCACCTGTGACAATATGATCATATCTGACAAGGTGAAGATGACAGAGCAACTTACAAATATTGATGAGGCTCTTAATTAGTGCAGTTGTATATATAAGTCTTGTACTAACATCGAAAACCTTACAACTAACTTGGAGGTGAAAACAAAAGCGGAAAAGGCCCTGTTGGAACATTTGGCTAACAATTTTGATGGTACTCAGTCATTGACCAGCACCATTGATGGTCAAATTTTGGTTACAAAGTCTGAGATATTAGACCTAGAGAAAGATATGGATAGATTAATCTGGTGAGCAAGGGAATTGAGAGGATTGGTAAGTCCTCGGTTGAACACTTTATTACTTCATAAGCGGGAAATTGTAGAATTGATGAATAAACACACAACAACAAATCTAACAGAAGAAGAACTTCATGCATGCATTCTTAATGGATTTGTATCTATTTGGGGAACTTTGAAAATAGGTTGGGATCCTTAGGATTTTTGAAGGGTGCTTACCTAGATATATTCAAGTATATCTAGATCCGGTAAACATATTTTGATTTCATTCTTTTATTATTTTACCCTGCCTATGTCATTGATGTCAAAGGGGGAGTGGTTGTTGTGAAAAATATCAAGGGACATAAGAAGTAATGTATAGCTCAGGAGGAGCAAGGTCAATTTGGTCATCAGTTTTTGGAGAAACCGAGACAACACTTCAATGATTCATTTTTCAAATGAGTGTTGCCATCAATGCCAAAGGGGGAGATTGTTGGAAATTGACACTCATTTGGTTTAGCTGTGTTGTCATTAATGGAAACACATATCATTTTTGGATTGGACACTTAACCAGTAATCATGATTTGGTAACCATCATTTAGGGAACCGAAAAACTAGGAACTGGTATATGAGGTCAACATAGGAGATTAGCAGGTCTACACGGTAGCATTCAGCAGCATCAGTCATGAAACAATGTATTTATTTTTGTCTAGAATTACATGTAAATAAATGTTAATATCATTGTAAACTGACATAAGTCATTTAAGTTTATGTTTGGGAAGGGTATTTAAGTCAGTCCAATTAGGATATTTTGGATATATATGACATGGAATATTAGATAGAAATTATGATATTGTACGAACAATATTGATCGACTGTATGAAAATATAGTATTATTTAGTTGGTCTTGGTTATTGATTTAGAGGTTTGGGATGGAGAACAAGTTACCGATAAAGGAGGACACAGTAGAAACCGATACAGATAGTGCTTGAACCAAAACTCATTTAGCATAGCAGATACATTCTTTGAGTTCAAAATTTTGTTTGTAAACTGATATTTGGTGTTTGTAGTCAATGATGCTCCTTTTGTGATGAGCAATGTGCTCTAGGTTGTTCACCTTCCTGCATGTGTAGGTCCCTATTGTAATATTTATTCATGTGGCCAGTGGATAGATATTTTCGGTCACCAATTCCACCATGGTTTTTTCTCTTTGAGGTTTTCCATGTATAAATCTCTATGTTATGGTGTATGTTCTTGTGGTGGAACTATTTTTACTCACAGTTATATTCTTTTATGGTTACTGGTTACTGAAACACTTTGTTAATAAGTTTAAAATTTATCTTACTGGTAGAACACTGATTCACCCCCCCTCTCAGTGTTTTTGGATTCCAACACTAATCTCATCTCATGATTCACACCCCTACATCAGAACAGACAATGCAGTAATATTTTATTCTTCTAAGAATATGTTTACTGTCTTAAGAAACCTGCAACCCATTTCCTAAGAAGACTAAGAGACCAGAAGGAGAACACCCGACAGATGTAAAATATTTGCTGACAGAATATGAGGACATCATTTCAGATAATGTATGTGATGGATTGCCACCTATTAGAAGTATTAGTCATTGCATGGACTTGGTTCCCAGAGCTAGTTTGCCTAACAAAGCTACACAATAGTTGACACTGGCAGAGAAAGAAGAACTAAATAGACAAGTGTAGGAGTTGTTGAAGAAAGGTTTGATCAGGGAGATTTTAAGCCCTTGTGCAGTACCAACAGTACTAGCACCTAAGAAGAATGGAGAATGGATGATGTGTATCAATTCAAGAGAAATAAACAAGATCATAGTAAAATATCGGTTTCCTTTACCTAGGATGGATGACATAATGGACTATTTGAGTGGAGCAAAATACTTTACAAAGATAGATTTGAAGAGTGGATATCACCAAATCAGGATCAGAGAAGGTGATGAGTGGAAGGCAACATTTAAGACTAATGAAGGACTATATGAATGGTTGGTGATGCCTTTTGGATTGAGTAATGCACCGAGAACTTTCATGAGGCTAATGAATGAAGTACTAAAAATATTCTTGGGTAAGTTTTTATTTTGTATTTAGATGACATTCTGATTTTCAGTAGAACAAAAGAGGAACATTTGTTGCAGTTAAGACAAGTTTTATAGAGGTCGAGAGAAGAAAAGTTGCTGATCAATATCAAGAAGTGTACTTTCATGAAGGATGAGTTAGTCTATTCAGGATTTTTGATATCTGAGCATGGTTTGAAGATGGCTCCCGAGAAATTGAAAGCCATTATTGAGTGGCCTACACCGAAAAGCATTGGAGAGGTAAGATCATTTCATGGATTGGCTAGTTTTAACTAGAAGTTTATCAGAAATTTCACTTTAGTTTGTCACCCTATGACTGAGACCATTAGAGGAGATCAAAAGGAATTCAATTGGACCACTGGAGCAAACAAAATATTTGAATTGTTGAAGTAGAAAGTGGTTGAGAAGATTGTGTTAGCTTTACTAGATTTCAATAATGTATTTCAAGTGGATTGTGATGCAAGTGGAACAACAATACAAGCATTTTTGAGTCAAGAAGGGAGAGCAGTAGCTTATTATAGTGAGAAATTGAATGATGCCTAGAAGAGATATTCAGTGTATGATCAAAATTGTTATGCCATAATTCAAGCCTTGAAGAAATGGAGACACTATGTGTTGCCTAAGGAGTTTTTGTTATATACATATCATCAAGCTATACAATATTTGAACAATCAGAGTAAGTTGAATCAGAGACATATGAGGGGTAGAATTCTTGTAGAGTTACACCATTGTGTTGAAGCATAGAAGTGGGAAATCTAACAAAGTTGTTGATGCATTGAGTAGGAGAAGGAACTTGTTGATAGAAATGAGAGTCACAGTGTTAGGTTTTGACGATTTGAAGACCTTGTATGATGAATAATTGAATTTTGCAGAACCTTGGAAAGCATGTAGAGAACTAGTTATGGTGGATAGGATCAAATGGTTAGATTATTTCATTCAGGATGGGATGTTATTCAAGGGGAGTTTAGTTGTGCATACCTAATAGTTCCATGAGAGAGAAGCTAATCAAAGAGAAACATAGTGGAGGTTTAGCTGGACACTTTGGCATTGACAAAACAGTTGCATTAGTGAGTGAGCAGTACTTTTGGCCCCAGATTCATAAAGATTTTAAGAGATGTGTGCAAAGTTGTAGAGTTTGTCAAGTTGCAAAGGTAGTAGTTAGAATGTGGGATTGTATAAACCTTTGACAGTACTAGTAAGACCTTGGGAAGATATAAGCATGGATTTTGTACTTGGATTGCCTAAGACACTGAGAGGGAATGATTCTATATTTGTGGTAGTGGATAGATTTTCAAAGGTGGCTCATTTCACACCTTGTAAGAAGACATCAGATGCATTACATGTAGTAGACCTATTTTTCAAGGAAGTGGTGAGATTACATGGATTACCTAAGAGCATAGTTTCAAACAGAGACACTAAGTTTGTTGGCTATTTTTTGGAGAGCACTTTGGAAGAAGATGAAGATAGATTTGAAGTTCAATTCTACTTTTCATCCTCGAACTAATGGAGAGACAAAAGTTGTTAACCAGAGTTTGGGAAACTTGTTGAGATGTTTATTGGGAGATAAAACCTGAAGTTGGGATTTGATCCTTGCACAAATAGATTTTGTCTACAACAATCCAGTGAATAGAAGTACCAAAAAAAAAACATTTGAGATTGTTATCGGAGTGCATCCTAGAGGTATAGCAATGAAGACCGAAAGAGTTCAGAAGCAGAAGATTTTGCAGATGATATGGCAGCATTGCACATTCACGTTAAACAACATTTGGAAGACATGAACAACAAATATAAGGAGAAGGCATATGAGAAGAGGAGACATAAGGAATTTGAAGTTGGCAATGAAGTGATGGTATATTTGAGAAAAGAGAGATTCTCGATTGGAACTTATAACAAGTTGCAGATGAAGAAGTTTGGACCCTATGAGATTTTTATAAAGTTTAGTTTTGGAAATGCATATGAAGTGGAGCTACCGGATAATCTAAGTATATCACCTATATTCAACATTCTAGATCTTCATGAATACCATGAACCAGAATTCAGTGAGCACAATGTTGGAGACTTGGAGAAAGAATTGCCCCGGAAGGAACCAGATCAGATTGAAGAGATTTTAGATAGTAGGATTAGGCATAGTACCTAGAACAGTCAGTACAAAGGATACCTTATGAAGTGAAAGAATAGACTAGTTGAATATTCATCTTGGATTTCTCAGGAAGAGGTAGACCACTTTGGTTTCCTTCTGAGCCCAACATAGTAAGAGGCTCACTTTTTCATTAACCTCAGATGTCTGATGCAGGAGCATCCCCGGTTCACAATAATCTTACATCAACCGAAAACATTTTCCTTTATGTTTTGTTTTCTATTTGTAGTTTTCATTTTCCTTTTGTGTGTCCTATTTTTGGCTCATCGCATCCTATGGAGTTGGATTCTACTTGAATAATTGATCATCTTTCTTGCTTTCAAGTCACATCTCATTTGGATCACTTTCGGGCAAGATATCGCTACCAGTTTCCATGCCAGTTTCTTGTTACTGGTTGCCTGAGACCTATTTTGGTGATCTACCAGAACCCATTCTAAAGTTTGTTAAGCCTTGAGCATTGATCTCTATGTTTCTTGGCATGTGGGAAACCTTCTACATTTCATCCTTTTGATTTTCTAAAGGAATCTCTTGGCATAGGCCGACCTTGTTCATTTTGCATGTTAGGTCTTGTTCTTCGGGTTTTGATCCCTTTTGAGCCAACTGGATCCTTTGGATCAATATATATACATATATATATATATATATGTATATATGTATGTATATATGTGTATATAAATATATGTATATTTATATATGTATATATGTATATGTATATATGTATATATGTATATATATATATATTTATAATCATGCTTTAGATTGCAATAAATTTAGAATCAATTAGAGTATCAGATAGATAGACTGTGATTCAATGTCCCAGTTGTGACCTATTCTAATAGGCCTGTGTGTCGGTATGTTGTAACCCGATTGTTATTGGTTGGATGTAATCAAATTTCATGCAATAAAACTATATGTTTTTCATTGCCTCCATCATATCTATGTGTTTTCGTTGTGTTTACTCTTGCGAATCGACCTAGATTGATCTCCTTGAGGTCCCTCCTCACTGGTTACTACTTCAAAACCACACTATCACTGAAAGAGAAGCCTTATCTATAGTCTATGCTTTACATAATTTTTGAAATTACTTGTTATCAATTCCCCTCACTTTCTATATTGGCCATGAACCTCTAAAATTTATCCTAAACAAATCAATGATATTGTTGTCACAGAGGATTGCACCTGAAAATGCTAAGTGTGAAACCTAGCAATCCTATGAAAAATGGGAATACTTTCAAGCCTATGGGTTGCATATATTGAAAGTAGACCTTTGGAGACCAGGTTGACTTATTGTCTTGATGGATCTCCTACAACTAACTTTTTGTGAGAAAGGGGTAAAAAGGATTGCATGTGACGAAAAACCTATTCTAATGGAGGTGATACACCAGAATTATGGAGTTTTAAACTATTGCACTAAAACTATAACAACTTCAATACATAATCAGAACACTTCAAAAATCAATTATATCACCTAATTCATAAACAATTCATGAAAAGGTTCAAATTTATCCAACTTCTACATGTAGGAAAAGTGATTTTTCACAACTTGCAGAGAACTAGAAACCAGGTGAACACAACCCACAACTTGAATTTACTGTGAAATTATCTTACTTCTGCAAAGCAAAAGCAAGATGAAGCAAAGGATTGTAAAAATCACAATAACTCTGTCAAATCGCTCACCTGACAATGAACAAAAAAGACGGAAACAACTTTGTATTGCAAAACTAAATGAGATACAACTCTATTACAATAACTAAAAAATTGATAAGTGCTAAGATACAATACTTTTTGCTATATGTGTAAGAAAAAGAAAGAACCAGAGGGAAAAAATAAGGAGAGAGGAGAATATATAGAAGATTCTCCTTCAAAAACCCTAAAATGAAAAAGTGCATGAGAAAAAGCCTTGGGTGAATTTTTTTAAAATAGCATAAAAAACCTCATGCTTAACCCTGCCAAAAATAGCCTCCAATGCTGAAAAATAGGTTTGTGACTGATACTACATAAAAAGACTCCCTTTGCTAAAAATATAACTGCTACAAATGCCCAATATAGCTCTGAAAGAAAACAAAAAGTCTATGTCCCAAAAATTTGCATGTGCTTGCTAAATATAGCCAAGGAAAAGAAAACCTCCCTCTCTGTAATATTTGCATGATATGTGTTGCATATTGCCCAATATATTACTAAGAAAAAGAAACCTCTTCTACTAAAAAATTGCATGATGCCTGATCGCTAAAAATAGCCTCCCTAAGAAAAGAAAACTCTCCCTGTTAAATTCCACATGCTGAAGTATATCATATTTTTCTCTTGCTTTGAAATAATTTTATTTTAATTTTTATTCGAAACAATTAATAATATTATTTAATAAAAGATAAATTAAGATTATTTAATTCTTTTAATGATATTATATTATCAGTTATTAAAACAATTTGTTTTAATAAATATAAAAATAATATTACTTATCTTTGATGCTAAAAATATTTAGCTCTTTTATAATTTATTATATATTAATTAAGATTTTTCAAAAGATAAATATTAATTAGTATATGTTAAATTATAATATACAATTAAAAAAATATTTTAAGAGCTAAAAATCTCTTAGCCCTTTTACATATGTGGGCTTACAATATGGTGACCTAGGTCAATGAATCATCAAGTCATGACCCTTGGGCATGTCTTTCATGGATTTTTTGTTTCTTTAAAACAAATAAAAATATATAAATCTCACGATATATCAAACTAGGGCATGCACAAATAAACTTGAACCTTAAAACATAGCATTATTTTCGTCCTGCACTTTAATCTTCACTAAGAAGCTTTGCTACCACCATGTAAACTACGGTTTGACTGGTTGGAACTAAGATTTTGAATTTGGAGTTTTCTGTGTGATTTCAAACTTCCCTCTGTATGGTGAAAATGAGTTCTTGCAGTCAAAATGCATGTTCTTGGTAACTAGGGTTCAAATAAGAAGTTTGAAGGCATGAACGATATGCATTGTATACTCTTCTTTCTATATTTTCTTTATATCATTGTGAGGAAGATGGATTGTAGAGATATTTGCCACTCTGCGCATGTATATTTCTAGGGTCTTAAAATCTTCTATTTCACTACTATCTAAAGCCCTTGTTAGGTGCATATACTGCAAATACTCTCTTATGGTTTTGATTTTTCTCTTTCTATTTGTATTGATTGAAAGCCATTGTATATTTTAATGGCTTTAAAGCTCTCTATATTAACTATAGAGGAGGGGATTTGTCACCTCCAAGATAATGAATCTCAAAGGACAAATCGATCCACCGCTACCTCACTCAACCTGGCGCTAAAGTGAGCCAGAGGGATAAAATGAAAAGATAGGCTAATAAACTGTAGATGAGACTTCTGGATGACTTTGTTGAGTTTATGTCCTCGGGATGACAACATGGAGCTAGGACACTAGTGCGATGCACTATTGTCCAGTGCAGACAGAACATAGAAACCATAGGGGTTTATGTATACAATTATAATATTAAATGAACGTAGAAAAAAAACAAGATAGACTAATAACATATAATGAGAAATATTAGAATGACTTGAGAAGAGGGAAAAGAAGGAATCTCACAACTGGTCCATGATATGAAGCCTTTGGCTAAATGATCTTCTTCCTATGATTATAAACCTGCACACAAGCAAGAAGGAAATTATTGGGGGTTGTGTTTTGGAGTCTGCCTTAGTCAGACCTCCATTTTGATGTTCCCACCTCCACAGACAACCTAGATAGATTGATAGAATAAAATATAAATTTTAGAATGATAAAATAGATAGGGAATGTGATAAATCCCAAGATGCCCAAAGATAGGATAAATCAATAAATATTACTATATAGGCTTGACAAAATCCAAGAGAGTTGCAAGAGATATTGTGAGAGCTTGAGAGTGTTGTAGCAAACTAGAGCCTATTGTAGCAAGAGCCAAGAGAGGTTGAATGATCAAGAGAGACAAGAGAAATTGCTTGGAGAAGCTAGAGAGCTTGAACGAGGAGAGAAGATGGATTTAAAATGAGAGAAGAGGAGGGAAAAGAGGGTTGGTGAGCCATCTATAAGATTTGGAGTTGTTTCCACCAACATACGCAAGTGACAAGTGGAAAGGCACTCTCAGAACCAACATTCAACCATTGACATGTTGCAGGCATGCGGATATCCACATGGCATGCTAGTGTCTAGATGAATCACGCTTGAAAATAGCCAAAGACATGGGAGACATGCGGCTAACAAGACTGATGCCATGAGGGAGCTGCTGAAAAGGGCATCTTGAGTATCTTGAGAGGGGAAAGGTTGATGCAAGGGCGAAGTGAGCCTACTCAGGTGCTAGTGGAATGGACACCAAAGTGGTTACAAAATATGTAGTTCAAATTACAAAGGAGTATGCAGTTTTCAACACTATAGTAACACTGATTATTCTTCTGATTCTCAAATTAAAGAAAAAATCAAAAACATCAATTATCATATATGATGGATATAATGAATTTCTAATAACACCATTAGGGCACATACTGTCTTCACTATCTTTTCCTCTCAATCTTTGATTTTTGTATGTATTGTTCTTTGAGTATATTTATGGGTAGTGAGATATATCTTAAATCTTCTTGTGACTATGTATTGGCTTACTCTATCCTTACTATTAGTTGAAGCTTTACTTTCTGGTAATAAAAAATGATTGTGGTTGCTCTATGCTATAGCTTACTGTCATATTACATTGAAATATATTTTCTTCTTTGTTTTGGATTAAAGCAAAAATAGGTTTTGAAGGGGCCCCAAAACCCTTTACAAAATGATTCTAAGAGGATTAGAATCATAAAGCAACATCCAAACCAAAAAGTGTTGCAAGGATAGACATAGAAAGTGGTAGCCAAAGATACAACAAAAGCCCAGCTGGGCACAAAAAGACAACAGAAAGACCAAACCTAGACATAGAAAAAACAAGCAACATAAAACAACCCAATTACATTAGGCTTATGAGGGTCTTAGTGACCTCAACCTCTAGGGAATTCATGGTATTAGTAGCATCCTCCATAGCGTTATGATCCAAGTTCTGAAAGGCCATATTATTCTTCATGTTCCCTCAAGTCCTTTTACAGGGTCCTTCACCACTTTGAGTTGCCTCACCTTCCTCACCAATAACAACAACAGCCTTATCCGGTTGGTCCAGACTTTTCACCATGGTATTCATAACCATTGCAGATTGTTTAACAATTTTATGACTGCTAACCATAATGGTCTTGAGGGTGTCCTAGATTTTTTTGTATCCATCCTCAGCCTGGGTGATGCGTTCCTCCAATTTTTTCTTGACCTCATCAACCCCTTCCCTATTTTCTTGATATAGTCCATGGCCAAATTTTTCTCAACCTCAGTCCAATTCCTTTCATTGTGGAGACCAAGAGAAGAACCAATAAGGAGGGAATCCATTCTACTGCTTAGAGCTCTTTGGTTAATTTGGATCTCTTTAATGTCATGAAATAGCCACTTAAACAAACTGAAGGTGTCGATTGCATGATCACGAGCCAAACCCAACACATTTTCATAATCCTCTCTCTTATAATTTATCTCATCACTTTTAGGAATTAAGGTCAGCAATACCAGCCACACCCAAATTACCAGTTTCTTTAAAGGAAAGAGGAGAGGTCAGGACATTAGGGTTATTAGGGTTCTTATCATCATCTTCCTTCTTATAAGAAGAGGGGGAGGCAATCTCAACCATAGTAGAGGAGGAGGACATAACAATGTTCTTATGACTTGTGGAACCCTTCCTCAGTCCAATTCATTTCATTATATATTTTCTTCTTTGTTTGTCATGACTGCATTTTTTTTGTAGAAGGTTGCTACAATCTTCTATTTTGGGCCTTGTCATTAGTTAGCCTAAAAACCTTCAATAATCTACCACACCCCTAGCATGTGCATGCGTGCATGTTCAAAAGGATTGAGTTGTCAGTGTTTGAACTGATTGTGTCGTGCTATAGATATTAATATCTCTAATATTTTTCTTTCTAACAGTAAAGGAAAGTCTTCTTTAGCAAGGATTCTTGACTACTCCTTTACATCTTTTATTATCATGAATGATATAGCATGAAATCTTGTTCAAAATTTTGCCACAGAAGTAGTCTTGTATACTTTATTGTTTTATCTTCATAGACTAATCTGAGATCATTATAGACTACTATGCCACCATTAATCATAGTTGTGGGATCATATCCTGCTCTATGATTTGGCCTTATCTGAACAATATTTTTAGTGTTGACTAAGATGTTGGTGACTGGGACTTTTGGGTTTCAGAGGACTATATATACAAAATAATTTTTTGACCTCTCATGCCTTTCATTGCTAAAGAAGACTCCTTGGTTCTTGTATTTTATCATTCCACATTGATTTTGACAATAGAAATTTCTCATTGTTTTATACAAACACATAGCTAACTTTGTATAATTTTCCTTTGAGAATTATGCTCATAATGTAGGACTGCATTATGTTGGGCATGTTGCCACTGTGTAGTGCTTTGTATTATGGTAAATGCATGCACTGAAGGTTTTTATTACTGATGTGTGATAGCACTGTTAGACACAATGCACCACTCAGAGGGGGAGGGGGTGAATCAGTGGTTCTCAAATTTTTTTCCCTTAGCTATCCTTTGTAAGTATCACCAATTTGTGAATCAAGCACAATGCAGACTTACCAATTAGTAATGAGACTAACTCAAATACACACACACACAAGGAGACATCACATAACACATGCATATATGAGGAAAACCCAATATGGGAAAAACCTCGGTGAGCAATGTCGTTGGAGTCTACTGCTCCAATCCAACCTCACTGTAAAATACAGTTACAAATTTTAGGGCACCAACCCAAGGAGCATCAACCCATACCTAATTTATGGGCCACAACCCAAAGGAGCACCAACCCAAGGAGCTCCAACCCCTACACTGAGCTACAACTTAGTGTTCACAATATAAACTTCAAATACATAAGTCGTTATCTTGTTACAAGTGAATCTTGCAACCTTTTCAAATATCTTACTCTGTCGATGGAGTACATTCTCTCCTTTACAACTCACTCTTCTTCCTACTCTACACCTGTTGCTTCTCTACTGGATCTAAACCTCACTCTCTGCACATCACTGGTATCACACTCTGCAAATTCTTCTCTCCAACCAGTTGAATGCTTCAACTAGGTTTTCTCTCAATTCCACTCTCTTCATAGAAGCTCATTGAGCACTTGGCTAATTTTCTCTTACTTGCAAAAGTCTTCAACTTTGCAATCACACCATATTTTTCTCTCTTCAATAGTAGTAAACAATATCTTTGGCCTTTTTACTTATAGCCCAGATTTCCTACCAAAGGCCAATTCAAAATTCAGGCTATTAGGGTTTCCTCACCATCCTTGAGGCAAATCAAATCCAATCAGATCTTGCACAATCTGATGTGTCTGACATCTAAAAGAACATCTCCACCATAGTCACATCTCCTCGATCATGCCTCTCATTCCTAGCAACTTTCTTTTTACTCTTATAGCTAATCCTTCGGTCAATCATGAAAGATCTATCGGGCTATTTCCTTCATCGCCTCAATCTTCTCAATTTCTCTTAGCTAGCTCATAGTTGTCTTCCATACCTCGAGCCTCAAACCCCTACAATCACTCTACAGCAAGTCCCATGATTTGAGCAATCTTTCATTAAAGCTAACCAACCCTGCAGCAATCCCTGTCGATGTACATTCTATCTTTATCCAAACTTGGGTTTGCCATGTTGACTCTATGTCGACTATCTTCCAGCTTGGCACTTCTAGTCGGTCCAAGTAGGATCACCGACCAATCACCCTAACAGTTTCTTACTTATTCCGGTTTGCTAACCCTTCTGGTCTCAACAATTCTACCAGTTACCTTATCATATCTACTCTCATCTTGAACTGTCGATGGAACTCTCAAACTGGTCTCCAGACTGGTAAGTCCTAAGTACACTCATTCCCACAATAGGGAGGTCTTCTACAACTGCACCTATAGACTTACATACCAGTTACCACTCTTGATGACCCCATGTCATCATTCTTCTCAAGGCTCCATATTCTTTTAGTCAGGTCAGATACTTCTATTTGCATCTACTCAACCTTTCCTTTCCCCTGATTAGCTTTTACCATATCACAACCGATTTTTCAAGATGACAAACACTTCATACTTCCTCTATACTGGCATCATGCCTTCTCTTCTGGTCTAGTGCATAACCTTGATCTCATGCACTTAGGGCATTCCTTCAATTCACCAGTGTATTTGGTGTAATCCTTCAAGTGTTTGCTTTTACTTCTTCACTCTTATCTCTCTAGACTATGATGCACTCAATACATAATAGGAGATAATATCCACTTACTTGATGAAGTAACACATTGTCTTCTACATCCTGCAATGCTCTTCATGTGGTCTGATGTGCGCACAATTAGTGTTAGTCATTGCTTCTCATGATGACTGCTTCTTCATCTAGTGAGAGTCCTCTTGTTCTGCAACCTTACAATGTAGCGGTTCATTCTCCTCTTCCACTGGTGATGTGATTTAGGTAATATTTTGCCTCTTCATCACAAGCAACCGCTCAAAACACCTCTTTATCTCAACACACAAGTTAGGTACTGACTTGTGTACTGATGACCTCCAAGATCATCTTCTTTACCTTTACCAGTGTTCTACAACACAAGGTGATGTCCAAGATATCACATCCTGTACTCCTTCATAACAGTGTTGCACCTACATCTCATCTATCGGTGGTCATCCCATACTGGTTGACATCAATGACAACACAATACCAACAATCTCCCCCTTTGGAATTGATGTCAACACATGTAGTATCTGACATACTACATAATTCTTCTCTCCCTTTGACACAATGGCAAAGGTCACTGTCAGGCTATTATTTCTTTTTGTATGTGTTGGTCACTGACATAATACTTTCTCCCCCTTTGTCTTCATTGGATGTAACACTTCCTTTGATGCCACTTGTTATCTTATCATCGGTTGTTACATCTTCTCAAGTTACAACACTTGAGGTGGGGAACATAACCATCAACTAACACCAGTATGCAAGTCTGATGCTATTGAAACTCAATTTGCTAAAAGACTGATACCAAATGTTGATGTGTCAGTGAATGCTACTTATCTATCGGTCAATCTTCAACACCTTTGCAATTTCCATCTCCTATAGTCTAGGCAGTCAATATCCTTCCAAGTTTAATCAAACCATCTCTTCATTATGAGACTCTTCATGATGAGCACTTGAACTCCCCCTGAGTCATACATCTCAGGTCCTCATCTTTGGTTAGGTACAATACCGGAACTCCATTCTTCACCTTTTACCGATTGAGCTATGTATGTGTGATCCTCAAATGATCCTTCAACTACATTGTATCCACTATAGCTTATGACATGATCCTGGACTTACACAATGCCAGACAATGTTATCATCATGCCAAGAATAAAAAAAGGTTAGCCCAAAAGCATGCAAGCTTGCATGATCAACTGTTGGGAAAACATATGTCATTCAGGGAGTTTCCAATACCTCCTGAGACATACACTCAACATTCCCTGCTACTAGGGTTATTGCAACAATTTCCAACTTCATTGTCTTACATAACATGTTTTGTATTCATGTTTGTAACATCTTGCACATACCAATTAACAACCAATACCAATTGTTAACCTTTACTCATTGATTCATGCAGTAGTGATCCATCACTGATATGTAGGTGTGTAGTTCAAGGAAACACCTACACACATTAAATATGTCAAACAAAGAGACACACATCGAATATGTCAAAGCCTCAAGAGGCTTTTGACACAAGGTGCTATGGGCACCCAAGGTGGACCCCACGCACATGGGCATGGTTCCCAAAGAGACCAAGGAAGTGACAGATGGCGACAGGTAGACCCCATGCAAACACAGATCCTGAGGCAAGCATGCAAATTTTGCAGAGGAGGGTTAGCTTAACCAGTGAGTAGGTTGCAGAGGATCTGATGAAGCGTGTTAATTCGCAAGCCAAAGATGCTTGCCAACTAAACCCTACGAAACAATGAAAAGAGGTAAAGATCATGCAAGTTCTAGTTGATCCGATAGTGCACATGATTTTGGATCTCGAAGATGCTCGTGGGTTAAGGGCTATGAAATGGCAAAAATCCCAGGCCAAAAACGCAGTGAAAGTGAGGAGTTAAAGGTCGAGCAAGTCCATGGAGATCCAACGACCCATGCGATTTCAGAGCTTGAAGATGCACGAAGGTTAAGGGTTGCAAAATAGCGAAAGCCAAGTGGTGGGTCCAGGTGGAAAGACAGCTCGCAAGTCATCTGAGGTGGCGGTGACATGGCTCATAATTGGTGCATAGGTGGCAATGACATGGCATTGATGTGGTATTGATGTGACAACAAGCAAGCAGACACATGGCAGAGTGATGAGGTGTCATCCAAGGTGGTGCCCAGTGGACCCCATCGACCAATTAGAGATTGCCATGTGGCAGGGAGTCAGGGCACTAAAAGAGCCAAAAATCAATGTTAAAAGCAGATTAAATATATAGTTCAGACTATATTGAAAATTGAAAAATTTAAATGATTGTGCACACATCAGTGATTAATTCGCCTAGGGGCTTTTTTTGGCCAAAATACCAAGTATAATATATTGACGGAAAGCTCTTGAGATGAGGAATGCAGATATGAAGTTTTTTTCAGCAAAGATTTGATATTTTGAGATTAGTTTCCATGGGAAAGAAGAAGAAAGTGAATTCAGTTGGAAAAAGAGACACTTGGCAATTCCGATTGCAGACCTAATCTTTTCCCTCTTCCTTCTTATTCCGATTTTCTTCTCATTGTAAGGGTTCCAAAAATTTGGAGAAATGCTCTAGATTTGATGGCTTCCATTTTATGAATATCTTGACCCAAGTTTGTAAATGCTTTTGTTTGGTTTCAGGGAACAGAGGATTACAGTGCAGTATTCAAGATGTGTTTTCTAGTTGCAGACTTTACTTGTGTCAGGCATGAGTAATTTCCCACAAGATTGTCTCTGTGATATGTTTTTTTCATTATTATGAATTCAATCCTCAAGGAGGATGAAATTTGTCAATTTCAAGGAAGTTGTGTGATTGTTTGTGGGTATCCTTCAAGGAAGGTTTTAAACTCTGTAATCAGTCATGAATAATGGAATGTGTCCCAGATTTGGTGATTTTTTGTGAGTGGAACTGAGTAATGCATTAATATAAGGTGTTAATGCAAGGATATCATTTGAGGAGAACCAATTTGTGACTAAGATGCATATTTAAAGTTATATGTATGACTTTGTTGACCAATGAACAAGGAACTAGTCTTGCAAGTTTGGGGATGTTTTCAGATCAAACAAATTAAAAGATAAATCTATTTCCATTTATGTTTAGTGGTTCGTGTTCCATTCTTTCCAAGCTCTATTTCATCTTATTGTTTGTATAGATTCAGCCAATCTGTAGTGTTTCCTAACCTGTTGAGCTTGTGGAATGATCTATCTACTTCATTGATGTTGTCATGGTGAGTAAATGAGTTTTGATTCAGAGCATCAAAGGGTTTCCCCCCCTAGGTCTAGCAGAATCTGAAGTGTAGGAGGATCATTAGGATCCTATGTTATGTTGTCCAAGCCCTAAAGTGTTTCATTGATTAAGATTGGCTATCTCATAGATAGATTTGCAAGTGTTCTTGGGCTAACCAGATTTGGTGAACAACAAAAGTGGCGACTCTGCTGGGGAACTAATGGATTTGAGTGTTTTATTGATGAGGTTAGAAGTTGAATGTATGCTTCATCTTATCAATTTCATATCCAAATAGTCTATCCATTGTGTATGCACAGAGTTTGAAAGTGTTTTTATGATGAAATAAATGTTCCTTGTTCTGGATCTGCAAAATGATATGTGTTTCATGTCATATTTTATGAAGGAGTAATAGTGAATGCATTGTTGAGAGTTGTAAGAAGTCCTTGTAGCTGTATACAAAATTTTCCCCAATTCCTTATTTGGGTGGCGACTCTGAAGTTCATACCAGTGTTAAGTAGCCTAGAAGAGTGTTTATTGTAGCAAGATTGAAAGAGAAACATAGAATTTAAATAAGTGTTGAATGGTATCCTGCTGTTCAAAATGTCCTCTATGCAAGAGGTGGTGACTCTGTGATAAAAGACCGTGCTTGAAATTAATCTTCAGATCTACAGAGTTTACAGCTGCAAACACCCAGGTATTTTTCAGAGGTTTCAAATGCAAAAGATATTTGTTCCAAAAATTTGAATGTGTAATGTTGTTTTCCCATTTAGTGAACAACACTAGTCTAGAGGGAAAGAGGAATCACAAAATTAATTTGCATATCTATGATGCTAAAATATCTAGTGTATATGATCTTTCGTAGTATGCAAATTTGGAAGAACTTTGTGTCAAGCAATGTTAATGAATAGATTTGAATAAGGATATGTGCTTGAAGTTTTTTATCCAAGATTGTATAATCATTTGTGGGAGTAGGAAGAAATGAGTAGTGAAGTGTTTCACCCACCAGTTTTATCCACATATGACTATGCCTAGTAAACCAGAACAACCATGTAATAGGAAAAGTTTTAGTATGAAGTATTATGTTGCTCTGAGATTTGAAGGTATTTCGGGTTACCCAAATCCCATACTCACATAAATTAGAAAATATTTGACCATATTCAGTGGGAAGAAATCAGAATCAGCATGTCAACATGTGAAAATATTTTCAGATTTGATAGGAGAATTTGAAATTTGCCAAGAGGATGTGTGCATGAAGTTATTCATCCAGTCATTGAAAGAGGATGCAAGGGATTGGTTCTCTTTTTTGCTAGCAAATTGTATTTCCTCATGGGAAGAATTAGTTTCAGATTTCATAGACCAATTTGATGAAAAGATAAGTGATTGTGATTTGTTGAAAGAGTTCACTTATATACAAATCAGGGAAGATGAATTGGTAACAACATTTAATATCAGATTTTCACAAGCTTTGTCTAAGATTTCTAGAAAGTATAAGTTTGATGATAAAGTATGTCTAGATATCTAGATGAGTGCATTTGACGAGAAGATGGGTTTCTTATTGAGAAACAAAGAACCCAAAACCTTGTATGAAGCTTTTAACATAGCTAGGGACATTGAAAATAATTTGAAATTTGGGATAGCCAAGAGATTTGTGTTTACTGTTCTTTTTTGTCAAAGCTCCTTCAATGGTGAAATTTTTGGCATTATGTGAACCTGTATGAGGACATAATGATATTGTATGTTGTCATTGATGTCAATATGTGATATGAAGAGAGAACCAGCATATGTGAGAACTGGTATATATGCTGAAGTAAAGCGATATATTTGTTCAAGGTGAACCGGCATGTAGCCATGGGAATCGGCACATGGAAGCATTGTATGACTACCAATTGGTAGGTAGTTTTCACTTCAGGATTTTCGGTTGGAGTATCTTAAGCCTGTGTGACTCAATCAGTGATCTTTATGTGATGAAGTTAGCAT
Organism: Cryptomeria japonica; assembly: GCF_030272615.1. Classification (NCBI taxonomy): domain Eukaryota; kingdom Viridiplantae; phylum Streptophyta; class Pinopsida; order Cupressales; family Cupressaceae; genus Cryptomeria; species Cryptomeria japonica. The sequence goes on along the minus strand of NC_081411.1, from coordinate 66,162,950 downwards.
GATAATGAAGAATAGATAGTGTTGCCACGTAAGTCTTGTGTGTGTGAAGGATCTTGCATAAAGAAGAGTGTTCCTATCTACCTCAAGAATGTGTGAAGTCTGTAAATGGTGATAACGTGTGATGGGTTATCAGCCGCCATGAAATCGATGGAAAACAAACGATGGAGAATGTCTTGAGATTGGATCAAGACTGTTGCATTCAATAAAGTATGATCAACGGTCAGGATTGAACTGTTTGAATTCCTTAACCTATTAGGTTTAGGGTTTAGGATTTATGCTTCTGACCTAACTATATTCTATAAGGTCGATGTAGTGATTCTTTTAGAGTTTGTTGGAAAAAGTTGTGTGTGTGTATCTAAGAGAAGAGATACGTGATTCTTGCCAGACCAGAGGATATGTGCAGAGTGTAAGTGCATAAGATGAAGAGGAGCTTAAGTGGATCTGCATTGGCATTGAGTGCTATTATCAGGTCATTGATATACCTTTTGATCTTTAGCTACTTCAACAGTTGTGAAATCCCCTAATAGGGTAGCCTTAACTGACTTGTTGAAAATCCTCTAATAAGGTAATTCAAAGCTACTGAGTCATTGATATCCTTTAGCTATTGAGTTCTTGAAATCCTCTAACAAGGTAACCTTAACAGGGTTTAACCCTTAACCGAGTATTGTAGCCATCCCTTAACCGGGTGATCCCTAACAGGATCGGTTCCTAATAGAACCTATTGTATTTGTCTTTAACCGGACAAGGCTCCTAACAAAGTGAACTTCCAAAGAGTTCAAAAACAAGCTTGTGGGTATTCATTCCCACCGTGGTTTTTTCCCAGTTGGGTTTCCACATGAAAAATATGTGTTTCATGTGTGATGTTATGATTGTTTTCTGATTAAGTGGTGATGCATGTTGATCTTGTTGTAATATGTACATCTTTGATGGTAGATTGCATGTTCATGCATTAGAGTGAAATGGGAATGAAGAGTTAGATTATATGAGAAGATAAGTGTTAATCGGTCTTTTCTCATCTTAGTTACACTGGGTTCTGCCAGTTGAACTCTGTTGAAGGACTGGTGCAGCTGTTTGTCTGTCAGTGCATAAGTGTTAGTTGACAAATTGGTTTAAGGTTGATTTTTTGCTTGTACTGATTCACCCCCCCCTCTCAATACCAGTTTGGTACTATTCATTCATCATTAAGTTATCAATTGGTATCAAAGCATCCTCCAGGTCCTCTGTGTTATAAGCTTAACCGCTTGAGGGACAAATCCTATTGTAATGATGAAGAGGGAAGGTCCAAAGTTTCACAAAGAAAATTTCAGTATATGGAAAGACAGAATGAAGATTTACATCAGAAGCATGGGTGCTCAAAACTAGAGCTATGTTGAGAATCCTTATGTTGCCCCTACTGGTACTCTCACCAATGATTAAAAGAGAGAGATACAAGAAAATGAGCAAGTCATGGAAGCCCTTATTAGTAGTATATCTGACATTGAGTTTATTGATGTTCAGGACAAGGTAAATCCCAAAGAGGTATGGGATGTTCTTGAAAATATCTATGGTGGTGATAAACATGTAAAACAGGCTAAGGAAGTGATGCAGAGCATCTTACAAACCAAATGATCAATAGGATCCTTTATGATCCTTTCAACATTCATTCAATAATATCTTTGAACAAAGGCAACTTATAAAGAAAACCACAACATTGTTGTCTTCAAGACAGTCTTTAAAGATTGAATTATTTGACCAACCAAAACTCCAAACCAAAATTTCTGGAAAATACAACGTTTGTAGATAACTACATTATCTATCATCTTATAAAATCTTAAGGTCTGATAATCTCATTTGATTCCCCAAACAATTATTTTTCAGACTATAAATTCTGATCCATGTCTCTGTCATAATCCAGATTTAAAACTCCAACCCCTGCCTAGGGCATCATATATCTTTCTCAAAACAATTTCAAATGATACCAAACCAATTCCATCTGAATAATATATGAATCTAGTTTTTGAATATGTAAACTATTTATTTTTACCAATCATAAATAATTATACCATCACAACTCTTTTCCTGCAACTCCATTAAAGAGGGTTTAAAACCAGTCTTCATTAAAAATGTCATAGATTCCACAAATCATCATGAAATTGAACCAAACAAAAAGGAAACGAAATATTACTCAAATATATTTCCAATGAATATAATTAGAGTTCTTGAATCTTCCATATGCGTTCTTACCACGCATTTCACTATGACTGTTCTCAGAAATCCTGAATCTGCAAATACTAACTTTCACGAAAAATCTCATAACTTCCTCCATAGTTAATAAAAATTGATCAAACCAAAAGTATAGGAAAGAGGATTCAATATAATATCTAACCATTACTATATTATAGGGTTTCCAGGCCGTACATGGCCGTACAAGGCCTGGAAACAACAACTTAACAAAAAAAACCAATCAAAATAAGAGATTCAAATTCACTCAATTGCTCCAAAATGTTCTCCTCTTTCTCTATTCTCTCCCATATGATTTGGTTCGACCAATACATCATATTTATACATATTTAGGTAGTTAGAAACCACTTAACCACCCTTATGACCTTTCATCTTCCTTTTGACAACTTTTAATGCCTTTTTGCATTGTTTCATGCTTTACAATTTTTATGCATTTTGACAACTTTTATGACACTTAATAAAAATGACTCCACACTTTGTAAAATCACCCTAGACATGTCCAAATAACCTATTTAAGACCTTTTACATGATTTTTAGCCTTTATTAGACATTCTTTCATATTTTTGTCTTCTTGATCAAACTAGGATCTTAACATAACAATATTAACAATGTCATATAAATGGCTTCACATAGCCTTACATTTAGACTCAAATACATCACAAATGAATCAAATATATTTTAATACATGATATAAGGACTCTTAAACTCATTTATCTCTTGTACTTTAGGTGCCTCTGCACCATACTGCCAACCTTGAAAATTTTCCAAGTCTCTTGGAAAGGTGTGCCATAACTTGCAAAAAAAATTGTGACAAAAATCTTCATCTTTACCTTCATTTGCCTTTTCCTCTTCATGCCTTTATCACCATCATCTTCTCCCTTTAGGACATAGGACTGTCCTCAAAATTATCTTCTCAAATACTCCTATCAGTGGAGTATTAATGGCTGCAACTCCATGGTGCCTTATCAGTCAAAGATCCACCTTTTCAATTGCCGCTTCAAACTCACCACAAACAACTCTCCCAAATGCCTCACCTAGGAGTCCTTCTCTATGCCTCTCTCCCTAGTCTCTTGGCAATCAACTGGACCACTCCTTGGCCCTACACCTTCTCTTGGCCCTTTACACAACCCAACCTTCATATGCAGCAAGATGGATGAGCACCTGCAACCAAAACTCATCAACAAAACAAATACCAAATCTCCAAGGTCCTAGTGTGGATTGCCTCCCTCGGCGCTCTACCCACACACTCAAGATCTTCAAGCTCTGATACCAATTTGATGCAGAGCATCTTACAAACCAAATGATCAATAGGATCCTTTATGATCCTTTCAACATTCATTCAATAATATCTTTGAACAAAGGCAACTTATAAAGAAAACCACAACATTGCTGTCTTCAAGACAGTCTTTAAAGATTGAATTATTTGACCAACCAAAACTCCAAACCAAAATTTCTGGAAAATACAACATTTGTAGATAACTATATTATCTATCATCTTATAAAATCTTAAGGTCTGATAATCTCATTTGATTCCCCAAACAATTATTTTTCAGACTATAAATTCTGATCCATGTCTCTGTCATAATCCAGATTTAAAACTCCAACCCCTGCATAGGGCATCATATATCTTTCTCAAAACAATTTAAAATGATACCAAACCAATTCAATTTGAAGAATATATGAATCTAGTTTTTGAATATGTAAACTATTTATTTTTACCAATCATAAATAATTATACCATCACAACTCTTTTCCTGCAACTCCATTGAAGAGGGTTTAAAACCAGTCTTCATTAAAAATGTCATAGATTCCACAAATCATCATGAAATTGAACCAAACCAAAAGGAAATTAAATATTACTCAAATATATTTCCAATGAATATAATTAGAGTTCTTGAATCTTCCATATGCGTTCTTACCACGCATTTCACTATGACTGTTCTCAGAAATCCTGAATCTGCAAATACTAACTTTCACGAAAAATCTCATAACTTCCTCCATAGTTAATAAAAATTGATCAAACCAAAAGTATAGGAAAGAGGATTCAATATACTATCTAACCATTACTATATTTCAGGGTTTCCAGGCCGTACATGGCCGTACAAGTCCTGGAAACAACAACTTAACAAAAAAAACCAATCAAAATAAGAGATTCAAATTCACTCAATTGCTCCAAAATGTTCTCCTCTTTCTCTATTCTCTCCCATATGATTTGGTTCGACCAATACATCATATTTATACATATTTAGGTAGTTAGAAACCACTTAACCACCCTTATGACCTTTCATCTTCCTTTTGACAACTTTTAATGCCTTTTTGCATTGTTTCATGCTTTACAATTTTTATGCATTTTGACAACTTTTATGACACTTAATAAAAATGACTCCACACTTTGTAAAATCACCCTAGACATGTCCAAATAACCTATTTAAGACCTTTTACATGATTTTTAGCCTTTATTAGACATTCTTTCATATTTTTGTCTTCTTGATCAAACTAGGACCTTAACATAACAATATTAACAATGTCATATAAATGGCTTCACATAGCCTTACATTTAGACTCAAATACATCACAAATGAATCAAATATATTTTAATACATGATATAAGGACTCTTAAACTCATTTATCTCTTGTACTTTAGGTGCCTCTGCACCAGGAAGAAAGCCTGAGAGGGAAGTTTGAAGATATGCAAATGGTTGAAGGTGAGACCATTAAATAGTATGGAATAAGAATCGAAACTGTTGTTGGAGATATCAAGAGTGCAGGTGGTAAAATAGAAGACTCCACTATGGTAAGAAAAGTCTTGAGATCCCTATTGCCAGTCTATGCAAGAAGGGTTGCCACTATTTAGGAGCTGAGATCAATAGACAAGACTAAAGTATCCTTGGACTCCATCATAGAAAAGTTGATAGCCTATGAGCTAAATAGTTTTGATGGCAGTGTTCAAAAGACTGAATCGGCTTTTAGAGCTTCTATTGTACCATCTAGGAAAGGAAAAGAAGCAAGCACTAGTGGTGAACCAAGACAAAGTAGAGTAATGAATGATGAGGAGTTTTTGATAGAATTTGAAGCTCTTTTTGCCAAGAAATTTCCAAAAGCAACGAGTAAATACAAAGGTGAGCTCCCTTTGAAATGTTTTTCGTGCAACTGGATAGAACATATTGCTATGAACTGTCCTAATAGTGACAACAAGGATAAACCAGAAAGATTCAGGAAATTCAAAGGAGGAAATTGGAGAAACTATTTTGTTGCAGTTGATGAAGGTGTCACAAATGAGGAATTAGAAGATGAAGAGAATGAAGATATTGTGTTTGTTATCGTAAAGGAAGATGTGTCAGACAAGAAGGCTCTTGTCTCCCGCTTTGATAATTCCAATGAGTGGATCATTGACAGTGGTTGTTCTCACCATATGACTGGTGACCAGAGCAAGTTCCTATCCTTGGAGGAGTATGATGGTGGTGTGGTTCATTTTGGCAATGATGCACCATGCATGGTCAAAGGAAAAGGGTTCATCTCTTTGAATGGAAAGAGTAGTGCTGATAATGTGTACTGGGTTGATGGTCTCAAACACAACCTTCTGAGTGTTTCCCTGCTGAATAACAGTGGCCTCACTCTGGAATTCAAGAATGGAGTTTGTAGAATCAAAGGAAAAGATGGTGAATCAGTGGCCACTGGCATGCAGACCAAAGGTAACCTATTTCATCTAAATGCAAATATAAGTACATGTCTTATGGCTAAATTTGATGATAGCTGGATATGGCATACGAGACTCTGCCATGTAAACTTTGATAACATTATAAAGGCTAGTAAGATCAAGGCAGTTAGAGGGTTTCTGGTGCTAAGCAAACCGAATAATACCTTGTGCAGAGAGTGTCAATTGGGGAAAATGTCTTCCACAACCTTTAAAGGAAAATCTTTCACTGCTGACAACTTGCTTGATCTTTTGCATACTGATTTGTGTGGTCCTATGAAAACTAGGAGTGTGCAGGGTGATAGGTACTTCATGACTCTCATTGATGACTGCTTAGGAATGATGTGGGTCACATTCTTGAAAGACAAGTCTGAAGCCTTTGTGAAGTTCAAAGCTTTCAAGGCATTAGTGGAGAAGGAAAGTGGTAAAAGGATCAAGTGTCTCAAAACTTATCAAGGAGGTGAATTCACTTCTGGTGAATTCAACAAGTATTGTGAAGAATTTGGCATCAAGAGGCAACTCTCTACTCCCCAGACTCCATAGCAGAATGGCCTAGTAGAGAGGAATAACTAGACTATGGTTGAAGTAGCTAGAACCATGTTGATTCAAGGAAAAGTTGCTCACACCTTTTGGAGAGAAGTGGTAAGCACTACAGTCTACATAAAACTCCTTATGAGTATTGGACCAGTAAGACACTCTTGGTTAGCTACTTTAGAATGTTTGGTAGCAAATGTTACATCAAGAGAAGTGAACACCAGAGCAAATTTGATGTGAAATGTGATGAGGGAATATTCCTAGGCTATTCCACCAAGAGCAAAGCTCTCAACTGTTTCAACAACAAGACTCGGAGAATTATGGAAAGCATCAATGTAAGAGTTGATGAAACCTCTGAGAAAACTGAGGAAATTGGCAGTGTGCAAGCGGTAAGTGAACCGGTTGCACCCTTCAAGGAACTAGTTGTCAGTCAACCGAGTACCAATAACAGTGTTCCTAAACCGGTGAATGTTGATACTGATGAGGATTAGGATGAAGAGGAAAAGCAAGAAGAACCAGTCAAGACTATTCCTCGGTATGAATCATGATCCTAAGCAGATCATAGGAGATAAGGATGCAGGAATCCTTACAAGAAGAAAGATCAGAGAAAAATCATGTTTGATCTCTGAATTTGAGCCTAAGTCATTCCAAGAGGATCATAAAGATGAAGACTGGATCAAGGCAATGGAAGAGGAACTTGACCAGATAGAGAAAAATGGTACATGGTCCTTGGTACCCAGACCGGAACATAAAAATGTCATTGGCACCAAATGGGTGTTCAAAAACAAGCTGAATGAGGATGGCACAATGATCAAGAACAAAGCCAGATTGGTGTGCAAAGGATATGCTCAAGAAGAAGGAGAAGACTATGGAGAAACCTTTGTTCCTGTAGCCAGATTGGAAGGAGTTTGTATGCTTCTTGCATATGCAACTTTTAAAGGATTCAAAGTATATCAAATGGATGTAAAATCTGCATTTCTAAATGGTGTACTTGAAGAGGAGGTGTATATAGAGAAACCAGATGGGTTTTCCCTATCTGAAGATAGTGATATGGTGTGTAGGATACATAAAGCCTTATATGGTCTAAAGCAGGCACCTAGAGCATGGTATGAATGTGTACATTCCCATCTTGTGAAGATTAGATTTGAGAGAACAAGTGAAGATAGCAATATCTACTTGAAATCTGAAGGAGATCAGATCCTGATCTGTGAAGTTTTTGTTGATGACATTATCTTTGGTGGAGATGACAAGATGAGTCATGAGTTTGCTGATGAGATGAAGGAAGAGTTTGAGATGTCACTCATAGGGGAGATTAAGTTCTTCATTGGACTGCAGATCCAGCAGATGAAAGATGGAATCTTTATCACTCAGTCCAAGTATGTCAAAGAGGTGTTGAAGACCTTTGGCATGGAAGATAGCAAACTGGTTGGTACACCAATGGTGACTAGATGCAAATTAGCAAAAGAGGATGATTCCGCATTGGTTGATGAGAAGGAATACCGATCAATGATTGGTAAGTTGCATTATCTAGTGCATAGTAGACCAGATATTGCACATGTAGTTGGCATTACTGCAAGGTTCCAGAAAAATCCAAGAGAATCCCACTTGGTTGCAGTCAAGCAGATTCTTAGGTATCTAAAGGAAATAGTTGACTATGGATTGTGGTAACCATAGAGCAATGATTTCAACCTAAAAGTATTCACAGATGCTGATTGGGCAGGTAATGTGGATGATTGGAAAAGCACAACCGGTGGTGCATTCTTTCTTGATGGTAGACTGGTCTCATGGATGAGTAAGAAGGAGAGTTGTATCTCTCAGTCTACAACGGAAGCGGAGTATGTTGTGGCTTTCATGAACTACACTCAGACAATCTAGATGAAGCATGTTTTAGATGGCTTCAAAATCCCTATATCTAAACCGTTAAGTATATTCTATGATAACACAAGTGCTATCAATATTTGAAAGAATCCGGTTTTACATTCTAGAACCAAGCATTTTGAGCTTAAGTATCATTTCTTGAGGGAAAAGGTTCAGAATAAAGAGATTGCACTGGAACACATTTCCAGTAAGGAGTAGTTAGCAGACATATTCACAAAGCCTCTTCCAAAGACTACATTTGTGTATTTAAGAGGTGAATTGGGGGTACTGCCCCTTCAGGAGGTAAATTAAAAGTATTTGTTCCACATCAGTCAGGTATTGCATAGTCAAAATATTTTTTGATTGATTTGTTGAAGGATGCTACTCCTCAGGGGGAGCAACATAATGGAACAGGGATGTTCGTGCCTCCACTTTGGCATTGTTGTCAAAGGGGGATAAGAAGTGTAGCGGAGAAGATATCTGCATAAATTGGGGAGAAGATGAGTTTGTAGAAAGATAGCTTTGTATATTGCCATCAATGACAAAGGGGGAGATTGTTGGCATTATGTGAACTGGTATGAGGACATAATGATATTGTATGTTGTCATTGATGTCAATATGTGATATGAAGAGAGAACCAGCATATGTGAGAACCGGTATATATGCCAAAGTAAAGCGGTATATTTGTTCAAGGTGAACCAACATGTAGTCATGGGAACTGGCACATGGAAGCATTGTATGACTACCGGTTGGTAGGTAGTTTCCACTTTAGGATTTCCAGTTGGAGTATCTTAAGCCTATGTGACTCAATCGGTGATCTTTATGTGATGAACTTAGCATGATAACAAAGAACAAATAGTGTTGCCATGTAAGCCTTGTGCATGTGAAGGATCTTGCATAAAGAAGAGTGTTCCTATCTACCTCAGGAATATGCAAAGTCTATAAACGGTGATAACGTGTGATGGGTTATCAACCACCATGAAATTGGTGGAAAACGAACGATGGAGAATGTCTTGAGATTGGATCAAGACTGTTGCATTCATTACAGTATGATCAATGGTTAGGATTGAACCGTTTGAATTCCTTAACCTATTAGGTTTAGGGTTTAGGGTTTATGCTTCTGACCTAACTATTTTCTATAAGGTCGATGTTGTGATTCTTTCAGAGTTTGTTGGAAAAAGTTGTGTGTGTATATCTAAGAGAAGAGATATGTGATTCTTGCCAGACTAGAGGAGATAATTCATATCTACGAAGTGTAAGTATAGAAGGTGAAGAGGAGCTTAAGTGGATCTGTATTGGAATTGAGTGCTAATATCAGGTCATTGATATAAATGTTGATTGCTAACTACTTCAATAGTTGTGAAATCCCCTAATAGGGTAGCCTTAACCGGCTTGTTGAAAATCCTCTAACAAGGTAACTCAAAGTTACTGAGTCATCAATATCCTTTAGCTACTGAGTTTTTGAAATCCTCTAACAAGGTACCCTTAACCGGGTATTGTAGCCATCCCTTAACCGGGTGATCCCTAATAGGATCGGTTCCTAACAGAACCTATTGTATCTGTCTTTAACCGGACAAGGCTCCTAACAAAGCGGACTTCCAAAGAGTTCAAAAACAAGCTTGTGGGTATTCATTCCCACCGTGGTTTTTCCCAATTGGCTTTCCACGTAAAAAATATGTGTGTCATGTGTGATGTTATGATTGTTTTCTGATTAAGTGGTGATGCATGTTGATCTTGCTATAATATGTACATCTTTGATGGTAGATTGCATGTTCATGCATTAGAGTGAAATGGGAATGAAGAGTTAGATTATATGAGAAGATAAGTGTTAACCGATCTTTGCTTGTCTTAGTTACACTGGGTTCTGCCGGTTGAACTCTATTGAAGGACTGGTGCAGTTGTTTGTCTGTCAGTGCATAAGTGTTAGTTGACAAACCGGTTTAAGGTTGAGTTTTTGCCTGTACTGATTCATGCCCCCCCCCCTCTTAGTACCGGTTTGGTACTATTCATTCATCATTAAGTTATCAGAAATACCATGTGAAGCTGAGAAAATCATTCTGTGTCTAGGTGCATCAAGCTCTGCATTTCCGAATGGTTTTGTTGATGCATATGATTCAAATTTAGATGAGAGTCAAGAACCTATGCTGTCAATGTTGGTTGTTTCTCACAATAATGATAGAATGATCAGTGGGAATTGTTGTGATGATGCTAATACAGAGATAGATATATACAAGGGATATGTACCATTTGATTTGTATGCCGGTTATGTTGAGTATGTAAATGTTGATTATGAAGTGAATCATGCATCTCTCAAGGATAGTGAAAATGAAAACAATGATGGTGATGACCATAGATCTTTAAATGTTGCTTATGTATTTGATATTCAAATACCAAATATTGAAGGATCACCAAATGTTGTTGATTATGTAAGTGAAGATGTACAATATGATGAAAATCAGATTTTGGTTAAGTCTGATAAATCTGAAAATGAAATTGTGAATGATGTTGATGATGTGTTCAGTGCAAGTATACCCAGTGATGAATGTGTTTGAGAATGGAGTGGTGTTTCTGATTATGAGGACAGTGAGTTTTATTCCTAGCACCTTGAAGGTATACAAATGAACAATGAAGATCAAGTTAAAAATAAGAACAATCTTGGCACAAGTTTTTCACTTTCTTATGATTAGCAAATGAATGCCAATCATGCAGTTGATGATGGTTATGAGAATTCTTATTATTCATCCTATGAAGATGATATAATAGGAGACCAAGTTGTATATTTCAATCATGAATCTGAAAACAAAAGTATTTTTGAAGATAAGAATGTATGTGACAGGGCTAATAATGTTCTATTTTCAGATTTAAGTAAACCCATGTTTGAATGCTTTCAGAATTTGAGATACCATGAAGAGAATGGAAATGATGATAGTATGATTGAACTAGATATGGAACTCTTTGTCTCTGATATAAATGTTCATGGTGTTGATCTCTTTGATGAAAATGCTGAAGCTACCCCTTGTGTTGAACAAGTTTGTAATGCTGATAAAGTTCCGAATAGCAGTAGCATGTGTTGTAAGAAATTACTTCATGATGAAGATAAGAGGCATGGGTTATGTGATGAATACTCCAGACCACAAATGGAAGTGTTTCAAGTGGATGTAAGCCTGAAAAAGAAGAAGATTTAACTAAGGATTTGCTTCAACCAGAGGTATGCATTCTTTTCCATGAATGGGATATTGAGAATGCGGAGGTTTTGAGTTTGATAAACAAGGATAGTATGGAGTGTGATCAGCATAGTGAAGTATCACATCCGGGTTGTAACATTCATGTTCCTTGTTTGCATCAGTTGGTTAGTAGTGTCCCTCATTCTATTGATTTAAATGATAGTAAGGCATTTGCTGGTGGGAATTATAATGTTGAGATTGAATGCTTTATTTTTGAAGTTCAGCATGATGATGCCTTTGCAAATGGTAGAATTGATTGGGATAGTGAAATGTATAGTATCTTGTGGGAAGGCCTCTATGGTGATTTGTCTCATGTTTTTACTTGTGTTGAAGTAGTGTGTGATTGCAAAGTTTAGAATCAGACAAAAAGTAAGCACACCAGTTGTTACAGTGATGAGACAAAAGAGGTGGATTATAAAAGTTATGCTCAGTTGTTATTGAAAGGTGCCTTTGTTTGGATCATGGTATCAAGTGACGAGAATCAGATTTTTGACAGAGGTAAATGCTAAGATTGATTGAGCAGCTTATATTCAGTTTTAAGCATGTTTGTATCTCTTGTATAGTTTCTTTTCTTTCAGTTGTGTGGTTTTCAATAAGTACCACTATTTGGGTAGAATAAGGAAGCCCTGTTTTTGAGAAGAGAAGAGAAGAGAAGTGTATCCATTTTTTTGGGTGGTCTGCTTAACCATAGATATCTGAATTCCTGTGTTGATCTTGAAATCAACCATCCCCAGTTAGAGCCACTGTTGGGACTCATTAAATTTGAGTCAAGTTCTGAGGCCCAATTCAAATTTTTGCTTTGCATTTCCAAATGAGTTAGTTTGAATGGCCTAGTTAGAGAGAGGGTAAAGTGGAGCCAGTTGATTTTCAAGCGGTAAGGCTCGGGATTCATGTACTACACCTTTAATTTGGCCTATGTAGTGATGTGCAACTTTTAGAATTTAGTTTGGATAAGTTTATGAGGTACCCATTTCGAGGGGTGAGCTAAAAGTGCATTTTAGGCACAAATGCAAATTTTATTGAGTAGCCTGCTTTGAGAAATTATATCTTTTGCCCTATTGATCATCATAAAGAAATTAAAAATGGATTCAATTCTATGCATAAATGTGAGTTATCTTGAAAAATTTCAGGTCCTAATGAATCCATCTACTCATTTTTTGAAGATCAATCCATTTGCAGTTTGTGTGGTTTGACAAGTCCCTGTTTCAACAACTAGTCGGAGCCCTATTTTGTACAAGTGTAAAAGTTACCTCAGTGAGTGTCATGTTAGAATGTTTTCTCTGGGTTATTATTGGTATAAATGAAAAGCTATGTTTCAATTTTCAAGCCTCTTCCAATCCGTTTGGTCGATTTTCAAAAGGGTTCATTTAGCCATCATTTTCAGTTATCCGTACTTTTAGTGCTATATCAGTTAAAGTAGCCATTTTCATGAGTGCGCCATTTGTACCCAGTCAGAATTTTGGTCAAACTGAGATTTCTAAGTTTTAATATACACTTCAAGGTACCTATGTTTCAAATTTGAGGGCCTACGGAGGTCGTTTGATATTTTTGAGAAAGGCATCATGTGTTGCCAGAACATTGACTTCATCAGGTCCACAGTGTCGAAAAAGCTAGTTGGTCATTTCTGCTGATTAATATCTCTTCGCTCAGGACTCGTCTTGAGAAACCATTTGGTAGATTTCATCCTTGTATATCAGAGTACGCGCCTATCAGATGGCGAGGTCCAGAAAGGTGTTTTGACCACTTTGAAAATTACGTCTTCGCGATTAAATGCGAAAATGTGGCATAATTGCTTGAAGGTTGCAAAATTCAGGCCGATGATCCAAAAATGATGCCGATCATTTCCAGAGGTATGTGTGAGGTCCTTGAAGCATTTCAAAGGTCAGTTGCATGAAAACAAAAAAAAATTTAGTCGGACCCACTTTGGGGCCCGATCTGGCTCATGCCCGTACATTGATTTTATTAGCGACTTTGTTTACTAAAAGATTTTCAGAATATCTAAATGTGGGTTTTGATTATGAGACATGTTATAAGAGTGATGATGATAAAATTCATCTCCCGTGCAGTTGCAATAAAGAGGCACATTTACTAAACCAAATTGCAAATTGGCAGTTAACAAAAGAGACCACAGATACTCCTAGGCAAGTATGTGACAGAGGAAAGATATTATTGGGCATTGTTGCAACAATATGACAATAAACGGAGTATTGAAAGGAGAAAAGGAAGATAGCCATGTAAGAAGGTAGAGGCCTCATAACAGTCTAATTACAAAGGAATAATCATGCAATGATAGTCACACTTTTGTGATAGTAATATGTCAAAGATTGCAATCATAAAAGAAAGCCAGGAACAGTCACAAAATCAATGATGGATATACACCATGCATGACAATAGTAGATCAACACATGACAGTCACAGCAACAACTCATGGACAATAGTTTAAAATAGGACAATGTCAGAGCAAAGGGTACTTCAACGAAATGCAATGAGCAGCCAACTATATTCCCTCCTCCCACACATGGTGAAGAACATTTCAAGCTTTAGCAAATGTAATTGGCATTAAGCCAATCTTCCTTGCAGAGGGCGTGGTGGCTGAGGAAAAGATTTGGTAATAAAATTTTAAACCAATGCAAACAAAATGTTGGTATTTCCTAGCGTATTAAAGTATTTAAGTTTGCTACAGTTGTAAATGAGCCTGCAGATGTGCACTGTCCTGTTGTTGAGATGTCCTCCCGGTCAAGGGTGAGTTGCTTGAGTTGGAACAAGTACATCAAGAGTCATATTGCAAGTAGTGATCATGAAGGCATTGTTACTGTTTGGGATGTGAATACATGCCAGAGTATTATGGAGTATGAGGAGCATGAAAAATGGGCATAGAGTGTAGAGTTTTCACGCACAGTGCAGATTAAATGTGCCAAAGGACCCACATAGAGAAGTCATTCCAATGAGTGCTTTCCTTGAGGCTTCACTCACTCGAATGTGTCGTATTTACACTAAGATAGACTCCTTCCATGGCCATCCGCTGCCTAAGGGAGAAACTCAACCATCACTCCTCTGATTGGATTTTGTACATCGATCTTCATATGGTGGGGGAGATACGTGTGGGGTTGTTGTGGGCTCCCAGGATCATTCAATAGAACCAAACAACATAGAACCTCCCCATCCTAAAATGCTTGTCTCAGGTAGCGATGATTGCAAGGTTAAGGTATGGTGCACAGGGCAAGATGCAAGTGTTCTCACCATAGACGTGAAAGCAAATATCTATTGTGTGCAGTGTAATCCAGGCTCAAGAGATTATATTGCGGTTGGTTCAGCAAATCGTAACATTCATTATTATGACTTAAGAAGGATCACTGAACCATTACATGTATTTAGAGGTCACAGGAAAGTAGTTTCATATATCAAATTCATATCAACAAATGAACTAGTTTCTGCATCAATAGACAGTACATTGTGATTGTGGGATGTGAAGGAAAATTGCCATGTGCATTCAAAGCAAGAGGCAGATTTGTTAGAAACATATAAGCTAGTGATCAATGTTACATTTTTGCTGGCTAACCTGAAATGAATTGAGGAGGTGTCTCGAGACACTCTGAACTTTTTCAAAAGTACACGTCATATAGTATTATATTATGAAGAATTAATCAGTAACCCAAAGAAAGTGATGGAAGTACATGAGTTTTTTAAATGTATCATCAAGGAAATAGGCGAACCTTCACCACATGCACCATTAAGACTCAAAAACCTTCAGAAAGTGTAGTTTCTGGGCAAGTCGTTAATCCCACATTTGTTGTGGAGGGGAATGTTTTGATATTTATAAGCAAATAGACACACATCAAATATGTCAAAGCCTCAAGAGGCTTTTGACACAAGGTGCTATGGGCGCCCAAGGTGGACCCCATGCATGTGGGTGCCAATCCCAAAGTGACTAAGGAAGTGACAGATGATGATAGGTAGAACCCATGCAGTCATGAATCCTGAGGCAAGCGGGCAAATTTTGCAAAGGAGGGTAAGTGAGGAGTTAAAGATCGAGCAAGTCCACGGAGATTCGATGACCCGCGTGATTTCGGATCTTGAAGATGCACAAAGGTTAAGGGTTGCAAAATAGTGAAAGCCAGGTGGCGGGTCCAGGTGGAAAGACAGCTCACAAGTCATCTGACATGGCGGTGACATGGCACACAGTTGGCACACAGGTGGCAGTGACATGGCGCTGAGGTGGTGACAAGCAAGCAAACACGTGGTAGAGTGATGAGGTGTCATCCGAGGTGGCACCCAGTGGACCCCATCGACCAATTAGAGATCACCACATGGAAGGGCATCAGGGCATCCAGGTGGAAAGACAGCTCGTAGGTCATCCAAGGTGGCAGTGACATGGCACACAGTTGGCACACAAGTGGAAGTGATGTGGTGCTGAGGTGGCGACAAGCAAGCAGACACATGGAAGAGTGATGAGGTGTCATCCAAGGTGGTTCCCAGTGGACCCCATCGACCAATCAGAGATCACCACATGGTAGGGCATCAGGGCACAAAAAGAGCCAAAAATCAAAGTTAAAAGCAGATTAAATATATAGTTCAGACTATATTAAAAATTGAAAAATTTAAATCATTGTGCACACATCAGTGATCGTCGGAAAGCTCTCGAGATGAGGAATGCAGTTATGAAGTTTGTTTTAGCAAAGATCCGATCTTTTGAGAGCAGTTTCCTCGAGAAAGAAGAAGAAAGTGAATTTAGTTGGAAAAAGAGACACTTGGAAATTACGGTTACAGACTTAATCTTTTCCCTCTTCCTTCTTATTCTGATTTTCTTCTCATTGTAAGGGTTCCAGAAATTTGGAGAAACGCTCTAGATTTGATGGCTTCCATTTTCTGAATATCTTGACCCAAGTTTGTAAATGCTTTTGTTTAGTTTCAGGGAATAGAGGATTACAGTGCAATATTCAAGATGTGTTTTCTAGTTGCAAACTTTACTTGTGTCAGGCATGAGTAATTTCCCACAAGATTGTCTCTATGATATGTTTTTTTCATTATTATGAATTCAATCCTCAAGGAGGATGAAATAATAATGTTTTTTAATTATTGCATGTGATAAATTTAGAAAATAAAATAAAAATTACTATTATTCTAAATTTAGGTTTTTTGTGAAAAAGCTATTGAACCTAGAATTTTTGTTTAAATAGGGGTTAGGTCTTTATTTTAATTACATAGGAACAGGTCAAGAATTTTGGTGAAGAAATTTATTGGAAGTTATTGAAGGGATTAGGGCTCTTCTATAGATTTCTTCCAGGAAAGCTATACCAGGTTGGATGAATTCTTAGTTGTGGGTTTTTAGTAAATATTTCTATTTTTCTCTGATTGATGTGTGTCTAAAGTTATTTTTAAATAAAAACCCTCTTCTGGTGAATTCAAGTTTTGTTTTAAAATCCATGCCTGATGTGTATTTCTAATTTATGGGAAGTATGTAATTTTGAGAAAATTAAGAGAAATTATTATAGAAAATTTGTCAAGAGTTTAGGATGCATGGAAATTGCAAGATTTGTGAGAAAGGGTATTTACCTGAGAAATGGTTTTAATTACCTTAAGAAAATAAATTTAATTACACATTAAATTTATTTGGGTTAATTAAATTTTAGAAAAAATATATATGAAGAAGGATTAAATTCTGTGAAAATGAAATTATTGGAAAAATATTATTTTTTTAATTATTTTACTTAAATTCTATGAAAATGGTATTATTGGAAAAATATTGTTTTTTTATTATTACTATTAAAATTTTATTAAAAATAAAATATTTAAAAAAATAAAAAAAATAAAGGGTAGGGCATACTACCTATGGTAGCATCCGCTACTGGCGGTAGTACACAGTATTGCCGATGGTAGCAGTGCTACTGGCGGTAGTAGCTGCTACCTACAGTAGTAGTGCTACCGGACGGTAGCAGTGCTACTGGATGGTAGTACTAGCTATCGACTGTAGCAGTGCTACCAGACGGTCGTACCAGCTACCGGCGGTAGCTTAGGCTATCATGTTAAGGACTTTAAAACAAATTTTAAAGTGTTTTTAATTTTTTTTAAATTAATTTACAACCCATGTGCGTAGTGCGGTATGACTGTTTCAGGTTTCGTACCCAGGGGTTGGATAAATAAAATTTATTATGTATATATGTATATAAATAGATATATGTGTATTCATATATGTGTTTATATATATATTTATATATTAGATATGTTTTTCTTATGGTAGTTATTATAATATTTTAAATGTATTTTAAATATTATTTAATTATAGTTTGGAATGTTTTAGGAATAGAGCTTATAATTTTTATAAAAATGTTGAAAATACATTAGGAGAATTATTTTTATTTTAAATCTTTTTGGACAAAGGACAAGAAGGATGTTTTTTTTAAATAGTGGTATTTTCTTATTATTGGAAAAATCTTTATTCACAAATAATTTATGCTTTGGCTATTTTAAGAAAAGATTGCTTGTATTAGGATCTTGTGTAAATGGTGTTTTCAGTCAAGCTTAAATTTCATTGGTATTCTGGTTGAATTGTCATTGTGTCCTATGTTATTATTTCTCCTAAACCAGGTGTTGTTGTATAACCTATTTGATATGAGCCATTGTGTGTTTTTGTCCAAATGGTCAATCTTGGGTTGGTATTTGTGTATCCTTCACCTGTGCTTGTCAGGATTGTTTATGGTTGTCTGTTTCACCATAGAGTTCTCATAGAGAGAAACATTTCATGTTAGTGTCCTAGGAGAGAGATTAGCTTTCGAGAAAGGGTCGTGTCCGAAGTGGATGATAGGATAACCCATTGAGAGTTAGTTAAAAAGTGATAACCTAATAATTGATTAGGGGGTGGGTAGATTAAATATTAATTAAGATAAATGTACCTCATCCATAGGTGAGTGCTTGTATAGGGCTCATAATGTTATGAGAAGGCCTGGAATGGCAAACTTACCACCTTGTCTTCATGAAAGCTTTGGTAGGGTCCGCATGAGACTTAGTTGGAACCGGAGGCTCGAGAGAGGTTACCAAGAGAAACCTAAGGATGGGGGCCAGGACCTATGGAGGTTGTACCATGCTAATCATCAAGCTATGCAATGACACTCTCTTCTTAGAGTCACTAGTGTTTTGTGAGTTGAGTCACATGGATGTTTGCAGAGTCTTGTAGTCCTTTCGTACTTGTCTTACTTTGCTTTCTTGAGGGTTTTTCTACTATCTCCTAGCATGGTGTTGTGGTTCCATTTCGGGATCACATGGTCAGGTGGTAGTGTCACTTCCCATCGGATGATCTAGATTGTATCTTTAGGCGAGGAAAGGCTTCACTGGTGTTTTTTGGTTCGTGGTTTATGTACCAGCTCTTGTTCAGGATCATTGTTCAGTTGAGACCTTGTGGGCATTGTATTAGACTCTTATGTAACCTTGATATGGTATCTTTGTAATCAGTGGTATTATTGGAAGCCACATATTTATGGATATTGTAATATTATTATGTTAGTGAAATGAATGTTATTATTTTGATCTTATGTTCAAATGGTTTATGGAAATTGGATGCATTGTAATACTTTTATCTCTTTATTCTGAAATTTGGATGTATGTATAGTTTTAAACTTCAATATTCAATTTATCTAATTAAATGGATTAACTGTGGTGTTAATATAATCTAAAAAATTAATCTTCATTGGTTACCCTTAGGAAAACATATGATAGACTTCCACTATGTTGTTAAACGTGAAATGGTTTTAGTTAGTGCACTTAGTCTTTAACAACAAAAAATTATTTCACCCTTTTGTTGCCTAGTTGTGTTGTTTTCCTTTAGGGTTCCTGGTGGGGCATTACATTTGGTATCAGAGCCCAAGTTTCAACACTGGGTACTTTGGGTTTGTAGTGTGCCTTTCATTGACCATCTTTCTTAGGTCATAAATGTTTGTATCTCTCATGTCTTATCCTTTCTATGGATCTAAACCATTTTCTCTTTTATGGTACCAGGTCATGGCTAAGAAATCTAGGGGAGGTGGTCGTACAGGTGGTCGCAAAGGAGGAAGAGGTGGAGGACGGGGCCGTGGTTCTGACCATCACAGTCCTTCACCACCACCCACTCATGTGAGTGTTGAACCGGAACAATCAGTTCATCAGGAGCAAGAATAATCTATTCACCATAACTCTCAGCATGCAGGAGAACATGTTTCCGAAAGGGAAGAGCTGAGATAGATGTTTTAGGAGGTTCTGGCTAGGTTAGGCCAAAGGCCTGAGTTTGAGCAACCTATTCATGCTCAGGTTGAGGAGCCACTTCACCAGGTTCCAGAGGAAAGAGAGAGAGAGAGATCACCAAGGCGAGGGGAGATTCCAGCTGTCCGAGATCCACCTTCCTTGGGTCACATAAAGGACTTGATGAGGTCCAATCCTCCTTACTTTGATGGTATGGGTACTGGTCTTGAGGCAGAGACCTAGCTTATCAGCTTGGAACGATGTTTCACTATGTTTCCATACAGCAGTAACACCAAGGCAAGATGTGCTATTATGCATCTAAATAAATTTGCTTCAATCTAGTGGAGATTAGAGGAGGAGAAGATCGGTGTATGCATTAACACCATCACATGGGAACTATTGCTGGAGAGGTTTAGGGCATGATTTCTCTCACCCCAGTGGAGACAAACTCGAGCAGATGAGTTTTATGCCTTGCATCAGTATGGGATGACAGTAGACCAGTATGAGCACAGGTTCTATGAGCGCAAACAATACACTAGAATTGGTAATGACGAGGCTATGCTTGTCCAACATTTCCTAAGAGGTTTGAATGACCGTATCAATGGACGTGTGAGGGTATTCGAGCCAACTTCAATGGAGGTAGTTGTGGCGAAGGCTAGATTAGTTGAGTTGAACCTTAGTCAAGCACTTGGTGGTCAGACAGGTGTGTAGATAGGAAGTGCACCTACTAGTGGAAATAAGGCTCAAGGAAATCAGTCCTAGTCAGCTGCACCATTTAGAACTCCTCAAGAACCTACTAAGAGTGGGCAACAACAGCAGCAACAATCAGAACCAAAACAATTCCAAGGCCAACAAGGTGGCAATTCTTAGTATAAGAAGGGTAGGAACTGGCAGAGAGGCAAACAGGGCCCTACAGGGTAGGCCTCGTAGAGTGCATCTTACACGCCTAGCCAGGGAAGTTTCCAGCAATCTAGTGGACCGATAGGTAATAGAGGAGCTTTCTTCTCTTATGGTCAGTCTGGTCACAGAGCTGCACAGTGTCCTCAAAATGTCCACAACATAGGTAGTCAGATGCCAGCATCATATGAACCCATAGTAGGAGATGTAGGGAGGTCCCATAGAGTATTTGCAGCAGTAGATGACTGCCAAGCTAATCATCAGGGTACAGTCATTGAGGCAGCAAGTATGTTGCATGGAACCCCTATCTCCGTACTTTTCGATTCTGGAGCTTCTAATTCTTTTATTTCTTCATCCATTGTGGAGCGGTGCACACTTATGTCTGCTAAGCAAGCGGATAGGTGGCAGGTAGAGTTGGCTACAAGTGCCCGTGTTTCTGTAGATGCCTTTATTCCCAGTTGTGAGTTGAAATTAGGAACCATAGTTACTTCAGTTGACCTTCGGGTTATTCCTTTGGGATCTTATGGAGTTGTATTGCAGATGGATTGGCTATCATCTCACAGTGCTCATGTAGATTGTCACAAGAAGACAGTAGTGTGTTTAGATGACCATGGCAGAGAAGTGGAGATTGTTGGAGTACAAAGGCTGATATCCCTGCGTATGATCTCGGCTATGCAACTTAAGCAGTGCATGCGTAGAGGATGTCAGCTTTTTGCAATCACTCTTGAGGAATTGGATGAGTCAGAGAAGCAATAAATCACTCTTGATAGTCACCCTATTCTTAGAGAGTATGCAGATGTGTTTCCATTGGATATTCCTGGTATGCCTCCGAAGTGAGATATAGACTTTCGTGTTGATTTGGTTCCTGGTGCAGAACCTATTTCGAGAGCTCCATATCGGATGACTACTCAGAAGTTAAGCGAGTTGAAATTGTAGATAGAATAATTATTGGCCAAGGGATTCATTCGTCCTAGTGTTTCCCCTTGGGGTGCGCCTGTTATCTTTGCTAAGAAGAAAGATGGTTCTCTTCGGTTATGCATTGATTACCGACAGCTGAATAAGGTAACCATCTAGAATAGATATCCATTGCCTCATATAGATGACCTTTTTGATCAGGTTAAGGGAGCCAAGGTGTTCTCTAAGATTGACTTGAAGTCTGGATACCATCAATTATGCATTTAGGATGTAGACATTCATAAGACAACATTTTGTACTCGTTATGGTCACTATGAGTTCACAGTGGTGCCATTCAGGTTGACGAACGCGCCTTCAGTTTTCATGAGCTTAATGAATGGGGTTTTTCACACCTACCTTGATTGTTTTGTCATTGTATTCTTGGATGACATTATGATTTATTCTAGATCTATGGAGGAGCATGAGGGTCACTTACGTCAAGTACTGCAGTTATTAAGAGAAAATCAACTCTATGCCAATTTAGTAAAGTGTGACTTCTTCCAGACTGAGGTGAACTATCTTGGTCATGTGGTTTCGAGAGAAGGTATATTTGTGGATCCTTCAAAGATCTAATCCATTGTTGATTGGCTAGCACCGACCAACGTTTCAGAAGTTAGGAGTTTTATGGGTTTGGCCAGATATTACCGTCGCTTTGTTGAAGGCTTTTCTCAGATAGGACACCCGATTACTTCTCTTCAGAAAAAAGGGAAGAATTTTGTTTGGTCAGAACAGTGTGAAGTAGCTTTTAAGACCTTGAAGAAACTCCTTGTCAGTGCTCCAATTTTGGCAGTCCCTGATCCATCTGGAGATTTTATGGTATGCACAGATGCCTCTTTGGAAGGTATAGGTGCAGTACTTATGCAGGATGGACGTGTGGTTTCTTATGAGTCTCGCAAACTCAAGAACCATGAGTTGAACTATCCAATTCATGATTTAGAGTTGGCAGCTGTAGTTCATGCTTTGGTTCGATGGTGGCATTTCCTATTAGGGTATCGATTTGAGTTGCATAGTGATCACTGCAGTTTGCAGTATATATTCACACAGCCAAACTTGAATGCTCAACAGTGAAGATGGATGGAATTCTTCTATGAATATGATTTTGAGGTTTGTTATATTCAAGGCAAAGAGAACGTAGTAGCAGATGCTTTGAGTCGTAGGCGGCATGAAGTTTCAGCATTATCCCTTGGAGTAGACTTAAGAGAGAGAATTCTTGGAGTTCTTCCTCAGGATACTTGGTATTAGGATGTTAGAGTTGTGATAGAGTCCGGAAGGCCTTTAGAGGGTAGATTTTTTGGGTATAACCTTGAGGCAAATGGACTTCTTTGTCACCATGGATAGATCTATGTACCTCCTTTGGAGGGTCTTCATGTTTTGATCATGGCCGAGGCCCCATCGTGCACCTTATTTGGCACATCCAGGTGTCAAGAAGATGCACGCAGATCTTAGATAGATTTATCATTGGGCAAGTATGAAACATGACATTTCTGATTTTGTGTCAAAGTGTTTAGAGTGTCAACGAGTGAAGGCAGAGCATCAGCACCCAATAGGGCTTTTGTAGCCTAATCTAGTACCGGATTGGAAATGGGATATCATTTCCATGGATTTCATTGTTGGTTTGCCTATCTCTTCACATCGTCATGATGCCATCATGGTCATACTTGACAGATTGACTAAGGTTGCTCATTTTGTTCCTATTCGAGCTTCCTACACAGTAGCAATGGTGGCACGAGTCTTCTTAGAAGAAGTAGTGAGACTGCATGGGATTTTGAGGTGAATCATATCTAATAGAGATCTTGTCTTTACCTCAGCATTGTGGACCTCACTTCAGCATGCTTTGGGGGACTCAATTGAATTTTAGTTCAGCTTATCATCCTGATACAGATGGTCAGATAAAGAGAGTAAATCAGGTATTAGAGGACATGCTCTGCATGTATGTGATGGACCAATAGTCACGCTGGGAGGACTATATATATCTAGTGGAGTTTGCTTATAACAATGGATATCATAGATCCATAGGTATGTCCCCCTTTCAGGCATTATATGGTCATCCTTGCTGCACTCCTTTGAGTTGGGATTGGTTAGAGGATAGGGTGCTTATAGGATCATATATTCTTCGGGAGATGGAGCAGTAGGTAGATAGGATTCGTGAGCATTTAGTAGCAGCACAAGCTAGACAGAAGAAGTATGCAGATGCTCATAGGGTAGATCATCAGTTTTCTATTAGCAATCATGTGTTCTTGAGAGTGCGTCCGTAGAAGAGTCTGATCTATTATTGAAAGGGATCTAAGTTGGTGCCTCAGTTTGTTGGACCTTTTGAGATCCTTGAGAGGATAGGACTTGTTGCCTACTGTCTTGCCTTGCCACCGAGTCTATCCCGCATCCATGATGTCTTTCATGTTTCAGTTCTTCGACCTTATCATCCAGATGTGACACATGTTCTTAATTGGAACGGTCGAGGATGGGTAGCTTTCCATGGAGCCCATGTGCATTCTTCAGCATTGGGATTTGATCCTCAGGGGTCATACCATCGACCAGGTAAGGGTCCTATGGGATCCAAATGATGAGACCTCGACGACTTGGGAGGATGCAAAAAAGATGAGAGAACTGTATTCTTATTTATTTTAGGCTTCCAGGAGTAAGCCAAGTTTTGGGGGGGAGAATGTATTACCCCTACTAGGTTGAACTCATTAGACTCATATTTTATTATTGGTTGTTTTTCAGTGGATACATTACCATGATATGTTGTTCAGATTTTTTATGACATTATGCTTTATTTGGAGATGAGATGTATAATTTATTTGTAGTATTTCAGTATTTGTGATTTATGGCATTTTATGGATTATTGCTATGTACTGACATTTTACTTTATCTATGCAATGTGTAATTATATGATGTGTGTTTATGAGTGTATTGGATGCAAGGGGATGATTTTCCTTCACTCATTTCGGTGAGACGGGGAATGTCGCGATTCTCCTTCATCGGTGTGTATGTCATGTTTTCTATATTGTATATATATGCATGTGTGGTTCGGTGATGCAGGATATTGTAGGTACAAGTACCAGGTAAGTACGAGGTATCGTCTCCACCTGGCTTCACAGGTCTGAGCGTGCCTTATATTTTTCGATGGAAGTGGAGGAGATAGTAGTTGACCCTATTTTTACTCAGTTGGTCATCTTGTCAGTCAGTTCAGTCTTTGTATTTTGTCATTTTATCTTTTATGGGAAATTGCTTGAGATTTGTTTAATTTGAGTGTTTTAGTGGATTTAATTAATTAATTAATTAAGTTTATGAAATTATCTCATTATTGTATTGTTTATACATTGAGATTATAATATTAGTTAATTAAAAAAATTATTAAATTAAGCTGCACGGTATTAGAAATATATTTTTATTTTAAAAATAAATTAGATAAATTGTATTTATTATTTTCTAAAGTTATAATTAAATAAATGAATAAAAGGATTAATTAGAATTAAAATATTGTTTTAATTTTTTATTTAGAAAATTAATTAATGTGCATGAGAAAAGAAAAGAAAGAATAATATTTTTTAATTATTGCATGTGATAAATTTAGAAAATAAAATAAAAATTACTATTATTCTAAATTTAGGTTTTTTTTGAAAAAGCTATTGAACCTAGAATTTTAGTTTAAATAGGGGTTAGGTCTTTATTTTAGTTACAAAGGAACAGGTCAAGAATTTAGGTGAAGAAATTTATTGGAAGTTATTGAAGGTATTAGGGCTCTTCTACAGATTTCTTCCAGGAAAGATATACCAGGTTGGATGAATTCTTAGTTGTGGGTTTTTAGTAAATATTTCTATTTTTCTCTGATTGATGTGTGTGTGTAAAGTTATTTTTAAATACAAACCCTCTTCTCGTGAATTTGAGTTTTGTTTTAAAATCCATGCCTGATGTGTATTTCTAATTTATGGGAAGTATGTAATTTTGAGAAAATTAAGAGAAATTATTATAGAAAATTTGTCAAGATTTTAGGATGCATGGAAATTGCAAGATTTATGAGAAAAGGGTATTTACCTGAGAAATGGTTTTAATTACCTTAAGAAAATAAATTTAATTACACATTAAATTTATTTGGGTAATTAAATTTAAAAATATATATATATGAAGAAAGATTAAATTATGTGAAAATGGAATTACTGGAAAAATATTGTTTTTTTAATTATTTTACTTAAATTCTATGAAAATGGTATTATTGGAAAAATATTGTTTTTTAATTATTACTATTAAAATTTTATTTAAAAAAAAATATAAAAAATAAACAAATTAAAAATAAATAAATAAAAAATAAATAAATAAATTAAAAAAAAAAAAAGGGTAGGGCATACTACCTACGGTAGCATCCGTTACCGGTGGTAGTACACAGTACTACCAGTGGTAGCAGTGCTACCAGATAGTAGTACTTGCTACCGATGGTAGCAATGCTACTGGACGGTAGTAGTGCTACTAGA
This sequence comes from Cryptomeria japonica, assembly GCF_030272615.1. NCBI lineage: Eukaryota > Viridiplantae > Streptophyta > Pinopsida > Cupressales > Cupressaceae > Cryptomeria > Cryptomeria japonica. The sequence continues at coordinate 66,136,893 of NC_081411.1, read as the reverse complement.
CAGTAGTACCAGCTACCGGCGGTAGCTTAGGCTACTGTGCTAAGGACTTTAAAACAAATTTTAAAGTGTTTTTAATTTTTTTTAAATTAATTTACAACCCCTGTGCGTACTGTTGTATGACTGTTTCAAGTTTCATACCCAGGGGTTGGATAAATAAAATTTATTATGTATATATGTATATAAATAGATATATGTGTATTCATATATGTGTTTTTATATATATTTATATATTATATATGTTTTTCTTATGGTAGTTATTATAATATTTTAAATGTATTTTAAATATTATTTAATTACAGTTTGGAATTTTTCAAGAATAGAGCTTATAATTTTTATAAAAATGTTGAAAATACATTAGGAGAATTATTTTTATTTTAAATATTTTTGGACGAAGGACAAGAAGGATGTTTTTTTTAAATAGTGGTATTTTCTTATTATTGGAAAAATCTTTATTCACAAATAATTTATGCTTTGGTTGTTTTAAGAAAAGATTGCTTGTATTAGGATCTTGTGTAAATGGTGTTTTCAGTCAAGCTTAAATTTCATTGGTATTCTGGTTGAATTGTCATTGTGTCCTATGTTATTATTTCTCCTAGACTAGGTGTTGTTGTATAACCTATTTGATATGAGCCATTGTGTGTTTTTGTCCAAATGGTCAATCTTGGGTTGGTAATTGTGTATCCTTCACCTGTTCTTGTCAGGATTTTTCATGGTTGTCTATTTCGCCATAGAGTTCTTGTAGAGAGAAAAATTCCTATTAGTGTCATAGGAGAGAGAGTGGCTTTCAAGCGGGGGACGTGCCCAAAGTGGATGACTGGATAACCTGCCAAGAGTTAGTTAATAAAGTGATAATCTAATAATTGATTAGGGGGTGGGTAGATTAAATATTAATTAAGATTAAATGTACCTATTTGAGAACATATTGACATCAATGACAACATACTGTCACCACTTCATCATATGCCAAAAATCCCCCTTTTTGGCATTGATGGCTATACTCAATGTATCATTGCTCAGTATCTATATCATGCTCAATAGCATATACTGGTTTTCATATACCGGTTCAAAGATCCTAACCACCACCATCTCGACTGGTTAGTGTGTACTCTACCATATATCTTCATCATTAGATATCTTCTCCCCCATACACCAGATATCGTTTCCCCTATCATATATCTTCTCCCCCTTTGACAACAATCCTCTTGACTGCTACCAAGTGAAATTCTCTTGGAATCTTTTGAAAATGAGTTACTATGCCCACTGCATGAACAATATCTGGTCTGTTATGAACCACATAGTGCAGCTTACCGATCATTGACCGGTACTCCTTCTTATTCACCAACATTGAATCATCTTCCTTAGTCAATTTAGAGTTGGTCACCATCAGTGTACCAACCGGTTTGCTCTCCTCCATGCCAAAGGTCTTCAATACCTCTTTGACATACTTGCACTAGGTAATGAAGATTCCATCTCTCATCTGCTGAATCTATAGACCAATGAAGAACTTTATCTCTCCAATGAGAGACATCTCAAACTCTTTCTTCATTTCATCTATAAATGCATGGCTCATTTCATCATCTCCTCCAAAGACTATGTCATCTACAAACACTTCATAGATCAGAATCTGATCACCTTCAGATTTTAGGTAGATGTTGCTATCCTTACTTGTTCTCTGAAATCATATTTTCACAAGATGAGAGTGAAACCATTCATATCATGCCCTTGGTGCTTGTTTCAATCCATACAGGGCCTTGTGTAATCTACACACCATGTTACTATCTTCTGATAAGGAAAACCCATCCGGTTTCTCAATATACACTTCCTCTTCTAGGATTCCATTCAAGAACGTAGACTTCACATCCATCTGGTATACCTTAAATCCCTTGAATGTTGCAAATGCAAGTAGCATCCGAACACCTTCTAGTCAAGGTTTCTCCATAGTCTTCTCCCTCTTCCTGAGCATATCCCCTGAATACAAGTCTTGCCTTGTTCCTCACAATTGTGCCTTCTTCATTCAGCTTATTCCTGAAGACCCATTTGGTAACTATTACATTCTTGTGTTTCAGTCTGGATACCAAGGACCATTTTGCATTCTTTTCTATCTGTCTCAATTCCTCTTTCATTGCCTTTATCTAGTCTTCATCGTTAAGTGTCTCCCTAGTGGTATTAGGCTCAAATTTAGAAATCATGCAAGAGTTCTCTTTCACCTTTCTTCTTGTGAGTATCCCTATATCTTTATCTCCTATGATCTGCTTCGGATCATGATGTAGTTTCACATATCTAGGAATGACTCTAGCTGGTTCTTCTTTCTTTTCCTCTTCTTCTTCATCTCTATCTTCTTCTTCACCTACTATAGATTCTACCGGTACATGAACACTGAGGTCTTTGCTTATTTCTTTCTTAACCAGTTCCCAGAAGGTTACACCCATTTCATCTTCCGCTTTCTCGCTGTAGGTTTCCTCAGGATCCTCAGGGGATTCATCAACCCTGACATTGATACTCTCAACAATTTTTTGAGTCTTATTATTATAGCACTTAAGAGCTTTGCTCTTAGTGGAATATCCCAAAAATATTCCTTCATCACATTTAGCATTGAACTTGCTCAGATGCTCACCTCTCTTGATATAACACTTACTGCCAAATACTTTAAAGTAACTCATAGTGGGATTCTTCCCTATCCAATACTAATAAGGGGTTTTAACTTTACCTTTCTTGACGAGTACCCGGTTCATAGTATAGACTGCAGTGCTCGCCGCTTCTCTCCAAAAAGTGTGAGAAACCTTTCCTTGGATCAACATAGTTCTCATCACTTCAACTACAGTCCTCTTATTCCTTTCTTCTATGCCATTCTATTATGGTGACCTTGGGGTAGACAACTGCCTCTTGATGTCATTCTCTTCATAGTACTTATTGAATTCATCAGAAGTGAATTCACCTCCTTGATCAGTTCTAAGACATTTTATTCTTTTGTCGCTCTCTTTCTCAACCAATGCTCTAAAGGATTTCAACTTTCCAAACACCTTAGACTTGTTTTTCAAGAATGTGACCCACATCATTCTTGAGCAGTTATCAGTAAGAATCATGAAATATTGATCTCCCTAAATACTTCTTGTTTTCATAGGACCACACAGATTGGTGTGCCCAAGATCAAGTAAGTTCTCTACTGAAAAATACTTACCTTTGAATGTTAAGGAAGACATATTCCCAAGTTGACATTCTCTGCATAAAGCATTCTTTGGTTTGTTTAGCAAAGGAAATCCTCTTACCACCTTGATCTTACTAGCCTTTACAATATTATCAAAGTTCATATGACAAAGTCTCCTATGCCATATCCAACTGTCATCAAACTTCACCATCAGACATAGACTAATCTAGGCATTCAGCTGAAACAAGTTACCTTTGGTCTTCTTACCGATGGCAATAAGTTCACCACTCTTTCCAATTATACTACATACTCCATATTTGAACTCCAGAATGAGTCCTTTGTCATTTAGCTGAGCAACACTCAAAAGGTTGTGCTTAAGACCTTCTACCTAGTAGACATCATCCGCACTGCTCTTTTCATTCAATGAGATGGTTCCTTTACCCTTTACCAAGAAAGGTGCATCATTTCCAAATTTGACAACACCTCCATCATATTCTTCTAGAGACAGAAACTTTCCCCGGTCACTAGTCATGTGGTGAGAACAACCACTATCAATAATCCACTCATTAGAGTTGTCAATGCGAGAGACAAGTGCTTTCTTGTCAGACACTTCTTCCTTTATAGCTACAAACACTATGTCCTCATTCTCTTCATCCTCATATTCTTCATCAATAACACCTTCATCCATTGCAACAAGACAATTTCTTCTATTTCCTCCTTTATACTTTCTAAACCTCTCTAGTTTATCCTTATTGTCATTGTTAGGATAGTTAACAACTATATGTCCTATCTTATTGCAAGAGAAACATTTTAAAGGAAGCTTACCTCTGTATTTTTTTATGCCTTTTGGAAGTCTCTTGGCAAGAAGAGCTTCAAACTCCATCAGAATCTCTTCATTATCCATATCTCTAAGTTGTCTGGATTCATAACTGGTACTTACTTCTTTTCCTTTTTTGGTTGGTGCAGTAGATTCTCTAAAGGCTAACTTAGTCTTTTGAACACTGCCACCATAACTATTCAACTCATATGCAGTAAAATTTGCAATGATAGAGTCTAAGGATACCTTGGTTTTGTCAATAGACCTTAGCTCCTGAATAGTAGCAACTCTAATTGCATAGACTAGTAACAATGATCTCAAAACTTTACTGACAATGGTGGCATCTTCAATTGTTCCACCAGTGCTCTTGATATCTCTAACCACAGTCTTGATCCTTATGCCATATCACTAAATTGTTTCCTCTTCAACCGTCCTCATGTCTTTAAATTTTCCTCTAAGGCTCTCTTCCTTAGCTTGCTTGACATGCTCATCACCATCACAAATGGTTTCCAATGTGTCCCATACATCCTTATGATTTTCCTTATCTTGTACATCAATGAACTCAATATTGGATAGGCTACTAATAAGGGCTTCCATGACTTGCCCATTTTATTGAATCTCTCTTTTATGATCATCAGTTAGAGTGCCACTGGGGATTATATAGGCATTCTCAACATAGCTCCAGTGTTGAGCACCCAAAATATTGATATAGATCTTAATTATGTCCTTCCATATTTTGAAGTTATCTCTATTGAACTTAGGACCTTCCCTCTTCATCATTAAGGCATGACCTTTTACCTCAAGCGGATAAGCTTATATCACTGAGGACCTAGAGTTGATCTGATACCAATTGATGAATAATTATGAACAACGAATATCCTAACTAGTATTGAGAGGGGGAGGTGAATCAGTACATACAACAACTTCTCCACAACTTATCAAGTTAAAACAATGCTAACCGGTTGTCTTCATCACTGAACTTGACCATGGAAATACTACTTAAACATAGTAAGACTTCAGACAGCTTAAATCAGTAAAACTGAATACTTCAAATATCGCTCAATGCTTGATAACTACTTCACCCATATACATATGCAAGTGTTGTATCAATAATACCATAGCCATTAGCTTTTCATGTATAATCACTTAAACAAAAACACTGAATCATCACATGACAAATGCACAACTCATGACACACAAATTTTTCACGTGGAAACCCAAATGGGAAAAACCCTGGTGGGGATGAATACCCACAAGCTTGTTTTGAACTCTTTTGAAGCTCGCTCTGTTAGGAGTCTAGTCTGGTTAAAGACTTTACAATAAGGTTCTGCTAGGAACCGATCTTGTTAAAGATCACCCGGTTAAGGGATGGCTATATACCCTGTTAAAGGTTACCTCACTAGAGGATTTAAAGAACTCAATGAACTTGAGTCACCTGGTTAGAGGTTTTACAATAATCCTATTAAAGCTACATGGTCAAGGGATTTTCCTTCGGTTGAAATGATTAGAAGTCAATAGGTAAAGCTTTTGATCTAATAATAGCACTACTTGCTAAGGCAAATCCTTTTCAGCTCCTCTCCTATGCAATCACACTCTACAGGTTTTGCACTCTGGTTTGGTGGGAATCTCAATATGCAGACACAAAAACAACATTTTCCAACAACAACAATATCAAAACTCATCGACCTCATAGACAAGAATTAGGTCGGTAACATAAACCCTAAACCCTAAGTATTTTAGGTTTACAGATTCAAGTGGTCCAATCCTGACCGTCCAAACACTTTACATATAATAAAATGATCTAAACAGATCTCAAATCACTCTACATCGTCCTATTTTCACCACATCTAGAAAATGGTAACCCATCACACACTCTTCATACACCGCTAAGAAAATCACGTAGTCCCGAGGTAGGCATTTAATGCATTTGATCTCCACGTGCAAAATCCTCAAGGAAATCCTTCACGTGCACATAGCTGACATGGCATCCTGATCCTTATTCTTGACATTCACAAAACACCATTGGTTGCACTGCACAGATCATACCAAAAACCCTAAAACTGAACAAAGACTACCACCCGATAGAAACACTTAGTGAACCCTGACACCGGTCCACTCCACCCTGGTTGACCAAAACCGCTTCCAATATTCATACTAGTGCATACCAGTGTACCTTCTTGAGCACATATTGACATCAATGACAACATACTTTTTCACCACTTCATCATATGCCAACATATATTTCTATCAGTCAAGTGTTTATTGTGTTGGAAAGATGATTTGAGATACATTGTATTAACTACTTAGTCTTAATCAGTCAAAAACATAGTGAGTGAAGTTTGTGAGCACTCTGAGATGTTTTCAATAAAATGATGCTCTTGTTTCTAAATTTTCCTTTTACACATGACTATTATTTGTTGCTAAGCCCTCTTGACAAGGATAAGTTATTCAGAGTGTTCACTAGTGAGTGCAAACAAGCCCATGTTGTATATACTGCCATTAATGATAGTTTGTACTATCATTGAGTGATAGTATATGGGATCATGGCTTGTTGTACTCACTACTCGATAAGTGGTTAGTATCACCCTGGGAGTGATGACATGTATGTTGAGCTCAAACCTTGTGGAATCCCATTTTTAACCCACATACATGATGAATATAAAATAAAAACCTGTCTCTGCACAAGAAACAAACAAGTTTGATAAAACATGGTACTTGTTGCTAGTTCATGGCACCTTATCTAAATTGATGCCTTGCTTCTAATTCTGAGATATTGTAGTTTGATAATTGTAGACATATGCTTTGATATTCTAATACAGATAGGCTACGTACTCTAATGATTTTGAGTGTGACAACATAGTTATCCTCATTTCTCTAACCTCCTGTTTTCCAAAATTTCTTGCAGATAACTAATGAACTAGGAGCGAAAGGAGCTGAAGATGGATAATCGGATGAAGACCAACAACTCCCTCAAGCTAGGGCTTGTCATTCTAGGCAATGAAGGGTGACCCTGTTGTCATAATTTATTTCATTTGTTTAGATAGTTTAGTTGTATAATTGTATTGAGATGTATGTCGACAACTTAGTTGGCTATTCCCACGGCTTGTGTTGGACATTTTTACACATTCTTGTAAATAAAAGAGATATTTCCATGATATGTTTTGTTCACATTTTCTTGAAAATCACTAGCATGATGAAATAATTTCAACTTTGAAATCATGATGTATAAAATGAAGAAATTATGAAAATGTTTGTATACCTTTCTTCATCTGTGATGTGTAAGGCCTTATCAGGTCACCTAAATTTAACTGTAGTGAAATTTAGGTAATAGATACAAGGAAGAGTATACAAATTGCTCCTGTTATTCCAAGAGTTCAACTTCAGTTCATGATGGTTAAGCTCGAGATAAATAATCAAGGTATAAACTATCTATTTAGAATTAATTTAGGAAAAGATCTTAAGGATATTGGTGATGAGGATTTATCGGGAACATACCTATTCTAGATTACAATACTACTAGAAGAGTTTCCTTATGTGGCTAAATTCCTTTCAATTGGGACATATCCTCTAAACATGTCTTAAAATCATGATAAATAGTTACTCATAAGGAAGTCCCTACCTTTTACTCTAATTGAGGAAGAACTAGGAAAAAGAGGATGAGGTGATATCCTATGTAGAGTAGTCTATACACGTGAAAAAGAACAAATTATATAGGAGGCTCATGAAAGAATAGTGGGGGTACATTCTAATGGTGATGTTACCGCTCAAAAAACCATAATCTCTAGATTATGATGGCCAACCATATATGAGGATTGTAAAGAATACACTAAGCACTGTGATATCTACCAAAGAACTGGACAACCTATAACACAAGATGAAATTCCCTTACAACTAGTCCTAGCACAAAACCAATTTAAAAAATGGGTCATTGATTTCATTAGGCCAATTGAACCATTGACTAAAGAATCCAAAGAAAGATTTATTATTATTGGATTGGATTACCTAAATAAATTGGTAGAGGTTGAACCAACTAAGGACTACACAACATGCACAACAACTAACTTCATCTCTAATAACATAATCACTATATTTGGCTACCCTTTGAGCATAACAAGTGACAAGGGGAAGCATTTTGTAAACTATACTATTAAGGAGATCCTAAATAATTTCATGATTACACATAACCAGAGGACTCCCTACTACCTACAAGCTAATGGGTCCAACAAAACCCTAAATAAAATTCTAGAAAACTCTCCAACTAAAATGTGTAATGCAAAAAAAATAGATTGGGACTTCAAAATACAAGTAGTACTTCGAACTTACCAAACAACCTATAAATGGGTTGATGAGACTATAAATTGTGTCATATTTAACCCATTAAAACCATCTATTTATGCAGTTGAATGGATTTGAGTAATAATTGGAAGTTATTATTGTAAAAGTGAATTTGAGTAATAATTGGAAGTTCTTTAGCTTGTTTAAGGTAGAATATAAAGTAGATATTTGATTTATTTTTAGTTAATAAATATGATCCAAATATCTTCTAATATGTCTCCATGAGTGTGCAAGATATTAAAATACAATTGAATGAATTATTAAATAACTCCTCACAAGAAGAAGCTTCAAAATTTGTTGCAGCAGAGAGCTCGAAATATTAACTCCAAAAAACTTCAAACATTGTAGAAGGCTTTGAAGTTATTAAGAGAAGATACAGAAGAATCTAGAAGAATCCCAGTATACTCCATCAATCATTCAAAATCATGGAGTTGTTGGCAACAACAATGAAAGAAAACTGAGAGGGGAGGGGGAGGGTGTGAATCAATTTTCACTGGATCAAACAATTTAAGCACAATCTTAGATCTGATGAACTTCAATGAGAATAAAGATAAACATAATAATAGCAACACACATAACACCAAGATTTTTACGTGGAAAACTTAGTTAAGCGAAAAACCATGGTGGGAACCTACCCACAATAAGATGATACTTTGTGGTAGTATGTGTAGGGGAATGCACATGCATTCAGGCACACTACCTAGAGCTCACTGCTCAAAATAATATGACCCAAAAGGCTCCAACCCTCAGAGAAGGTTCACTACCTTGCAATAATATTCAGACTACAACTACTCAAAATAATATGACCCAAAAGGCTCCAACCCTCAGGGAAGGTTCACTACCTTACAATAATATTCGGACTACAATCTGGTTAAGATGAAATGAAAGAATAGCATCTACTAAAGCCCTATGACAGTTCTGGTTAAGGTCATTTGTCTTCCCTACAACAACATATTCTCAATACATCACACCGAAAGATGAATTCTCTTATTCACACATGCATCACTCTCTAATAATTCAAACACAACCATCATACATGAATTGCATGATTCTAACATCTATTTATACAATACATCAACCTTGACTACAAGGTTGGCTCAAAACCCTCAACACATAATTACAAAATTACATCACATGATACATAAATAAACCACCAAACCAATACAATGTCATAGATGACATAGCATGGACCTAACTCAAATCCTCGAACATGCAACACCACATAAATCTTACCAAGATCAACCACAACACATTACACCATCGAGAATACCGCATAACAAGAAAATATCACTGAACCCATAAGATCTTCAAGAACTCACACAATGATGAATGTGGGCCACCAAGACAAATAGGAAATGATCAGGGAACACCAACAAGCATGTTAGAACCATCCACAAGAGCTGCACCAACAACACTTATTCAAATGTTCATTGATCAACATGTTAACACTCAAGAACACTCAACATCAGCAATTTAGACTAGAAAGATCACTTGTGGAGCATCAAATCATGAACCATCTAAAGTGAAAATATACATGAACATCCAAAACACTCTCCCAAATCCACAACTTAAGATATGATTATATCAGAGCACAATGGATCAATCACTAGAGCACTGCAACACTGAACACTAAAGACTAATATTCATACCAAAATCCACAACTCGAATAAATCACCGCATAGAATCAATAAAGAATGAAGTATCTCTAGTTGATTCAGCATCCTAAACAAAATAATCAACCAAATCAACTCACCACAATCACCAGATCACTAAACAACTCTCTGCAACACAAAAGCATGAAATATGTTGACATCAATGACAACAACATATCCTAGCAGCAACAATATCCAATAGGAACATCAATCATTCCTAAATCAATGGGAAAAGTATTTGTTTCCTACAAGTTGCAGTTGCACACTACACTACAATATCTTTATCCAACAAAGATAAATCAAGTTACCAAAGAACTCCAATGTAATTTCATTATTGTAGAATATTATTCATGATGATGAAAAATGATTTGGTCAACTGAACTAAAGAATAATTCCTTCATTCATGTTGAGAACTTGAGACTTCCAAAAAATTAGGTGCCCAGAAATTGTGAAAAATCCAATCTCAGTAAAACAACGATATATCCCTCATTTATTAACAAAATTCAAAAATTTAAAATGATCTGAAAAATAGACTTCAAGGGATAAAACCCTTTTGAACATTTGGTAAGATTCACAAAGACAGAGGAGGAGTTCATATTAGAGAATGACTAAGATAGATTAGCAAGATGAAGGACAACAGTTTCAGTTTTCTCTAAGTTTTGTAAATGATCCCTCAAAAATGGGATCTTGGATCCAAATTCTTAAGGGGATTTTTGGGTAGATACAGAATGATAATTCTATAAATATATTATAATCAATCAAGCAAAGGGAGGGATTAGAACGGCTTGTTTTAGCCTAAGGAAATAGGATAGATCTAGTTTCATTCCAGCAATGTATTTTTTAGAATTTATTAGATTAAATTTGAATTTAAGCAAGCATTTTATTTCCAAAAAGTGTGAATTAGTTTAGTCTTTAAAATTCATATGAGTGTGCCTTAGATTAGCTTTCATTTTTGCAAGTGTTCTTTAGAAGAGACTATAAATCAAGTTTTTTGAATTCTCCTTTGCATACAGCCAAAGACACCACCCTGGATTGATAAATTAAATGATTAGGATTACAATGACCCCATTATTTTTATTGTCATTGTTGGGGATAGGTGTCATTAGAGAATCGTGAAAATCAGTGTGGCAGCCTTTTAGGTTTAGAAGTTCCTCAAGAAACATTTGTCTCTCAAAACCCCCCAAAACACCAAATCAAAACCCCCAAATACCAAATCTGAAGAGAAACGTTGCTTTTTAAAAAAAAATATCCTTAGTTATAGGACCACCACTTCAAGTACTAGCAAAGGGTATTTCTTTAGATAAATAACTAATGGCTTATTTCTTGCAAGAGGTGGAAATTACAATGAAGAAGTATTATCTTCATTATAGAATCTTGTAGAAGAGAGACTTAATTGGAGACCTTCAAATTCCAAGAATGGTTTCCCAAGTAGATTTTTGAAGTCAAAGGAAGGTTTCCCAATCAGAGATATGAAGAACAAGGGTTGATTCCATTCATGCATCTACTAGATCAAAAGGAAATATTGCAATATCTCTTCAATCAACCCATTCATTTGCTAGAATCAAAAGTCATGGAGAAGGTTCCCACTTCAAAGAGACATGAAGAATTGGATTTCAAAAAAATTGTCATTTTCTTTTCATTATCTTCTCTCAAAAATTTGAATGCATGGAAACATATTGTGAGGAAGTGAAGATATTTTCACAACCAGTTAATGGTCATGTGTAACCTCTCTAAATCATTAAGAAGAGTAGGTTAGGGTGGGTTTGCTTCCTACAAATAAATTATTTCCACATGTTATTTCCTCTTCCCAAAGGCTATAAACATGCACTTTTGTATAAGTTGTTGCACTCAAAATTTGCTGCAAATATTTTGGCATCACGGATGATTGGTTGTTGTAATCATGGGCTCTAGCTCTAGCACTAAATATTCAAAAGAATAGAAATGAAAATAATTATGAAGTCCAGGGGGTTGAGCTTAGTTGGTTAAAGCATTGAATTCTCAATGTGGAGACCCAAGTTCAACTCCTATGAGGGACACCTTTGTGATATTCTAAGTTGTGACTCTTGGTCTTCCATTGGTTGTTTCTATGTTATGACCCTTGGTCTTCCAATTGTTGTTTATATGTTGTGTGCTTGAAAGGAGTTGATATTTGTAATAGAAGTTTGTAATGTGGATGCTCAAATGAGTAATAATGATTCTATGATACTTAATACAAAAAAAAATAATTATGAAGTTATCTAAGTTGTTATTCAACATAAAGGATCAAGTTGCAGCTCTCAAAAGTTGAACAAAATCTTTGCATGCATCATGGTGAAAGTCAACTACAAATCATGCATGATGGTTGCAAGAAAACCTAAGGTAAAATCAAGTATTTGCTTTATTATTTTACTCTTATTCAGCTTAAATTTCTTTCATTCTACTCAATCCACTCAAAAAGAAGAAGAAAAAAACTTCCTAAATACTTATTCCAAGATTTATGGATCTATCTAGAGCTAAAATATCATTTTCAATGCTAATCGGGAGCCATCTGGAGCTACTTGGAGCTACCTAGAGCAAATATTACAAAATTGAATTTATTAAATTTGAAGGCTCATTTTGAGTTGTAGAGGGACCTACAACATCGTAGGTGTGGGGGAGAAGATGAGACCATAGATTTTATCATATTTATCCATTAAAATGATTTGTTTCTTCTTAATGTATTGTTGTAAAAGTGGATTTGAGTAATAATTGGAAGTTCTTTAGCTTGTTTAAGGTAGAATATAAAGTAGATATTTGATTTATTTTTAGTTAATACATATGATCAAATTTCTTCTAATATCTCTCCATGAGTGTGCAAGATATTAAAATATAATTGAATGAGTTATTAAATAACTCATCACAAGAAGAAGCTTCAAAAATGATTGCAGCAGAGAGCTCTAGAAATTAACTCCGAACAACTCTAGACATTGTAGAAGGCTTTGTAGGAATTAAGAGAACATAGAGAAGACTCTTGAAGACTCGCATCATACTCCATAAACCATTCAAAATCATGGAGTGTCAATCATTCCTAAATCAATGGAAAAAGTATTTGTTTCCTACAAGTTGTAGTTGCACACTAAACTACATTATCTTTCTCAAAAAAAGATAAATCAAGTTACCAAAGCACTCTAATGTAATTGCATTATTGTAGATTCTTCTTCATGATGATCAAAAATTATTTGGTCAACTAAAATAAAGAATAAGTATTTCATTCATGTTGAGAACTTGAGACTTTCTAAAATTTAGGTGCCCAGAAACTGTGAAAAAATGCACTCTTGGTAAAATTGTGATATATCCCTCATTTCTTAATGAAATTCAAAAATTCAAAATGATCTGAAAACTAGTCTTCAGGGTCTAAAACCTCTTTTTATAATTTGAAAATATTCACAACGGGGAAGGAACAGTTCTAATAAACCTATAAAGCATTGAGGGGGGGGGTGAATCAGTGAAAGCAAAAATATTAACACTTTAATTACAGACCAGTAAAAACATTTAATCAATTTACCAATGAATTTGCATATAATCCAAATTTTTATAAAATTATTCACCACAAGTGAAAAATTCAACATAACACAAAGATTTATATGTGGAAAACCCAACTAGGAAAAACCACGGTGAGATGGAACTCACAAGTTAACTATCTGCAATATAGATAACTAACAAGTTAAGGTCTACAAATGCTTTGTTACGAGTAGATCTTGTTAGAGATCTCAAGCCCTATTAGGAGCTATACCTTGTTAAAGGTAACCTCATTGGAGGATTTAGATCCAAATTAATGAATCACCTTGTTAGAGCTTACCTGGTTAAGGGATTTTACTATTGTAGTGGTTAGAGAACAACAATGGGATTGATCTAAGAATAGCACCTTCTATTGGTTTAGATCCTTTTCTGTGCATACATTACTATATCACCAACATACTTTACAACACCTTCAACAAATTGCTTCTACTTCAACTCATATCATAACTTGTATCTTCTATATGAAATAACTCATCACAATGTCTTTTTATAGATATTAGATTTCATGTTGGCTCTTGAACCTTGACACAATTTCCTGGGTTCAATGAATCAAGACAATCTTCCTTAAAACGACACAAATCACCACCATAGTGTCGAACGGTGGTAACACATCACAGTCGGTAATAACTCATCACACAAACTAGGTTAGAACATGGATACCAATTTAGTGTTGACTGCTTCAAATAAAATATTAACTCATAGACTAATTCACTTTGAATTCATACTAGGTGATTGTTTCCATGCTCCTCCTTGACTTTATTTACTACATCTCAAAACTGGTAACTCTAGAACTGATCAAAACCGATTGACTTATCTACATATACCAGTTTAGACATCTTCATACCGGTTAGACTTCCACTATACATATAATACTAGTTTTCCTTAACTAAGATGACTATGACAATCAAAATAGATGTGCCATCAATGACAACACATGAAGTCTTCAAATACAAAAATCATCATCAAGCCAACATTCTCCCCTTTGGCATTGATGGCAAGACTTAGAGAAGAATTTTGACAACTAAGTGTGCTTACAAAAAATATAGAGACTCTAAATACTCCCCCTTCACATAATAATCTCCCTTTGACATCATACATGATTACATATAAAATTTTCACATATATTACTCCCCCTTTGACACCAATGACAAAGGTATGCAAAAACATGAATAGATAAAGCATCATAATCACATTTGCATCAATAAAAACATAGAGGAGTTAAATAGAAATGTCTACAACTGAGAAAGCTTATCAAATACAGATTTAAAGTTTTTTTGCACAATAGTAAGGTCAATAGACCATGTCTCCAATAACGTAGCGGTAATCTTTAGTTGAGTCCTTATCTAAAATGTCAGTTCCTCCATTGCGTTCAGAGTACTCATCTCCGGTGTGACTAGGATTGCATTAGTATGTAGAAAGATCCTTTGCAGTACTTGTAATTTTGGCAATAAAACCATTTGAAGCTCCTATAAGCTTTTTGACCTTTTTATTGTTTCAGCCTCTATCTCTGCTAACTAGTGCCAGTATGACTCAACAATCTATCCATAAGTGATAAATGAATCATAAGGAAACTTAAAAGATTCTATGTAACCTTTTAGCTCAGCTTCAATTTTCTCTCGTGAGTTTTTTAAATCTTCATAAAACAAATCACTTAGGCATACTTTTCTCATAATCTTGTGGCCTTTAGTCATGGCAATATAGATTTGATCTCTCTTATATAAAAGATTTGCTCAGTCGGTGTCAATACACTAGATCAACTCTACTGCTTTCTTCTTTCTATATTATTTCTCAGCATTCACCTATGTTGTTTCTTCCAAAGTTTTGAATTGATCAGTAATAGATGTGCACTAAATATCAAGTTCCTTTATTGGGTTTGAAATACCTAAAATATCAACATCCGGTAGGATATTTGACAATACATTTATTGTGGTCTAGAGAACCTCCTTCTCCTTCTTGATGTTCATTTTTTCTACTCTAGGCTGAAGTTCCAATGACAACTTCATCAACTCATCTGCATCATCAGGTATGACAATATTTGTAGGTGAATTAGGCTCAATTACAACTTGCGTTTGATCCTTATTACCAATTGTATCACCTGTATTTGTCTCTTGATTTACTTGTTCTTCAGATGTCTTTACTGGTTCCTTATCCTTTTCTTGATCTTTCTCTTTTTCTACATCCTTTACTTTTTTTGTTCCCTTTCCTGATTCATGTTATTTTTCCTTATCTGGTTCATTATTGGTACCGGTTGTATTAACAGTATCCTGAGTATTTGGAATACCATTAGTAAAGAATATGACTGATGGTGAATTAGTGTCATTCTTATCCTTGTCAGTGTAGATTTCATCTAGTAGAAGTATTTCTTCAGTTTCCAGCTCTGGTTTTAGTCTAACCAAGTTTACCATGATACTTCTTCAATTGTTCATTCATCCTGAGAATATTTTTGGCAGCTTGATGAGTATCATCTTCTACTACCTAAATTTTTCTTTCCAACAGTCTAAGTCTCCTTGCTCTTGTATGAAATCGTCCCTTGTTCTTAGAAAACATTTCTAATAACTCTACATGAGACAATTCAGGAAAGTATTAAACAAAAATTATGTCAATAATCTCTTGATCTTGATCTATGATCAACTTCCATTTATTTTCTAGAATTAAATTCAAAGAATCAAAAATTTCCTTTTGAATTTCATGTGGTAATCGGTTATATTGACATAGGTAATTAATTACCTCTTGTACTACTTCTTGTTTCTGAATCTCATCAAAAGAATCAAAATACTCCTTTACATCATCAAATTGCTTTCTTTTTAAAGTTTTCAAAGTCCTCTCAAAATGGCTCATAGGCTTAAAAGATGCAATATCAATAGGAATATTTTGTTTAGGGATTTCCCTTACTAGTTTATATTTCCTACTAGTTCCCTTCAACTTCTTCTTTTCTTCCTCAGACTCTGTTTCCTCAGATTCTTCTTGTAAGATAAGATGTCTGCCTCTCTTCCTAGTAGAAGTTGGCTTCTTTGCATACACTTTTGGTTCTGGTTCCTTCTTGGATTGAGCACTCCTTGTTACCCTTGAACCAATTGACACTGAAACTGCTTGATCATCTTTCTTCTTTTTCTCCTTCACATTACTGGGTTGTGCCTATGCAATTTTTTCTTGATATGTACCCAGTCTCTTCTTCTTATTGTCTTTAGGTGATGCCAGGAGGTTGTTGGCATAACCGATCAATAAGTCATAACTGAATTCATAACCCATTTGCTCCATCTCTTCTTCTCTAGGTTCTACAACCTCAATTAGGCAAAAATCGGTGGTCACTATGAAACAAATGTCATTTTCAAAATGTTTGATCACTTCATTCGATAACCTCAATCTCATACTCATTTTCTTCTAAAATTCATTGAAATGATTGTTCATAACAATTGGAAATGTGTTCCTAACAACTTTTATACAATTTTTAATTTGAGCATAAATATCTTTTAACCATTGGATATCTCCAATACCTGGAATAAAGATGTTTTGAAAATAGAAAAACAATTTGAACAAAAGTTGCCCAAACTTGAACTTCTGAATGTTGTCCTTCTTGATTGATTCCAAATTCAACATTAACTGACTCCACATTGCCTCACATAAATCATAATCTACATTTTCCTTTATCATTTGATAGGCAGCATGTACGGCGGCCAATGGCACACTATTCATTCGGCTAGAATGAAATATCTTGTAACCGATAACCATTATAGCATATTTGAATTCTTCATATTTAATGTTACTGACAGACATAGCATGACCATCACAAGTGGTCTTTGTTAGTTTAATAATAGTATTCTGCAAAATTTTCCTCAACTTGGGAACTTCGTCGGTTTGGTAGAATCTGGTCACGGCATGAATAGCCTCCTTGTTGATAGTATGTGACCTATCTAAATACATTTTTCCTCCATGTATGCATCTTAGGATGATTCTGATGTGCTCTTCCTCAAATTCCTCAAGAAAGTAAACTGCATTGCAAAAACCTTTATCATAAACCCTAACAAACTCGGGTTTAATCTTCTCATTCTTGTTGCACAAATATTTCAGCTGGGAATAGATTGCCAATGAACCTCAATCTTCAATCTTGCAATCTATATAACTGGACAGATCTCCTTTAACCAAAAATCCTTGGGGTACCTATGATAATGCATTGTACGATTCTATCTTGTTTGATTCCATTGATTCAATGTCTTCAACAGTGATGAAAAGACTTTTTGATGGTGTAGATGATGATGCAATTCCAAATAACTTTGATTGGAGAGAGGAGATTGACCAAATACCTTGTTTCCTTTGTGCTGCTAGGGTTTCCGGTTGTTCTCTTGCTTGCACACTTGATTTTCTTTACTTTGCTCAAATATGATCTAACTTCTCAATTCATTATTCAAATCTGTTCATAATCTGCTGGGAATGCTTTGTTTCTCTCTACAAGTGCTCACAAAAATCATCTTTGAATTAAATTAGGTAAAAATGACTTAGGGAAACTATTTTCTATTTACTTTACCTACTGCATTTATTGCACTACTGATAGGATGATAACCCCTAGTTACCACTTGACATATTTTCCTTTACCGATAGGTATACTAACCGATTGATAATCCTTAGAAATTGATTGATAGCAATATCAAAATTATTATATTTCAACTCAAAATGCAAAATTTACTTACCATACTTTCTTCAAAGGGTCTGAAAATGGATTTGTTGATATGCTCCCCCTAAGCTTGTTGAGAAGCTCAGTTTTCTGATGTTGGATTCTCCACACTAGGTGAAGTATTTAGTTCTTCTAATGGCTTATCCTCACTTTTCTTTTTCCATATCCTATTCATCTCAGCTCTAGTTTCTTCAACATCTATTGTCTTCTTCCCTTTCAAATCTACAAAGTGACTTACCAGTTGGTTCTTTTGCTTTTTGCGAAACTTAGCAATGTGTCCTAGTTTATGAAAATGATAGCATGTCATTCCAAATGCTCTCCAAGGTCCTGTATTGCCTCTTCATGTTCTTCTTCTACAGTTCATAGCCACATGTTCATAGTTGTTGCAAATTGTGCAAATCACATTAGGTACTTTCTCCATCTCATAGGGACTTAACTAGTTAACATAGGGTTTTTGCCAATTCATGTTTCTCCAGTCATCATAATTTCTTCTCCAATCACCAACATGTCTTGTACTCATATGAGGTGTTGGGATATTTTCTCCATACTTGCATTCAACTGATCTATGCCCATACATATTGCATGTGTAATAGTAACCTTCAAATCTCATAGACACATTTTTAGTGTTAGGTCTATAACCGGTGTTTTTCTTAGATCTTCTTCTACACACATTTGCAGTATGTCCTAATTTGTGATAGTTAAAACAAACAGGTTCGTAAAATTTCTTACCAATGGGTTTTTGAACTTTAGGTGTTGGTTTATCTTTATGCAATTTGACCTTTGTACCGGAAGGTTCACCTTTTTCAAATGTAGAGTAACCCAGCCTGGTTGTATCTTTTTTCATCCCTTGAGGTTGTATCTTCTCATTAAGCATTGAAGAACTCTTACTGAATTTATCAAGGTTCTCATTAGCCTTAGCAAGCTTCTTTGTAAGATCTTCATTCCTTTTCATCAAGGTCTCTCTAAGAGACATTTCCATTTCAAGATCTAACTGTAATGCTTCTTTTTCTTCTTTCTCCTCATGCCAATGTTCATACAATTGCATTCTCCTGCTTGATCTTAAATATTTAAAGCTCCTTATCTTTGATCTGGTCTTCAGCACTTCTCCTATTTTCAAGTCCCTCACCCATTCAGATTGTAAGTGCTTTTAGCTCTCTTATCAAGTTAGTCTTCTTACCATTCACCATCTCCACTTCTTCAACCAGTGCATCAATGTTCGCCTCATCTGAAGACCTACTATTAGAGATCTCCAATAATTGCTTGGTCAGTTCTTTCCTTTTTGCTTGTGAACCCTATTATTTTCCTCTTAAGGTTTCTATATCATCCTTAGTTTCAGCAAGTTCTCTATCCATCTCTCTATAACTCATATCCCCCATAATGGATTTAGGGTTTTCTTCCAAGTGGTTAAGCCTCAAGGAAGTTAGGCTCTAATACCAATTGATAAACTTATAAATCACTGAGAGGGGGGGTAGTGAAAGCAAAAAAAGTAACACTTTAATTGCAGACCAATAAAAATATTTAATCAATTTACCAATGATTTTGCATATAATTCAAAGTGTTATAAAAGTATTCATCGCAAGCGAAAAATTCAACATAACACAAAGATTTATACGTGGAAAACCCAACTGGGAAAAACAACGATGAGATGGAACTCACAATTTAACTATCTGCAATATAGACAACTAACAGGTTAAGGTCTACAAATGCTTTGTTACGAGCAAATATTGTTAGAGATCTCAAGCCCTGTTAGGAGCTATACCTGGTTAAAGGTAACCTCAGTGGAGGATTTATATCCAAATTAATGAATCACCTTGTTAGAGGATTTATACAAAGAAGCTTGTTAGAGCTTACCCGGTTAAGGGATTTTACTGTTGTAGTGGTTAGAAAACAACAGTGGGATTGATCTACGAATAGAACCTTTTGCTGGTTTAGATCCTTTTCTGCACATACATTATTGTATCACTGACATACTCTGCAACACCTTCAAAAAATCACTTCTACTTCAACTCATATCATAACTTGTATCTTCTATATGAAATAACTCATCACGATGTCTTTTTATAGATATTAGATTTCATGTCAGCTCCTGGACCTTGACATAATTTCTTAGGTTCAATGAATCAAGACAATCTTCCTTAACACAACACAAATTGCCGCCATAGTGTCGGTCAATGGTAACACATCACAGTTGGAGATAACTCATCACACAAACTGGGAAAACTAGTTAGAACATTGATATTGGTTCACTATTGACCACTTCAAATAAAATATTAACTTATAGACCGATTCACTTTGAATTCATACTAGGTGATTGTCTCCACACACCTCCTTGAATTAATATTCTTCATCTCAAAACTGGTAACTCTAGAAGTGATCAAAACTGATTGACTTATCTACATATAATGTTTTAGACATCTTCATACCAGTTAGACTTCCACTATACATATAATATCGGGTTTCCTTAACTAAGATGACTATGACAATCAAAATAGATGTGCCATCAATGACAACACATGAAGTCATCAAATACAAAAATGATCATCAAATAAAATTCAAAATTTTAAAATGATCTAAAAACTAGTCTTCAGGGGCTAAAACCTCCTATTAGCATTTGAAAAGATTAATAATAGGGGATGTAGTTCATATCAGAAAATGATTGAGGCATATTAGCGAGATGAAGGACAATAGTTTCAGTTTTGTAAATGCTCCCTCAAAAATAGGATCTTGGATCCAAATTATTAGGGGATTTGTTGGGTAGATATGGAATGATAATTATATAAATATCTTGTAATAAATCAAGAAAAGGGAGGGATGAGAAGGGCATGTTTCAATCTGAGAAATGGGATAGATCTAGTTTTATTTCCAGCAATGTATTTCCCATAATTTCTTAGATTAAATTTGAATTTATGCAAGTATTTTATTTATAGAAAGTGTGAATTAGTTTAGCCTTTTAAATTCATGAAAGTGTGCCTTAGATTATCCTTTTCTATCATTCAAGTATGGCTTAGATTATCTTTCATTTCTGCAAGTGTTCTTTAGAAGAGACTGTCAAGAAAGTTTTCTAAAATCTCTTTTGCATACAGCCATGGACACCACCCTAGATTGATAAATTAAATGATGAGGATTACAACAACCCCATCATGGGCCACTTTGCATACACCTTTTGAGATATTCTTATATTTAGGATACACCTTACCTATCAATTTTATTGTTAACAACCTTCTCACAAGACTCACTTTTTGACTCACAAAAGATAAATCTATAAAAGAAAGGCTATACAAAAGTTAGAAAAACTAGAGGAAGATAGACAAATTGTAGAAGGTCACCTCCAAATACAATGAAGAAGACAAAGCCTTCCATGATCAAAACTTGAGAGCAAAACAATTCAATCTCAGAGACACAATACACCTCTATGATAGTAAATTCAAGAAACACAATAAACTTAAATTTTTTTGGATCAACAATTACATAATCAATGACAATTTGGAATTTGGAGCAACCATATTAGAGACACTAGATGGAAAATTCCAACAATCCTATGTCAATAGAGCCATATTTAAACACTATCAACAAGATACCTGATAAAATAATTGACTTGAAGACAAATCAAGGTTTGGAAAAGAGGATGATGTTGATAAGAAAATGGGATACAAACACAAATAAAAAAATACAAGGATGTAATAAATAAAAAGGTTCTAGAATATGTAACTTAGAAGATAGAGTAATCTTTAGGGATACCATCTAAGGGTCGTGTCCCTAATATTGGATATGATAGGTTATCTATTCACCAAGAGGGGAGAAATAGGAAGAATAAATATAAAGTATAAAGGGGATGTAAGGGAATGTACTTGATATTGTTGGTTCCCAAATCAACAAAATGTAAAGCTCTAAAATTTAGCCAAACTTTATATTCAATCCTAACACTGGACTTGGCCAACTAACAGGAAATAAGAATTTTCCCTACACTCCAAGCTTTGTTAGACCTAGGGGGTGACCCTCTCAGCAACACCAAAGAATTCGATCACACACTCAACAAGATGTTTCATAACAGATGGTGTTCTCACCAGATTATGCCGACAAACATGAAATATTACTCAAAACTAGCTCAAATCTTGTGCAAACTTGAGTGATAAGCATGGAGAATACAATAATTTCAATAATTTACAAAGCAAGACAAAATAGAAGGCTAGGAAAAGATTTTATCAAAATTTAAATATTTTTCTAGCCAAGGCTTGACAAAGAAAACAAATCAGACCAATGCTTTATCCATGTATAATTCCTTACAAATTTCCCTTAGCTTTTGCTGCTTTGCTAGATGTTGATGCATTGTTCCAGGCCTCTCATTTTGGCATAAGGATACTGAGAAATAGTATGGAGTTTATCTTTACATCTATAATTGCACTCTCTTGAAAGAATCTAAAGCATTTTCGATGAAACCATTTCATGCATATTTTGCAACCTTTGCAACCCAGACAACACGTTTCCTTTAGGCATAGAAAAATTTTGCATTCCTCATTTGTACTTCAATGGTTGTCGATACCCTCTTCCATAGTTTTCAGATTGACACATGTGAGGAGGATGTTGGGTAAGGGTGTGGAATTAAGCTTTACACCTACTAATTGCATTTGCTTGAAGGATTTCTTACTCATAGGTAAAGAAGACACTGAAAACCTAAGTCTCCCACACACCCACATGACCTTTCAAAAAAATTAATATTCCTTGTAGGAATGTGGGGTTACCTCACGGTCCCATGCCTACACTTTCTTTTCTCTTTTGTTCCCTATGTTAGGGATCCCACAGATATTGAGAGGGGGAGGTGAATCAGTATCTGATTGGTGAATGGAATTTCTTAACTTAAAACATGCAAAACATAATATAACAGTGTATCGGTATGCAAGAAATAATGCAATAAATAGAATCAAGAACATCCACATGAAAAGCACACCATAACACAAGATTTTAATGAGGAAACCTGGTGTAGGAAAAACCTCGATGGGATTTGTGACCCACAATATTCACTCACTGGCCAATAAGAGAATATTACTTACAATAGGGGTCTAGACATGTAGGAAGGCCAACTTCCTAGAGCTCACTGCTCAATGGGAAGTCTCACTGACTTACAATAAGGATTGTACAAATCCAATATCTTGTACTTCTTTACAATAGCATCTTCAATGCCAGATTCAATACCGGTTCCTACTCTGTTCTTTACATATACCCTTTAACCTATATTTCACATAATAGGTTTGCCTAATATTTTCCTTTTTTCTTACATCTCCTATATCAAATGTCTACAATGATCTCTTTTATATATAAGAGTCATTTTACAATTTGCCAAGTCGGCTTACACATTTTTACAATAATAAACAAAATATAATATAACAAAATCTTGCCGGCCTCTGTGCCGGTATACTTCCTTTCTTCTGTGCTGGTGTCGATGTCCTGAGTGTCGGTGTAGAGTGTGATATGTTGATGCCAGTATAATGCCTTTGTCGGTGCCATAGGATTGCAAGGTTGCCATCAATGACAAAACCTTCAATCACATACAATGTCTCATTGGAGTGTGCATATGCCAACAATCTCCCCCTTTGGCATTGATGGCAACACTCATGAGAAATTTCAAAAAATGATCCAAAAATGTTACCAAAAATGTGTGAGCTCCCCCTGAGCATATGATTCCTGTGATTTGAATTTTCTCATCCCACTACTCCCCCTTTGGCATCAATGACAAAGGTTGTCAAGATGTCAGTAGAGTTTGTAGTTTCAACCTTGTAACTGGGTAGTTACAATTTGAAATAGATCCACCAAAATCAAGTTTATACTCTCCATAAACTTTTTACAATCTCTTATTGTTGTCTTTGTTCTCTTAACTGTACTGGTGAGATGCTACAAATGCTCTGCCGGTGTTTCGCTTCCCTATATTAGCGCCTCAGATACTTCCTTCCATAGAGATGCTAGATAGTCCAATCTTGGACTTAGTTTTGATCTCAAATGTTTTGCCTTATTCACTATTCTATCTTTTTCTCTTTCCAATTTGAGTAGTTATTCCTCAAAATTTGTTATCTTCTCCTCAAAAACTGATAGTGTATCAGGTGAGTTGACAAAACTATCTACAAGTTTATTGATCTCATCCTGTACCTTGCTCATTTTCTTGTCTATATCTACAGTCAAAAATTTTGTTTTACATGTATCTTTGTACATATTTTTGTACTCTTTCAATAAATTACATAATTCTGGTAGAAGTGTGTCAAAATCTCTATTACACTTCTTTATTTGCTCATCAAAGAATTTTTGTTTTTCAACTTCTACTTTATCCTTCAATGACTCTTCTTTTATTTTCTCAATGTTTTTTGAGATATATTTACACAATGTATCTAGTTGTCCTAAAGAATCTTTGTTATCTATATTATAGTTGGGAGAAATTACCTTCAAAATTGGTATGGTATCATCTATTGCTTTGTAAGCTTGTGAGCTATAGTCGGTTATTTTCTTGATAGAATCTAGTAGTACCTTAGTCACATTAGTTGATTTGAAGCTTGATGATGAATCAACAATCTAAGTACCGATGGAAGTAACCAAGCTTGTATTGACCTCTGGTAGGTCTGTTTGTGTCTACATTTCTTTAAGCAGGGGTTTTTCTACTTCACTAGTTGCCAGTGGTATTGTTTCCTTATGTACCTATTCCTATTGTTGTTGTTCTTATTTCAGAGCCTTTTGGTTTGTTTGTTACATTGCCTTAGTCTGTGTCTAAGTCTCTACCTTTTGTTCTTTATCTTTTACCGGTTTCTCCTGTGAGTTATTAGTTTCCTCAGCTATCGGAGGCTCACTAGCCATATCTGTCTTATCTGTTGTATCTTTGTCTACCACTATGTTGATCTTTTGAGTATCAACATCCATAGTATATAAAACTCTAGGATTAGGATTATCATCCTCTACATCCATACTCTCAGCTGCCGATTGATCTTTAGTAGTCATTGTTTTTACCGGTGGAGTAATTAAAGAAGGTGGGGGTAAGTTGTCTCTAACCTTGATACTAGGTGGTCCACCAACTTTTCCTTTCCCCTTGTCTCTATCTTTCTGATAAACTTTTATAGGTTTGGGGTTCCTATATTCTTGTTTTTCTTTCTCAACTAGGAATATATCCCATCCATTTTCTGTCTCCTCTATTACCTCATTAACTCTTCCTACCATTAAAGCAACGTGCCGGTGTGCAGTAGAAAATACTGTCCGGTTTGCTTGAGCAATTAGGTCATCAATTTCTTGGGGAGATTTTACCGGATATACAAGAAGTAGCTTTTCAATCTTTATTTTCTTATCTAGTTCTATTACTACTTATCTTCTTGCTTCTAGTCTTTTGAATAGTTCATCAGGGATTTCATTGACTACTTCCATCAAAAATTTCTTGTACATATCCTAATGTAATATAACACTATTTTCAACTTGCTCTTTTTCATCAGCTGTTAGAGTGTCATATATTTTCTCTATGTTCTTCAATTTACCTTCCTCTGTGATTTCATTTAGTAGTATATCAAGAGGGGCCAAGTCTTTGTTTGTCCTCTTCTTCTTCTTGGGTGTCAGTTTCTTCTTTGGTGTGGCCTTTCTTACTGAAGATCTCACTGCTTGTTGCTTTTGCCTTGTCCTCCTGGGTGAGGGTGTGGTTGCCAGTGAGGGATCTCTTTTTCTTACAACTCTTTTGAAAGTTGCAGGCATGTCACTCCCTAAAGAAGTACCTACCAGTGATAGGTGAGTTTCAGGTTGTGGAGCTGCTAACTCATCCTCTATTATACCGGTTTTCTTTAGTACATCTTCTTTGATGGCTTTTGCTTGTTTGGAACCTTTCCTTACAATTGCCTCAACCTTTTTCACTCTTTTCTTTGATTATATTTGGCTTTCAATGGTTTTTGCACTACCAAATACTTCTTCCTTAGGTTCTCTGGGGGCTTCCAGAAGCGCTTTAGCATATGTTTCAACTATGTGATCATCTGTTTCATAGCCCATCTTGGTTACCCAAACTATCCTTGGGATGACTGCTTCCATCCAGATTTCATCTTTCTTGATTACAAAGCATATTTTATCTTTGTATTTTTCTACAATCTTCTGTGATAACCTTATTCTTTTCTTCATTTTGGCCTTTAATGCTTGAAAAAAGTCATGAATATTGTTTTCCTTGTTCTCACCCATGTTATTGAATAGTTCTGTTAATTGTTTGCCTACTGGTATATCATATCCAAGTTCTTTGTAACCTATACCAAGAACCTATTTTGTTATGTGTAGCATCAGACATACTAACAGATTTCCAAACCTGAAAGTTCCTTTCTTGTCCTTCTTGATCTTTCCAAGGTTGTCAATTAATTCATCTTTTAACCACTCAGATATGCCAATTTTTGCATTATCTATGACCATGTCATAAGCACTCTTAATGCATAAGCTTGAAACTGAATTAAGTCTATTTGCATGAGTAGCTTTATATCCTAATATCATGTTGATGAATCTCACATTGATATCTATTACATCATTAACTCTTAGGGACCTCTTGTCGAATGTTGCACCAGTTAGGTTTATAACTAGGTCATTGGAAACCTTCTTGGTTTTATCTGGTCTTTTACCGGTGGTTGGTAACCCTGTGACAGCTTTCACAGCTTCCTTGGTGATTTTGTGGACTGCATCCAACCTGAAAAATTCACCATGTACTCTGCTTAAGACTATCCTAATCACATCCTTGGGAAATTTAGGAATGCTAAGGATCTCTGTAAATCCTAGGGTCTCGATGATCTTGTGTTCATCTTTTACATTGCCAGTTTTATCACATATCACAGTTTTAAACATGGTTTTAATTTCTTCATCTCTTAACTCCTCAATGTTGTAGTGGATGTACATTCTGGGGTCTTCAACATAAACAACTCCCTTAGGAATTTGGGAAAAAGCACCTAAGGTATCATCTTTCTTTGCTACCTCGAGAACTAACTGAAATATGGGCCTAAGTCTTTTTATTACTTCAACAACAGTAGGGTTTACTATATATTCAATTACAGAGGTGGATGCCATGATTAAATACCTTTTACTGCCTTAGGATGGATGATTGTTTGGAGTGTTCTTGCTTCTTGCTTGAAATGCCTTAGCTCGAAATCTTCGCGCTCTTCATGAATTTGAAATCTCGGTGAAATGAAATGGAGCCAAAACCTTAACTTTATAGTGTCTAATTGATATCTACCACATTAATTGCATGTCAGTTAAGTATTCACTTAACATTGTTTGCCGGTAATAAGTAATTTCCAACTTCTTATCTCTAACCAAGGGAATAATAGCACATGTGTCATTAGATTGCCAAACCCTCAAGGAAATTTTATTTAATTTGATGAACAACTTCCTACCAATGGAGCACTGCTTTGTCCTTCCGGTGAAGCATCACTCTGTTCTGCTGGTGAAGCATCACTCTGTTCTGCCGGTGAAGCATTGGTTTGTTCTACCGGTGGAGGAGTATTCCCAATATTTAGATCAGCTTTTCTAATCCATTGTTTTGAGAATTCTTGCTTAACCTCTTCAAATTTTTCTTTACCTTTCAAGCTAGAACTTTTGTTGTCTACTGGTGTTCCTTTAATTCTACAGAATTTAGCAATATGCCCAATCTTGTTACATGCATAACAAGTTACATTATTTTTCTGAATAGCTTTCCCATAACCTATGTCGGTTTGTGTTTGACATTGATTAGATAAATGTCCAAATCTTCCACAAATGTAACATCTCACATTCATTCTGCAGTTTTTCATAATTGTGACCTACTTTGTTGCATTTAGAACATTGACCGGTGGGTGTGTTGATATTCTGATAATTTCTGGATCTACATTCATTTTCTCTATGACCATACTTATTACAGTTAAAGCATTTTCCATTGAATTTATAAGCATTAGGTTGTCTTACTGGTTTGCTGTGGTCCTGAGTATTTGTAGTACCGAAGCTTTCACGAAATTCAAAGCCAATTCTAGAAATGTCACCTTTAGGTTTTTTATTTTTTAGCAAAGTGCCAAGTTCCTCTGAGCTTTTCTTGAATTTTTCTTTATGTTGATTTGTAGTTTCCAATTCTCTTTCTAAGATTTCCTTTTGTCTCATCAGTTCATTTGAGTCATTGTGAGTATGCATCAGATCTGTCTTCAACATGTCATTTTCATAGCTAAGTCTTGTGTTCTCATTTACTACATCACTTAGTCTTCTGGTCAATTCTTCTTCATTCTTCTTCCTATTCTCAATCTCTTTGCAAAATCTCATAGTCATATCCTGCATTTCATTCTTTGTTGTCATGATCTCTAGTTTCAACTTGCTTATCATATCATTAAGTGATTCCTTTTCATCATTTTCATTTTACAATTTTTCACAAAGTTCTCTTCTCTTATTTCATGCAATAGTATAATTTTCTTGAAGTGCCTGAATGATGTCCTGAGCTGCCCTTAAATCATCTTCTAGTTTGATATTTTTCAATTTTTCTGCATCATAGTCTGTAAGAGCTCCTTCCAGTTGCTTCATCATATTTTTCATCTTTACCAGTGTCAATATCTTCCTCAAGCTGTTAGGCTTTTGAAAATAGAGGACCAAGCTCTGATACCAATTGTTAGGGATCCCACAGATACTGAGAAGGGGGGCGAATCAATATCTGACCGGTGAATGGAATTTCTTAACTTAAGACATGCAGAACATAATATAACAGTGTACTGGTATGCAAGAAATAATGCAATAAATAGAATCAAGAACATCCACATGAAAAGCACACCATAACACAAGATTTTAACAAGGAAACCCAGTGTGGGAAATCCTCGGTGGGATTTGTGACCCACAATATTCACTCACTAGCCAGTAAGAGAATATTACTTACAATAGGGGCCTGCACATGCAGGAAGGCCAGTTGCCTAGAGCTCACTGCTCAATGGGAAGTCTCACTAACTTACAATAAGGATTGTACAAATCTAATATCTTGTACTGCTTTACAATAGCATCTTCAATGCCAGATTCAGTATTGGTTCCTGCTCTGTTCTTTACATATACCCTTTAACCTATATTTCACACAATAGGTCTACCTATTATTTTCCTTTTTGCTTACATCTCCTATATCAAATGTCTACAATGATCTCTTTTATATATAAGAGTCATTTTACAATTTTCCAAGTTGGCTTACACATTTTCACAATAATAAACAAAATATAATATAACAAAATCCTGTCAGCCTCTGTGCCGGTATACTTCCTTTCTGTTGTGCTGATGCCGGTGTAGAGTGTGATCTACTAATGCCAGTATAATGCCTTTGTTGGTGCCATAGGATTGCAAGGTTACCATCAATGACAAAACCTTCAATCACATACAATGTCTCATTGGAGTGTGCATATGCCAACACCCCATGGGTATGCAGGGTGGAAATAATGATGGCTTTAGAAGATTTTATTTTAATTTATCCTCCCCTCTTTTTGACAAGCCCCACCACATCATGTGCATCAAAATCATTTCCAAAATGATTTTAATAAGCTTCACATTTCCCTCTTAAAATTTTATTTTCAATATTCTAAATCATTTATGCTTTAAAATATTCATAGTGTCATCCATTCACCAAATAAAATGTGTATCCATGAAATCTTGGCCTTCTTAATCATACATTGATTTAAATAATATGAATTTTAAACCACTCTCACAACAACACTGCAAAAGCATTAGTGCAAGTCGGGTCCCTTAGTGGGGCTAGGTAAAAAAAAATATTTTTGAATAACTAACCCCTTAAAAATTCTCTAAAACCCTAATTGGACATATTCTAGATTCAAAAACTTGAACAGATCATCATTTAATTTAACATTTGAGGTCCCTAAATTATGACCATAACCACTCAAGTAACCTCCAAAATTGCCTTAAAAACTAATCAAATCACCTCTCTGAGTCCTAAAAACTGACACGCTTGAATAATGTCATACAAAGAATCTAGAATGTCGAACAAATGATCATGATGCTGCTTGAGGTAAGAGATTTTAATGTCTGAAGTTGCTTACTTGGGCATATTCTGAAAGTGGACCTTCCAAACCTTTTTGAAACCCACCAAGTCACTGCTTTGAAAAAATACCATGTGCAAACTCCATTGGGCTCATTGAGCACTATGTACAATCAGATAAAAATTTGACTTGTCTCTCAATGGGTGGTCGAGAGCCACCAAAAAAAAAAAACCGAAGTCTTCCTTTGCCATAAACCTGATTTTCATCATATATGAATATGACCAATCTATAAATATCATTGAAAAGCACTTGATCTTATGTATTACAGTTGACATCATTCATTTGTCCATCATACTTATCAATATCAGAAAATTCAACACCATTTGACATCATGAAATCATGCTTATGCCGAAACACATCATAATCTTAAGCACCTCATCCAATTGATCTAAGAATTTAAAATATTAATACCCTACCCTATCATCAACTTTCACATCAATGAACTTGTCATATTCATATTCATGTAATCCATGCAAACATTCAGAAAATTATTTATGCATTGGGATTTTAGATTGCATATTTAGTTCATCTATCAAAGCATCACTGGTGCAGTCACTGATGAGTAGGGACCTTGAGGAGATCAATCCAAATTGGTTAGCAAGAGTAAACACAACATAAATACATAGATATGATGGAGGCAATGCATAATAGATAGTTTTTTTTGCATGATAGTTAATTACATCCAACTAGTAACAACATGGTTACAACATACTGGCACACAGGCCTGGTAGAATAGGTCTCATCAGGACCTTGAATCGAAAGATCTATCTTCTAGGCACAACCTATCTAACTAATACTCCTTGATTCTCTAATTGATTGCATTCTAAAGAATAATTACAAATATATATATATATATATATCGATCCAAAGGATCTGGTCGGCCCAAAAGGATCAAAACCCTAACATGCAAAAATGAATGAGGTTGGCCTCTGCCAAGAGATTACTCTGAAAAATCCAAAGGATGAAACATAGAAGATTGGCCACACACCAAGAAACATTGAGATCAACCTCCAAGGCTCTGCAAGCATCGGAATGGGTTCTGGTAGATCACTAGAATAGGTCTCAGGCAACCGTTAAAAATGGAACAATCGATAACAAGAAATTGTCAAGGAAACCGGTAGCAATATCTTGCCAGAAAGTGATCCAAATGAGATGCGGTTAGAAAGCAAGAAGGTTGATCAAGTCTTCAAGAAGAATCCAAGTCCATAGGAAACCAATGTGCCAAAACTAGGACACATGGAAAGGAAAAACTAAAACTGCAAACAAAAAACAAACAGAAAAAAAATGTTTTTGGTTGATGCAAGATTTCTATGAATCGGGGATGCTCCTGCATCAGACATCTGAGGTTAATAAAAAAGTAAGCCTCTCAATTTGTTGGGTTCAGAGGAAAACCAAGGCGGTCTACCTCAACCTAAGAAATCCAAGGTGAGTCTTCCACTGGTCTATTCTTCCACTTCACAACATATTCTTTGTACTAACTACTTTGGGTACTACACCTAATCCTGCTGTCCAAAATCTCTTCAATCTGATCCAATTACTTCCGAGGCAAATGTTTCTCCAAGTCTGCAATACCATCCTCACTGAATTCTTATTCATGGTACTTATGAATATCTATAATATTGAATATAGGTGAAATACTTAGACTATCTGGTAGCTCCACCTCATATGCATTTCCAGAACTGAACTTTCTCAAGATCTTACAAGGTCCAAACTTCTTCATCTACAACTTATTATAAGTTCCAATTGGGAATCTCTCTTTTCTCAAGTAGACCATTACTTCATTACCAACTTCAAATTCCTTATGTCTCCTCTTCTCATCTACCTTCTCCTTGTATTTTCTATTCATGTCTTCCAAATGTTGTTTAACCTGAATGTGCAATATTGCCATGTGATCTAAAAATTCTTGTGCTTCTAAACTCTTTTGATCTTCACTGCTAATGTCTCTCAATTACGTTATTCCTTTAGGATGCACTCTAGTAACAATCTCAAAAGGTGTTTTACCGGTACTTCTATTCACTGAATTGTTATTGGAAAACTCTTCTTGTGCAAGGATCAAATCCCAACTTCCAGTTTTTTCTCCTACTAAACATCTCAACAAGTTTCCCAAACTTCAGTTAACTACTTTTGTTTATCCATCAATTTGTGGATGAAAAGTAGATTTGAACTTCAAATCTGTCTTCATATTCTTCCAAAGTGTTCTCCAAAAATAGCCAACAAACTTAGTGTCTATGTCTGAAACTATGCTCTTAGGTAATCCATGCAATCTTACCACTTCCTTGAAAATAGGTCTGCTATATGCAATGCATCTGATGTCTTCTTACAAGGCATGAAATGAGCCATTTTTGAAAATCTATCCTCTACCACAAATATAGAATCAATCCCTCTTAGTGTCTTAGGTAAGCCAAGTACAAAATCCATACTTATATCCTCCCAAGGGCTTACCAGTATTGTCAAAGGTTTATACAATCCCACATTTGGACTACTAGCTTTTGCAACTTGACAAACTCTAGAACTCTGCACATATATATTAACATCCTTATGAATCTAGGACCAAAATTACTTCTCGCTCACCAATGCAACTATTTTATCAATGTCAAAGTGTCCATCTAAACCTCCACTATGCTTCTCTTTTATCAGGTTCTCGCTCATGGAACTTTTAGGTATGCACAACTGAACTCTCTTAAATAACATCCCATCTTGAATGAAGTAATCCAGCCATTTGCTCCTATCAACCATAACCGGTTCTCTACATGCTTTCCAAGGTTCTGCAAAATCTGGGTCTTCATCATACAAGGTCTTCAAATCTTCAAAACCTAATATTGTCACTCTCATCCCTGATAGTAAATTCCTTATCCTAATCAATGCATCAACAACTTTGTAGATTTCCCACTTCTATTTTTCAACACAAAGGTGTAACTCTCCAAGAACTCTACCCATCTCATATGTCTCTAATTCAACTTACTCTAATTGTTCAAATATTGCAAAGCTTGATGATCTATATAAAACACAAACTCCTTAGGCAGCAAGTAATGTCTCTATTTCTTCAAGGCTTGAATTATGGCATAAAATTCCTGATCATATACTAAATATCTCTTCCAGGAATCATTCAATTTCTCACTAAAATATTCTATTTCTCTCCCTTCTTGACTCAAAACTGCTCCTATTGTTGTTCCACTTACATCACAATCCACTTGAAATACCTTAATGAAATCTGGTAAAGCCAACACAGACTGCTCAGTCACTTTCTGTTTCAATAACTCAAAACTTTTGTGTGCTCTAGTGGTCCACTTGAATTCCTTCCTATCTCCCCTCATGGTCTCAGTCATAGGATTAAAAAATTGAACTGAAATTTTTAGATAAACTTCCAGTAAAAAAAAGACAATCCATGAAATGATCTTACCTCTCCAATGCTTTCTGGTGTAGGCCACTCAACAATGGCTTTCACTTTCTTAGGGTCCATCTTCAAACCATCCTTAGATATCACAAAGCCCAAATAGAATAGCTCATCCTTCATGAAAGTACACTTCTTGATATTGAATAGTAACTTTTCTTCTCTCAACCTCTGCAAAACTTGTCTTAACTACAACAAATGTTCCTCTTTTGTTTTACTAAAAAATAGAATGTCATCCAACTACACAATAACAAACTTACCCAGGAATTTCTTCAAAACCTCATTCATCAGGCTCATGAAAGTACTCGGTGCATTAGTTAGTCCAAAAGGCATCACCAACCATTCCTATAATCCTTCATTTGTCTTAAATGTTGTCTTCCATTCATCACCTTCTCTGGTTCTGATCTGATGATATCCACTCTTCAAATCTATCTTTGTAAAGTACTTGCTCCACTCAAACAGTCCATTATGTCATCCATCCTAGGCAAGGGAAACTGGTATTTCACTGTGATCTTGTTTATTACCCTTGAATTGGTACACATCCTCCATTCTCCATTCTTCTTAGGTGCTAATATTGTTGGTACTGCACAAGGGCTTAGACTTTCCCTAATCAAACCTTTCTTCAATAGCTCCTGCACTTGTCTATTCAGTTCTTCATTCTCTGTTGGTGTTAGCCGGTGTGCAACTTTGTTAGGCAAACTAGCTCCGAGAACTAAGTCCATGCAATGACTAATACTTCTAACAGGTGACAATACATAAGGTACATTATCTGAAATGATGTCCCCATAATCTGTCAGGTGTTCTCCTTCCGGTTCCAATCTCTCAGTCTTCTTAGGAATTAAGGCAAAACACACATTCTCATGTCTCATTCCATCCCTGAACTTTCTTCCATCTACAAGACAGATTTTGGTATTTGTACAAACTTCACTCTTCAAAGGTTCCTCCAAAGGCAACAAGGTTTTCTTCATCCCATTGGTCACAATAGTGTATGTATTCTTCCTTCCATCATGTATTGCCTATCTATCAAACTGCCAAGGTCTTCCCAACAAAAGATGACAAATGTCCATAGGCATAATATCACACAAAACTTCATCATGATAATTCCCAATTTTCAATTTTACTAAACATTGTTCACTTACTAACAACTTATGTTCATCCTAAATCCATGCTATCTGGTAAGGCTTAGGGTGTTTCAATCTCTCCAATTTCAACTTATTCACCATCTCTTTTGAAATAATATTATCTGAACTACCACTATCAATAACAACTTTACAACACTTACTAGATACCTTACATCTAATCTTCAACAGGTTCTTCCTCTGCAAGGGTTCTTTATCTTCTCCGGTATGACACAAAGCTCTCCTCATCATTAATAGTTCTCCATCTTCCAGTTTATTGTCTGATCTAGCAGGGTTCTCTTCCACCACTGTCCCTCTT
Organism: Cryptomeria japonica; assembly: GCF_030272615.1. Lineage (NCBI taxonomy): Eukaryota > Viridiplantae > Streptophyta > Pinopsida > Cupressales > Cupressaceae > Cryptomeria > Cryptomeria japonica. The sequence goes on along the minus strand of NC_081411.1, from coordinate 66,101,890 downwards.
CCAGTAGTCTCTGACTTCTTACATTCAAATGCACAGTGTCCTTCTCCTCTATATTTAAAATAGGTTCCTCTGAATGTCCTTTTGTCTTGTCTTCCAAATTTCTCATTCCGGTAACCATTCGGTTCTCTCCTCTGATAAAAATTTCTATCATCCTTCCGGTATGAATTACCTTCTTTTCTCACTTCCTTATCCTTGTTCTGAACTATATTGGTTCCTCTTCCTCCTTGAAATCTTCCTCTGGTAAACCTTCCACCTCTACCTCTCTGTCTCTGCTCATGCCTTTTATTCAATTTCTCATCAGCCTTTATTGCATATTGGTAAGCCTCTTCAACACTCTCTAATTTGATCATATTGAGTTCATCTTGTATAGACATCCACAATCCATTCAAATATCTTGCAATTTGTTCAATTTCATCATCAACATGTCCAAATCTAATGTTCAAATTGTAAAATGCTTTGGTGTACTCTTTCACACTAGATTCCTTCTGTCTCAAATTCTGCAACTTTCAGGACAAATCTAATTGATAATTTGTCGGGGCAAACTTTGATTTTAACTTAGTAATCATCCTATCTCATGTCTTAATCTTTTATTTACCTCTTCTTTTCCTATTAACTTGCAAGTGCTCCCACCAAAGAGATGCATGACCCTTCAACGAGGTATAGGCATACTTTGCCTTCCTCTCTTCTACAGTGTTTTCAAAATCAAAATACTTCTCAATCTCTGAAATCCAATCCATCAATTCATCTAAATCTAACTTCCCATCATGTTCTGGTGGGGTAAAATGAGGTTTAGTGTTCACCCTACTCAAAACCCTTAAAAACCTTTCCTCCTCCAGATCAACTGTCAGTAGGTTTACTTGTTTTGTCAAGGCTTCTTCTCCCTCATCTTCGCTCACATCCTCAACATGTCGGCCTCTTCTCTGGGTTGTCTCCACGGCTTCCAACTGGGATTCTATTCCTCACAACGTCTCCATTATAGCAGGGTCTACATTTCCATGGGCTCCACCATTCCTATTTCCTCTTTGCGTCATTGATCTATGCTAGTCCTCTGCAATTGCTGCAATTGTAGGTCGGATCTGCAATTTACCACCCTACAACAAGATTCAGGACATGAAACCTCCAGAATGAACTTCGCTTTGATACCACTTGGTTCCATTACCAATGAGGAGGGACCTCAAGGAGATCAGTCAAAACTAGTCAGCATGAGTAAACACAACAAAAAATACATAGATATGATGGAGGCAATGCATAACAGATAGTTTTTATTGCATGATAGTTAATTACATCCAACTGGTAACAACTGGGTTACAACATACCGGCACATAGGCCTGGTAGAATAGGTCTCACCAGGACCTTGAATTGAAAGATCTATCTTCTAGGGACATTATATCGAACTGACACTCCTTGATTGTCTGATTGATTGCATTCTAAAGCATGATTATAAATATATATATCGATCCAAAGGATCTGGTCGACACAAAAGGATCAAAACCCCAACATGCAAAAATAAATGAGGTTGGCCTCTGCCAAGAGATTCCTCCAAAAAATCCAAAGGATGAAACACATAAGGTTGGCCTCTGCCAAGAGATTCCTCCAAAAAATCCAAAGGATGAAACACATAAGGTTGGCCACATGCCAAGCAACATCGATATCAGCATCGAAGGCTCTGCAAGCATCGGAATGGGTTCTGGTAGATCACTAGAATAGGTCTTAGGCAACCGATAACAACGGAACAATTGGTAACAAGAAAATGTCAAGGAAAACTGTAGCGATATCTTGTCGGAAAGTGATCCAAATGAGATGTGGTTAGAATGAAAGCAAGTTGATCAAGTCTTCAAGAAGAATCCAACTCCACAAGAAACTGGTGTACCAAAATTGGGACACACAGAAAGGAAGAACTAAAACTGCAAACAAAAAACAAACATAAAATAAAATTTTTTGGTTCATCCAAGATTGTTGTGAACTAGGGATACTCCTACATCAATCACTCACATCCATGTAAAATCTTTCCAAAGAAGAATCAAGTAAGTTCAGAGATGTCTGATTATTAAAATCATCATGGTAAAATTTATGAATCCGATCATTGTTGCTATGAGCCTCATGATCATATTTAATCTCTATCGCAGTGTCTTGAACATCTAAAATTTTGATAACCACTACATCCTCATATTTTCAATAGTATTTACCATAAATTTAAAATGGTCTCATACCCTCACATTCATCATTATCCACCTTCATGCCATGATCATAGTTAATGCCATTCATATGCCTCTCATGCAAATCTTCTTGAACAAGGATAGATATAACATCCTGATCAACACCAATGCATCCTTCATCACCGTGAAAACTATATTTAGGCTTATATGCATTATGTTGATCTTTATCAGATTCAATATTACAATCATGATCAAAATCATCAAAAATTGATAAATTTGACATGTCAATTTTATCAGCATCATTATCCTTTTCACAAAATGAGATATCATCTGAACATGTCTCATTCTCATACAATTGATTTGTAAAGTGATGAGAACTTTCTTCAACTGCTACATGGAAGAATATTGTATGACTTTCCTCCACTATTTCATCTTATAAGGGATTTGCAAAAATCTAGAAACCATTTTCAAATTCACTTGGGCAATCTATCAATTGATCCTTCCATATTCCCTCTTCATACATTGGATTTAAAAATCCTTTGAAATCATTCTCGGATGAATATATCACTTCCATATACTAATCACAATAAATTTCATCTCTTGTATCAGGCACCATCTCTTCTTGAAGTACATTCACTTCATTTGTTTGCATTATTTCATCACCTTGAGTAACATGGGAACACTCTTCACAATCAGCTTTATAAGTGGAACAAATATGAGAGGATTCAAAACTCTCACTTACATCATCAATTAAAGTTTCAGTATCACATCCATATTCAGAAGTTCAAATGATTCCATTTTTGATAGACTATGATGGACATTAGGAGTGAAAACTCCTTGAGTTGAATCACCAAGTGCAAGTATACCGGGAAGAATCATAAGCATCGGATTCATTGCTGATTGCGTCCTCAACATTTGTATGCACATGGTCATCATTTAACTTCCACCCATCCGAGAGTGAATTCACCCTCTTAACGATGTTAATATTATTGCACTCTTCATTCAAATCATCATCATCATCACAAGGCTGCAACTGAACTTCAACTAATGAAATATCTCTAATCTTGGTATGCCTTCTTATGTCAAAGTCAATCAAATGTTGGATATGTTCTAGTTATTCAAGGATGTTTGCATGCTATTGATAAACAATCTGAAACTCAACTTGACCCATATTACTAGGAGCTATCTATGGAAGGGTAGAAAATTCACATCTATCTGAGGTGATTCTTTCATGAAAATACATGTTTGAAGGTTGCTCATATGTACTTGATATTGAATCATGAGGTTTAATTGATGATTGAAATATATTTGCTTCATTCATATTCATTCCATCACTAAATGGTTCATGCACAACATTTGAAAAATCATTAACGTTTTGGGATGAAATAAAACTCGGGACAATAGGCTGGTAATTATTAGGAATGTCATTATTGATCTTTGAACTACATTTTTTAGTTGCATACAAAGATTCATTCATGAACTTGATCCTTCTAATCATTCCATACTTGGAAATCATTTCAATGTTCATTGCAATCTAAAAGGTTTCATGCAAATTTGTCGACTCTTCATTTATCAATCTATAACTCATCCTTTTTTCAAATGTGCCCAAGTATACCACTAACACCATTGTATCCTAAGGTTTATAGCTCTCAGGGATCTTCTTCAATGCCTTCATGAATCTCCAGTTAAACTCAAGAAACAATTCACCATTTTTGATATGAATATCCATAAAATCATTAATGACTAAAAACTCATAGACTCTTTTACCAAATTGTTCATTGAATACAAATTTAAACTCATTCCAAGTGTTGATTGAATTTGGTAACAAAACTGAAAACCAATCTCGAGTATCATCCCTTAATGATTGCACAAATAATCTTATAATCACATCTTCATGAGAAATTTCATAATCGTCTATTAGGTCACTTAATCTCTGAAGGTGCTTGTTTGTTGATTCACACTTTTGTCCAGTAAACTTCCATATCTTATCTCTGATTTTAGATGGAATAGTATGTGGAAAACCATGGATACCACTGAAATCTATAGGCATATATCATGCAAATTTGAAATCTCTTATTCAGATTACATAATAGAAGCTGATCACAAACCATGGTTGCACTTGGAACCATGTGAGGATGCATACATGTTAACATCTTGAACTAGTGCTCTTACAATTTTATCATACAATCAAGAGGTCTTAAATTTACATGATATATAAAACATGACCTACTACAATGATACCTTAAGACCCCATTCAAGATGCATAGATCTAAAGAAAATGCATACTTATTTATACAAAGAATCCAAATAACAATTGATAAGTATGCTAAAACTACTTCTACTCTTTCCCTAGCTTAGTGCTTAACTCACTTGAAGGGAACATTTTGTTGGTATTTTGGTATGGTTTTTCCATTGATGTCAACACCTACTAACACTTATCAACTGTGGCACTTTGGAGAATCAACAATGTTCACCGGCAAGTGAGTGACTTATGCACAATGACCAGTATCTAGTACACCGGAAAGATATAATGTTCACTGGCACTTGGAATGGCATGGAAAAGACCTAGTTATGTCGAAGACATCGTTTGGACACTTTGTCATGGAGATTTGTTCATTAACATATTCATGTTTACATATTTGTTGTTACCAGCAAATAGGTCCAAGTTATACACCGACAAGTTTATCTTTTCTAGATCAGCACGACACACTATGGAGATGTTTTATTATTGTTGTAAATGCATCAAGCTGACATGTTGAATCGGTTATTGCATCGGATATTGTTTTATTTATAAATTGATTTTATTGTAATATCCTTTAGAGTCAACCTACTAAAATTGGTCTTAGGTTATGATATAAATATAAGATCTTATTTGTAAGATCGAATGTGGAATGTGAAAAAGAATTGTGTGAAGGTATATGCGAGAATAAGTAGAGATATACATGCAGACATCATTTGAAGGTTGAAGGAGGGTTTTTGTGAAGACAATCAGAACTACACCGGTACTGAATCCAGCATAGAAAGATGTTAATTTGAGCAGTACATTCTTATTGGATTTAACCATCTAATTATAGTCAGTGTAACTCCTATTTTGTGTTTGAGCAGTGAGCTCTAGGTGCTTGGCCTTTCTGCATGTGTAGACCCCATTTGTATACACTTACTATCTACAGTAGTATCATTTGATTGTGGGTAAGGTTTCCCACCATGGTTTTTCCCCTTATAGGGTTTCCACGTACAAATATTGTTGTTATGTGTTGTGGATGATTTTGTCTTTCTATTTCATGAATTAATCTTTATTGGTATTGCAATTAACTGATAAAATTATCTACCGGCATAAAAGACTTGTTTACCGGTATTAAGCATAAAGTTGGTTAAGTTGTTTTTTGGTTTGAATTTATTTGACAATTGATTCACCCCCCCCCCCCCCCCCCCCCCTTCTCAGTTGTCTCTGGGACCTAACACATTTGACATCTTCATGGAGATTTTGAGGAATGTCTAGAGTATTACAGTTGTTGTTCATCCTTTTCTTGACTGAGAACTTTGTAGATCTACAAAAAAATTTACATCTCCATTAGGTTCTTCATTCAAAGTTGCCACCTCCTTGTAAAGAAAAAATTCCAAACAGTTGGAAGCCATTTGAGACACATATTCATTCTGTGTTTCTCCTAAACAATAGAGTCACACAAAAATACTTTAGATCTACTACAATAAAATGTCCAGATATGAAAAATTTCAAGTTCTAAAACAAATTCTTAAAATACATAACATTTTGGACTCTTTCATTAAATGGTCTTAGCATTGACTCCCCAACAAAGTTGCCATTTTGTTTCTTCCAAAATTAACAAAATGTTAAGCTCTAAAAGTTAGCCAGACTTTATATTCAATCCTAACACTGGACTTGGCCAACTAACAAGAAATAAGCATTTCCCCTACACTTCATGATCTGTTGGACCTGGGGGGGTGACCCTCTTAGCAACACCAAAGAATTAGATCACACACTCGACAAGATGTTGCATAATAGATGGTGTTCTCACTAGATTATATCGATAAATATGAAATATTACTCAAAACTGGCTCAAATCTTGGGAAAACTTCATTTATGAGCATGGGGAACACAATAATTTACAAAGCAAGGCAAAGCAAAAGGCTAGGCAAAGATTTATCAAAATTTGAAGATGTTTCTAGCTAGGGCTTGACAAAGAAAACAAATCAGACTAGTGTCTCATCCATTTGTAATACCTAAAAAATTTTGATGCATTGTTCTAGGCCTCTCATTTTTGGCATGGGGATACCAAGAAAAAGCATGGAGTTTAGCTTTACATCTATCGTTGCATTCTCTTGAAAGCTTCTAAAGTTTTTTTGATGAAACCTTTTCATGCATATTCTACAACCTTTGCAACCAAGAGACATCATTTCCTTTAGGAATATAAATAGTTCACGTGCCTCATTTGTACTTCAATGGCTATTGATACCCTCTTTCATTGTTTTCAAATGGAAACAGATGAGGAGGATGGTGGGAAAGGGTGTGGAATTAAGCTTTACACCTATGAAATTGCATTTTTCTTGAAGGCTTTCTTTCTCAGAGGCAGAGAAGACATTGAAACCCTAAGTCTCCCACACACTCACATGACCTTTCAAAAAAATGAATATTCCTTGTGAGAATGCGAGGTTACCCCGCGGGCTCGCACCTACACTTTCTTTTCTTCTTTGTTCCCTATGGGTATGTGGGGTTGAAAGAATGATGGCTTTAGAAAATTTTATTCTAATTTATCATTTCCTCTTTCTCATGGGCCCCACCACATCATGTGCATCAAAATCATTTCCAAAATGATTTTAATAAACTTCACATTTCCCTCTTAAATTTTTATTTTTCAACATTTTAAATCATTTATGCTTTAAAATATTCACATTGTCACCGATTCACCAAATAAAATGCATATCCATGAAATCTCAGCCTTATTAATTATAGGGTCATTTAAATCATACATTGATTTAAATAATATGAATTTTAAACCATTCTCACAATTACACTACAAAAGCATTAGTTCAAGTCGGGTCCCTTGGCGGGCCTAGCTAAAAAAAACCATTTCTAAACAACTGACCCCTTAAAAATGCTCTAAAACCTTGATTGGACATATTCTGGATTCAAAAATTTGAATGAGTCATCGTTTAATTTAACGTTCAAGGTCCTTGAATTCTAACCATAACCACTCCAGTAGCCTCTAGAACTAGCTTCAAAAACTGATCAAATCACCTCTCCGAGTCTTGAAAACTGATACACTTGCAAAATGTCATTAAAAGAATCCAAAATACCAAACATATGCTCATGATTTAATGCCTAGGTTAAGATATTTTAATATCTAAATTTTCTTACTCGGGCATATTCAAATAGTGCACCTTTCAAACCCTTCTGAAACCTACCAACTCACAGTGTTGGAAAAATGCCAAACCTTAGTTTCAAGGGCTACCAATGGAGAAATCACTTTATCTAGATGCAATGAGTATGTGTGCCAAGGGGATTTCCTCCATTCCATCATATGTGCAAGATATTAATATCCAAAGTGGCCTTCACTGAAAGCTTCTGGAAGTGTTGATTTTCAACCTCTACGATGTCCATTTGGATTGGGCTTTGAAAAAATATTAGATAAAGTGTTGGGGTGCTGCAAACTGGTGAAGTGGTAGATAAACATATAGAAAATCATGAGGAACACTCACTTTGGTGTGAAATTCATTAGGCCACTAAATAAAAATCTAGATGTAGGGCTACTTTAGCAGATTTCACACATTTCGGTCTGCAAATCTGAACAAATTGCATATGAATTTGACCTAGGAAACATGTCAAATGGATTCATAGGGCTCTGAAAACTGACATGGGAGTTCATTAAGATACATCCAAATTCCAAAAATTATTGGTCTGACATGACACTCAAATGGAAACAAAATATAGCTCTCTGAAAATGGCTACTCGAAAAAGCTTGGCAGTGTGCAAATAGAAAACCTACCTCAAGACCCCAAAAAAAGGACTTCAAAAAATCATCAAATCAAACCCTGGGAAGCTACAAACAAACATGAGCCATCTCTGAAAAGATTTTCATAGTATCCCCAAGTGGTTTCTTATGAATATCAATGGGTGTGAATTTATAGACCCTCAAAGTGGGCTACTCGGACTAATTTTGCATGGGTGTTTCGAGTGTCACAAGAAAATTTTCTCAACATGGGCCCTCAAAATTTTGCAACTTTGGAAGGTCCCAATAGATATATTGATAAATAAATATAAATAGATCTAGTTATCAAGCCTTATATTGTGTATGATGTTTTCTTTCTATTTAAGTATTTAGAATAGATCCAGAATACTTTGTTTATCATTCCAATAGAATTGAGTCTGGGATTATTAGACTATAACTATTGAAATCCTTTGGGAATAAAAATTTGATATATCTCCTTCAAATTTATTGCTAACAATATCATCTATGCATCAATTTAATGAAAATAGATGGATTTAGATAGGTATAAAATCAAATAAAGTCATAAATAAATCCTAAATTCCTTAGAAATTCTCATCAATAAAAAGTAATCAAATTGTGTGCCAAAATCATGCTTAATCAATCTCAAATAGTGAAAGTATGGTTCTAATAGCTATCAATACCTCTTGAACACGTTGGGCTCTTTTTCAATGACCATGTGGATTTCTCGGCCATTCCAATGAGCTTTAGAGAAATCAATAAAAAATGGGTAGGAATATTGAACTTCTAGGTTAGGAAGGAATTCATAGTAAAACAAGATGTGAAAAGGGTGAAATTTGAAAGGGATACTCCAACAAAGAAAAATCTTTTGAGATTTCAATATCAAGGTATCAAAATGACCTTATAGTCAATACCAAGATAAGAAAATGTTTAAAATCTCTCTGAAGTATTTTTGCAAAGGATCAATGGAGTTGTGAGCTTTCAAGGTTGAAGGAAAGATTATCGAGAATAAGTGTTGGCTACAACCCTGACTCTAAAAGATGAGTGAAACATTGAAAGGAGAGAGAAGGCTTAGGAAATCATTAAACAAGGTGCTAGGGAAATGGATCGTATGACTTTCTGATTCAAAAGGCAAGAAAATTTAGTAACATGCAACTTAGATGATGGACACCATCATGGAATTATTATGATGCCATCATGCATAACTTAGTTGTTGGAATCCAAGAACACTGAGACGGGGAGGGTGAATCAGTGTTCTACTAGAATGATCAATTTTAATCTTATTAAAACATGCATACACCAACCGGTATACCGGTACATATAGAATTGAAAGAAGTAAAGAAACTAATAAGCCAATCACATAAATCAATACCATAACACACAGAATTATACATGGAAAACCTCAAAGAGGAAAAACCACGCTGGGATTTGTGACCCACAATATCAATCCACTGGCCATATGAAGAGATATTACAAAATATAGGGGCCTGCACTTGCAGGAAGGCTTACACCCTAGAGCACACTGCTCAAACACAAAAGGAGCCTCACTGACTACATACAAATCTAGACTACAATCTGGAGAAATGATTGAACTATAAAGATAGAATCTTCTATGCCTGAATACAGTTCCGGTCAAGCTCTGTCTATTTCGGTCTGAAACCCTTAACCCTTTACAAAAATATCCTCACATACATAATCTCTCCTATATATTTTGCATCTCCATTATTTACTTCCTAATACATATTCTCATATCATATCATGTATCAAAATGATCTAATCAACTAACCTATATACCCCTTACAATTCATCACGCCTTATGTCGTCTTACAAAGATAATTACAATATGAATATACATGTCAGCTCAATAACATAAATACATGACTATTAAAAACAATTGTCAGTGCTAGATCTAAAAGATATTGGCCTCCAATACCAATAACCAATTCTAAACCATGTCAGCCTTCATTGCCAATATCTAAATAATTCTATCCAACCTGTCGGTGCCAGTGAAGTGTATGTAAAGTGTTTGCTGGTACACAACTGAACCAAAATATGAAGCTGGAATAAGTTGCCATGCTGCCATCAATGACAACATATTGAAACCAACCAATTGAGTGTCAATTGCCAACAATCTCCCCCTTTGGCATTGATGGCAACACTAATGTGAAAAATGATCATGGTTTCCAACTGTCGGTTTCATCCTGAGCCTACTCCCCCTGAGTTGAATATTCATCTATGACCATAATCCATATCCTCATATCTTCATATCTCCATATCTCCCCCTAATGTATACAACTCCCTTTTTTTCTTTTTCACATCTATATCACTCCCTCTTTGACATCAATGCCACCAAAAATACCAAAAAGTACCAAAAATTGAGACAAAGAATGAAAGACTGTACAATGAATATGTCCCAGAATACCTTATCAGAGCTAAATGTATTTAAAAATATTTAGATAGGCCTTCTCCAATAGCTCAATATAGGTATCCCAACTAGATTTGAAAGTGTCAGAAATAGATACAAGTCCATTTAGCATATGGGCAAATGACTCTTTCCCATTAAGCTCTATCAGTGTGGGCTTACCAACCATATCTATACACTCCTTCTTATGTACACTTAATGAATCCAATCGGGGACTCACCAATCCTATAAGACTTATAGCTCTCTTTACGATTGTATTTTATTCTTTCTCAAGAGCAAAAAATTGAGCTTCCAAAACCAAAATTTGACCATCTATAGATGTAGTTAATGAATTCAATCTATCAAAAGAATTTGTGATACCTGCAATCTCCTCTTGAATATCCTTAATCTTTTTATTTGTCTCAGCTGTGAGTAAACATGTATTATAGCATACTCTATAGATATTAGTACACTCCCTCAATGCATTATCTGTCAATTTCAACTTATCATTAATCTTCTTCCTCTCAAACTCAATCACTTGATCAAATGTATCTCTCTTTGCCTATGTGAACCTCTCCAGTGCTTGTCAGTTTGATATCTGCTGCAAGGATAGAAAACCCTTTGAAATGTGCTCAGTGATTATCTTAAGCTTTTTGGATGGGCTCGCTTCTCTGTCAAACTTGCACTCTAGGACAAGTCTATGTAAAACAATGATAGACTGATCAATAACACCTTTATCCATAGATCCCTCCTTCTTTAGTCTAACTCATCACGGTTTTTCTTTTCTTTTCAACCTACGAGGTGTCAATTGACAACAATGATGGACTCACTACCGATTCCCTATCAGATTCCCCTTTCTTCTCCTCTGATGTTTTAACCTTTATAGCTTCCTCACTTGCACAGGTGGCTTCGCCACTCGCCACTTGGTGCAGTCTTAGAACTGTCGATTCCTCCCTAGGAACTATAACCTCATCCTGTAGATTTATATTTAGAGGAATTTTGTCCTCAACATTAGTATCATGTATATTATCAACCTTTACACTCTCTATATCTATCGGTATATCAACATTTTCTTGTACATTTGTATCTATCGAGGGCTCAATATCTACTATCTTAATGTTTTTTTAAATTGAGGGTGAAGTACCCATAATAGCTTTTCCTTTCCCTTCAACTGAGATGTCTGCAGTATCTGTCTTATGTTTTGGTGAAGTATAAAAACCATGGTTCTCTTCAAAGAACTTAACCCATGCCTTGTGTGTCTCCTTGATTATCTCATTTACTCTACCTAACATAAGGCTGATTATTCTATGCTTGTTGTTAAAGATTTTCCTATCTGCAATCTCAAGTGTCTTATCCATCTCCTTTGGAGCAATAGAAACACAAATAGATAAAAACTCTTTTATCTTTATATGCTTGTCCTCTTGCATTGTTGATAGTCTTCTATCATCTAAAATATCATACAATTGTGTTGGTATTTGGTTTTCAATTTATATCAAGGCTTTCTTATAAATATCTAAATACAACAAAATTGATTCATCTACTTCTCTTTGTTCATCATTATTTAAATGTTCATAGTAAAACTATACATTCTTTGACATACCATCTCTAGTAATTTCATCAACTCTCTGCACAAGTATTTGGTGGAATGATAGTTACATTACTAGATTCAATTGCCAGATCAATGTCATCCTTCTTCTTCCTCCTCCTAGTACCAGATGGGGTTGAAGGTGTTTCTTTTAGTTCTCTTCTCAGTGCCAATACCCTGATAGTAACTTTCCTAACCAGTTGCTTCTTAGCCTCTACCTTGGTCTCTTCAGTTTTCTTCCTCAATACCCTTTTGAATGCCAAGGGTGTGTCATCCTCATATGTAGATTCTGCTACAATAGGCTCAATGAATATTTTTGGTTCTTTCCTCTTCCTGCCTTTCTCCAGAACAACAACAATAAACACCTTGATGTCCTAAGAAAATTTTTAAACAAATTTACTTGCCTTGCCTTCTTGCTTCTCTCTCTTCTTCTGGTTGAGCTTGGTTTCAACCTCTTGCATATTTTGCTTAGCAATGCCAAAGGTTTTTACTATTTCATTTACTGGTGCATCAATTAGAATTTGTGCATAAGCATAAAAAAATCTATGTATCAACTTCATAACCCATTTCCTCAATCCAAATCTTTTGGGGCCTTATAGCCTCCATCAAAGTTTCATCTTTCTTGGCCATGAAGCATATGTCGATTGAGTACTTCTCAACAATGTGATTGGGAACCCTCATCATAGAATTCATAGCCTTTTGAAATTCTTTAAAGTAGCCCCACACTTTGTCATCTCTTTGACTACCCAATATAGCAATTGACTATTTTAGTTCCCTCCCTATCAGGATATCGAATCCCCATTTTCTCTTCCCAAAATCGGGAGTCTAATTGATGAAAAATAGCATTAAAAAGACAATTAGGTTACCATACCGAAATGCTCCTTTCTTTTCTCCTTGAAACTTTCCTAGGTTAATCAATAATTCATCCAACATCCAACCACATAGACCCAACTTGTCATTCTCCCTCATCATTTTATGAGTTGCATAAATGCAAGAGCTAGAATCAGAATTCGGTCACTTGATTGTGTTACCTTGTAACCAATGACCATGCTTCTAAATTTGATATCTATGTCAGTGATAGTACTGATTCTCATTGACCACTTGTCTGATGTTGCATCAGTAATCTTGTTGATGTAATTATTTGAAACTTTCTTCTCTAGACATTTTCCAACCTATGGTTAATCGATGATTTCCCTAATGGCCTCCTTCGTAATCTTATATGGTTTATCCAACTAGATAAACTCTCCACGCACCCTGCTTAAAACATACCTAACAATTTCATCTTCAAATTCTAGAATATCCAGAATGCTAGTAAACCCTAAATCCACAATATGATAGTATTCGGGCTTAATATTTCTAGAATCTCCCATTAGCTCATTCATGTGCATGCTCTTAATATCAGTCATTCCCAAATCCTCAATATGATAGTGAATGTAAGCTCTTACATCTTTGACATACACGACTCCTTTCGGGACACAGAAAAAAGCTCCAACCAAATTGTCCAAGGTAGCAACATGCGGATATCACTTGAAAATCAGCCTGGGATAGTCCTTGACGTCAACAATAGTCAGATTTGAAACAAATATAGGTACAGATGATGATCCTGCTTCCATGATTTAAGACAAATACCTATGAATAGTTGCTGGTGTAAAATCCTAAAGACCTCTTCTAATCACTGGTGAGATCGCTCAAGATGATATTGATCGCATTGATTCACCTTAGACTTCCTCTGAATCACTCTGAATGCAAAGTGATCAAAAATTAAGTGAATTCAACCTTTTATCCTCCAAGAAACCCTAATCCTTCATTGAAATCAATGACTTCCAGTGGAAGATACCGGATCTTGATTAAACATATCCATGTTGGATAAGCATCTCCAATGTCTAGAACATCTTCCAGAACCTCTTCCTGGGGCATATGCAGCATCTTCATGATTTTTTCCTACCCCTGAGGCATTTGTCTTAGTTACTAGATGATATTCCTATTGGTGCAAGAGCAACCTCCTATATTAGGTGAGTAATCGGTGCATTTTCATGTGTTGATTGTTCTTTTATCTTCCTAACCCATCTCTGGGTATAATCTTGTCGGATTTCATTAACCTTCTCTTTTCCTTTCTCATTTGATCCTCCATTACCAACCAGTGGATTTCTGCTTCTACAGAACCTAGCAATATGTCCAACCTCATTACATGCATAGCATGTAACATTGTTCTTTTGAATTGCTTTGCTAAAACTGGTGTAATTGTTTGACCTGCACTAATTAGCCATATGTCCAAATTTTCCACATGCATAACATTTAACATTCATTATGAAATCTTCTATCTTATGAACATACTTATTACATTTAGAACATTGACTGGGAGCAGAATCAGGGTTCTGATTTTCTCTATTTCTACATTGCCTAGCTATGTGACCAAAGTTATTACAAACAAAGCATCTACCATTAAATTTATAAGCCTTACCAGTGTTTTATGGTTTTCTCTTCATTTGCAATACCACAACTTTGTCCTTGTTCAAATCCAAGTCCACTAGAACCTCCATTATGCCTTTGTCTCTTCAATAACTCATCTAGTTGTGCTAAACTAATCTTGAATTTTTCTTTATACTCACTTTCAATAGTCAGATCATCTCTCAGAATTATCATTTGTCTCTCAATCTCTTGTTCATTACTCTGGGATTGTACTAAATCAGTTCTTAGTATATCACTCTCATGAACCAACCTTTCACATTCTTCAAATTTGTTCTTCAGAGATACAGCAAGATTTTCTTCTTTTTTCTCCTGGTCCTCAATCTCTTTAGACATCCTCATAGTTATAGTTTGCATTTCATTTCTCATAACCATGTTCTCTTGACTCAATTTCAGACATCTCTCATTAAGTGCATCTTTCTCATCATTATCCTTATTCTGCAAAAGTTCCTTCCTACTAGCCTGAATAGATGACAACCTCTCCTATATGACAAGAATGAATTCCTGAGTAGAATTCAACTCATCTTGTAGCTTCAAGTTCTTCATCCTTTCAGCATCATAATATTCAAGTGCCACCTCAAGTTGCTTCTCCAAACTCATTGATGAATAATGATGAACAGTAATTACTCAACAGATACTGAGAGGGGGGGTGAATTAGTATAGACAAAAACTTCCTTAAACCACTTTGACTATAAAGACTACACTAACTGGTAAATAGGATCACCAATCTAAATCAGGACACTACCGGTGAAACATAGTGGGACTATGAAACACATAAATCGATAACACTTAGATCTTCACAAAACCTAATAACTCATTTCCACTTCACCCATATGTATAAGCAAGTAATACATCATCAGAAATATGATGACCACTAGATCAGCATGCTTTTACCACTTAACAAAAAACACTAAGACATCACATGAAAAAGCATCACACATAACACACTGATTTTTCATGTGGAAACCCAACTGGGAAAAACCACAGTGGGGATGAATACCCACAAGTTTTTCTTTGAACTCTTCTGAAGTCTGCTCTATTAAGAGCCTAGTCCGGTTAAGGACTTTACAATAGGTTCTTCTAAGAACCGATCCTGCTAGGGATCACCTGGTTAAGGGATGGCTAAATACCCTGTTAAAGGTTACCTCGCAAGAGGATTTGAAGAACTCAATGAATTTGAGTCACCCTATTAAAGGATTTACAGAAAGCCTGTTAAAGCTACCTGGTTAGGGTATTTTCCAATTGCTGAAATGGTTAGAAGTCAACACGTAATACACTGATCTGATAACAACACTCAATGCCAATGCAGATCCACTTTAGTTCCTTTGCATTTGCAATCACACTCTATAGGTATCAACACACTTCTTCGGTCTGGCAAGAATCAAGTATCTCTTCACTTGGATACACACATAACATTTGCCAACAACTTCACAATGCAAATCATCATCGACCTTATAGGAAATAGATAGGTTGGTAGCATAAACCCTAAACCCTAAATATTTAGGTTATCAATACAGTCGGTCCAATCCTAACCATTCAAACACAATGCATTGAATAAAACAGTCTTGAACAAATCTCAAGGTGATCGCCATCATTCATTCAATGCCGCTTCTGGAAGTTGATAACCCATCATGCACTCTCCACCGTTTACTGAGACTTCGCACATTCCCGAGGTAGATAGGATCAATCTTCTTCATGCAAGATCCTCAAGGAAATCCTTCACGCACACAAGGCTATGTGGCAACATGATCTGATCTTCATTTCAATGCTAACTCATCACAGAATGTCATCGGTCGAATCACACAGACTTGGAATGCATCAACTAGAAACCTTGAAGCTGAGACTACCAAACGACAGTCATACCAAATGAAAACCTCGATACAAAACTTTCCACATACTGGTTCACATTCCAACATACCGGTTCACTTGAACAAACATACCACTTCACTTTTTCACATATACTGGTTCACACTTCAGCATATTGACATCAATGACAACATACAATATCATCATGTCATCACACTCTACACATATGCCAACAATCTCCCCCTTTGGCATTGATGGCAATATACAAAGATATCTCTCCACTTCACATCTTCTCCCTAATACTACAGATATCTTCTCCTCTTCACATCTTCTCCCCCTTTGACAACAATGCCAAAGTGGAGGCACAGACAGCTATGTTCCACTATGTTGCTCCCCTTGAGGAGTAGCATCCTTCAACACACCAATCTTGAAAAGATTTGACAATGCAATACCTGACTGATGTGGAGCACATACCTTTAGTTCACCTCTTGAAGGGGAAGCACCCCTAATTCACCTCTTAAATAGGTAAATGTAGCATTTGGTAGAGGCTTGGTGAATATGTCTGCTAACTGCTCCTTACTGGAAACATGTTCCAATACAACCTCTTTGTTCTGAACTTTCTCCCTCAAGAAATGATACTTGAGCTTGAAGTTTTTGGTTCTAGCATGCAATACTAGGTTCTTGGAAATATTAATTACACTTGTGTTATCACAAAGTATGCTCACCGGTTCAGATACAAGGACTTTGAAACCACTTAATACATGCTTCATCCAAATTGTTTGAGTTCAGTTCATAAATGCTGCTACATATTATGCTTCTGCTATAGACTAAGAGATACAACTCTACTTCTTACTCATCCATGAGACTAGTCTACCACCAAGAAAGAATACACCACTAGTTCTACTCTTCTGGTCATCCATATTACCAGCCCAATCAACATCTGTAAACACTTTGAGGTTGAAATCATTACTGTAAGGATACCACAATCCATAATCTATAGTTCCCTTCAGATATCTAAGAAATTGCATGACTGCTACCAAGTGGGATTCTCTTGGACTTTTTTGGAAGCGTGCAACAATGCCCACTGCATGTGCAATGTCTGGTCTATTATGTACTACATAGTGCAACTTACCAATCATTGATCAATATTCCTTCTCATTCACCAATGTTGATTCATCTTCTTTTGACAATTTACAACCGGTCACCATCAGTGTACCAACCAGCTTGTTGTCTTCCATGCCAAAGGTTTTCAACACCTCTTTGACATACTTGGACTGAGTGATAAAGATACCATCTTTCATTTGTTGTATCTGTAGTCCAATGAAGAACTTAATCTCTCTGATTAGTGACATCTCAAATTCCTTCTTCATCTCATCTGCAAAATCATGACTCATCTTGTCATCTCCACCAAAAATTATGTCATCAACAAATACTTCATAGATTAGAATCTGATCTCCTTCTGACTTCAGATAGATATTGCTATCTGCACTTGTTCTTTCAAATCCAATCTTTACAAGATGTGAGTGTAAGTGCTCATACCATTCTCTAGGTGTCTGCTTCAATCCATACAAGGCTTTATGTAGCCTACACACCATATCATTGTCTTTTGATAGGGCAAACCCATCTGGTTGTTCTATATACACTTCCTCTTCAAGTATTCCATTCAGGAATGCAGATTTTACATCCATCTGATACACTTTGAATCCCTTGAAGGTTGCATATGCAAGAAGCATTCAAATTCCTTCCAATCTAGCTACTGGAGCAAAAGTTTCTCCATAGTCTTCTCCTTCTTCTTGAGCATATCCCTTGCATACCAGTCTGGCTTTGTTTCTTACCACTATGCCATCTTCATTCAGCTTGTTTCTAAAAACCCATTTGGTGCCAATAACATTTTTATGCCCTGGTCTGGGTACCAAAGACCATGTACCATTCTTTTCTATCTAGTCAAGTTCCTCTTCCATAGCCTTGATCCAGTCTTCATCTTTATGTGCCTCTTTAAATGTTTTAGGCTCAAATTCAGAGATCATGCAAGAATTCTCTTTGACCTTTCTTCTTGTAAGAATGATTGCATCCTTATCTCCTATGATCTGCTTTGGATCATGATGCAGCATTAAATACCTAGGAATGATCTTAACAAATTCCTCTTGCTTTTCTTCTTCATCCTCATCTTCATTAGCATCAACATCTACTGGTGTAGGAGCACTCTTATTGGTACTAGGTTGTTTTGCAACTGGTTCCTAGAAGGTTACAACCGATTCATCTACCACTTGCTCACAACCAGTTTCCTTGGGTTTCTCAGAGGTTTCATCAACTCTAACATTGATACTTTCAACTATTCTCTGAGTCCTATTGTTAAAACACTTGAGAGCTTTGCTCTTGGTGGAATATCCTAGGAATATTCTCTTATCACATTTTGCATCAAACTTGCTATGGTGTTCACTCCTTTTGATATAACATTTTCTACCAAACACTCTAAAGTAGCTTACTACAAGAGTCTTACCAGTCCATTACTCATAAGGCATTTTATCCTTACCTTTCTTGATGAGTACCCAGTTCATAGTGTAGACTGTAGTGCTCATCGCTTCTCTCCAAAAGGTGTAAGCAACCTTCCCTTGAATCAGTATTATTATGGCTGCTTCAACTACAGTCTGGTTGTTCCTCTCTGCTAGGCCATTCTACTATGGAGTCCGGGGGGCAAATAGTTGCCTCTTGATTCTATTTTATTCATAGTATTTATTGAACTCACTAGAAGTGAACTCACCACCTTGGTCAGTTCTAAGGCATTTGATTCTCTTACCACTTTCTTTTTCAACAAGTGCTTTGAAGGCTTTAAACTTTCCAAAGGCTTCAGACTTGCCTTTCAAGAACGTGACCCACATCATTCTTGAGCAATCATCAGTAAGAATCATAAAGTACCTATCTCCCTGAACACTCCTAGTTTTCATAGGACTACACAAATTAGTATGCACAAGATCAAGTAAATTATCTGTTGTGAAAGATTTACCTTTGAAGGTTGAGGAAGACATTTTCCCCAATTGACATTCTCTGCACAAAGGATTCTCTAGTTTGTTCAGCACAAGCAATCCTCTAACTGCCTTGATCTTACTAGCCTTCAAAATGTTATCAAAATTTACATGGCAGAGTCTCCTATGCCATATCGAATTGTCATCATACTTAGCCATTAGACATTGATTGATATTTGCATTTAATTGAAATAAGTTACCTTTGGTCTGCATACCGGTGGCCATCAGTTCACCACTCTTTCCTTTTATTTTGCATACTCCATCTTTTAATTCGAGAGTGAGTCCATTATCATTCAATTGAGCAACACTCAAGAGGTTATGCTTGAGACCTTCTACCCAATACACATTATCAGCACTACTTTTTCCATTCAAAGAAATGGACCCTTTGCCTTTTTACCATACAAGGTGCATCATTACCAAATCAGACTACATCTCCATCATACTCTTCTAGAGATAGAAACTTTCTTCGGTCACCAATCATGTGGTGAGAACAACCACTATCAATAATCCACTCATTGGAATTATTAAAGCGAGAGACAAGAGCCTTCTTGTCTGACACATCTTCCTTAACATCTACAAATACTATGTTTTTGCTTTCTTCATCTTCATCATCAATGACACCTTCATCAACTGCAACAAGATAGTTTCTCCTATTTCCTCCTTTGAACTTTTTGAACCTCTCCGATTTGTCCTTATTATCACCATTAGGATAGTTTACAGCAATGTGTCCTATCTTATTGCAAGAAAAGTATTTCAAAGGGAGGTTACCTCTGTATTTTCCAGTTCCCTTAGGAAGTCTCTTGGCCAAAAGAGCTTCAAATTCCATTAGGATCTCCTCATCATCCATATCTCTACTTTGTCTAGGTTCACAGCTCATACTAGCTTCTTTACCCTTTATGGATAGTGCAGCAGATACTTTAAAGGTTGAATCAGTCTTCTGAACACTGCCACCATAACTATTTAGCTCATATGCGGTCAACTTAGCAATGATGGAATCTAGGAACACCTTTGTCTTGTCAATAGATCTTAGCTCCTGAATAGCGGTAACCCTTATTGCATAGACCGGTAATAAGGTTCTCAAAACTTTGCTAACAATGGTAGAGTCATTCATTGTACCTCCTACACTCTTGATGTCTCCAACAACAGTATTAATCCTTATCCCATATTATTGAATGGTCTCTCCTTCCACCATCCACATGTCTTCAAACTTTCCTCTAAGGCTTTCTTCCTTAGCTTGCTTCACATGCTCATTACCGCCATAGATAGACTTCAGAGTATCCCATACATCTTTGGGATTGTCTTTTTCCTAAACATCTATAAACTCAACATCAGATAGGTTGCTGATAAGAGCTTCCATTACTTGCCCATTCTCCTGAATTTCTCTTCTTTCATCATCAGTGAGAGTACTGGTACGGACAACATAAGTATTATCAACATAGCTATAGTGTTGAGCACCCATGCTTTTAATGTATATCTTCATTCTGTCCTTCCATATCTTAAAATTATCTCTGTTGAACTTAGGACCTTCCCTCTTCATCATTAGAATAGGATCTTTTCCTCAAGCAATTAAGATTACAACATAGAGGACCTGGAGGATGCTCTGATACCAATTGATGAATAATGATGAACAGTAATCACTCAACAGATATTCAAAGGGGGGGTGAATCAGTATAGACAAAAACTTCCTTAAACCACTTTGACTATAAAGACTACACTAACTGGTAAACAAGATCACAGATCTAAATCAGGACACTACTGGTAAAACACAGTGGGACTATGAAACACATAAACTAGTAACAGTTAGATCTTCACAAAGCCTAATAACTCATTTCCACTTCACCCATATGCATAAGCAAGTAATACATCATCAGAAATATAATGACCACTGGATCAACATGCTTTTACCACTTAACAGAAAACACTAAGACATCACATGAAAAAGAATTACACATAACACATTGATTTTTCACGTGGACACCCAACTGGGAAAAACCACGGTGGGGATGAATACCCACAAGCTTTTCTTTGAACTCTTCTAAAGTCCGCTCTGTTAAGAGCCTAGTCCGATTAAGGACTTTACAATAGGTTTTGCTAGGAACCGATCCTACTAGTGATCACTCGGTTAATGGATGGCTAAATACCCTGTTAAAGGTTAGAACCTTGTTAAAGGTTACCTCACAAGAGGATTTGAAGAAATCAATGAATTTGAGTCACCCTGTTAAAGGATTTATAGAAAGCCTATTAAAGCTACCCAGTTAAGGTATTTTCCAACTGCTGAATTGGTTAGAAGTCAATAGGTAATACACTGATCTGATAATAGCACTCAATGCCAATGCAGATCCACTTTAGTTCCTTTGCATCTGCAATCACACTCTGCAGGTATCAACACACTTCTTCGGTTTGGCAAGAATCGAGTATCTCTTCACTTGGATACACACATAACATTTGCCAATAACTTCACAATGCAAATCATCATCGACCTTATAGGAAACAGATAGGTCGGTAACATAAACCCTAAACCCTAAACATTAAGGTTATCAATACAATCGGTCCAATCCTGACCGTTCAAACACATTGCATTGAATTAAACAGTCTTGAACAAATCTCAAGACGATCTCCATCGTTCATTCATTGCTGCGTCTGGAAGTTGATAACCCATCACGCACTCTCCACCGTTTACTGAGACTTCGTACATTCTCGAGGTAGATAGGATCAATCTTCTTCATGCAAGATCCTCAAGGAAATCCTTCACGTGCACAAGGCTGACATGGCAACATGATCTGATCTTCATTTCAATGCTAACTCATCACAAAATGTCATTGGTCGAATCACACAGACTTGGAATGCATCAATCGAAAACCCTGAAGTTGAGACTACCAACCAGTAGTCATACCAAATGAAAACCCTGATACAAAACTTTCCACATACCAGTTCACATTATAACATACCGGTTCACTTGAACAAACATACCACTTCACTTTTTCATATATACCGGTTCACACTTCAGCATATTGACATCAATGACAACATACAATATCATCATGTCATCACACTCTGCACATATGGCAACACTCATATCCACAGATTCCGGATTCGGGATCTTCCTCAAGCTATTAAAATTCCTCCGAGGCACAAAGATCTGATACCAATTGTTCAAATCTAAGAACACTGAGAGGGGGGCTTGAATCAATGTTCTACTAGAATGATCAATTTTAACCTTATTAAAACATGCATACACCAACCGATATACCGATACATATAGAATTGAATGAAGTAAAGCAACCAATAAGAAAATCACATAAATGAATACCATAAGACACATAATTATACGTGGAAAACCTCAAAGAGGAAAAACCATGGTGGGATTTGTGACCCACAATATCAATCCACTAGCCATATGAAGAGATATTACAAAATATAGGGGCCTACACTTGTAGGAAGGCTTACAACCTAGAGCATAGTACTCAATCACAAAAGGAGCCTCACTGACTATATACAAATCTAGACTACAATCCAGAGAAATGATTGAACTGCAAAGATAACATCTTCTATGCTTAAATACAGTTCCGGTTAAGCTCTGTCTATTTCGGTTTGAAACCCTTAACCCTATATTGGAATAACCCTTTATAAAAATATCCTCACATACATAATCTCTCTCATATATTTTGCATCTCCTTCATTATTTCCTTTTGAATCCATATTCTCATATCATATCATATATCAAAATGATCTAATCAACTAACCTATATACCCCTTACAATTCATCATGCCTTATGTCGTCTTACAAAGATAATTACAATATGATTATACATGTCGGCTCAATAACATAAATACATGAATATCAAAATTAATTGCTGATGTCGGATCCAAAAGATGTCGGCTTCCAATACCGATAACCTGATTCTAAACCATGTCAGCCTACATTGTTGGTATCTAAAGAATTCCATCCAACCTGCCAGTGTCGGTGAAGTGTCTATGAAGTGCATGTCGGTACACAACTGAACCAAAATATGAAGCCAGAATAAGTTGCCATGTTGCCATCAATGACAACATATTGAAATCAACCAATTGAGTGTCAATTGCCCACATTAAAAGGTAACTTTGAAAATGAATGATGTTAGCGATGTATAAAAACATAATCTTTATAACATCAAAAAGTATGGACCAGCTAACAACTCCAACATAAGGGTGATGTGAACATGATATTGTCATTAGGGTATCATGTGGTAACATGGAATAGGAGGAGATGAAGTTAGCAAGATTGAGGGATCACTTTTAGGCTATTAAGTTTCAATTTGAAAAGCATGTTGAGTAAAAAGATGATGAGCAACCTCATGAATTTGGCTAAGCCAAATGGTTATTTGGGGACAAGAAAGGCATGAGTGCAATGCAAGGGCAGGTGCATGAGGTTTACGTTTGAAGTGTTTTGCAATTAAAAACTAGGATTTTAAAATGTAAGGAAGACAAAATTAACTATGGATGAATCTAGGGTTTAAGCTATGAATCAAAGAGGAACAAGTGATAAAGAGGAATAAGGCAGAGAAGATACCTCAATTTGATGTCTTCACCTATAAAAAGGTTATGGAGTTATTCTTTGTAATGTTGGTGGAGATTGAAACTCGAGAAGCAATTTACCAAATTTGCTTAACTGTATGTAAGTTCTGAGATTCTGTAGTTTGAAATAAGATAGCAAATGGAGATTAGCATATAGTTTAAAACTTTTGTGTGTAAAATTGTTGAGTTTCTTGAAAGTTTCGTTATTTGTCTAATGACTCAAACTCAACTCATTAACTTAAGAATTTAATTTCTACAAGATTCTGACACATTTATAAGATGGTATCACCAACCATTTAAATAATGATAATGATTTG